>NC_090931.1:318475161-319100161 GCF_040938575.1 Ambystoma mexicanum | reverse complement strand
AAACTTTGGAGGCCCAAAAAAGGGGTTTACAGGCATCCTAGACCCCCTAAAGACCAGAAAATGTTGGTGGATCAAAAACGGTGTCAGAGAGCTCCGAATGTCCCAAAAACATGTGCAACCTGAAAGGGGCATTAACCCACATCCTAGACCTCTGAAATTCCCAAAAATATTTTGTGCACGAAAAATTCATACTACACCCTTGAAAGTTCAGAATATGTTAGCAGCCCAAAAAAGGCATTAAAATGCATTTTAGGCCTGCATAAATTTAGAAAACTTTGGAGGCCCAAAAAGGGGTTTACAGGCATCCTAGACCCCCTAAAGTCCAGAAAATGTTGTTGGATCAAAAATGGTGTCAGAGAGCTCTGAATGTCCCAAAAACATTTGCAGCCACTGAAATTCCCAAAAATATTTTTGGCACGAAAAATGCATCCTACACCCCTGAAAGTTGAGAAAATGTTGGCAGCTCAAGAAAAGGCCTTAAAGCACATGTAAGGGCTTCAAAAATGTTGAAAACTTTGGAGGCCCAAAAAAGGGGTTTACAGGCATCCTAGACCCCCTAAAGTCCAGAAAATGTTGTTGGACCAATATCGGTGTCAGAGAGCTATGAATGTCCCAAAAACATTTGCAGCCTGAAAGGGGCATTAACCCGCATCCTAGACCACTGAAATTTCCCAAAATATTTTTGGCATGAAAAATGCATGCTACACCCCTGAAAGTTCAGAAAACACCCCAGAAATGTTGCCAGCTCAAAAAAGGCCTTAAAATGCATCTTAGACCTGCAAAAATGTTGAAAACTTTGAAGACCCAAAAAAGGGGTTTACAGGCATCCTAGACCCCCTAAAGTCAAGAAAATGTTGTTGGACCAAAAATGGTGTCAGAGAGCTCTGAATGTCCCAAAAACATTTGCAGCCTGAAAGGGGCATTAACACGCATCCTAGACCACTGAAATTTCCCAAAATATTTTTGCCATGAAAAATGCATGCTACACCCCTGAAAGTTCAGAAAACACCCCAGAAATGTTGCCAGGTCAAAAAAGGCCTTGAAATGCATCCTAGACCTCTGAAATTCCAAAAAATATTTTGTGCACGAAAAATTCATACTACACCCCTGAAAGTTCAGAATATGTTAGCAGCCCAAAAAAGGCATTAAAATGCATTTTAGGCCTGCAAAAATGTTGAAAACTTTAGAGGCGCGAAATAGGGGTTTACAGGCATCCTAGACCTCCTAAAGTCCAGAAAATGTTGTTGGATCAAAAACGGTGTCAGAGAGCTCTGAATGTCCCAAAAACATTTGCAGCCTGAAAGGGTCATTAACCCGCATCCTAGACCTCTAAAATTCCCAAAAATATTTTGTGCACGAAAATTTCATACTACACCCCTGAAAGTTCAGAATATGTTAGCAGCCCAAAGAAGGCCTTAAAATGCATTTTAGGCCTACAAAAATTTAGAAAACTTTGGAGGCCCAAAAAAGGCGTTTACGGGCATGCTAGACCCCCTAAAGTCCAGAAAATGTTGTGGGACCAAAAATAGTGTCAGAGAGCTCTGAATGTCCCAAAAACATTTGCAGCCTGAAAGGGGCATTAACCGGCATCCTTGACCTCTGAAATTCCCAAAAATATTTTTTGCACGAAAAATGTATACTACCCCTAAAAGTTCAGAATATGTTAGAAGCCCAAAAAATGCATTCAAATGCATTTTAGGCCTGCAAAAATTTAGAAAACTTTGGAGGCCCAAAAAAGGGGTTTACAGGCATCCTAGACCCCCTAAAGTCCAGAAAATGTTGTTGGACCAAAATCGGTGTCAGAGAGCTCCGAATGTCCCAAAAACATGTGCAACCTGAAAGGGGCATTAACCCGCATCCTAGACCACTGAAATTCCCAAAAATATATTTGCCATGAAAAATGCATCCTACACCCCTGCAAGTTCAGAAAATGTTTGCAGCTCAAGAAAAGGCCTTAAAATGCATGTTCGGCCTTCAAAAATGTTGAAAACTTTGGAGGCCCAAAAAAGGGGTTTACAGGCATCCTAGACCCCCTAAAGTCCAGAAAATGTTGTTGGACCAGAATCGGTGTCAGAGAGCTCTGAATGTCCCAAAAACATTTGCAGCCTGAAAGGGGCATTAACCCACATCCTAGACCACTGAAATGCCCAAAAATATTTTTGCCCTGAAAAATGCATCCTACACCCCTGCAGGTTCAGAAAATGTTGGCAACTCCAAAAAAGGCCTTAAAATGCATGTTAGGCCTTCAAAAACGTTGAAAACTTTGGAGGCCCAAAAAAGGGATTTACAGGCATCCTAGACCCCCTAACGTCCAGAAAATGTTGTTGGATCAAAAACGGTGTCAGAAAGCTCTGAATGTCCCAAAAACATTTGCAGCCTGAAAGGGGCATTAACCCGCATTCTAGACCTCTGAAATTCCCAAAAATATTTTGTGCACAGAAAATTCATACTACACCCCTGAAAATTCAGAATATGTTAGCAGCCCAAAAAAGGCATTAAAATGCATTTTAGGCCTGCAAAAAATTAGAAAACTTTGGAGGCCCAAAAAAGGGGTTTACAGGCATCCTAGACCCCCTAAAGTCCAGAAAATGTTGTTGGACCAAAAATGGTGTCAGAGAGCTCTGAATGTCCCAAAAACATTTGCAGCCTGAAAGGGGCATTAACCCGCATCCTAGACCTCTGAAATTCCCAAAAATATTTTGTGCACGAAAAATGCATCCTATACCCCTGAAACTCAGAATATGTTAGCAGCCCAAAGAAGGCCTTAAAATGCATTTTAGGTCTAAAAAAATTTAGAAAAATTTGGAGGCCCAAAAAAGGCGTTTACAGGCATCCTAGACCCCCTAAAGTGCAGAAAATGTTGTTGGACCAAAAATGGTGTCAGAGAGCTCTGAATGTCCCAAAAACATCTGCAGCCTGAAAGGGGCATTAACCCGCATCCTAGACCACTGAAATTTCCCAAAATATTTTTACCATGAAAAATGCATGCTACACCCCTGAAAGTTCAGAAAACACCCAAGAAATGTTGTGAGCTCAAAAAAGGCCTTAACATGCATCTTAGGTCTGCAAAAATGTTGAAAACTTTGGAGACCCAAAAAAGGGGTTTACAGGCATCCTAGACCCCCTAAAGTCCAGAAAATGTTGGTGGATCAAAAACGGGGTCAGAGAGCTCCGAATGTCCCAAAAACATGTGCAACCTGAAAGGGGCATTAACCCGCATCCTAGACCACTGAAATTCCCAAAAATATTTTTGGCAATAAAAATGCATCCTACACCCCTGAAAGTTCAGAAAATGTTGGCAGCTCAAGAAAAGGCCTTAAAATGCATGTTAGGCCTTCAAAAATGTTGAAAACTTTGGAGGCACAAAATAGGGGTTTACAGGCATCCTAGACCTCCTAAAGTCCAGAAAATGTTGTTGGATCAAAAACGGTGTCAGAGAGCTCTGAATGTCCCAAAAACATTTGCAGCCTGAAAGGGGCATTAACCCACATCCTAGACCTCTGAAATTCCCAAAAATATTTTGTGCACGAAAAATTCATACTACACCCTTGAAAGTTCAGAATATGTTAGCAGCCCAAAAAAGGCATTAAAATGCATTTTAGGCCTGCAAAAATTTAGAAAACTTTGGATGCCCAAAAAAGGGGTTTACAGGCATCCTAGAACCCCTAAAGTCCAGAAAATGTTGTTGGACCAAAAATGGTGTCAGAGAGCTCCGAATGTCCCAAAAACATTTGCAGCCTGAAAGGGGCATTAACCCGCATCCTAGACCTCTAAAATTCCCAAAAATATTTTGTGCACGAAAAATTCATACTACACCCCTGAAAGTTCAGAATATGTTAGCAGCCCAAAGAAGGCCTTAAAATGCATTTTAGGCCTACAAAAATTTAGAAAACTTTGGAGGCCCAAAAAAGGCGTTTACGGGCATCCTAGACCCCCTAAAGACCAGAAAATGTTGGTGGATCAAAAATGGTGTCAGAGAGCTCCGAATGTCCCAAAAACATGTGCAACCTGAAAGGGGCATTAACCCGCATCCTAGACCACTGAAATTCCCAAAAATATTTTGCCACTAAAAATGCATCCTACACCCCTGAACGTTCATAAAATGTTAGCAGCCCAAAAAAGGCATTAAAATGCATTTTAGGCCTGCAAAAATGTAGAAAACTTTGGAGGCCCAAAAAAGGGGTTTACAGGCATCCTAGACCCCCTAAAGACCAGAAAATGTTGGTGGATCAAAAACGGTGTCAGAGAGCTCCGAATGTCCCAAAAACATGTGCAACCTGAAAGGGGCATTAACCCACATCCTAGACCTCTGAAATTCCCAAAAATATTTTGTGCACGAAAAATTCATACTACACCCTTGAAAGTTCAGAATATGTTAGCAGCCCAAAAAAGGCATTAAAATGCATTTTAGGCCTGCAAAAATTGAGAAAACTTTGGAGGCCCAAAAAGGGGTTTACAGGCATCCTAGACCCCCTAAAGTCCAGAAAATGTTGTTGGACCAAAAATGGTGTCAGAGAGCTCTGAATGTCCCAAAAACATTTGCAGCCTGAAAGGGGCATTAACCCGCATCCTAGACCTCTGAAATTCCAAAAAATATTTTGTGCACAAAAAATGTATACTATACCCCTGAAACTCAGAATATGTTAGCAGCCCAAAGAAGGCCTTAAAATGAATTTTAGGCCTACAAAAATTTAGAAAACTTTGGAGGCCCAAAAAAGGCGTTTACAGGCATCCTAGACCCCCTAAAGTCCAGAAAATGTTGTGGGACTAAAAATGGTGTCAGAGAGCTCCGAATGTCCCAAAAACATGTGCAACCTGAAAGGGGCATTAACCCGCATCCTAGACCACTGAAATTCCCAAAAATATTTTGCCACTAAAAATGCATCCTACACCCCTGAACGTTCATAAAATGTTAGCAGCCCAAAAAAGGCATTAAAATGCATTTTAGGCCTGCAAAAATTTAGAAAACTTTGGAGGCCCAAAAAAGGGGTTTACAGGCATCCTAGACCCCCTAAAGTCCAGAAAATGTTGTTGGAACAAAAATGGTGTCAGAGAGCTCTGAATGTCCCAAAAACATCTGCAGCCTGAAAGGGGCATTAACCCGCATCCTAGACCTCTGAAATTCCTAAAAATATTTTGTGCACGAAAAATGCATCCTATACCCCTGAAACTCAGAATATGTTAGTAGCCCAAAGAAGGCCTTAAAATGCATTTTAGGCCTACAAAAATTTAGAACACTTTGGAGGCCCAAAAAAGGGGTTTACAGGCATCCTAGACCCCCTAAAGTCCAGAAAATGTTGTGGGACCAAAAATGGTGTCAGGGAGCTCTGAAAGGGGCATTAACCTGCATCCTAGACCACTGAAATTCACAAAAATATTTTTGGCACGAAAAATGCATCCTACACCCCTGAAAGTTCAGAAAATGTTGGCAGCTCAAGAAAAGGCCTTAAAATGCATGTTAGGCCTTCAAAAATGTTGAAAACTTTGGAGGCCCAAAAAAGGGGTTTACAGGCATCCTAGACCCCCTAAAGTCCAGAAAATGTTGTTGGACCAAAAATGGTGTCAGAGAGCTCTGAATGTCCCAAAAACATTTGCAGCCTGAAAGGGGCATTAACCCGCATCCTAGACCTCTGAAATTCCCAAAAATATTTTGTGCACAAAAAATGTATCCTATACCCCTGAAACTCAGAATATGTTAGCAGCCCAAAGAAGGCCTTAAAATGCATTTTAGGCCTACAAAAATTTAGAAAACTTTGGAGGCCCAAAAAAGGCGTTTACAGGCATCCTGGACACCCTAAAGTCCAGAAAATGTTGTGGGACTAAAAATGGTGTCCGAGAACTCCGAATGTCCCAAAAACATGTGCAACCTGAAAGGGGTATTAACCCGCATCCTAGACCACTGAAATTCCCAAAAATATTTTGCCACTAAAAATGCATCCTACACCCCTGAACGTTCATAAAATGTTAGCAGCCCAAAAAAGGCATTAAAATGCATTTTAGGCCTGCAAAAATTTAGAAAACTTTGGAGGCCCAAAAAAGGGGTTTACAGGCATCCTAGACCCCCTAAAGACCAGAAAATGTTGGTGGATCAAAAACGGTGTCAGAGAGCTCCGAATGTCCCAAAAACATGTGCAACCTGAAAGGGGCATTAACCCACATCCTAGACCTCTGAAATTCCCAAAAATATTTTGTGCACGAAAAATTCATACTACACCCTTGAAAGTTCAGAATATGTTAGCAGCCCAAAAAAAGGCATTAAAATGCATTTTAGGCCTGCAAAAATTTAGAAAACTTTGGAGGCCCAAAAAGGGGTTTACAGGCATCCTAGACCCCCTAAAGTCCAGAAAATGTTGTTGGACCAAAAATGGTGTCAGAGAGCTCTGAATGTCCCAAAAACATTTGCAGCCACTGAAATTCCCAAAAATATTTTTGGCACGAAAAATGCATCCTACACCCCTGAAAGTTGAGAAAATGTTGGCAGCTCAAGAAAAGGCCTTAAAGCACATGTTAGGCCTTCAAAAATGTTGAAAACTTTGGAGGCCCAAAAAAGGGGTTTACAGGCATCCTAGACCCCCTAAAGTCCAGAAAATGTTGTTGGACCAATATCGGTGTCAGAGAGCTATGAATGTCCCAAAAACATTTGCAGCCTGAAAGGGGCATTAACCCGCATCCTAGACCACTGAAATTTCCCAAAATATTTTTGGCATGAAAAATGCATGCTACACCCCTGAAAGTTCAGAAAACACCCCAGAAATGTTGCCAGCTCAAAAAAGGCCTTAAAATGCATCTTAGACCTGCAAAAATGTTGAAAACTTTGAAGACCCAAAAAAGGGGTTTACAGGCATCCTAGACCCCCTAAAGTCCAGAAAATGTTGTTGGACCAAAATCGGTGTCAGAGAGCTCTGAAAGGGGCATTAACCCGCATCCTAGACCACTGAAATTCCCAAACATATTTTTGGCACGAAAAATGCATCCTACACCCCTGAAAGTTCAGAAAATGTTGGCAGCTCAAGAAAAGGCCTTAAAATGCATGTTAGGCCTTCAAAATGTTGAAAACTTTGGAGGCCCAAAAAAGGGGTTTACAGGCATCCTAGACCCCCTAAAGTCCAGAAAATGTTGTTGGACCAAAAATGGTGTCAGAGAGCTCTGAATGTCCCAAAAACATCTGCAGCCTGAAAGGGGCATTAACCCGCATCCTAGACCTCTGAAATTCCTAAAAATATTTTGTGCACGAAAAATGCATCCTATACCCCTGAAACTCAGAATATGTTAGCAGCCCAAAGAAGGCCTTAAAATGCATTTTAGGCCTACAAAAATTTAGAAAACTTTGGAGGCCCAAAAAAGGGGTTTACAGGCATCCTAGACCCCCTAAAGTCCAGAAAATGTTGTGGGACCAAAAATGGTGTCAGGGAGCTCTGAAAGGGGCATTAACCTGCATCCTAGACCACTGAAATTCACAAAAATATTTTTGGCACGAAAAATGCATCCTACACCCCTGAAAGTTCAGAAAATGTTGGCAGCTCAAGAAAAGGCCTTAAAATGCATGATAGGCCTTCAAAAATGTTGAAAACTTTGGAGGCCCAAAAAAGGGGTTTACAGGCATCCTAGACCCCCTAAGGTCCAGAAAATGTTGTTGGACCAAAATCGGTGTCAGAGAGCTCCGAATGTCCCAAAAACATGTGCAACCTGAAAGGGGCATTAACCCGCATCCTAGACCACTGAAATTCCCAAAAATATATTTGCCATGAAAAATGCATCCTACACCCCTGCAAGTTCAGAAAATGTTGGCAGCTCAAGAAAAGGCCTTAAAATGCATGTTAGGCCTTCAAAAATGTTGAAAACTTTGGAGGCACAAAATAGGGGTTTACAGGCATCCTAGACCTCCTAAAGTCCAGAAAATGTTGTTGGATCAAAAACGGTGTCAGAGAGCTCTGAATGTCCCAAAAACATTTGCAGCCACTAAAATTCCCAAAAATATTTTTGGCACGAAAAATGCATCCTACACCCCTGAAAGTTGAGAAAATGTTGGCAGCTCAAGAAAAGGCCTTAAAACACATGTTAGGCCTTCAAAAATGTTGAAAACTTTGGAGGCCCAAAAAAGGGGTTTACAGGCATTCTAGACCCCCTAAGGTCCAGAAAATCTTGTTGGACCAAAAACGGTGTCAGAGAGCTCTGAATGTCCCAAAAACATGTGCAACCTGAAAGGGGCATTAACTCGCATCCCAGACCACTGAAATTCCCAAAAATATTTTTGGCACTAAAAATACATCCTACACCCCTGAAAGTTCAGAAAATGTTTGCAGCTCAAGAAAAGGCCTTAAAATGCATGTTCGGCCTTCAAAAATGTTGAAAACTTTGGAGGCCCAAAAAAGGGGTTTACAGGCATCCTAGACCCCCTAAAGTCCAGAAAATGTTGTTGGACCAGAATCGGTGTCAGAGAGCTCTGAATGTCCCAAAAACATTTGCAGCCTGAAAGGGGCATTAACCCACATCCTAGACCACTGAAATGCCCAAAAATATTTTTGCCCTGAAAAATGCATCCTACACCCCTGCAGGTTCAGAAAATGTTGGCAACTCCAAAAAAGGCCATAAAATGCATGTTAGGCCTTCAAAAACGTTGAAAACTTTGGAGGCCCAAAAAAGGGATTTACAGGCATCCTAGACCCCCTAACGTCCAGAAAATGTTGTTGGATCAAAAACGGTGTCAGAAAGCTCTGAATGTCCCAAAAACATTTGCAGCCTGAAAGGGGCATTAACCCGCATTCTATACTTCTGAAATTCCCAAAAATATTTTGTGCACAGAAAATTCCTACTACACCCCTGAAAATTCAGAATATGTTAGCAGCCCAAAAAAGGCATTAAAATGCATTTTAGGCCTGCAAAAAATTAGAAAACTTTGGAGGCCCAAAAAAGGGGTTTACAGGCATCCTAGACCCCCTAAAGTCCAGAAAATGTTGTTGGACCAAAAATGGTGTCAGAGAGCTCTGAATGTCCCAAAAACATTTGCAGCCTGAAAGGGGCATTAACCCGCATCCTAGACCTCTGAAATTCCCAAAAATATTTTGTGCACGAAAAATGCATCCTATACCCCTGAAACTCAGAATATGTTAGCAGCCCAAAGAAGGCCTTAAAATGCATTTTAGGTCTAAAACAATTTAGAAAAATTTGGAGGCCCAAAAAAGGCGTTTACAGGCATCCTAGACCCCCTAAAGTGCAGAAAATGTTGTTGGACCAAAAATGGTGTCAGAGAGCTCTGAATGTCCCAAAAACATCTGCAGCCTGAAAGGGGCATTAACCCGCATCCTAGACCACTGAAATTTCCCAAAATATTTTTACCATGAAAAATGCATGCTACACCCCTGAAAGTTAAGAAAACACCCAAGAAATGTTGTGAGCTCAAAAAAGGCCTTAACATGCATCTTAGGTCTGCAAAAATGTTGAAAACTTTGGAGACCCAAAAAAGGGGTTTACAGGCATCCTAGACCCCCTAAAGTCCAGAAAATGTTGGTGGATCAAAAACGGTGTCAGAGAGCTCCGAATGTCCCAAAAACATGTGCAACCTGAAAGGGGCATTAACCCGCATCCTAGACCACTGAAATTCCCAAAAATATTTTTGGCAATAAAAATGCATCCTACACCCCTGAAAGTTCAGAAAATGTTGGCAGCTCAAGAAAAGGCCTTAAAATGCATGTTAGGCCTTCAAAAATGTTGAAAACTTTGGAGGCACAAAATAGGGGTTTACAGGCATCCTAGACCTCCTAAAGTCCAGAAAATGTTGTTGGATCAAAAACGGTGTCAGAGAGCTCTGAATGTCCCAAAAACATTTGCAGCCTGAAAGGGGCATTAACCCACATCCTAGACCTCTGAAATTCCCAAAAATATTTTGTGCACGAAAAATTCATACTACACCCTTGAAAGTTCAGAATATGTTAGCAGCCCAAAAAAGGCATTAAAATGCATTTTAGGCCTGCAAAAATTTAGAAAACTTTGGATGCCCAAAAAAGGGGTTTACAGGCATCCTAGAACCCCTAAAGTCCAGAAAATGTTGTGGGACTAAAAATGGTGTCAGAGAACTCCGAATGTCCCAAAAACATGTGCAACCTGAAAGGGGTATTAACCCGCATCCTAGACCACTGAAATTCCCAAAAATATTTTGCCACTAAAAATGCATCCTACACCCCTGAACGTTCATAAAATGTTAGCAGCCCAAAAAAGGCATTAAAATGCATTTTAGGCCTGCAAAAATTTAGAAAACTTTGGAGGCCCAAAAAAGGGGTTTACAGGCATCCTAGACCCCCTAAAGACCAGAAAATGTTGGTGGATCAAAAACGGTGTCAGAGAGCTCCGAATGTCCCAAAAACATGTGCAACCTGAAAGGGGCATTAACCCACATCCTAGACCTCTGAAATTCCCAAAAATATTTTGTGCACGAAAAATTCATACTACACCCTTGAAAGTTCAGAATATGTTAGCAGCCCAAAAAAAGGCATTAAAATGCATTTTAGGCCTGCAAAAATTTAGAAAACTTTGGAGGCCCAAAAAGGGGTTTACAGGCATCCTAGACCCCCTAAAGTCCAGAAAATGTTGTTGGACCAAAAATGGTGTCAGAGAGCTCTGAATGTCCCAAAAACATTTGCAGCCACTGAAATTCCCAAAAATATTTTTGGCACGAAAAATGCATCCTACACCCCTGAAAGTTGAGAAAATGTTGGCAGCTCAAGAAAAGGCCTTAAAGCACATGTTAGGCCTTCAAAAATGTTGAAAACTTTGGAGGCCCAAAAAAGGGGTTTACAGGCATCCTAGACCCCCTAAAGTCCAGAAAATGTTGTTGGACCAATATCGGTGTCAGAGAGCTATGAATGTCCCAAAAACATTTGCAGCCTGAAAGGGGCATTAACCCGCATCCTAGACCACTGAAATTCCCAAACATATTTTTGGCACGAAAAATGCATCCTACACCCCTGAAAGTTCAGAAAATGTTGGCAGCTCAAGAGAAGGCCTTAAAATGCATGTTAGGCCTTCAAAATGTTGAAAACTTTGGAGGCCCAAAAAAGGGGTTTACAGGCATCCTAGACCCCCTAAAGTCCAGAAAATGTTGTTGGACCAAAAATGGTGTCAGAGAGCTCTGAATGTCCCAAAAACATCTGCAGCCTGAAAGGGGCATTAACCCGCATCCTAGACCTCTGAAATTCCTAAAAATATTTTGTGCACGAAAAATGCATCCTATACCCCTGAAACTCAGAATATGTTAGCAGCCCAAAGAAGGCCTTAAAATGCATTTTAGGCCTACAAAAATTTAGAAAACTTTGGAGGCCCAAAAAAGGGGTTTACAGGCATCCTAGACCCCCTAAAGTCCAGAAAATGTTGTGGGACCAAAAATGGTGTCAGGGAGCTCTGAAAGGGGCATTAACCTGCATCCTAGACCACTGAAATTCACAAAAATATTTTTGGCACGAAAAATGCATCCTACACCCCTGAAAGTTCAGAAAATGTTGGCAGCTCAAGAAAAGGCCTTAAAATGCATGATAGGCCTTCAAAAATGTTGAAAACTTTGGAGGCCCAAAAAAGGGGTTTACAGGCATCCTAGACCCCCTAAGGTCCAGAAAATGTTGTTGGACCAAAATCGGTGTCAGAGAGCTCCGAATGTCCCAAAAACATGTGCAACCTGAAAGGGGCATTAACCCGCATCCTAGACCACTGAAATTCCCAAAAATATATTTGCCATGAAAAATGCATCCTACACCCCTGCAAGTTCAGAAAATGTTGGCAGCTCAAGAAAAGGCCTTAAAATGCATGTTAGGCCTTCAAAAATGTTGAAAACTTTGGAGGCACAAAATAGGGGTTTACAGGCATCCTAGACCTCCTAAAGTCCAGAAAATGTTGTTGGATCAAAAACGGTGTCAGAGAGCTCTGAATGTCCCAAAAACATTTGCAGCCACTAAAATTCCCAAAAATATTTTTGGCACGAAAAATGCATCCTACACCCCTGAAAGTTGAGAAAATGTTGGCAGCTCAAGAAAAGGCCTTAAAACACATGTTAGGCCTTCAAAAATGTTGAAAACTTTGGAGGCCCAAAAAAGGGGTTTACAGGCATTCTAGACCCCCTAAGGTCCAGAAAATCTTGTTGGACCAAAAACGGTGTCAGAGAGCTCTGAATGTCCCAAAAACATGTGCAACCTGAAAGGGGCATTAACTCGCATCCCAGACCACTGAAATTCCCAAAAATATTTTTGGCACTAAAAATACATCCTACACCCCTGAAAGTTCAGAAAATGTTTGCAGCTCAAGAAAAGGCCTTAAAATGCATGTTCGGCCTTCAAAAATGTTGAAAACTTTGGAGGCCCAAAAAAGGGGTTTACAGGCATCCTAGACCCCCTAAAGTCCAGAAAATGTTGTTGGACCAGAATCGGTGTCAGAGAGCTCTGAATGTCCCAAAAACATTTGCAGCCTGAAAGGGGCATTAACTCACATCCTAGACCACTGAAATGCCCAAAAATATTTTTGCCCTGAAAAATGCATCCTACACCCCTGCAGGTTCAGAAAATGTTGGCAACTCCAAAAAAGGCCATAAAATGCATGTTAGGCCTTCAAAAACGTTGAAAACTTTGGAGGCCCAAAAAAGGGATTTACAGGCATCCTAGACCCCCTAACGTCCAGAAAATGTTGTTGGATCAAAAACGGTGTCAGAAAGCTCTGAATGTCCCAAAAACATTTGCAGCCTGAAAGGGGCATTAACCCGCATTCTAGACTTCTGAAATTCCCAAAAATATTTTGTGCACAGAAAATTCCTACTACACCCCTGAAAATTCAGAATATGTTAGCAGCCCAAAAAAGGCATTAAAATGCATTTTAGGCCTGCAAAAAATTAGAAAACTTTGGAGGCCCAAAAAAGGGGTTTACAGGCATCCTAGACCCCCTAAAGTCCAGAAAATGTTGTTGGACCAAAAATGGTGTCAGAGAGCTCTGAATGTCCCAAAAACATTTGCAGCCTGAAAGGGGCATTAACCCGCATCCTAGACCTCTGAAATTCCCAAAAATATTTTGTGCACGAAAAATGCATCCTATACCCCTGAAACTCAGAATATGTTAGCAGCCCAAAGAAGGCCTTAAAATGCATTTTAGGTCTAAAACAATTTAGAAAAATTTGGAGGCCCAAAAAAGGCGTTTACAGGCATCCTAGACCCCCTAAAGTGCAGAAAATGTTGTTGGACCAAAAATGGTGTCAGAGAGCTCTGAATGTCCCAAAAACATCTGCAGCCTGAAAGGGGCATTAACCCGCATCCTAGACCACTGAAATTTCCCAAAATATTTTTACCATGAAAAATGCATGCTACACCCCTGAAAGTTCAGAAAACACCCAAGAAATGTTGTGAGCTCAAAAAAGGCCTTAACATGCATCTTAGGTCTGCAAAAATGTTGAAAACTTTGGAGACCCAAAAAAGGGGTTTACAGGCATCCTAGACCCCCTAAAGTCCAGAAAATGTTGGTGGATCAAAAACGGTGTCAGAGAGCTCCGAATGTCCCAAAAACATCTGCAACCTGAAAGGGGCATTAACCCGCATCCTAGACCACTGAAATTCCCAAAAATATTTTTGGCAATAAAAATGCATCCTACACCCCTGAAAGTTCAGAAAATGTTGGCAGCTCAAGAAAAGGCCTTAAAATGCATGTTAGGCCTTCAAAAATGTTGAAAACTTTGGAGGCACAAAATAGGGGTTTACAGGCATCCTAGACCTCCTAAAGTCCAGAAAATGTTGTTGGATCAAAAACGGTGTCAGAGAGCTCTGAATGTCCCAAAAACATTTGCAGCCTGAAAGGGGCATTAACCCACATCCTAGACCTCTGAAATTCCCAAAAATATTTTGTGCACGAAAAATTCATACTACACCCTTGAAAGTTCAGAATATGTTAGCAGCCCAAAAAAGGCATTAAAATGCATTTTAGGCCTGCAAAAATTTAGAAAACTTTGGATGCCCAAAAAAGGGGTTTACAGGCATCCTAGAACCCCTAAAGTCCAGAAAATGTTGTGGGACTAAAAATGGTGTCAGAGAACTCCGAATGTCCCAAAAACATGTGCAACCTGAAAGGGGTATTAACCCGCATCCTAGACCACTGAAATTCCCAAAAATATTTTGCCACTAAAAATGCATCCTACACCCCTGAACGTTCATAAAATGTTAGCAGCCCAAAAAAGGCATTAAAATGCATTTTAGGCCTGCAAAAATTTAGAAAACTTTGGAGGCACAAAAAAGGGGTTTACAGGCATCCTAGACCCCCTAAAGACCAGAAAATGTTGGTGGATCAAAAACGGTGTCAGAGAGCTCCGAATGTCCCAAAAACATGTGCAACCTGAAAGGGGCATTAACCCACATCCTAGACCTCTGAAATTCCCAAAAATATTTTGTGCACGAAAAATTCATACTACACCCTTGAAAGTTCAGAATATGTTAGCAGCCCAAAAAAAGGCATTAAAATGCATTTTAGGCCTGCAAAAATTTAGAAAACTTTGGAGGCCCAAAAAGGGGTTTACAGGCATCCTAGACCCCCTAAAGTCCAGAAAATGTTGTTGGACCAAAAATGGTGTCAGAGAGCTCTGAATGTCCCAAAAACATTTGCAGCCACTGAAATTCCCAAAAATATTTTTGGCACGAAAAATGCATCCTACACCCCTGAAAGTTGAGAAAATGTTGGCAGCTCAAGAAAAGGCCTTAAAGCACATGTTAGGCCTTCAAAAATGTTGAAAACTTTGGAGGCCCAAAAAAGGGGTTTACAGGCATCCTAGACCCCCTAAAGTCCAGAAAATGTTGTTGGACCAATATCGGTGTCAGAGAGCTATGAATGTCCCAAAAACATTTGCAGCCTGAAAGGGGCATTAACCCGCATCCTAGACCACTGAAATTTCCCAAAATATTTTTGGCATGAAAAATGCATGCTACACCCCTGAAAGTTCAGAAAACACCCCAGAAATGTTGCCAGCTCAAAAAAGGCCTTAAAATGCATCTTAGACCTGCAAAAATGTTGAAAACTTTGAAGACCCAAAAAAGGGGTTTACAGGCATCCTAGACCCCCTAAAGTCCAGAAAATGTTGTTGGACCAAAATCGGTGTCAGAGAGCTCTGAAAGGGGCATTAACCCGCATCCTAGACCACTGAAATTCCCAAACATATTTTTGGCACGAAAAATGCATCCTACACCCCTGAAAGTTCAGAAAATGTTGGCAGCTCAAGAAAAGGCCTTAAAATGCATGTTAGGCCTTCAAAATGTTGAAAACTTTGGAGGCCCAAAAAAGGGGTTTACAGGCATCCTAGACCCCCTAAAGTCCAGAAAATGTTGTTGGACCAAAAATGGTGTCAGAGAGCTCTGAATGTCCCAAAAACATCTGCAGCCTGAAAGGGGCATTAACCCGCATCCTAGACCTCTGAAATTCCTAAAAATATTTTGTGCACGAAAAATGCATCCTATACCCCTGAAACTCAGAATATGTTAGCAGCCCAAAGAAGGCCTTAAAATGCATTTTAGGCCTACAAAAATGTAGAAAACTTTGGAGGCCCAAAAAAGGCGTTTACAGGCATCCTAGACCCCCTAAAGTCCAGAAAATGTTGTGGGACTAAAAATGGTGTCAGAGAGCTCCGAATGTCCCAAAAACATGTGCAACCTGAAAGGGGCATTAACCCGCATCCTAGACCACTGAAATTCCCAAAAATATTTTGCCACTAAAAATGCATCCTACACCCCTGAACGTTCATAAAATGTTAGCAGCCCAAAAAAGGCATTAAAATGCATTTTAGGCCTGCAAAAATTTAGAAAACTTTGGAGGCCCAAAAAAGGGGTTTACAGGCATTATAGACCCCCTAAAGACCAGAAAATGTTGGTGGATCAAAAACGGTGTCAGAGAGCTCCGAATGTCCCAAAAACATGTGCAACCTGAAAGGGGCATTAACCCACATCCTAGACCTCTGAAATTCCCAAAAATATTTTGTGCACGAAAAATTCATACTACACCCTTGAAAGTTCAGAATATGTTAGCAGCCCAAAAAAGGCATTAAAATGCATTTTAGGCCTGCATAAATTTAGAAAACTTTGGAGGCCCAAAAAGGGGTTTACAGGCATCCTAGACCCCCTAAAGTCCAGAAAATGTTGTTGGATCAAAAATGGTGTCAGAGAGCTCTGAATGTCCCAAAAACATTTGCAGCCACTGAAATTCCCAAAAATATTTTTGGCACGAAAAATGCATCCTACACCCCTGAAAGTTGAGAAAATGTTGGCAGCTCAAGAAAAGGCATTAAAGCACATGTTAGGCCTTCAAAAATGTTGAAAACTTTGGAGGCCCAAAAAAGGGGTTTACAGGCATCCTAGACCCCCTAAAGTCCAGAAAATGTTGTTGGACCAATATCGGTGTCAGAGAGCTATGAATGTCCCAAAAACATTTGCAGCCTGAAAGGGGCATTAACCCGCATCCTAGACCACTGAAATTTCCCAAAATATTTTTGGCATGAAAAATGCATGCTACACCCCTGAAAGTTCAGAAAACACCCCAGAAATGTTGCCAGCTCAAAAAAGGCCTTAAAATGCATCTTAGACCTGCAAAAATGTTGAAAACTTTGAAGACCCAAAAAAGGGGTTTACAGGCATCCTAGACCCCCTAAAGTCAAGAAAATGTTGTTGGACCAAAAATGGTGTCAGAGAGCTCTGAATGTCCCAAAAACATTTGCAGCCTGAAAGGGGCATTAACACGCATCCTAGACCACTGAAATTTCCCAAAATATTTTTGCCATGAAAAATGCATGCTACACCCCTGAAAGTTCAGAAAACACCCCAGAAATGTTGCCAGGTCAAAAAAGGCCTTGAAATGCATCCTAGACCTCTGAAATTCCAAAAAATATTTTGTGCACGAAAAATTCATACTACACCCCTGAAAGTTCAGAATATGTTAGCAGCCCAAAAAAGGCATTAAAATGCATTTTAGGCCTGCAAAAATGTTGAAAACTTTAGAGGCGCGAAATAGGGGTTTACAGGCATCCTAGACCTCCTAAAGTCCAGAAAATGTTGTTGGATCAAAAACGGTGTCAGAGAGCTCTGAATGTCCCAAAAACATTTGCAGCCTGAAAGGGTCATTAACCCGCATCCTAGACCTCTAAAATTCCCAAAAATATTTTGTGCACGAAAATTTCATACTACACCCCTGAAAGTTCAGAATATGTTAGCAGCCCAAAGAAGGCCTTAAAATGCATTTTAGGCCTACAAAAATTTAGAAAACTTTGGAGGCCCAAAAAAGGCGTTTACGGGCATGCTAGACCCCCTAAAGTCCAGAAAATGTTGTGGGACCAAAAATAGTGTCAGAGAGCTCTGAATGTCCCAAAAACATTTGCAGCCTGAAAGGGGCATTAACCGGCATCCTTGACCTCTGAAATTCCCAAAAATATTTTTTGCACGAAAAATGTATACTACCCCTAAAAGTTCAGAATATGTTAGAAGCCCAAAAAATGCATTCAAATGCATTTTAGGCCTGCAAAAATTTAGAAAACTTTGGAGGCCCAAAAAAGGGGTTTACAGGCATCCTAGACCCCCTAAAGTCCAGAAAATGTTGTTGGACCAAAATCGGTGTCAGAGAGCTCCGAATGTCCCAAAAACATGTGCAACCTGAAAGGGGCATTAACCCGCATCCTAGACCACTGAAATTCCCAAAAATATATTTGCCATGAAAAATGCATCCTACACCCCTGCAAGTTCAGAAAATGTTTGCAGCTCAAGAAAAGGCCTTAAAATGCATGTTCGGCCTTCAAAAATGTTGAAAACTTTGGAGGCCCAAAAAAGGGGTTTACAGGCATCCTAGACCCCCTAAAGTCCAGAAAATGTTGTTGGACCAGAATCGGTGTCAGAGAGCTCTGAATGTCCCAAAAACATTTGCAGCCTGAAAGGGGCATTAACCCACATCCTAGACCACTGAAATGCCCAAAAATATTTTTGCCCTGAAAAATGCATCCTACACCCCTGCAGGTTCAGAAAATGTTGGCAACTCCAAAAAAGGCCTTAAAATGCATGTTAGGCCTTCAAAAACGTTGAAAACTTTGGAGGCCCAAAAAAGGGATTTACAGGCATCCTAGACCCCCTAACGTCCAGAAAATGTTGTTGGATCAAAAACGGTGTCAGAAAGCTCTGAATGTCCCAAAAACATTTGCAGCCTGAAAGGGGCATTAACCCGCATTCTAGACCTCTGAAATTCCCAAAAATATTTTGTGCACAGAAAATTCATACTACACCCCTGAAAATTCAGAATATGTTAGCAGCCCAAAAAAGGCATTAAAATGCATTTTAGGCCTGCAAAAAATTAGAAAACTTTGGAGGCCCAAAAAAGGGGTTTACAGGCATCCTAGACCCCCTAAAGTCCAGAAAATGTTGTTGGACCAAAAATGGTGTCAGAGAGCTCTGAATGTCCCAAAAACATTTGCAGCCTGAAAGGGGCATTAACCCGCATCCTAGACCTCTGAAATTCCCAAAAATATTTTGTGCACGAAAAATGCATCCTATACCCCTGAAACTCAGAATATGTTAGCAGCCCAAAGAAGGCCTTAAAATGCATTTTAGGTCTAAAAAAATTTAGAAAAATTTGGAGGCCCAAAAAAGGCGTTTACAGGCATCCTAGACCCCCTAAAGTGCAGAAAATGTTGTTGGACCAAAAATGGTGTCAGAAAGCTCTGAATGTCCCAAAAACATCTGCAGCCTGAAAGGGGCATTAACCCGCATCCTAGACCACTGAAATTTCCCAAAATATTTTTACCATGAAAAATGCATGCTACACCCCTGAAAGTTCAGAAAACACCCAAGAAATGTTGTGAGCTCAAAAAAGGCCTTAACATGCATCTTAGGTCTGCAAAAATGTTGAAAACTTTGGAGACCCAAAAAAGGGGTTTACAGGCATCCTAGACCCCCTAAAGTCCAGAAAATGTTGGTGGATCAAAAACGGTGTCAGAGAGCTCCGAATGTCCCAAAAACATTTGCAGCCTGAAAGGGGCATTAACCCGCATCCTAGACCTCTGAAATTCCAAAAAATATTTTGTGCACAAAAAATGTATACTATACCCCTGAAACTCAGAATATGTTAGCAGCCCAAAGAAGGCCTTAAAATGAATTTTAGGCCTACAAAAATTTAGAAAACTTTGGAGGCCCAAAAAAGGCGTTTACAGGCATCCTAGACCCCCTAAAGTCCAGAAAATGTTGTGGGACTAAAAATGGTGTCAGAGAGCTCCGAATGTCGCAAAAACATGTGCAACCTGAAAGGGGCATTAACCCGCATCCTAGACCACTGAAATTCCCAAAAATATTTTGCCACTAAAAATGCATGCTACACCCCTGAAAGTTCAGAAAACACCCAAGAAATGTTGTGAGCTCAAAAAAGGCCTTAACATGCATCTTAGGTCTGCAAAAATGTTGAAAACTTTGGAGACCCAAAAAAGGGGTTTACAGGCATCCTAGACCCCCTAAAGTCCAGAAAATGTTGGTGGATCAAAAACGGTGTCAGAGAGCTCCGAATGTCCCAAAAACATTTGCAGCCTGAAAGGGGCATTAACCCGCATCCTAGACCTCTGAAATTCCAAAAAATATTTTGTGCACAAAAAATGTATACTATACCCCTGAAACTCAGAATATGTTAGCAGCCCAAAGAAGGCCTTAAAATGAATTTTAGGCCTACAAAAATTTAGAAAACTTTGGAGGCCCAAAAAAGGCGTTTACAGGCATCCTAGACCCCCTAAAGTCCAGAAAATGTTGTGGGACTAAAAATGGTGTCAGAGAGCTCCGAATGTCCCAAAAACATGTGCAACCTGAAAGGGGCATTAACCCGCATCCTAGACCACTGAAATTCCCAAAAATATTTTGCCACTAAAAATGCATCCTACACCCCTGAACGTTCATAAAATGTTAGCAGCCCAAAAAAGACATTAAAATGCATTTTAGGCCTGCAAAAATTTAGAAAACTTTGGAGGCCCAAAAAAGGGGTTTACAGGCATCCTAGACCCCCTAAAGTCCAGAAAATGTTGTTGGAACAAAAATGGTGTCAGAGAGCTCTGAATGTCCCAAAAACATCTGCAGCCTGAAAGGGGCATTAACCCGCATCCTAGACCTCTGAAATTCCTAAAAATATTTTGTGCACGAAAAATGCATCCTATACCCCTGAAACTCAGAACATGTTAGTAGCCCAAAGAAGGTCTTAAAATGCATTTTAGGCCTACAAAAATTTAGAACACTTTGGAGGCCCAAAAAAGGGGTTTACAGGCATCCTAGACCCCCTAAAGTCCAGAAAATGTTGTGGGACCAAAAATGGTGTCAGGGAGCTCTGAAAGGGGCATTAACCTGCATCCTAGACCACTGAAATTCACAAAAATATTTTTGGCACGAAAAATGCATCCTACACCCCTGAAAGTTCAGAAAATGTTGGCAGCTCAAGAAAAGGCCTTAAAATGCATGTTAGGCCTTCAAAAATGTTGAAAACTTTGGAGGCCCAAAAAAGGGGTTTACAGGCATCCTAGACCCCCTAAAGTCCAGAAAATGTTGTTAGACCAAAAATGGTGTCAGAGAGCTCTGAATGTCCCAAAAACATTTGCAGCCTGAAAGGGGCATTAACCCGCATCCTAGACCTCTGAAATTCCCAAAAATATTTTGTGCACAAAAAATGTATCCTATACCCCTGAAACTCAGAATATGTTAGCAGCCCAAAGAAGGCCTTAAAATGCATTTTAGGCCTACAAAAATTTAGAAAACTTTGGAGGCCCAAAAAAGGCGTTTACAGGCATCCTGGACCCCCTAAAGTCCAGAAAATGTTGTGGGACTAAAAATGGTGTCAGAGAACTCCGAATGTCCCAAAAACATGTGCAACCTGAAAGGGGTATTAACCCGCATCCTAGACCACTGAAATTCCCAAAAATATTTTGCCACTAAAAATGCATCCTACACCCCTGAACGTTCATAAAATGTTAGCAGCCCAAAAAAGGCATTAAAATGCATTTTAGGCCTGCAAAAATTTAGAAAACTTTGGAGGCCCAAAAAAGGGGTTTACAGGCATCCTAGACCCCCTAAAGACCAGAAAATGTTGGTGGATCAAAAACGGTGTCAGAGAGCTCCGAATGTCCCAAAAACATGTGCAACCTGAAAGGGGCATTAACCCACATCCTAGACCTCTGAAATTCCCAAAAATATTTTGTGCACGAAAAATTCATACTACACCCTTGAAAGTTCAGAATATGTTAGCAGCCCAAAAAAAGGCATTAAAATGCATTTTAGGCCTCCAAAAATTTAGAAAACTTTGGAGGCCCAAAAAGGGGTTTACAGGCATCCTAGACCCCCTAAAGTCCAGAAAATGTTGTTGGACCAAAAATGGTGTCAGAGAGCTCTGAATGTCCCAAAAACATTTGCAGCCACTGAAATTCCCAAAAATATTTTTGGCACGAAAAATGCATCCTACACCCCTGAAAGTTGAGAAAATGTTGGCAGCTCAAGAAAAGGCCTTAAAGCACATGTTAGGCCTTCAAAAATGTTGAAAACTTTGGAGGCCCAAAAAAGGGGTTTACAGGCATCCTAGACCCCCTAAAGTCCAGAAAATGTTGTTGGACCAATATCGGTGTCAGAGAGCTATGAATGTCCCAAAAACATTTGCAGCCTGAAAGGGGCATTAACCCGCATCCTAGACCACTGAAATTTCCCAAAATATTTTTGGCATGAAAAATGCATGCTACACCCCTGAAAGTTCAGAAAACACCCCAGAAATGTTGCCAGCTCAAAAAAGGCCTTAAAATGCATCTTAGACCTGCAAAAATGTTGAAAACTTTGAAGACCCAAAAAAGGGGTTTACAGGCATCCTAGACCCCCTAAAGTCCAGAAAATGTTGTTGGACCAAAATCGGTGTCAGAGAGCTCTGAAAGGGGCATTAACCCGCATCCTAGACCACTGAAATTCCCAAACATATTTTTGGCACGAAAAATGCATCCTACACCCCTGAAAGTTCAGAAAATGTTGGCAGCTCAAGAAAAGGCCTTAAAATGCATGTTAGGCCTTCAAAATGTTGAAAACTTTGGAGGCCCAAAAAAGGGGTTTACAGGCATCCTAGACCCCCTAAAGTCCAGAAAATGTTGTTGGACCAAAAATGGTGTCAGAGAGCTCTGAATGTCCCAAAAACATCTGCAGCCTGAAAGGGGCATTAACCCGCATCCTAGACCTCTGAAATTCCTAAAAATATTTTGTGCACGAAAAATGCATCCTATACCCCTGAAACTCAGAATATGTTAGCAGCCCAAAGAAGGCCTTAAAATGCATTTTAGGCCTACAAAAATTTAGAAAACTTTGGAGGCCCAAAAAAGGGGTTTACAGGCATCCTAGACCCCCTAAAGTCCAGAAAATGTTGTGGGACCAAAAATGGTGTCAGGGAGCTCTGAAAGGGGCATTAACCTGCATCCTAGACCACTGAAATTCACAAAAATATTTTTGGCACGAAAAATGCATCCTACACCCCTGAAAGTTCAGAAAATGTTGGCAGCTCAAGAAAAGGCCTTAAAATGCATGTTAGGCCTTCAAAAATGTTGAAAACTTTGGAGGCCCAAAAAAGGGGTTTACAGGCATCCTAGACCCCCTAAGGTCCAGAAAATGTTGTTGGACCAAAATCGGTGTCAGAGAGCTCCGAATGTCCCAAAAACATGTGCAACCTGAAAGGGGCATTAACCCGCATCCTAGACCACTGAAATTCCCAAAAATATATTTGCCATGAAAAATGCATCCTACACCCCTGCAAGTTCAGAAAATGTTGGCAGCTCAAGAAAAGGCCTTAAAATGCATGTTAGGCCTTCAAAAATGTTGAAAACTTTGGAGGCACAAAATAGGGGTTTACAGGCATCCTAGACCTCCTAAAGTCCAGAAAATGTTGTTGGATCAAAAACGGTGTCAGAGAGCTCTGAATGTCCCAAAAACATTTGCAGCCACTAAAATTCCCAAAAATATTTTTGGCACGAAAAATGCATCCTACACCCCTGAAAGTTGAGAAAATGTTGGCAGCTCAAGAAAAGGCCTTAAAATGCATGTTAGGCCTTCAAAAATGTTGAAAACTTTGGAGGCCCAAAAAAGGGGTTTACAGGCGTTCTAGACCCCCTAAGGTCCAGAAAATCTTGTTGGACCAAAAACGGTGTCAGAGAGCTCTGAATGTCCCAAAAACATGTGCAACCTGAAAGGGGCATTAACTCGCATCCCAGACCACTGAAATTCCCAAAAATATTTTTGGCACTAAAAATACATCCTACACCCCTGAAAGTTCAGAAAATGTTTGCAGCTCAAGAAAAGGCCTTAAAATGCATGTTCGGCCTTCAAAAATGTTGAAAACTTTGGAGGCCCAAAAAAGGGGTTTACAGGCATCCTAGACCCCCTAAAGTCCAGAAAATGTTGTTGGACCAGAATCGGTGTCAGAGAGCTCTGAATGTCCCAAAAACATTTGCAGCCTGAAAGGGGCATTAACCCACATCCTAGACCACTGAAATGCCCAAAAATATTTTTGCCCTGAAAAATGCATCCTACACCCCTGCAGGTTCAGAAAATGTTGGCAACTCCAAAAAAGGCCTTAAAATGCATGTTAGGCCTTCAAAAACGTTGAAAACTTTGGAGGCCCAAAAAAGGGATTTACAGGCATCCTAGACCCCCTAACGTCCAGAAAATGTTGTTGGATCAAAAACGGTGTCAGAAAGCTCTGAATGTCCCAAAAACATTTGCAGCCTGAAAGGGGCATTAACCCGCATTCTAGACTTCTGAAATTCCCAAAAATATTTTGTGCACAGAAAATTCCTACTACACCCCTGAAAATTCAGAATATGTTAGCAGCCCAAAAAAGGCATTAAAATGCATTTTAGGCCTGCAAAAAATTAGAAAACTTTGGAGGCCCAAAAAAGGGGTTTACAGGCATCCTAGACCCCCTAAAGTCCAGAAAATGTTGTTGGACCAAAAATGGTGTCAGAGAGCTCTGAATGTCCCAAAAACATTTGCAGCCTGAAAGGGGCATTAACCCGCATCCTAGACCTCTGAAATTCCCAAAAATATTTTGTGCACGAAAAATGCATGCTACACCCCTGAAAGTTCAGAAAACACCCAAGAAATGTTGTGAGCTCAAAAAAGGCCTTAACATGCATCTTAGGTCTGCAAAAATGTTGAAAACTTTGGAGACCCAAAAAAGGGGTTTACAGGCATCCTAGACCCCCTAAAGTCCAGAAAATGTTGGTGGATCAAAAACGGTGTCAGAGAGCTCCGAATGTCCCAAAAACATGTGCAACCTGAAAGGGGCATTAACCCGCATCCTAGACCACTGAAATTCCCAAAAATATTTTTGGCAATAAAAATGCATCCTACACCCCTGAAAGTTCAGAAAATGTTGGCAGCTCAAGAAAAGGCCTTAAAATGCATGTTAGGCCTTCAAAAATGTTGAAAACTTTGGAGGCACAAAATAGGGGTTTACAGGCATCCTAGACCTCCTAAAGTCCAGAAAATGTTGTTGGATCAAAAACGGTGTCAGAGAGCTCTGAATGTCCCAAAAACATTTGCAGCCTGAAAGGGGCATTAACCCACATCCTAGACCTCTGAAATTCCCAAAAATATTTTGTGCACGAAAAATTCATACTACACCCTTGAAAGTTCAGAATATGTTAGCAGCCCAAAAAAGGCATTAAAATGCATTTTAGGCCTGCAAAAATTTAGAAAACTTTGGATGCCCAAAAAAGGGGTTTACAGGCATCCTAGAACCCCTAAAGTCCAGAAAATGTTGTGGGACTAAAAATGGTGTCAGAGAACTCCGAATGTCCCAAAAACATGTGCAACCTGAAAGGGGTATTAACCCGCATCCTAGACCACTGAAATTCCCAAAAATATTTTGCCACTAAAAATGCATCCTACACCCCTGAACGTTCATAAAATGTTAGCAGCCCAAAAAAGGCATTAAAATGCATTTTAGGCCTGCAAAAATTTAGAAAACTTTGGAGGCCCAAAAAAGGGGTTTACAGGCATCCTAGACCCCCTAAAGACCAGAAAATGTTGGTGGATCAAAAACGGTGTCAGAGAGCTCCGAATGTCCCAAAAACATGTGCAACCTGAAAGGGGCATTAACCCACATCCTAGACCTCTGAAATTCCCAAAAATATTTTGTGCACGAAAAATTCATACTACACCCTTGAAAGTTCAGAATATGTTAGCAGCCCAAAAAAAGGCATTAAAATGCATTTTAGGCCTGCAAAAATTTAGAAAACTTTGGAGGCCCAAAAAGGGGTTTACAGGCATCCTAGACCCCCTAAAGTCCAGAAAATGTTGTTGGACCAAAAATGGTGTCAGAGAGCTCTGAATGTCCCAAAAACATTTGCAGCCACTGAAATTCCCAAAAATATTTTTGGCACGAAAAATGCATCCTACACCCCTGAAAGTTGAGAAAATGTTGGCAGCTCAAGAAAAGGCCTTAAAGCACATGTTAGGCCTTCAAAAATGTTGAAAACTTTGGAGGCCCAAAAAAGGGGTTTACAGGCATCCTAGACCCCCTAAAGTCCAGAAAATGTTGTTGGACCAATATCGGTGTCAGAGAGCTATGAATGTCCCAAAAACATTTGCAGCCTGAAAGGGGCATTAACCCGCATCCTAGACCACTGAAATTTCCCAAAATATTTTTGGCATGAAAAATGCATGCTACACCCCTGAAAGTTCAGAAAACACCCCAGAAATGTTGCCAGCTCAAAAAAGGCCTTAAAATGCATCTTAGACCTGCAAAAATGTTGAAAACTTTGAAGACCCAAAAAAGGGGTTTACAGGCATCCTAGACCCCCTAAAGTCCAGAAAATGTTGTTGGACCAAAATCGGTGTCAGAGAGCTCTGAAAGGGGCATTAACCCGCATCCTAGACCACTGAAATTCCCAAACATATTTTTGGCACGAAAAATGCATCCTACACCCCTGAAAGTTCAGAAAATGTTGGCAGCTCAAGAAAAGGCCTTAAAATGCATGTTAGGCCTTCAAAATGTTGAAAACTTTGGAGGCCCAAAAAAGGGGTTTACAGGCATCCTAGACCCCCTAAAGTCCAGAAAATGTTGTTGGACCAAAAATGGTGTCAGAGAGCTCTGAATGTCCCAAAAACATCTGCAGCCTGAAAGGGGCATTAACCCGCATCCTAGACCTCTGAAATTCCTAAAAATATTTTGTGCACGAAAAATGCATCCTATACCCCTGAAACTCAGAATATGTTAGCAGCCCAAAGAAGGCCTTAAAATGCATTTTAGGCCTACAAAAATTTAGAAAACTTTGGAGGCCCAAAAAAGGCGTTTACAGGCATCCTAGACCCCCTAAAGTCCAGAAAATGTTGTGGGACTAAAAATGGTGTCAGAGAGCTCCGAATGTCCCAAAAACATGTGCAACCTGAAAGGGGCATTAACCCGCATCCTAGACCACTGAAATTCCCAAAAATATTTTGCCACTAAAAATGCATCCTACACCCCTGAACGTTCATAAAATGTTAGCAGCCCAAAAAAGGCATTAAAATGCATTTTAGGCCTGCAAAAATTTAGAAAACTTTGGAGGCCCAAAAAAGGGGTTTACAGGCATCCTAGACCCCCTAAAGACCAGAAAATGTTGGTGGATCAAAAACGGTGTCAGAGAGCTCCGAATGTCCCAAAAACATGTGCAACCTGAAAGGGGCATTAACCCACATCCTAGACCTCTGAAATTCCCAAAAATATTTTGTTCACGAAAAATTCATACTACACCCTTGAAAGTTCAGAATATGTTAGCAGCCCAAAAAAGGCATTAAAATGCATTTTAGGCCTGCATAAATTTAGAAAACTTTGGAGGCCCAAAAAGGGGTTTACAGGCATCCTAGACCCCCTAAAGTCCAGAAAATGTTGTTGGATCAAAAATGGTGTCAGAGAGCTCTGAATGTCCCAAAAACATTTGCAGCCACTGAAATTCCCAAAAATATTTTTGGCACGAAAAATGCATCCTACACCCCTGAAAGTTGAGAAAATGTTGGCAGCTCAAGAAAAGGCCTTAAAGCACATGTTAGGCCTTCAAAAATGTTGAAAACTTTGGAGGCCCAAAAAAGGGGTTTACAGGCATCCTAGACCCCCTAAAATCCAGAAAATGTTGTTGGACCAATATCGGTGTCAGAGAGCTATGAATGTCCCAAAAACATTTGCAGCCTGAAAGGGGCATTAACCCGCATCCTAGACCACTGAAATTTCCCAAAATATTTTTGGCATGAAAAATGCATGCTACACCCCTGAAAGTTCAGAAAACACCCCAGAAATGTTGCCAGCTCAAAAAAGGCCTTAAAATGCATCTTAGACCTGCAAAAATGTTGAAAACTTTGAAGACCCAAAAAAGGGGTTTACAGGCATCCTAGACCCCCTAAAGTCAAGAAAATGTTGTTGGACCAAAAATGGTGTCAGAGAGCTCTGAATGTCCCAAAAACATTTGCAGCCTGAAAGGGGCATTAACACGCATCCTAGACCACTGAAATTTCCCAAAATATTTTT
This sequence comes from Ambystoma mexicanum, assembly GCF_040938575.1. Lineage (NCBI taxonomy): Eukaryota > Metazoa > Chordata > Amphibia > Caudata > Ambystomatidae > Ambystoma > Ambystoma mexicanum. The sequence continues at coordinate 319,072,636 of NC_090931.1, read as the reverse complement.
GCCATGAAAAATGCATGCTACACCCCTGAAAGTTCAGAAAACACCCCAGAAATGTTGCCAGGTCAAAAAAGGCCTTGAAATGCATCCTAGACCTCTGAAATTCCAAAAAATATTTTGTGCACGAAAAATTCATACTACACCCCTGAAAGTTCAGAATATGTTAGCAGCCCAAAAAAGGCATTAAAATGCATTTTAGGCCTGCAAAAATGTTGAAAACTTTAGAGGCGCGAAATAGGGGTTTACAGGCATCCTAGACCTCCTAAAGTCCAGAAAATGTTGTTGGATCAAAAACGGTGTCAGAGAGCTCTGAATGTCCCAAAAACATTTGCAGCCTGAAAGGGTCATTAACCCGCATCCTAGACCTCTAAAACTCCCAAAAATATTTTGTGCACGAAAATTTCATACTACACCCCTGAAAGTTCAGAATATGTTAGCAGCCCAAAGAAGGCCTTAAAATGCATTTTAGGCCTACAAAAATTTAGAAAACTTTGGAGGCCCAAAAAAGGCGTTTACGGGCATGCTAGACCCCCTAAAGTCCAGAAAATGTTGTGGGACCAAAAATAGTGTCAGAGAGCTCTGAATGTCCCAAAAACATTTGCAGCCTGAAAGGGGCATTAACCGGCATCCTTGACCTCTGAAATTCCCAAAAATATTTTTTGCACGAAAAATGTATACTACCCCTAAAAGTTCAGAATATGTTAGAAGCCCAAAAAATGCATTCAAATGCATTTTAGGCCTGCAAAAATTTAGAAAACTTTGGAGTCCCAAAAAAGGGGTTTACAGGCATCCTAGACCCCCTAAAGTCCAGAAAATGTTGTTGGACCAAAATCGGTGTCAGAGAGCTCCGAATGTCCCAAAAACATGTGCAACCTGAAAGGGGCATTAACCCGCATCCTAGACCACTGAAATTCCCAAAAATATATTTGCCATGAAAAATGCATCCTACACCCCTGCAAGTTCAGAAAATGTTGGCAGCTCAAGAAAAGGCCTTAAAATGCATGTTAGGCCTTCAAAAATGTTGAAAACTTTGGAGGCACAAAATAGGGGTTTACAGGCATCCTAGACCTCCTAAAGTCCAGAAAATGTTGTTGGATCAAAAACGGTGTCAGAGAGCTCTGAATGTCCCAAAAACATTTGCAGCCTGAAAGGGACATTAACCGACATCCTAGACCTCTGAAATTCCCAAAAATATTTTGTGCACGAAAAATTCATACTACACCCTTGAAAGTTCAGAATATGTTAGCAGCCCAAAAAAGGCATTAAAATGCATTTTAGGCCTGCAAAAATTTAGAAAACTTTGGAGGCCCAAAAAAGGGGTTTACAGGCATCCTAGACCCCTTCAGGTCCAGAAAATGTTGTTGGATCAAAAACGGTGTCAGAGAGCTCTGAATGTCCCAAAAACATTTGCAACCTGAAAGGGGCATTAACCCGCATCCTAGACCACTGAAATTTCCCAAAATATTTTTGCCATGAAAAATGCATGCTACACCCCTGAAAGTTCAGAAAACACCCCAGAAATGTTGGCAGCTCAAGTAAAGGCCTTAAAATGCATGTTAGGCCTTCAAAAATGTTGAAAACTTTAGAGGCCCAAAAAAGGGGTTTACAGGCATCCTAGACCCCCTAAAATCCAGAAAATGTTGTTGGACCAAAATCGGTGTCAGAGAGCTCTGATTGTCCCCAAAACATTTGCAGCCTGAAAGGGGCATTAACCCGCATCCTAGACCACTGAAATTCCCAAAAATATTTTTGGCATGAAAAATGCATCCTACACCCCTGCAAGTTAAGAAAATGTTGGTAACTGTAAAAAAGGCCTTAAAATGCATGTTAGGCCTTCAAAAATGTTGAAAACATTGGAGGCCCAAAAATAGGGTTTACAGGCATCCTAGACCTCCTAAAGTCCACAAAATGTTGTTGGATCAAAAACGGTGTCAGAGAGCTTTGAATGTCCCAAAAACATTTGCAGCCTGAAAGGGTCATTAACCCACATCCTAGACCTCTGAAATTCCAAAAAATATTTTGTGCACGAAAAATTCATACTACACCCCTGAAAGTTCAGAATATGTTAGCAGCCCAAAAAAGACATTAAAATGCATTTTAGGCCTGCAAAAATTTGGAAAACTTTGGAGGCCCAAAAAAGGGGTTTACGGGCATCCTAGGCCCCCTAAAGTCCAGAAAATGTTGTGGGACCAAAAATGGTGTCAGAGAGCTCTGAATGTCCCAAAAACATTTGCAGCCTGAAAGGGGCATTAACCGGCATCCTAGACCTCTGAAATTCCCAAAAATATTTTGTGCAAGAAAAATGTATACTACCCATAAAAGTTCAGAATATGTTAGAAGCCCAAAAAATGCATTCAAATGCATTTTAGGCCTGCAAAAATTTAGAAAACTTTGGAGGCCCAAAAAAGGGGTTTACAGGCATCCTAGACCCCCTAAAGTCCAGAAAATGTTGGTGGACCAAAAATGGTGTCAGAGAGCTCTGAATGTCCCAAAAACATTTGCAGCCTGAAAGGGGCATTAACCCGCATCCTAGACATCTGAAATTCCAAAAAATATTTTGTGCACGAAAAATGTATCCTATACCCCTGAAACTCAGAATATGTTAGCAGCCCAAAGAAGGCCTTAAAATGCATTTTAGGCCTACAAAATTTAGAAAACTTTGGAGGCCCAAAAAAGGGGTTTACAGGCATCCTAGACCCCCTAAAGTCCAGAAAATGTTGTTGGACCAAAAATGGTGTCAGAGAGCTCTGAATGTCCCAAAAACATTTGCAGCCTGAAAGGGGCATTAACCCGCATCCTAGACTTCTGAAATTCCAAAAAATATTTTGTGCACGAAAAATGTATCCTATACCCCTGAAACTCAGAATATGTTAGCAGCCCAAAGAAGGCCTTAAAATGCATTTTATGCCTACAAAAATTTAGAAAACTTTGGAGGCCCAAAAAAGGCGTTTACAGGCATCCTAGACCCCCTAAAGTCCAGAAAATGTTGTGGGACCAAAAATGGTGTCAGAGAGCTCCGAATGTCCCAAAAACATGTGCAACCTGAAAGGGGCATTAACCCGCATCCTAGACTTCTGAAATTCCAAAAAATATTTTGTGCACGAAAAATGTATCCTATACCCCTGAAACTCAGAATATGTTAGCAGCCCAAAGAAGGCCTTAAAATGCATTTTATGCCTACAAAAATTTAGAAAACTTTGGAGGCCCAAAAAAGGCGTTTACAGGCATCCTAGACCCCCTAAAGTCCAGAAAATATTGTGGGACCAAAAATGGCGTCAGAGAGCTCTGTATGTCCCAAAAACATTTGCAGCCACTGCAATTCCCAAAAATATTTTTGGCACGAAAAATGCATCCTACACCCCTGAAAGTTGAGAAAATGTTGGCAGCTCAAGTAAAGGCCTTAAAATGCATGTTAGGCCTTACCCCCTAAAGTCCAAAAAATGTTGTTGGATCAAAATCAGTGTCAGAGAGCTCTGATTGTCCCCAAAACATTTGCAGCCTGAAAGGGGCATTAACCCGCATCCTAGACCACTGAAATTCCCAAAAATATTTTTGGCATGAAAAATGCATCCTACACCCCTGCAAGTTCAGAAAATGTTGGCAACTCTAAAAAAGGCCTTAAAATGCATGTTAGGCCTTCAAAAATGTTGAAAACTTTGGAGACCCAAAAAAGGGATTTACAGGCATCCTAGACCCCCTAAAGTCCAGAAAATGTTGGACCAAAAATGGTGTCAGAGAGCTCTGAATGTCCCAAAAACATTTGCAGCCTGAAAGGGGCATTAACCCGCATCCTAGACCTCTGAAATTCCCAAAAATATTTTGTGCATGAAAAATTCATACTACACCCCTGAAAGTTCAGAATATGTTAGCAGCCCAAAAAAGGCATTAAAATGCATTTTAGGCCTGCAAAAATTTAGAAAACTTTGGAGGCCCAGAAAAGGGGTTTACAGGCATCCTAGACCCCCTAAAGTCCAGAAAATGTTGTGGGACCAAAAATGGTGTCAGAGAGCTCTGAATGTCCCAAAAACATTTGCAGCCACTGAAATTCCCAAAAATATTTTTGGCACGAAAAATGCATCCTACACCCCTGAAAGTTGAGAAAATGTTGGCAGCTCAAGAAAAGGCCTTAAAACGCATGTTAGGCCTTCAAAAATGTTGAAAACTTTGGAGGCCCAAAAAAGGGGTTTACAGGCATTCTAGACCCCCTAAGGTCCAGAAAATCTTGTTGGACCAAAAACGGTGTCAGAGAGCTCTGAATGTCCCAAAAACATGTGCAACCTGAAAGGGGCATTAACTCGCATCCCAGACCACTGAAATTCCCAAAAATATTTTTGGCACTAAAAATACATCCTACACCCCTGAAAGTTCAGAAAATGTTTGCAGCTCAAGAAAAGGCCTTAAAATGCATGTTCGGCCTTCAAAAATGTTGAAAACTTTGGAGGCCCAAAAAAGGGGTTTACAGGCATCCTAGACCCCCTAAAGTCCAGAAAATGTTGTTGGACCAGAATCGGTGTCAGAGAGCTCTGAATGTCCCAAAAACATTTGCAGCCTGAAAGGGGCATTAACCCACATCCTAGACCACTGAAATGCCCAAAAATATTTTTGCCCTGAAAAATGCATCCTACACCCCTGCAGGTTCAAAAAATGTTGGCAACTCCAAAAAAGGCCTTAAAATGCATGTTAGGCCTTCAAAAACGTTGAAAACTTTGGAGGCCCAAAAAAGGGATTTACAGGCATCCTAGACCCCCTAACGTCCAGAAAATGTTGTTGGATCAAAAACGGTGTCAGAAAGCTCTGAATGTCCCAAAAACATTTGCAGCCTGAAAGGGGCATTAACCCGCATTCTAGACCTCTGAAATTCCCAAAAATATTTTGTGCACAGAAAATTCATACTACACCCCTGAAAATTCAGAATATGTTAGCAGCCCAAAAAGGCATTAAAATGCATTTTAGGCCTGCAAAAAATGAGAAAACTTTGGAGGCCCAAAAAAGGGGTTTACAGGCATCCTAGACCCCCTAAAGTCCAGAAAATGTTGTTGGACCAAAAATGGTGTCAGAGAGCTCTGAATGTCCCAAAAACATTTGCAGCCTGAAAGGGGCATTAACCCGCATCCTAGACCTCTGAAATTCCCAAAAATATTTTGTGCACGAAAAATGCATCCTATACCCCTGAAACTCAGAATATGTTAGCAGCCCAAAGAAGGCCTTAAAATGCATTTTAGGTCTAAAAAAATTTAGAAAAATTTGGAGGCCCAAAAAAGGCGTTTACAGGCATCCTAGACCCCCTAAAGTGCAGAAAATGTTGTTGGACCAAAAATGGTGTCAGAGAGCTCTGAATGTCCCAAAAACATTTGCTCCCTGAAAGGGGCATTAACCCGCATCCTAGACCACTGAAATTTCCAAAAATATTTTTGGCATGAAAAATGCATCCTACACCCCTGCAAGTTCAGAAAATGTTGGCAACTCTAAAAAAGGCCTTAAAATGCATGTTAGGCCTTCAAAAATGTTGAAAACTTTGGAGACCCAAAAAAGGGATTTACAGGCATCCTAGACCCCCTAAAGTCCAGAAAATGTTGTTGGATCAAAAACGGTGTCAGAGAGCTCTGAATGTCCCAAAAACATTTGCAGCTTGAAAGGGGCATTAACCCGCATCCTAGACCACTGAAATTCCCAAAAATATTTTTGCCACTAAAAATGCATCCTACACCCCTGAAAGTTCAGAAAATATTGGCAGCTCAAGAAAACGCCTTAAAATGCATGTTAGGCCTTCAAAAATGTTGAAAACTTTGGAGGCGCAAAATAGGGGTTTACAGGCATCCTAGACTTCCTAAAGTCCAGAAAATGTTGTTGGATCAAAAACGGTGTCAGAGAGCTCTGAATGTCCCAAAAACATTTGCAGCCTGAAAGGGGCATTAACCCACATCCTAGACCTCTGAAATTCCCAAAAATATTTTGTGCACGAAAAATTCATACTACACCCCTGAAAGTTCAGAATATGTTAGCAGCCCAAAAAAGGCATTAAAATGCATTTTAGGCCTGCAAAAATGTTGAAAACTTTGGAGGCGCAAAATAGGGGTTTACAGGCATCCTAGACCCCCTAAAGTCAAGAAAATGTTGTTGGACCAAAAATGGTGTCAGAGAGCTCTGAATGTCCCAAAACCATTTGCAGCCTGAAAGGGGCATTAACACGCATCCTAGACCACTGAAATTTCCCAAAATATTTTTGCCATGAAAAATGCATGCTACACCCCTGAAAGTTCAGAAAACACCCCAGAAATGTTGCCAGGTCAAAAAAGGCCTTGAAATGCATCCTAGACCTCTAAAATTCCCAAAAATATTTTGTGCACGAAAAATTCATACTACACCCCTGAAAGTTCAGAATATGTTAGCAGCCCAAAGAAGGCCTTAAAATGCATTTTAGGCCTACAAAAATTTAGAAAACTTTGGAGGCCCAAAAAAGGCGTTTACGGGCATCCTAGACCCCCTAAAGTCCAGAAAATGTTGTGGGACCAAAAATAGTGCCAAAGAGCTCTGAATGTCCCAAAAACATTTGCAGCCTGAAAGGGGCATTAACCCGCATCCTAGACTTCTGAAATTCCCAAAAATATTTTGTGCACGAAAAATGTATCCTATACCCCTGAAACTCAGAATATGTTAGCAGCCCAAAGAAGGCCTTAAAATGCATTTTATGCCTACAAAAATTTAGAAAACTTTGGAGGCCCAAAAAAAGGCGTTTACAGGCATCCTAGACCCCCTAAAGTCCAGAAAATGTTGTGGGACTAAAAATGGTGTCAGAGAGCTCCGAATGTCCCAAAAACATGTGCAACCTGAAAGGGGCATTAACCCGCATCCTAGACCACTGAAATTCCCAAAATTATTTTGCCACTAAAAATGCATCCTACACCCCTGAACGTTCATAAAATGTTAGCAGCCCAAAAAAGGCATTAAAATGCATTTTAGGCCTGCAAAAATTTAGAAAACTTTGGAGGCCCAAAAAAGGGGTTTACAGGCATCCTAGACCCCCTAAAGTCCAGAAAATGTTGTTAGACCAAAAATGGTGTCAGAGAGTTCTGAATGTCCCAAAAACATCTGCAGCCTGAAAGGGGCATTAACCCGCATCCTAGACCTCTGAAATTCCTAAAAATATTTTGTGCACGAAAAATGCATCCTATACCCCTGAAACTCAGAATATGTTAGCAGCCCAAAGAAGGCCTTAAAATGCATTTTAGGCCTACAAAAATTTAGAAAACTTTGGAGGCCCAAAAAAGGCGTTTACAGGCATCCTAGACCCCCTAAAGTCCAGAAAATGTTGTGGGACTAAAAATGGTGTCAGAGAGCTCTGAATGTCCCAAAAACATGTGCAACCTGAAAGGGGCATTAACCCGCATCCTAGACCACTGAAATTCCCAAAATTATTTTGCCACTAAAAATGCATCCTACACCCCTGAACGTTCATAAAATGTTAGCAGCCCAAAAAAGACATTAAAATGCATTTTAGGCCTGCAAAAATTTAGAAAACTTTGGAGGCCCAAAAAAGGGGTTTACAGGCATCCTAGACCCCCTAAAGTCCAGAAAATGTTGTTGGAACAAAAATGGTGTCAGAGAGCTCTGAATGTCCCAAAAACATCTGCAGCCTGAAAGGGGCATTAACCCGCATCCTAGACCTCTGAAATTCCTAAAAATATTTTGTGCACGAAAAATGCATCCTATACCCCTGAAACTCAGAACATGTTAGTAGCCCAAAGAAGGCCTTAAAATGCATTTTAGGCCTACAAAAATTTAGAACACTTTGGAGGCCCAAAAAAGGGGTTTACAGGCATCCTAGACCCCCTAAAGTCCAGAAAATGTTGTGGGACCAAAAATGGTGTCAGGGAGCTCTGAAAGGGGCATTAACCTGCATCCTAGACCTCTAAAATTCCCAAAAATATTTTGTGCACGAAAAATTCATACTACACCCCTGAAAGTTCAGAATATGTTAGCAGCCCAAAAAAGGCATTAAAATGCATTTTAGGCCTGCAAAAATGTTGAAAACTTTAGAGGCGCGAAATAGGGGTTTACAGGCATCCTAGACCTCCTAAAGTCCAGAAAATGTTGTGGGACTAAAAATGGTGTCAGAGAGCTCCGAATGTCCCAAAAACATGTGCAACCTGAAAGGGGCATTAACCCGCATCCTAGACCACTGAAATTCCCAAAAATATTTTGCCACTAAAAATGCATCCTACACCCCTGAACGTTCATAAAATGTTAGCAGCCCAAAAAAGACATTAAAATGCATTTTAGGCCTGCAAAAATTTAGAAAACTTTGGAGGCCCAAAAAAGGGGTTTACAGGCATCCTAGACCCCCTAAAGTCCAGAAAATGTTGTTGGAACAAAAATGGTGTCAGAGAGCTCTGAATGTCCCAAAAACATCTGCAGCCTGAAAGGGGCATTAACCCGCATCCTAGACCTCTGAAATTCCTAAAAATATTTTGTGCACGAAAAATGCATCCTATACCCCTGAAACTCAGAACATGTTAGTAGCCCAAAGAAGGCCTTAAAATGCATTTTAGGCCTACAAAAATTTAGAACACTTTGGAGGCCCAAAAAAGGGGTTTACAGGCATCCTAGACCCCCTAAAGTCCAGAAAATGTTGTGGGACCAAAAATGGTGTCAGGGAGCTCTGAAAGGGGCATTAACCTGCATCCTAGACCACTGAAATTCACAAAAATATTTTTGGCACGAAAAATGCATCCTACACCCCTGAAAGTTCAGAAAATGTTGGCAGCTCAAGAAAAGGCCTTAAAATGCATGTTAGGCCTTCAAAAATGTTGAAAACTTTGGAGGCCCAAAAAAGGGGTTTACAGGCATCCTAGACCCCCTAAAGTCCAGAAAATGTTGTTAGACCAAAAATGGTGTCAGAGAGCTCTGAATGTCCCAAAAACATTTGCAGCCTGAAAGGGGCATTAACCCGCATCCTAGACCTCTGAAATTCCCAAAAATATTTTGTGCACAAAAAATGTATCCTATACCCCTGAAACTCAGAATATGTTAGCAGCCCAAAGAAGGCCTTAAAATGCATTTTAGGCCTACAAAAATTTAGAAAACTTTGGAGGCCCAAAAAAGGCGTTTACAGGCATCCTGGACCCCCTAAAGTCCAGAAAATGTTGTGGGACTAAAAATGGTGTCAGAGAACTCCGAATGTCCCAAAAACATGTGCAACCTGAAAGGGGTATTAACCCGCATCCTAGACCACTGAAATTCCCAAAAATATTTTGCCACTAAAAATGCATCCTACACCCCTGAACGTTCATAAAATGTTAGCAGCCCAAAAAAGGCATTAAAATGCATTTTAGGCCTGCAAAAATTTAGAAAACTTTGGAGGCCCAAAAAAGGGGTTTACAGGCATCCTAGACCCCCTAAAGACCAGAAAATGTTGGTGGATCAAAAACGGTGTCAGAGAGCTCCGAATGTCCCAAAAACATGTGCAACCTGAAAGGGGCATTAACCCACATCCTAGACCTCTGAAATTCCCAAAAATATTTTGTGCACGAAAAATTCATACTACACCCTTGAAAGTTCAGAATATGTTAGCAGCCCAAAAAAAGGCATTAAAATGCATTTTAGGCCTCCAAAAATTTAGAAAACTTTGGAGGCCCAAAAAGGGGTTTACAGGCATCCTAGACCCCCTAAAGTCCAGAAAATGTTGTTGGACCAAAAATGGTGTCAGAGAGCTCTGAATGTCCCAAAAACATTTGCAGCCACTGAAATTCCCAAAAATATTTTTGGCACGAAAAATGCATCCTACACCCCTGAAAGTTGAGAAAATGTTGGCAGCTCAAGAAAAGGCCTTAAAGCACATGTTAGGCCTTCAAAAATGTTGAAAACTTTGGAGGCCCAAAAAAGGGGTTTACAGGCATCCTAGACCCCCTAAAGTCCAGAAAATGTTGTTGGACCAATATCGGTGTCAGAGAGCTATGAATGTCCCAAAAACATTTGCAGCCTGAAAGGGGCATTAACCCGCATCCTAGACCACTGAAATTTCCCAAAATATTTTTGGCATGAAAAATGCATGCTACACCCCTGAAAGTTCAGAAAACACCCCAGAAATGTTGCCAGCTCAAAAAAGGCCTTAAAATGCATCTTAGACCTGCAAAAATGTTGAAAACTTTGAAGACCCAAAAAAGGGGTTTACAGGCATCCTAGACCCCCTAAAGTCCAGAAAATGTTGTTGGACCAAAATCGGTGTCAGAGAGCTCTGAAAGGGGCATTAACCCGCATCCTAGACCACTGAAATTCCCAAACATATTTTTGGCACGAAAAATGCATCCTACACCCCTGAAAGTTCAGAAAATGTTGGCAGCTCAAGAAAAGGCCTTAAAATGCATGTTAGGCCTTCAAAATGTTGAAAACTTTGGAGGCCCAAAAAAGGGGTTTACAGGCATCCTAGACCCCCTAAAGTCCAGAAAATGTTGTTGGACCAAAAATGGTGTCAGAGAGCTCTGAATGTCCCAAAAACATCTGCAGCCTGAAAGGGGCATTAACCCGCATCCTAGACCTCTGAAATTCCTAAAAATATTTTGTGCACGAAAAATGCATCCTATACCCCTGAAACTCAGAATATGTTAGCAGCCCAAAGAAGGCCTTAAAATGCATTTTAGGCCTACAAAAATTTAGAAAACTTTGGAGGCCCAAAAAAGGGGTTTACAGGCATCCTAGACCCCCTAAAGTCCAGAAAATGTTGTGGGACCAAAAATGGTGTCAGGGAGCTCTGAAAGGGGCATTAACCTGCATCCTAGACCACTGAAATTCACAAAAATATTTTTGGCACGAAAAATGCATCCTACACCCCTGAAAGTTCAGAAAATGTTGGCAGCTCAAGAAAAGGCCTTAAAATGCATGTTAGGCCTTCAAAAATGTTGAAAACTTTGGAGGCCCAAAAAAGGGGTTTACAGGCATCCTAGACCCCCTAAGGTCCAGAAAATGTTGTTGGACCAAAATCGGTGTCAGAGAGCTCCGAATGTCCCAAAAACATGTGCAACCTGAAAGGGGCATTAACCCGCATCCTAGACCACTGAAATTCCCAAAAATATATTTGCCATGAAAAATGCATCCTACACCCCTGCAAGTTCAGAAAATGTTGGCAGCTCAAGAAAAGGCCTTAAAATGCATGTTAGGCCTTCAAAAATGTTGAAAACTTTGGAGGCACAAAATAGGGGTTTACAGGCATCCTAGACCTCCTAAAGTCCAGAAAATGTTGTTGGATCAAAAACGGTGTCAGAGAGCTCTGAATGTCCCAAAAACATTTGCAGCCACTAAAATTCCCAAAAATATTTTTGGCACGAAAAATGCATCCTACACCCCTGAAAGTTGAGAAAATGTTGGCAGCTCAAGAAAAGGCCTTAAAATGCATGTTAGGCCTTCAAAAATGTTGAAAACTTTGGAGGCCCAAAAAAGGGGTTTACAGGCGTTCTAGACCCCCTAAGGTCCAGAAAATCTTGTTGGACCAAAAACGGTGTCAGAGAGCTCTGAATGTCCCAAAAACATGTGCAACCTGAAAGGGGCATTAACTCGCATCCCAGACCACTGAAATTCCCAAAAATATTTTTGGCACTAAAAATACATCCTACACCCCTGAAAGTTCAGAAAATGTTTGCAGCTCAAGAAAAGGCCTTAAAATGCATGTTCGGCCTTCAAAAATGTTGAAAACTTTGGAGGCCCAAAAAAGGGGTTTACAGGCATCCTAGACCCCCTAAAGTCCAGAAAATGTTGTTGGACCAGAATCGGTGTCAGAGAGCTCTGAATGTCCCAAAAACATTTGCAGCCTGAAAGGGGCATTAACCCACATCCTAGACCACTGAAATGCCCAAAAATATTTTTGCCCTGAAAAATGCATCCTACACCCCTGCAGGTTCAGAAAATGTTGGCAACTCCAAAAAAGGCCTTAAAATGCATGTTAGGCCTTCAAAAACGTTGAAAACTTTGGAGGCCCAAAAAAGGGGTTTACAGGCATCCTAGACCCCCTAAAGTCCAGAAAATGTTGTTGGACCAAAAATGGTGTCAGAGAGCTCTGAATGTTCCAAAAACATCTGCAGCCTGAAAGGGGCATTAACCCGCATCCTAGACCTCTGAAATTCCTAAAAATATTTTGTGCACGAAAAATGCATCCTATACCCCTGAAACTCAGAATATGTTAGCAGCCCAAAGAAGGCCTTAAAATGCATTTTAGGCCTACAAAAATTTAGAAAACTTTGGAGGCCCAAAAAAGGGGTTTACAGGCATCCTAGACCCCCTAAAGTCCAGAAAATGTTGTGGGACCAAAAATGGTGTCAGGGAGCTCTGAAAGGGGCATTAACCTGCATCCTAGACCACTGAAATTCACAAAAATATTTTTGGCACGAAAAATGCATCCTACACCCCTGAAAGTTCAGAAAATGTTGGCAGCTCAAGAAAAGGCCTTAAAATGCATGTTAGGCCTTCAAAAATGTTGAAAACTTTGGAGGCCCAAAAAAGGGGTTTACAGGCATCCTAGACCCCCTAAGGTCCAGAAAATGTTGTTGGACCAAAATCGGTGTCAGAGAGCTCCGAATGTCCCAAAAACATGTGCAACCTGAAAGGGGCATTAACCCGCATCCTAGACCACTGAAATTCCCAAAAATATATTTGCCATGAAAAATGCATCCTACACCCCTGCAAGTTCAGAAAATGTTGGCAGCTCAAGAAAAGGCCTTAAAATGCATGTTAGGCCTTCAAAAATGTTGAAAACTTTGGAGGCACAAAATAGGGGTTTACAGGCATCCTAGACCTCCTAAAGTCCAGAAAATGTTGTTGGATCAAAAACGGTGTCAGAGAGCTCTGAATGTCCCAAAAACATTTGCAGCCACTAAAATTCCCAAAAATATTTTTGGCACGAAAAATGCATCCTACACCCCTGAAAGTTGAGAAAATGTTGGCAGCTCAAGAAAAGGCCTTAAAATGCATGTTAGGCCTTCAAAAATGTTGAAAACTTTGGAGGCCCAAAAAAGGGGTTTACAGGCGTTCTAGACCCCCTAAGGTCCAGAAAATCTTGTTGGACCAAAAACGGTGTCAGAGAGCTCTGAATGTCCCAAAAACATGTGCAACCTGAAAGGGGCATTAACTCGCATCCCAGACCACTGAAATTCCCAAAAATATTTTTGGCACTAAAAATACATCCTACACCCCTGAAAGTTCAGAAAATGTTTGCAGCTCAAGAAAAGGCCTTAAAATGCATGTTCGGCCTTCAAAAATGTTGAAAACTTTGGAGGCCCAAAAAAGGGGTTTACAGGCATCCTAGACCCCCTAAAGTCCAGAAAATGTTGTTGGACCAGAATCGGTGTCAGAGAGCTCTGAATGTCCCAAAAACATTTGCAGCCTGAAAGGGGCATTAACCCACATCCTAGACCACTGAAATGCCCAAAAATATTTTTGCCCTGAAAAATGCATCCTACACCCCTGCAGGTTCAGAAAATGTTGGCAACTCCAAAAAAGGCCTTAAAATGCATGTTAGGCCTTCAAAAACGTTGAAAACTTTGGAGGCCCAAAAAAGGGATTTACAGGCATCCTAGACCCCCTAACGTCCAGAAAATGTTGTTGGATCAAAAACGGTGTCAGAAAGCTCTGAATGTCCCAAAAACATTTGCAGCCTGAAAGGGGCATTAACCCGCATTCTAGACTTCTGAAATTCCCAAAAATATTTTGTGCACAGAAAATTCCTACTACACCCCTGAAAATTCAGAATATGTTAGCAGCCCAAAAAAGGCATTAAAATGCATTTTAGGCCTGCAAAAAATTAGAAAACTTTGGAGGCCCAAAAAAGGGGTTTACAGGCATCCTAGACCCCCTAAAGTCCAGAAAATGTTGTTGGACCAAAAATGGTGTCAGAGAGCTCTGAATGTCCCAAAAACATTTGCAGCCTGAAAGGGGCATTAACCCGCATCCTAGACCTCTGAAATTCCCAAAAATATTTTGTGCACGAAAAATGCATGCTACACCCCTGAAAGTTCAGAAAACACCCAAGAAATGTTGTGAGCTCAAAAAAGGCCTTAACATGCATCTTAGGTCTGCAAAAATGTTGAAAACTTTGGAGACCCAAAAAAGGGGTTTACAGGCATCCTAGACCCCCTAAAGTCCAGAAAATGTTGGTGGATCAAAAACGGTGTCAGAGAGCTCCGAATGTCCCAAAAACATGTGCAACCTGAAAGGGGCATTAACCCGCATCCTAGACCACTGAAATTCCCAAAAATATTTTTGGCAATAAAAATGCATCCTACACCCCTGAAAGTTCAGAAAATGTTGGCAGCTCAAGAAAAGGCCTTAAAATGCATGTTAGGCCTTCAAAAATGTTGAAAACTTTGGAGGCACAAAATAGGGGTTTACAGGCATCCTAGACCTCCTAAAGTCCAGAAAATGTTGTTGGATCAAAAACGGTGTCAGAGAGCTCTGAATGTCCCAAAAACATTTGCAGCCTGAAAGGGGCATTAACCCACATCCTAGACCTCTGAAATTCCCAAAAATATTTTGTGCACGAAAAATTCATACTACACCCTTGAAAGTTCAGAATATGTTAGCAGCCCAAAAAAGGCATTAAAATGCATTTTAGGCCTGCAAAAATTTAGAAAACTTTGGATGCCCAAAAAAGGGGTTTACAGGCATCCTAGAACCCCTAAAGTCCAGAAAATGTTGTGGGACTAAAAATGGTGTCAGAGAACTCCGAATGTCCCAAAAACATGTGCAACCTGAAAGGGGTATTAACCCGCATCCTAGACCACTGAAATTCCCAAAAATATTTTGCCACTAAAAATGCATCCTACACCCCTGAACGTTCATAAAATGTTAGCAGCCCAAAAAAGGCATTAAAATGCATTTTAGGCCTGCAAAAATTTAGAAAACTTTGGAGGCCCAAAAAAGGGGTTTACAGGCATCCTAGACCCCCTAAAGACCAGAAAATGTTGGTGGATCAAAAACGGTGTCAGAGAGCTCCGAATGTCCCAAAAACATGTGCAACCTGAAAGGGGCATTAACCCACATCCTAGACCTCTGAAATTCCCAAAAATATTTTGTGCACGAAAAATTCATACTACACCCTTGAAAGTTCAGAATATGTTAGCAGCCCAAAAAAAGGCATTAAAATGCATTTTAGGCCTGCAAAAATTTAGAAAACTTTGGAGGCCCAAAAAGGGGTTTACAGGCATCCTAGACCCCCTAAAGTCCAGAAAATGTTGTTGGACCAAAAATGGTGTCAGAGAGCTCTGAATGTCCCAAAAACATTTGCAGCCACTGAAATTCCCAAAAATATTTTTGGCACGAAAAATGCATCCTACACCCCTGAAAGTTGAGAAAATGTTGGCAGCTCAAGAAAAGGCCTTAAAGCACATGTTAGGCCTTCAAAAATGTTGAAAACTTTGGAGGCCCAAAAAAGGGGTTTACAGGCATCCTAGACCCCCTAAAGTCCAGAAAATGTTGTTGGACCAATATCGGTGTCAGAGAGCTATGAATGTCCCAAAAACATTTGCAGCCTGAAAGGGGCATTAACCCGCATCCTAGACCACTGAAATTTCCCAAAATATTTTTGGCATGAAAAATGCATGCTACACCCCTGAAAGTTCAGAAAACACCCCAGAAATGTTGCCAGCTCAAAAAAGGCCTTAAAATGCATCTTAGACCTGCAAAAATGTTGAAAACTTTGAAGACCCAAAAAAGGGGTTTACAGGCATCCTAGACCCCCTAAAGTCCAGAAAATGTTGTTGGACCAAAATCGGTGTCAGAGAGCTCTGAAAGGGGCATTAACCCGCATCCTAGACCACTGAAATTCCCAAACATATTTTTGGCACGAAAAATGCATCCTACACCCCTGAAAGTTCAGAAAATGTTGGCAGCTCAAGAAAAGGCCTTAAAATGCATGTTAGGCCTTCAAAATGTTGAAAACTTTGGAGGCCCAAAAAAGGGGTTTACAGGCATCCTAGACCCCCTAAAGTCCAGAAAATGTTGTTGGACCAAAAATGGTGTCAGAGAGCTCTGAATGTCCCAAAAACATCTGCAGCCTGAAAGGGGCATTAACCCGCATCCTAGACCTCTGAAATTCCTAAAAATATTTTGTGCACGAAAAATGCATCCTATACCCCTGAAACTCAGAATATGTTAGCAGCCCAAAGAAGGCCTTAAAATGCATTTTAGGCCTACAAAAATTTAGAAAACTTTGGAGGCCCAAAAAAGGCGTTTACAGGCATCCTAGACCCCCTAAAGTCCAGAAAATGTTGTGGGACTAAAAATGGTGTCAGAGAGCTCCGAATGTCCCAAAAACATGTGCAACCTGAAAGGGGCATTAACCCGCATCCTAGACCACTGAAATTCCCAAAAATATTTTGCCACTAAAAATGCATCCTACACCCCTGAACGTTCATAAAATGTTAGCAGCCCAAAAAAGGCATTAAAATGCATTTTAGGCCTGCAAAAATTTAGAAAACTTTGGAGGCCCAAAAAAGGGGTTTACAGGCATCCTAGACCCCCTAAAGACCAGAAAATGTTGGTGGATCAAAAACGGTGTCAGAGAGCTCCGAATGTCCCAAAAACATGTGCAACCTGAAAGGGGCATTAACCCACATCCTAGACCTCTGAAATTCCCAAAAATATTTTGTTCACGAAAAATTCATACTACACCCTTGAAAGTTCAGAATATGTTAGCAGCCCAAAAAAGGCATTAAAATGCATTTTAGGCCTGCATAAATTTAGAAAACTTTGGAGGCCCAAAAAGGGGTTTACAGGCATCCTAGACCCCCTAAAGTCCAGAAAATGTTGTTGGATCAAAAATGGTGTCAGAGAGCTCTGAATGTCCCAAAAACATTTGCAGCCACTGAAATTCCCAAAAATATTTTTGGCACGAAAAATGCATCCTACACCCCTGAAAGTTGAGAAAATGTTGGCAGCTCAAGAAAAGGCCTTAAAGCACATGTTAGGCCTTCAAAAATGTTGAAAACTTTGGAGGCCCAAAAAAGGGGTTTACAGGCATCCTAGACCCCCTAAAATCCAGAAAATGTTGTTGGACCAATATCGGTGTCAGAGAGCTATGAATGTCCCAAAAACATTTGCAGCCTGAAAGGGGCATTAACCCGCATCCTAGACCACTGAAATTTCCCAAAATATTTTTGGCATGAAAAATGCATGCTACACCCCTGAAAGTTCAGAAAACACCCCAGAAATGTTGCCAGCTCAAAAAAGGCCTTAAAATGCATCTTAGACCTGCAAAAATGTTGAAAACTTTGAAGACCCAAAAAAGGGGTTTACAGGCATCCTAGACCCCCTAAAGTCAAGAAAATGTTGTTGGACCAAAAATGGTGTCAGAGAGCTCTGAATGTCCCAAAAACATTTGCAGCCTGAAAGGGGCATTAACACGCATCCTAGACCACTGAAATTTCCCAAAATATTTTTGCCATGAAAAATGCATGCTACACCCCTGAAAGTTCAGAAAACACCCCAGAAATGTTGCCAGGTCAAAAAAGGCCTTGAAATGCATCCTAGACCTCTGAAATTCCAAAAAATATTTTGTGCACGAAAAATTCATACTACACCCCTGAAAGTTCAGAATATGTTAGCAGCCCAAAAAAGGCATTAAAATGCATTTTAGGCCTGCAAAAATGTTGAAAACTTTAGAGGCGCGAAATAGGGGTTTACAGGCATCCTAGACCTCCTAAAGTCCAGAAAATGTTGTTGGATCAAAAACGGTGTCAGAGAGCTCTGAATGTCCCAAAAACATTTGCAGCCTGAAAGGGTCATTAACCCGCATCCTAGACCTCTAAAACTCCCAAAAATATTTTGTGCACGAAAATTTCATACTACACCCCTGAAAGTTCAGAATATGTTAGCAGCCCAAAGAAGGCCTTAAAATGCATTTTAGGCCTACAAAAATTTAGAAAACTTTGGAGGCCCAAAAAAGGCGTTTACGGGCATGCTAGACCCCCTAAAGTCCAGAAAATGTTGTGGGACCAAAAATAGTGTCAGAGAGCTCTGAATGTCCCAAAAACATTTGCAGCCTGAAAGGGGCATTAACCGGCATCCTTGACCTCTGAAATTCCCAAAAATATTTTTTGCACGAAAAATGTATACTACCCCTAAAAGTTCAGAATATGTTAGAAGCCCAAAAAATGCATTCAAATGCATTTTAGGCCTGCAAAAATTTAGAAAACTTTGGAGTCCCAAAAAAGGGGTTTACAGGCATCCTAGACCCCCTAAAGTCCAGAAAATGTTGTTGGACCAAAATCGGTGTCAGAGAGCTCCGAATGTCCCAAAAACATGTGCAACCTGAAAGGGGCATTAACCCGCATCCTAGACCACTGAAATTCCCAAAAATATATTTGCCATGAAAAATGCATCCTACACCCCTGCAAGTTCAGAAAATGTTGGCAGCTCAAGAAAAGGCCTTAAAATGCATGTTAGGCCTTCAAAAATGTTGAAAACTTTGGAGGCACAAAATAGGGGTTTACAGGCATCCTAGACCTCCTAAAGTCCAGAAAATGTTGTTGGATCAAAAACGGTGTCAGAGAGCTCTGAATGTCCCAAAAACATTTGCAGCCTGAAAGGGACATTAACCGACATCCTAGACCTCTGAAATTCCCAAAAATATTTTGTGCACGAAAAATTCATACTACACCCTTGAAAGTTCAGAATATGTTAGCAGCCCAAAAAAGGCATTAAAATGCATTTTAGGCCTGCAAAAATTTAGAAAACTTTGGAGGCCCAAAAAAGGGGTTTACAGGCATCCTAGACCCCTTCAGGTCCAGAAAATGTTGTTGGATCAAAAACGGTGTCAGAGAGCTCTGAATGTCCCAAAAACATTTGCAACCTGAAAGGGGCATTAACCCGCATCCTAGACCACTGAAATTTCCCAAAATATTTTTGCCATGAAAAATGCATGCTACACCCCTGAAAGTTCAGAAAACACCCCAGAAATGTTGGCAGCTCAAGTAAAGGCCTTAAAATGCATGTTAGGCCTTCAAAAATGTTGAAAACTTTAGAGGCCCAAAAAAGGGGTTTACAGGCATCCTAGACCCCCTAAAATCCAGAAAATGTTGTTGGACCAAAATCGGTGTCAGAGAGCTCTGATTGTCCCCAAAACATTTGCAGCCTGAAAGGGGCATTAACCCGCATCCTAGACCACTGAAATTCCCAAAAATATTTTTGGCATGAAAAATGCATCCTACACCCCTGCAAGTTAAGAAAATGTTGGTAACTGTAAAAAAGGCCTTAAAATGCATGTTAGGCCTTCAAAAATGTTGAAAACATTGGAGGCCCAAAAATAGGGTTTACAGGCATCCTAGACCTCCTAAAGTCCACAAAATGTTGTTGGATCAAAAACGGTGTCAGAGAGCTTTGAATGTCCCAAAAACATTTGCAGCCTGAAAGGGTCATTAACCCACATCCTAGACCTCTGAAATTCCAAAAAATATTTTGTGCACGAAAAATTCATACTACACCCCTGAAAGTTCAGAATATGTTAGCAGCCCAAAAAAGACATTAAAATGCATTTTAGGCCTGCAAAAATTTGGAAAACTTTGGAGGCCCAAAAAAGGGGTTTACGGGCATCCTAGGCCCCCTAAAGTCCAGAAAATGTTGTGGGACCAAAAATGGTGTCAGAGAGCTCTGAATGTCCCAAAAACATTTGCAGCCTGAAAGGGGCATTAACCGGCATCCTAGACCTCTGAAATTCCCAAAAATATTTTGTGCAAGAAAAATGTATACTACCCATAAAAGTTCAGAATATGTTAGAAGCCCAAAAAATGCATTCAAATGCATTTTAGGCCTGCAAAAATTTAGAAAACTTTGGAGGCCCAAAAAAGGGATTTACAGGCATCCTAGACCCCCTAAAGTCCAGAAAATGTTGGTGGACCAAAAATGGTGTCAGAGAGCTCTGAATGTCCCAAAAACATTTGCAGCCTGAAAGGGGCATTAACCCGCATCCTAGACATCTGAAATTCCAAAAAATATTTTGTGCACGAAAAATGTATCCTATACCCCTGAAACTCAGAATATGTTAGCAGCCCAAAGAAGGCCTTAAAATGCATTTTAGGCCTACAAAATTTAGAAAACTTTGGAGGCCCAAAAAAGGGGTTTACAGGCATCCTAGACCCCCTAAAGTCCAGAAAATGTTGTTGGACCAAAAATGGTGTCAGAGAGCTCTGAATGTCCCAAAAACATTTGCAGCCTGAAAGGGGCATTAACCCGCATCCTAGACTTCTGAAATTCCAAAAAATATTTTGTGCACGAAAAATGTATCCTATACCCCTGAAACTCAGAATATGTTAGCAGCCCAAAGAAGGCCTTAAAATGCATTTTATGCCTACAAAAATTTAGAAAACTTTGGAGGCCCAAAAAAGGCGTTTACAGGCATCCTAGACCCCCTAAAGTCCAGAAAATGTTGTGGGACCAAAAATGGTGTCAGAGAGCTCCGAATGTCCCAAAAACATGTGCAACCTGAAAGGGGCATTAACCCGCATCCTAGACTTCTGAAATTCCAAAAAATATTTTGTGCACGAAAAATGTATCCTATACCCCTGAAACTCAGAATATGTTAGCAGCCCAAAGAAGGCCTTAAAATGCATTTTATGCCTACAAAAATTTAGAAAACTTTGGAGGCCCAAAAAAGGCGTTTACAGGCATCCTAGACCCCCTAAAGTCCAGAAAATATTGTGGGACCAAAAATGGCGTCAGAGAGCTCTGTATGTCCCAAAAACATTTGCAGCCACTGCAATTCCCAAAAATATTTTTGGCACGAAAAATGCATCCTACACCCCTGAAAGTTGAGAAAATGTTGGCAGCTCAAGTAAAGGCCTTAAAATGCATGTTAGGCCTTACCCCCTAAAGTCCAAAAAATGTTGTTGGATCAAAATCAGTGTCAGAGAGCTCTGATTGTCCCCAAAACATTTGCAGCCTGAAAGGGGCATTAACCCGCATCCTAGACCACTGAAATTCCCAAAAATATTTTTGGCATGAAAAATGCATCCTACACCCCTGCAAGTTCAGAAAATGTTGGCAACTCTAAAAAAGGCCTTAAAATGCATGTTAGGCCTTCAAAAATGTTGAAAACTTTGGAGACCCAAAAAAGGGATTTACAGGCATCCTAGACCCCCTAAAGTCCAGAAAATGTTGGACCAAAAATGGTGTCAGAGAGCTCTGAATGTCCCAAAAACATTTGCAGCCTGAAAGGGGCATTAACCCGCATCCTAGACCTCTGAAATTCCCAAAAATATTTTGTGCATGAAAAATTCATACTACACCCCTGAAAGTTCAGAATATGTTAGCAGCCCAAAAAAGGCATTAAAATGCATTTTAGGCCTGCAAAAATTTAGAAAACTTTGGAGGCCCAGAAAAGGGGTTTACAGGCATCCTAGACCCCCTAAAGTCCAGAAAATGTTGTGGGACCAAAAATGGTGTCAGAGAGCTCTGAATGTCCCAAAAACATTTGCAGCCACTGAAATTCCCAAAAATATTTTTGGCACGAAAAATGCATTCTACACCCCTGAAAGTTGAGAAAATGTTGGCAGCTCAAGAAAAGGCCTTAAAACGCATGTTAGGCCTTCAAAAATGTTGAAAACTTTGGAGGCCCAAAAAAGGGGTTTACAGGCATTCTAGACCCCCTAAGGTCCAGAAAATCTTGTTGGACCAAAAACGGTGTCAGAGAGCTCTGAATGTCCCAAAAACATGTGCAACCTGAAAGGGGCATTAACTCGCATCCCAGACCACTGAAATTCCCAAAAATATTTTTGGCACTAAAAATACATCCTACACCCCTGAAAGTTCAGAAAATGTTTGCAGCTCAAGAAAAGGCCTTAAAATGCATGTTCGGCCTTCAAAAATGTTGAAAACTTTGGAGGCCCAAAAAAGGGGTTTACAGGCATCCTAGACCCCCTAAAGTCCAGAAAATGTTGTTGGACCAGAATCGGTGTCAGAGAGCTCTGAATGTCCCAAAAACATTTGCAGCCTGAAAGGGGCATTAACCCACATCCTAGACCACTGAAATGCCCAAAAATATTTTTGCCCTGAAAAATGCATCCTACACCCCTGCAGGTTCAAAAAATGTTGGCAACTCCAAAAAAGGCCTTAAAATGCATGTTAGGCCTTCAAAAACGTTGAAAACTTTGGAGGCCCAAAAAAGGGATTTACAGGCATCCTAGACCCCCTAACGTCCAGAAAATGTTGTTGGATCAAAAACGGTGTCAGAAAGCTCTGAATGTCCCAAAAACATTTGCAGCCTGAAAGGGGCATTAACCCGCATTCTAGACCTCTGAAATTCCCAAAAATATTTTGTGCACAGAAAATTCATACTACACCCCTGAAAATTCAGAATATGTTAGCAGCCCAAAAAGGCATTAAAATGCATTTTAGGCCTGCAAAAAATGAGAAAACTTTGGAGGCCCAAAAAAGGGGTTTACAGGCATCCTAGACCCCCTAAAGTCCAGAAAATGTTGTTGGACCAAAAATGGTGTCAGAGAGCTCTGAATGTCCCAAAAACATTTGCAGCCTGAAAGGGGCATTAACCCGCATCCTAGACCTCTGAAATTCCCAAAAATATTTTGTGCACGAAAAATGCATCCTATACCCCTGAAACTCAGAATATGTTAGCAGCCCAAAGAAGGCCTTAAAATGCATTTTAGGTCTAAAAAAATTTAGAAAAATTTGGAGGCCCAAAAAAGGCGTTTACAGGCATCCTAGACCCCCTAAAGTGCAGAAAATGTTGTTGGACCAAAAATGGTGTCAGAGAGCTCTGAATGTCCCAAAAACATTTGCTCCCTGAAAGGGGCATTAACCCGCATCCTAGACCACTGAAATTTCCAAAAATATTTTTGGCATGAAAAATGCATCCTACACCCCTGCAAGTTCAGAAAATGTTGGCAACTCTAAAAAAGGCCTTAAAATGCATGTTAGGCCTTCAAAAATGTTGAAAACTTTGGAGACCCAAAAAAGGGATTTACAGGCATCCTAGACCCCCTAAAGTCCAGAAAATGTTGTTGGATCAAAAACGGTGTCAGAGAGCTCTGAATGTCCCAAAAACATTTGCAGCTTGAAAGGGGCATTAACCCGCATCCTAGACCACTGAAATTCCCAAAAATATTTTTGCCACTAAAAATGCATCCTACACCCCTGAAAGTTCAGAAAATATTGGCAGCTCAAGAAAACGCCTTAAAATGCATGTTAGGCCTTCAAAAATGTTGAAAACTTTGGAGGCGCAAAATAGGGGTTTACAGGCATCCTAGACTTCCTAAAGTCCAGAAAATGTTGTTGGATCAAAAACGGTGTCAGAGAGCTCTGAATGTCCCAAAAACATTTGCAGCCTGAAAGGGGCATTAACCCACATCCTAGACCTCTGAAATTCCCAAAAATATTTTGTGCACGAAAAATTCATACTACACCCCTGAAAGTTCAGAATATGTTAGCAGCCCAAAAAAGGCATTAAAATGCATTTTAGGCCTGCAAAAATGTTGAAAACTTTGGAGGCGCAAAATAGGGGTTTACAGGCATCCTAGACCCCCTAAAGTCAAGAAAATGTTGTTGGACCAAAAATGGTGTCAGAGAGCTCTGAATGTCCCAAAACCATTTGCAGCCTGAAAGGGGCATTAACACGCATCCTAGACCACTGAAATTTCCCAAAATATTTTTGCCATGAAAAATGCATGCTACACCCCTGAAAGTTCAGAAAACACCCCAGAAATGTTGCCAGGTCAAAAAAGGCCTTGAAATGCATCCTAGACCTCTAAAATTCCCAAAAATATTTTGTGCACGAAAAATTCATACTACACCCCTGAAAGTTCAGAATATGTTAGCAGCCCAAAGAAGGCCTTAAAATGCATTTTAGGCCTACAAAAATTTAGAAAACTTTGGAGGCCCAAAAAAGGCGTTTACGGGCATCCTAGACCCCCTAAAGTCCAGAAAATGTTGTGGGACCAAAAATAGTGCCAAAGAGCTCTGAATGTCCCAAAAACATTTGCAGCCTGAAAGGGGCATTAACCCGCATCCTAGACTTCTGAAATTCCCAAAAATATTTTGTGCACGAAAAATGTATCCTATACCCCTGAAACTCAGAATATGTTAGCAGCCCAAAGAAGGCCTTAAAATGCATTTTATGCCTACAAAAATTTAGAAAACTTTGGAGGCCCAAAAAAAGGCGTTTACAGGCATCCTAGACCCCCTAAAGTCCAGAAAATGTTGTGGGACTAAAAATGGTGTCAGAGAGCTCCGAATGTCCCAAAAACATGTGCAACCTGAAAGGGGCATTAACCCGCATCCTAGACCACTGAAATTCCCAAAATTATTTTGCCACTAAAAATGCATCCTACACCCCTGAACGTTCATAAAATGTTAGCAGCCCAAAAAAGGCATTAAAATGCATTTTAGGCCTGCAAAAATTTAGAAAACTTTGGAGGCCCAAAAAAGGGGTTTACAGGCATCCTAGACCCCCTAAAGTCCAGAAAATGTTGTTAGACCAAAAATGGTGTCAGAGAGTTCTGAATGTCCCAAAAACATCTGCAGCCTGAAAGGGGCATTAACCCGCATCCTAGACCTCTGAAATTCCTAAAAATATTTTGTGCACGAAAAATGCATCCTATACCCCTGAAACTCAGAATATGTTAGCAGCCCAAAGAAGGCCTTAAAATGCATTTTAGGCCTACAAAAATTTAGAAAACTTTGGAGGCCCAAAAAAGGCGTTTACAGGCATCCTAGACCCCCTAAAGTCCAGAAAATGTTGTGGGACTAAAAATGGTGTCAGAGAGCTCTGAATGTCCCAAAAACATGTGCAACCTGAAAGGGGCATTAACCCGCATCCTAGACCACTGAAATTCCCAAAATTATTTTGCCACTAAAAATGCATCCTACACCCCTGAACGTTCATAAAATGTTAGCAGCCCAAAAAAGGCATTAAAATGCATTTTAGGCCTGCAAAAATTTAGAAAACTTTGGAGGCCCAAAAAAGGGGTTTACAGGCATCCTAGACCCCCTAAAGACCAGAAAATGTTGGTGGATCAAAAACGGTGTCAGAGAGCTCCGAATGTCCCAAAAACATGTGCAACCTGAAAGGGGCATTAACCCACATCCTAGACCTCTGAAATTCCCAAAAATATTTTGTGCACGAAAAATTCATACTACACCCTTGAAAGTTCAGAATATGTTAGCAGCCCAAAAAAGGCATTAAAATGCATTTTAGGCCTGCAAAAATTTAGAAAACTTTGGAGGCCCAAAAAGGGGTTTACAGGCATCCTAGACCCCCTAAAGTCCAGAAAATGTTGTTGGACCAAAAATGGTGTCAGAGAGCTCTGAAAGTCCCAAAAACATTTGCAGCCTGAAAGGGGCATTAACCCGCATCCTAGACCTCTGAAATTCCCAAAAATATTTTGTGCACAAAAAATGCATCCTATACCCCTGAAAGCTCAGAATATGTTAGCAGCCCAAAGAAGACCTTAAAATGCATTTTAGGGCTACAAACATTTAGAAAACTTTGGAGGCCCAAAAAAGGGGTTTACAGGCATCCTAGACCCCCTAAAGTCCAGAAAATGTTGTTGGACCAAAAATGGTGTCAGAGAGCTCTGAATGTCCCAAAAACATTTGCAGCCACTGAAATTCCCAAAAATATTTTTGGCACGAAAAATGCATCCTACACCCCTGAAAGTTGAGAAAATGTTGGCAGCTCAAGAAAAGGCCTTAAAGCACATGTTAGGCCTTCAAAAATGTTGAAAACTTTGGAGGCCCAAAAAAGGGGTTTACAGGCATCCTAGACCCCCTAAAGTCCAGAAAATGTTGTTGGACCAATATCGGTGTCAGAGAGCTATGAATGTCCCAAAAACATTTGCAGCCTGAAAGGGGCATTAACCCGCATCCTAGACCACTGAAATTTCCCAAAATATTTTTGGCATGAAAAATGCATGCTACACCCCTGAAAGTTCAGAAAACACCCCAGAAATATTGCCAGCTCAAAAAAGGCCTTAAAATGCATCTTAGGCCTGCAAAAATGTTGAAAACTTTGAAGACCCAAAAAAGGGGTTTACAGGTATCCTAGACCCCCTAAAGTCCAGAAAATGTTGTTGGACCAAAATCGGTGTCAGAGAGCTCTGAAAGGGGCATTAACCCGCATCCTTAACCACTGAAATTCCCAAACATATTTTTGGCACGAAAAATGCATCCTACACCCCTGAAAGTTCAGAAAATGTTGGCAGCTCAAGAAAAGGCCTTAAAATGCATGTTAGGCCTTCAAAAATGTTGAAAACTTTGGAGGCCCAAAAAAAGGGTTTACAGGCATCCTAGACCCCCTAAAGTCCAGAAAATGTTGTTGGACCAAAAATGGTGTCAGAGAGCTCTGAATGTCCCAAAAACATCTGCAGCCTGAAAGGGGCATTAACCCGCATCCTAGACCTCTGAAATTCCTAAAAATATTTTGTGCACGAAAAATGCATCCTATACCCCTGAAACTCAGAATATGTTAGCAGCCCAAAGAAGGCCTTAAAATGCATTTTACGCCTACAAAAATTTAGAAAACTTTGGAGGCCCAAAAAAGGGGTTTACAGGCATCCTAGACCCCCTAAAGTCCAGAAAATGTTGTGGGACCAGAAATGGTGTCAGGGAGCTCTGAAAGGGGCATTAACCCGCATCCTAGACCACTGAAATTCACAAAAATATTTTTGGTACGAAAAATGCATCCTACACCCCTGAAAATTCAGAAAATGTTGGCAGCTCAAGAAAAGGCCTTAAAATGCATGTTAGGCCTTCAAAAATGTTGAAAACTTTGGAGGCCCAAAAAAGGGGTTTACAGGCATCCTTGACCCCCTAAAGTCCAGAAAATGTTGTTGGACCAAAAATGGTGTCAGAGAGCTCTGAATGTCCCAAAAACATTTGCAGCCTGAAAGGGGCATTAACCCGCATCCTAGACCTCTGAAATTCCAAAAAATATTTTGTGCACAAAAAATGTATCCTATACCCCTGAAACTCAGAATATGTTAGCAGCCCAAAGAAGGCCTTAAAATGCATTTTAGGCCTACAAAAATTTAGAAAGCTTTGGAGGCCCAAAAAAGGCGTTTACAGGCATCCTAGACCCCCTAAAGTCCAGAAAATGTTGTGGGACTAAAAATGGTGTCAGAGAGCTCCGAATGTCCCAAAAACATGTGCAACCTGAAAGGGGCATTAACCCGCATCCTAGACCACTGAAATTCCCAAAATTATTTTGCCACTAAAAATGCATCCTACACCCCTGAACGTTCATAAAATGTTAGCAGCCCAAAAAAGGCATTAAAATGCATTTTAGGCCTGCAAAAATTTAGAAAACTTTGGAGGCCCAAAAAAGGGGTTTACATGCATCCTAGACCCCCTAAAGTCCAGAAAATGTTGTTGGACCAAAAATGGTGTCAGAGAGTTCTGAATGTCCCAAAAACATCTGCAGCCTGAAAGGGGCATTAACCCGCATCCTAGACCTCTGAAATTACTAAAAATATTTTGTGCACGAAAAATGCATCCTATACCCCTGAAACTCAGAATATGTTAGCAGCCCAAAGAAGGCCTTAAAATGCATTTTAGGCCTACAAAAATTTAGAAAACTTTGAAGGCCCAAAAAAGGCGTTTACAGGCATCCTAGACCCCCTAAAGTCCAGAAAATATTGTGGGACTAAAAATGGTGTCAGAGAGCTCCGAATGTCCCAAAAACATGTGCATCCTGAAAGGGGCATTAACCCGCATCCTAGACCACTGAAATTCCCAAAAATATTTTGCCACTAAAAATGCATCCTACACCCCTGAACGTTCATAAAATGTTAGCAGCCCAAAAAAGGCATTAAAATGCATTTTAGGCCTGCAAAAATTTAGAAAACTTTGGAGGCCCAAAAAAGGTGTTTACAGGCATCCTAGACCCCCTAAAGACCAGAAAATGTTGGTGGAACAAAAACGGTGTCAGAGAGCTCCGAATGTCCCAAAAACATGTGCAACCTGAAAGGGGCATTAACCCACATCCTAGACCTCTGAAATTCCCAAAAATATTTTGTGCACGAAAAATTCATACTACACCCTTGAAAGTTCAGAATATGTTAGCAGCCCAAAAAAGGCATTAAAATGCATTTTAGGCCTGCAAAAATTTAGAAAACTTTGGAGGCCCAAAAAGGGGTTTACAGGCATCCTAGTCCCCCTAAAATCCAGAAAATGTTGTTGGACCAAAAATGGTGTCAGAGAGCTCTGAATGTCCCAAAAACATTTGCAGCCTGAAAGGGGCATTAACCAGCATCCTAGACCTCTGAAATTCCAAAAAATATTTTGTGCACAAAAAATGTATACTATACCCCTGAAACTCAGAATATGTTAGCAGCCCAAAGAAGGCCTTAAAATGCATTTTAGGCCTACAAAAATTTAGAAAACTTTGGAGGCCCAAAAAAGGCGTTTACAGGCATCCTAGACCCCCTAAAGTCCAGAAAATGTTGTGGGACTAAAAATGGTGTCAGAGAGCTCCGAATGTCCCAAAAACATGTGCAACCTGAAAGGGGCATTAACCCGCATCCTAGACCACTGAAATTCCCAAAATAATTTTGCCACTAAAAATGCATCCTACACCCCTGAACGTTCATAAAATGTTAGCAGCCCAAAAAAGGCATTAAAATGCATTTTAGGCCTGCAAAAATTTAGAAAACTTTGGAGGCCCAAAAAAGGGGTTTACAGGCATCCTAGACCCCCTAAAGTCCAGAAAATGTTGTTGGACCAAAAATGGTGTCAGAGAGTTCTGAATGTCCCAAAAACATCTGCAGCCTGAAAGGGGCATTAACCCGCATCCTAGACCTCTGAAATTCCTAAAAATATTTTGTGCACGAAAAATGCATCCTATACCCCTGAAACTCAGAATATGTTAGCAGCCCAAAGAAGGCCTTAAAATGCATTTTAGGCCTACAAAAATTTAGAAAACTTTGGAGGCCCAAAAAAGGCGTTTACAGGCATCCTAGACCCCCTAAAGTCCAGAAAATGTTGTGGGACTAAAAATGGTGTCAGAGAGCTCCGAAT
Source organism: Ambystoma mexicanum (assembly GCF_040938575.1). Lineage (NCBI taxonomy): Eukaryota > Metazoa > Chordata > Amphibia > Caudata > Ambystomatidae > Ambystoma > Ambystoma mexicanum. The sequence goes on along the minus strand of NC_090931.1, from coordinate 319,043,635 downwards.
GTCCCAAAAACATGTGCAACCTGAAAGGGGCATTAACCCGCATCCTAGACCACTGAAATTCCCAAAATTATTTTGCCACTAAAAATGCATCCTACACCCCTGAACGTTCATAAAATGTTAGCAGCCCAAAAAAGGCATTAAAATGCATTTTAGGCCTGCAAAAATTTAGAAAACTTTGGAGGCCCAAAAAAGGGGTTTACAGGCATCCTAGACCCCCTAAAGACCAGAAAATGTTGGTGGATCAAAAACGGTGTCAGAGAGCTCCGAATGTCCCAAAAACATGTGCAACCTGAAAGGGGCATTAACCCACATCCTAGACCTCTGAAATTCCCAAAAATATTTTGTGCACGAAAAATTCATACTACACCCTTGAAAGTTCAGAATATGTTAGCAGCCCAAAAAAGGCATTAAAATGCATTTTAGGCCTGCAAAAATTTAGAAAACTTTGGAGGCCCAAAAAGGGGTTTACAGGCATCCTAGACCCCCTAAAGTCCAGAAAATGTTGTTGGACCAAAAATGGTGTCAGAGAGCTCTGAAAGTCCCAAAAACATTTGCAGCCTGAAAGGGGCATTAACCCGCATCCTAGACCTCTGAAATTCCCAAAAATATTTTGTGCACAAAAAATGCATCCTATACCCCTGAAAGCTCAGAATATGTTAGCAGCCCAAAGAAGACCTTAAAATGCATTTTAGGGCTACAAACATTTAGAAAACTTTGGAGGCCCAAAAAAGGGGTTTACAGGCATCCTAGACCCCCTAAAGTCCAGAAAATGTTGTTGGACCAAAAATGGTGTCAGAGAGCTCTGAATGTCCCAAAAACATTTGCAGCCACTGAAATTCCCAAAAATATTTTTGGCACGAAAAATGCATCCTACACCCCTGAAAGTTGAGAAAATGTTGGCAGCTCAAGAAAAGGCCTTAAAGCACATGTTAGGCCTTCAAAAATGTTGAAAACTTTGGAGGCCCAAAAAAGGGGTTTACAGGCATCCTAGACCCCCTAAAGTCCAGAAAATGTTGTTGGACCAATATCGGTGTCAGAGAGCTATGAATGTCCCAAAAACATTTGCAGCCTGAAAGGGGCATTAACCCGCATCCTAGACCACTGAAATTTCCCAAAATATTTTTGCCATGAAAAATGCATGCTACATCCCTGAAAGTTCAGAAAACACCCCAGAAATATTGCCAGCTCAAAAAAGGCCTTAAAATGCATCTTAGGCCTGCAAAAATGTTGAAAACTTTGAAGACCCAAAAAAGGGGTTTACAGGTATCCTAGACCCCCTAAAGTCCAGAAAATGTTGTTGGACCAAAATCGGTGTCAGAGAGCTCTGAAAGGGGCATTAACCCGCATCCTTAACCACTGAAATTCCCAAACATATTTTTGGCACGAAAAATGCATCCTACACCCCTGAAAGTTCAGAAAATGTTGGCAGCTCAAGAAAAGGCCTTAAAATGCATGTTAGGCCTTCAAAAATGTTGAAAACTTTGGAGGCCCAAAAAAAGGGTTTACAGGCATCCTAGACCCCCTAAAGTCCAGAAAATGTTGTTGGACCAAAAATGGTGTCAGAGAGCTCTGAATGTCCCAAAAACATCTGCAGCCTGAAAGGGGCATTAACCCGCATCCTAGACCTCTGAAATTCCTAAAAATATTTTGTGCACGAAAAATGCATCCTATACCCCTGAAACTCAGAATATGTTAGCAGCCCAAAGAAGGCCTTAAAATGCATTTTACGCCTACAAAAATTTAGAAAACTTTGGAGGCCCAAAAAAGGGGTTTACAGGCATCCTAGACCCCCTAAAGTCCAGAAAATGTTGTGGGACCAAAAATGGTGTCAGGGAGCTCTGAAAGGGGCATTAACCCGCATCCTAGACCACTGAAATTCACAAAAATATTTTTGGCACGAAAAATGCATCCTACACCCCTGAAAGTTCAGAAAATGTTGGCAGCTCAAGAAAAGGCCTTAAAATGCATGTTAGGCCTTCAAAAATGTTGAAAACTTTGGAGGCCCAAAAAAGGGGTTTACAGGCATCCTAGACCCCCTAAAGTCCAGAAAATGTTGTTGGACCAAAAATGGTGTCAGAGAGCTCTGAATGTCCCAAAAACATTTGCAGCCTGAAAGGGGCATTAACCCGCATCCTAGACCTCTGAAATTCCAAAAAATATTTTGTGCACAAAAAATGTATCCTATACCCCTGAAACTCAGAATATGTTAGCAGCCCAAAGAAGGCCTTAAAATGCATTTTAGGCGTACAAAAATTTAGAAAACTTTGGAGGCCCAAAAAAGGCGTTTACAGGCATCCTAGACCCCCTAAAGTCCAGAAAATGTTGTGGGACTAAAAATGGTGTCAGAGAGCTCCGAATGTCCCAAAAACATGTGCAACCTGAAAGGGGCATTAACCCGCATCCTAGACCACTGAAATTCCCAAAATTATTTTGCCACTAAAAATGCATCCTACACCCCTGAACGTTCATAAAATGTTAGCAGCCCAAAAAAGGCATTAAAATGCATTTTAGGCCTGCAAAAATTTAGAAAACTTTGGAGGCCCAAAAAAGGGGTTTACAGGCATCCTAGAACCCCTAAAGTCCAGAAAATGTTGTTGGACCAAAAATGGTGTCAGAGAGTTCTGAATGTCCCAAAAACATCTGCAGCCTGAAAGGGGCATTAACCCGCATCCTAGACCTCTGAAATTCCTAAAAATATTTTGTGCACGAAAAATGCATCCTATACCCCTGAAACTCAGAATATGTTAGCAGCCCAAAGAAGGCCTTAAAATGCATTTTAGGCCTACAAAAATTTAGAAAACTTTGGAGGCCCAAAAAAGGCGTTTACAGGAATCCTAGACCCCCTAAAGTCCAGAAAATGTTGTGGGACTAAAAATGGTGTCAGAGAGCTCCGAATGTCCCAAAAACATGTGCAACCTGAAAGGGGCATTAACCCGCATCCTAGACCACTGAAATTCCCAAAATTATTTTGCTACTAAAAATGCATCCTACACCCCTGAACGTTCATAAAATGTTAGCAGCCCAAAAAAGGCATTAAAATGCATTTTAGGCCTGCAAAAATTTAGAAAACTTTGGAGGCCCAAAAAAGGGGTTTACAGGCATCCTAGACCCCCTAAAGACCAGAAAATGTTGGTGAATCAAAAACAGTGTCAGAGAGCTCCGAATGTCCCAAAAACATGTGCAACCTGAAAGGGGCATTAACCCACATCCTAGACCTCTGAAATTCCCAAAAATATTTTGTGCACGAAAAATTCATACTACACCCTTGAAAGTTCAGAATATGTTAGCAGCCCAAAAAAGGCATTAAAATGCATTTTAGGCCTGCAAAAATTTAGAAAACTTTGGAGGCCCAAAAAGGGGTTTACAGGCATCCTAGACCCCCTAAAGTCCAGAAAATGTTGTTGGACCAAAAATGGTGTCAGAGAGCTCTGAAAGTCCCAAAAACATTTGCAGCCTGAAAGGGGCATTAACCCGCATCCTAGACCTCTGAAATTCCCAAAAATATTTTGTGCACAAAAAATGCATCCTATACCCCTGAAAGCTCAGAATATGTTAGCAGCCCAAAGAAGACCTTAAAATGCATTTTAGGGCTACAAACATTTAGAAAACTTTGGAGGCCCAAAAAAGGGGTTTACAGGCATCCTAGACCCCCTAAAGTCCAGAAAATGTTGTTGGACCAAAAATGGTGTCAGAGAGCTCTGAATGTCCCAAAAACATTTGCAGCAACTGAAATTCCCAAAAATATTTTTGGCACGAAAAATGCATCCTACACCCCTGAAAGTTGAGAAAATGTTGGCAGCTCAAGAAAAGGCCTTAAAGCACATGTTAGGCCTTCAAAAATGTTGAAAACTTTGGAGGCCCAAAAAAGGGGTTTACAGGCATCCTAGACCCCCTAAAGTCCAGAAAATGTTGTTGGACCAATATCGGTGTCAGAGAGCTATGAATGTCCCAAAAACATTTGCAGCCTGAAAGGGGCATTAACCCGCATCCTAGACCACTGAAATTTCCCAAAATATTTTTGGCATGAAAAATGCATGCTACACCCCTGAAAGTTCAGAAAACACCCCAGAAATATTGCCAGCTCAAAAAAGGCCTTAAAATGCATCTTAGGCCTGCAAAAATGTTGAAAACTTCGAAGACCCAAAAAAGGGGTTTACAGGTATCCTAGACCCCCTAAAGTCCAGAAAATGTTGTTGGACCAAAATCGGTGTCAGAGAGCTCTGAAAGGGGCATTAACCCGCATCCTTAACCACTGAAATTCCCAAACATATTTTTGGCACGAAAAATGCATCCTACACCCCTGAAAGTTCAGAAAATGTTGGCAGCTCAAGAAAAGGCCTTAAAATGCATGTTAGGCCTTCAAAAATGTTGAAAACTTTGGAGGCCCAAAAAAAGGGTTTACAGGCATCCTAGACCCCCTAAAGACCAGAAAATGTTGGTGAATCAAAAACAGTGTCAGAGAGCTCTGAATGTCCCAAAAACATCTGCAGCCTGAAAGGGGCATTAACCCACATCCTAGACCTCTGAAATTCCCAAAAATATTTTGTGCACGAAAAATTCATACTACACCCTTGAAAGTTCAGAATATGTTAGCAGCCCAAAAAAGGCATTAAAATGCATTTTAGGCCTGCAAAAATTTAGAAAACTTTGGAGGCCCAAAAAGGGGTTTACAGGCATCCTAGACCCCCTAAAGTCCAGAAAATGTTGTTGGACCAAAAATGGTGTCAGAGAGCTCTGAAAGTCCCAAAAACATTTGCAGCCTGAAAGGGGCATTAACCCGCATCCTAGACCTCTGAAATTCCCAAAAATATTTTGTGCACAAAAAATGCATCCTATACCCCTGAAAGCTCAGAATATGTTAGCAGCCCAAAGAAGACCTTAAAATGCATTTTAGGGCTACAAACATTTAGAAAACTTTGGAGGCCCAAAAAAGGGGTTTACAGGCATCCTAGACCCCCTAAAGTCCAGAAAATGTTGTTGGACCAAAAATGGTGTCAGAGAGCTCTGAATGTCCCAAAAACATTTGCAGCAACTGAAATTCCCAAAAATATTTTTGGCACGAAAAATGCATCCTACACCCCTGAAAGTTGAGAAAATGTTGGCAGCTCAAGAAAAGGCCTTAAAGCACATGTTAGGCCTTCAAAAATGTTGAAAACTTTGGAGGCCCAAAAAAGGGGTTTACAGGCATCCTAGACCCCCTAAAGTCCAGAAAATGTTGTTGGACCAATATCGGTGTCAGAGAGCTATGAATGTCCCAAAAACATTTGCAGCCTGAAAGGGGCATTAACCCGCATCCTAGACCACTGAAATTTCCCAAAATATTTTTGGCATGAAAAATGCATGCTACACCCCTGAAAGTTCAGAAAACACCCCAGAAATATTGCCAGCTCAAAAAAGGCCTTAAAATGCATCTTAGGCCTGCAAAAATGTTGAAAACTTTGAAGACCCAAAAAAGGGGTTTACAGGCATCCTAGACCCCCTAAGGTCCAGAAAATGTTGTTGGACCAAAAACGGTGTCAGAGAGCTCTGAATGTCCCAAAAACATTTGCAGCCTGAAAGGGCATTAACCCGCATCCTAGACCTCTGAAATTCTAAAAAATATTTTGTGCACAAAAAATGTATCCTATACCCCTGAAACTCAGAATATGTTAGCAGCCCAAAGAAGGCCTTAAAATGCATTTTAGGCCTACAAAAATTTAGAAAACTTTGGAGGCCCAAAAAAGGCGTTTACAGGCATCCTAGACCCCCTAAAGTCCAGAAAATGTTGTGGGACTAAAAATGGTGTCAGAGAGCTCCGAATGTCCCAAAAACATGTGCAACCTGAAAGGGGCATTAACCCGCATCCTAGACCACTGAAATTCCCAAAATTATTTTGCCACTAAAAATGCATCCTACACCCCTGAACGTTCATAAAATGTTAGCAGCCCAAAAAAGGCATTAAAATGCATTTTAGGCCTGCAAAAATTTAGAAAACTTTGGAGGCCCAAAAAAGGGGTTTACATGCATCCTAGACCCCCTAAAGTCCAGAAAATGTTGTTGGACCAAAAATGGTGTCAGAGAGTTCTGAATGTCCCAAAAACATCTGCAGCCTGAAAGGGGCATTAACCCGCATCCTAGACCTCTGAAATTACTAAAAATATTTTGTGCACGAAAAATGCATCCTATACCCCTGAAACTCAGAATATGTTAGCAGCCCAAAGAAGGCCTTAAAATGCATTTTAGGCCTACAAAAATTTAGAAAACTTTGAAGGCCCAAAAAAGGCGTTTACAGGCATCCTAGACCCCCTAAAGTCCAGAAAATATTGTGGGACTAAAAATGGTGTCAGAGAGCTCCGAATGTCCCAAAAACATGTGCATCCTGAAAGGGGCATTAACCCGCATCCTAGACCACTGAAATTCCCAAAAATATTTTGCCACTAAAAATGCATCCTACACCCCTGAACGTTCATAAAATGTTAGCAGCCCAAAAAAGGCATTAAAATGCATTTTAGGCCTGCAAAAATTTAGAAAACTTTGGAGGCCCAAAAAAGGTGTTTACAGGCATCCTAGACCCCCTAAAGACCAGAAAATGTTGGTGGAACAAAAACGGTGTCAGAGAGCTCCGAATGTCCCAAAAACATGTGCAACCTGAAAGGGGCATTAACCCACATCCTAGACCTCTGAAATTCCCAAAAATATTTTGTGCACGAAAAATTCATACTACACCCTTGAAAGTTCAGAATATGTTAGCAGCCCAAAAAAGGCATTAAAATGCATTTTAGGCCTGCAAAAATTTAGAAAACTTTGGAGGCCCAAAAAGGGGTTTACAGGCATCCTAGTCCCCCTAAAATCCAGAAAATGTTGTTGGACCAAAAATGGTGTCAGAGAGCTCTGAATGTCCCAAAAACATTTGCAGCCTGAAAGGGGCATTAACCAGCATCCTAGACCTCTGAAATTCCAAAAAATATTTTGTGCACAAAAAATGTATACTATACCCCTGAAACTCAGAATATGTTAGCAGCCCAAAGAAGGCCTTAAAATGCATTTTAGGCCTACAAAAATTTAGAAAACTTTGGAGGCCCAAAAAAGGCGTTTACAGGCATCCTAGACCCCCTAAAGTCCAGAAAATGTTGTGGGACTAAAAATGGTGTCAGAGAGCTCCGAATGTCCCAAAAACATGTGCAACCTGAAAGGGGCATTAACCCGCATCCTAGACCACTGAAATTCCCAAAATAATTTTGCCACTAAAAATGCATCCTACACCCCTGAACGTTCATAAAATGTTAGCAGCCCAAAAAAGGCATTAAAATGCATTTTAGGCCTGCAAAAATTTAGAAAACTTTGGAGGCCCAAAAAAGGGGTTTACAGGCATCCTAGACCCCCTAAAGTCCAGAAAATGTTGTTGGACCAAAAATGGTGTCAGAGAGTTCTGAATGTCCCAAAAACATCTGCAGCCTGAAAGGGGCATTAACCCGCATCCTAGACCTCTGAAATTCCTAAAAATATTTTGTGCACGAAAAATGCATCCTATACCCCTGAAACTCAGAATATGTTAGCAGCCCAAAGAAGGCCTTAAAATGCATTTTAGGCCTACAAAAATTTAGAAAACTTTGGAGGCCCAAAAAAGGCGTTTACAGGCATCCTAGACCCCCTAAAGTCCAGAAAATGTTGTGGGACTAAAAATGGTGTCAGAGAGCTCCGAATGTCCCAAAAACATGTGCAACCTGAAAGGGGCATTAACCCGCATCCTAGACCACTGAAATGCCCAAAATTATTTTGCCACTAAAAATGCATCCTACACCCCTGAACGTTCATAAAATGTTAGCAGCCCAAAAAAGGCATTAAAATGCATTTTAGGCCTGCAAAAATTTAGAGAACTTTGGAGGCCCAAAAAAGGGGTTTACAGGCATCCTAGACCCCCTAAAGTCCAGAAAATGTTGTTGGACCAAAAATGGTGTCAGAGAGCTCTGAAAGTCCCAAAAACATTTGCAGCCTGAAAGGGGCATTAACCCGCATCCTAGACCTCTGAAATTCCCAAAAATATTTTGTGCACAAAAAATGCATCCTATACCCCTGAAAGCTCAGAATATGTTAGCAGCCCAAAGAAGACCTTAAAATGCATTTTAGGGCTACAAACATTTAGAAAACTTTGGAGGCCCAAAAAAGGGGTTTACAGGCATCCTAGACCCCCTAAAGTCCAGAAAATGTTGTTGGACCAAAAATGGTGTCAGAGAGCTCTGAATGTCCCAAAAACATTTGCAGCCACTGAAATTCCCAAAAATATTTTTGGCACGAAAAATGCATCCTACACCCCTGAAAGTTGAGAAAATGTTGGCAGCTCAAGAAAAGGCCTTAAAGCACATGTTAGGCCTTCAAAAATGTTGAAAACTTTGGAGGCCCAAAAAAGGGGTTTACAGGCATCCTAGACCCCCTAAAGTCCAGAAAATGTTGTTGGACCAATATCGGTGTCAGAGAGCTATGAATGTCCCAAAAACATTTGCAGCCTGAAAGGGGCATTAACCCGCATCCTAGACCACTGAAATTTCCCAAAATATTTTTGCCATGAAAAATGCATGCTACACCCCTGAAAGTTCAGAAAACACCCCAGAAATATTGCCAGCTCAAAAAAGGCCTTAAAATGCATCTTAGGCCTGCAAAAATGTTGAAAACTTTGAAGACCCAAAAAAGGGGTTTACAGGTATCCTAGACCCCCTAAAGTCCAGAAAATGTTGTTGGACCAAAATCGGTGTCAGAGAGCTCTGAAAGGGGCATTAACCCGCATCCTTAACCACTGAAATTCCCAAACATATTTTTGGCACGAAAAATGCATCCTACACCCCTGAAAGTTCAGAAAATGTTGGCAGCTCAAGAAAAGGCCTTAAAATGCATGTTAGGCCTTCAAAAATGTTGAAAACTTTGGAGGCCCAAAAAAAGGGTTTACAGGCATCCTAGACCCCCTAAAGTCCAGAAAATGTTGTTGGACCAAAAATGGTGTCAGAGAGCTCTGAATGTCCCAAAAACATCTGCAGCCTGAAAGGGGCATTAACCCGCATCCTAGACCTCTGAAATTCCTAAAAATATTTTGTGCACGAAAAATGCATCCTATACCCCTGAAACTCAGAATATGTTAGCAGCCCAAAGAAGGCCTTAAAATGCATTTTACGCCTACAAAAATTTAGAAAACTTTGGAGGCCCAAAAAAGGGGTTTACAGGCATCCTAGACCCCCTAAAGTCCAGAAAATGTTGTGGGACCAAAAATGGTGTCAGGGAGCTCTGAAAGGGGCATTAACCCGCATCCTAGACCACTGAAATTCACAAAAATATTTTTGGCACGAAAAATGCATCCTACACCCCTGAAAGTTCAGAAAATGTTGGCAGCTCAAGAAAAGGCCTTAAAATGCATGTTAGGCCTTCAAAAATGTTGAAAACTTTGGAGGCCCAAAAAAGGGGTTTACAGGCATCCTAGACCCCCTAAAGTCCAGAAAATGTTGTTGGACCAAAAATGGTGTCAGAGAGCTCTGAATGTCCCAAAAACATTTGCAGCCTGAAAGGGGCATTAACCCGCATCCTAGACCTCTGAAATTCCAAAAAATATTTTGTGCACAAAAAATGTATCCTATACCCCTGAAACTCAGAATATGTTAGCAGCCCAAAGAAGGCCTTAAAATGCATTTTAGGCGTACAAAAATTTAGAAAACTTTGGAGGCCCAAAAAAGGCGTTTACAGGCATCCTAGACCCCCTAAAGTCCAGAAAATGTTGTGGGACTAAAAATGGTGTCAGAGAGCTCCGAATGTCCCAAAAACATGTGCAACCTGAAAGGGGCATTAACCCGCATCCTAGACCACTGAAATTCCCAAAATTATTTTGCCACTAAAAATGCATCCTACACCCCTGAACGTTCATAAAATGTTAGCAGCCCAAAAAAGGCATTAAAATGCATTTTAGGCCTGCAAAAATTTAGAAAACTTTGGAGGCCCAAAAAAGGGGTTTACAGGCATCCTAGAACCCCTAAAGTCCAGAAAATGTTGTTGGACCAAAAATGGTGTCAGAGAGTTCTGAATGTCCCAAAAACATCTGCAGCCTGAAAGGGGCATTAACCCGCATCCTAGACCTCTGAAATTCCTAAAAATATTTTGTGCACGAAAAATGCATCCTATACCCCTGAAACTCAGAATATGTTAGCAGCCCAAAGAAGGCCTTAAAATGCATTTTAGGCCTACAAAAATTTAGAAAACTTTGGAGGCCCAAAAAAGGCGTTTACAGGAATCCTAGACCCCCTAAAGTCCAGAAAATGTTGTGGGACTAAAAATGGTGTCAGAGTGCTCTGAATGTCCCAAAAACATGTGCAACCTGAAAGGGGCATTAACCCGCATCCTAGACCACTGAAATTCCCAAAATTATTTTGCTACTAAAAATGCATCCTACACCCCTGAACGTTCATAAAATGTTAGCAGCCCAAAAAAGGCATTAAAATGCATTTTAGGCCTGCAAAAATTTAGAAAACTTTGGAGGCCCAAAAAAGGGGTTTACAGGCATCCTAGACCCCCTAAAGACCAGAAAATGTTGGTGAATCAAAAACAGTGTCAGAGAGCTCCGAATGTCCCAAAAACATGTGCAACCTGAAAGGGGCATTAACCCACATCCTAGACCTCTGAAATTCCCAAAAATATTTTGTGCACGAAAAATTCATACTACACCCTTGAAAGTTCAGAATATGTTAGCAGCCCAAAAAAGGCATTAAAATGCATTTTAGGCCTGCAAAAATTTAGAAAACTTTGGAGGCCCAAAAAGGGGTTTACAGGCATCCTAGACCCCCTAAAGTCCAGAAAATGTTGTTGGACCAAAAATGGTGTCAGAGAGCTCTGAAAGTCCCAAAAACATTTGCAGCCTGAAAGGGGCATTAACCCGCATCCTAGACCTCTGAAATTCCCAAAAATATATTGTGCACAAAAAATGCATCCTATACCCCTGAAAGCTCAGAATATGTTAGCAGCCCAAAGAAGACCTTAAAATGCATTTTAGGGCTACAAACATTTAGAAAACTTTGGAGGCCCAAAAAAGGGGTTTACAGGCATCCTAGACCCCCTAAAGTCCAGAAAATGTTGTTGGACCAAAAATGGTGTCAGAGAGCTCTGAATGTCCCAAAAACATTTGCAGCAACTGAAATTCCCAAAAATATTTTTGGCACGAAAAATGCATCCTACACCCCTGAAAGTTGAGAAAATGTTGGCAGCTCAAGAAAAGGCCTTAAAGCACATGTTAGGCCTTCAAAAATGTTGAAAACTTTGGAGGCCCAAAAAAGGGGTTTACAGGCATCCTAGACCCCCTAAAGTCCAGAAAATGTTGTTGGACCAATATCGGTGTCAGAGAGCTATGAATGTCCCAAAAACATTTGCAGCCTGAAAGGGGCATTAACCCGCATCCTAGACCACTGAAATTTCCCAAAATATTTTTGGCATGAAAAATGCATGCTACACCCCTGAAAGTTCAGAAAACACCCCAGAAATATTGCCAGCTCAAAAAAGGCCTTAAAATGCATCTTAGGCCTGCAAAAATGTTGAAAACTTCGAAGACCCAAAAAAGGGGTTTACAGGTATCCTAGACCCCCTAAAGTCCAGAAAATGTTGTTGGACCAAAATCGGTGTCAGAGAGCTCTGAAAGGGGCATTAACCCGCATCCTTAACCACTGAAATTCCCAAACATATTTTTGGCACGAAAAATGCATCCTACACCCCTGAAAGTTCAGAAAATGTTGGCAGCTCAAGAAAAGGCCTTAAAATGCATGTTAGGCCTTCAAAAATGTTGAAAACTTTGGAGGCCCAAAAAAAGGGTTTACAGGCATCCTAGACCCCCTAAAGACCAGAAAATGTTGGTGAATCAAAAACAGTGTCAGAGAGCTCTGAATGTCCCAAAAACATCTGCAGCCTGAAAGGGGCATTAACCCACATCCTAGACCTCTGAAATTCCCAAAAATATTTTGTGCACGAAAAATTCATACTACACCCTTGAAAGTTCAGAATATGTTAGCAGCCCAAAAAAGGCATTAAAATGCATTTTAGGCCTGCAAAAATTTAGAAAACTTTGGAGGCCCAAAAAGGGGTTTACAGGCATCCTAGACCCCCTAAAGTCCAGAAAATGTTGTTGGACCAAAAATGGTGTCAGAGAGCTCTGAAAGTCCCAAAAACATTTGCAGCCTGAAAGGGGCATTAACCCGCATCCTAGACCTCTGAAATTCCCAAAAATATTTTGTGCACAAAAAATGCATCCTATACCCCTGAAAGCTCAGAATATGTTAGCAGCCCAAAGAAGACCTTAAAATGCATTTTAGGGCTACAAACATTTAGAAAACTTTGGAGGCCCAAAAAAGGGGTTTACAGGCATCCTAGACCCCCTAAAGTCCAGAAAATGTTGTTGGACCAAAAATGGTGTCAGAGAGCTCTGAATGTCCCAAAAACATTTGCAGCAACTGAAATTCCCAAAAATATTTTTGGCACGAAAAATGCATCCTACACCCCTGAAAGTTGAGAAAATGTTGGCAGCTCAAGAAAAGGCCTTAAAGCACATGTTAGGCCTTCAAAAATGTTGAAAACTTTGGAGGCCCAAAAAAGGGGTTTACAGGCATCCTAGACCCCCTAAAGTCCAGAAAATGTTGTTGGACCAATATCGGTTTCAGAGAGCTATGAATGTCCCAAAAACATTTGCAGCCTGAAAGGGGCATTAACCCGCATCCTAGACCACTGAAATTTCCCAAAATATTTTTGGCATGAAAAATGCATGCTACACCCCTGAAAGTTCAGAAAACACCCCAGAAATATTGCCAGCTCAAAAAAGGCCTTAAAATGCATCTTAGGCCTGCAAAAATGTTGAAAACTTTGAAGACCCAAAAAAGGGGTTTACAGGTATCCTAGACCCCCTAAAGTCCAGAAAATGTTGTTGGACCAAAATCGGTGTCAGAGAGCTCTGAAAGGGGCATTAACCCGCATCCTTAACCACTGAAATTCCCAAACATATTTTTGGCACGAAAAATGCATCCTACACCCCTGAAAGTTCAGAAAATGTTGGCAGCTCAAGAAAAGGCCTTAAAATGCATGTTAGGCCTTCAAAAATGTTGAAAACTTTGGAGGCCCAAAAAAAGGGTTTACAGGCATCCTAGACCCCCTAAAGTCCAGAAAATGTTGTTGGACCAAAAATGGTGTCAGAGAGCTCTGAATGTCCCAAAAACATCTGCAGCCTGAAAGGGGCATTAACCCGCATCCTAGACCTCTGAAATTCCTAAAAATATTTTGTGCACGAAAAATGCATCCTATACCCCTGAAACTCAGAATATGTTAGCAGCCCAAAGAAGGCCTTAAAATGCATTTTACGCCTACAAAAATTTAGAAAACTTTGGAGGCCCAAAAAAGGGGTTTACAGGCATCCTAGACCCCCTAAAGTCCAGAAAATGTTGTGGGACCAAAAATGGTGTCAGGGAGCTCTGAAAGGGGCATTAACCCGCATCCTAGACCACTGAAATTCACAAAAATATTTTTGGCACGAAAAATGCATCCTACACCCCTGAAAGTTCAGAAAATGTTGGCAGCTCAAGAAAAGGCCTTAAAATGCATGTTAGGCCTTCAAAAATGTTGAAAACTTTGGAGGCCCAAAAAAGGGGTTTACAGGCATCCTAGACCCCCTAAAGTCCAGAAAATGTTGTTGGACCAAAAATGGTGTCAGAGAGCTCTGAAAGTCCCAAAAACATTTGCAGCCTGAAAGGGGCATTAACCCGCATCCTAGACCTCTGAAATTCCCAAAAATATTTTGTGCACAAAAAATGCATCCTATACCCCTGAAAGCTCAGAATATGTTAGCAGCCCAAAGAAGACCTTAAAATGCATTTTAGGGCTACAAACATTTAGAAAACTTTGGAGGCCCAAAAAAGGGGTTTACAGGCATCCTAGACCCCCTAAAGTCCAGAAAATGTTGTTGGACCAAAAATGGTGTCAGAGAGCTCTGAATGTCCCAAAAACATTTGCAGCAACTGAAATTCCCAAAAATATTTTTGGCACGAAAAATGCATCCTACACCCCTGAAAGTTGAGAAAATGTTGGCAGCTCAAGAAAAGGCCTTAAAGCACATGTTAGGCCTTCAAAAATGTTGAAAACTTTGGAGGCCCAAAAAAGGGGTTTACAGGCATCCTAGACCCCCTAAAGTCCAGAAAATGTTGTTGGACCAATATCGGTTTCAGAGAGCTATGAATGTCCCAAAAACATTTGCAGCCTGAAAGGGGCATTAACCCGCATCCTAGACCACTGAAATTTCCCAAAATATTTTTGGCATGAAAAATGCATGCTACACCCCTGAAAGTTCAGAAAACACCCCAGAAATATTGCCAGCTCAAAAAAGGCCTTAAAATGCATCTTAGGCCTGCAAAAATGTTGAAAACTTTGAAGACCCAAAAAAGGGGTTTACAGGTATCCTAGACCCCCTAAAGTCCAGAAAATGTTGTTGGACCAAAATCGGTGTCAGAGAGCTCTGAAAGGGGCATTAACCCGCATCCTTAACCACTGAAATTCCCAAACATATTTTTGGCACGAAAAATGCATCCTACACCCCTGAAAGTTCAGAAAATGTTGGCAGCTCAAGAAAAGGCCTTAAAATGCATGTTAGGCCTTCAAAAATGTTGAAAACTTTGGAGGCCCAAAAAAAGGGTTTACAGGCATCCTAGACCCCCTAAAGTCCAGAAAATGTTGTTGGACCAAAAATGGTGTCAGAGAGCTCTGAATGTCCCAAAAACATCTGCAGCCTGAAAGGGGCATTAACCCGCATCCTAGACCTCTGAAATTCCTAAAAATATTTTGTGCACGAAAAATGCATCCTATACCCCTGAAACTCAGAATATGTTAGCAGCCCAAAGAAGGCCTTAAAATGCATTTTACGCCTACAAAAATTTAGAAAACTTTGGAGGCCCAAAAAAGGGGTTTACAGGCATCCTAGACCCCCTAAAGTCCAGAAAATGTTGTGGGACCAAAAATGGTGTCAGGGAGCTCTGAAAGGGGCATTAACCCGCATCCTAGACCACTGAAATTCACAAAAATATTTTTGGCACGAAAAATGCATCCTACACCCCTGAAAGTTCAGAAAATGTTGGCAGCTCAAGAAAAGGCCTTAAAATGCATGTTAGGCCTTCAAAAATGTTGAAAACTTTGGAGGCCCAAAAAAGGGGTTTACAGGCATCCTAGACCCCCTAAAGTCCAGAAAATGTTGTTGGACCAAAAATGGTGTCAGAGAGCTCTGAATGTCCCAAAAACATTTGCAGCCTGAAAGGGGCATTAACCCGCATCCTAGACCTCTGAAATTCCAAAAAATATTTTGTGCACAAAAAATGTATCCTATACCCCTGAAACTCAGAATATGTTAGCAGCCCAAAGAAGGCCTTAAAATGCATTTTAGGCCTACAAAAATTTAGAAAACTTTGGAGGCCCAAAAAAGGCGTTTACAGGCATCCTAGACCCCCTAAAGTCCAGAAAATGTTGTGGGACTAAAAATGGTGTCAGAGAGCTCCGAATGTCCCAAAAACATGTGCAACCTGAAAGGGGCATTAACCCGCATCCTAGACCACTGAAATTCCCAAAATTATTTTGCCACTAAAAATGCATCCTACACCCCTGAACGTTCATAAAATGTTAGCAGCCCAAAAAAGGCATTAAAATGCATTTTAGGCCTGCAAAAATTTAGAAAACTTTGGAGGCCCAAAAAAGGGGTTTACAGGCATCCTAGACTCCCTAAAGTCCAGAAAATGTTGTTGGACCAAAAATGGTGTCAGAGAGTTCTGAATGTCCCAAAAACATCTGCAGCCTGAAAGGGGCATTAACCCGCATCCTAGACCTCTGAAATTCCTAAAAATATTTTGTGCACGAAAAATGCATCCTATACCCCTGAAACTCAGAATATGTTAGCAGCCCAAAGAAGGCCTTAAAATGCATTTTAGGCCTACAAAAATTTAGAAAACTTTGGAGGCCCAAAGAAGGCGTTTACAGGCATCCTAGACCCCCTAAAGTCCAGAAAATGTTGTGGGACTAAAAATGGTGTCAGAGAGCTCCGAATGTCCCAAAAACATGTGCAACCTGAAAGGGGCATTAACCCGCATCCTAGACCACTGAAATTCCCAAAATTATTTTGCCACTAAAAATGCATCCTACACCCCTGAACGTTCATAAAATGTTAGCAGCCCAAAAAAGGCATTAAAATGCATTTTAGGCCTGCAAAAATTTAGAAAACTTTGGAGGCCCAAAAAAGGGGTTTACAGGCATCCTAGACCCCCTAAAGACCAGAAAATGTTGGTGAATCAAAAACAGTGTCAGAGAGCTCTGAAAGTCCCAAAAACATTTGCAGCCTGAAAGGGGCATTAACCCGCATCCTAGACCTCTGAAATTCCCAAAAATATTTTGTGCACAAAAAATGCATCCTATACCCCTGAAAGCTCAGAATATGTTAGCAGCCCAAAGAAGACCTTAAAATGCATTTTAGGGCTACAAACATTTAGAAAACTTTGGAGGCCCAAAAAAGGGGTTTACAGGCATCCTAGACCCCCTAAAGTCCAGAAAATGTTGTTGGACCAAAAATGGTGTCAGAGAGCTCTGAATGTCCCAAAAACATTTGCAGCAACTGAAATTCCCAAAAATATTTTTGGCACGAAAAATGCATCCTACACCCCTGAAAGTTGAGAAAATGTTGGCAGCTCAAGAAAAGGCCTTAAAGCACATGTTAGGCCTTCAAAAATGTTGAAAACTTTGGAGGCCCAAAAAAGGGGTTTACAGGCATCCTAGACCCCCTAAAGTCCAGAAAATGTTGTTGGACCAATATCGGTGTCAGAGAGCTATGAATGTCCCAAAAACATTTGCAGCCTGAAAGGGGCATTAACCCGCATCCTAGACCACTGAAATTTCCCAAAATATTTTTGGCATGAAAAATGCATGCTACACCCCTGAAAGTTCAGAAAACACCCCAGAAATATTGCCAGCTCAAAAAAGGCCTTAAAATGCATCTTAGGCCTGCAAAAATGTTGAAAACTTTGAAGACCCAAAAAAGGGGTTTACAGGTATCCTAGACCCCCTAAAGTCCAGAAAATGTTGTTGGACCAAAATCGGTGTCAGAGAGCTCTGAAAGGGGCATTAACCCGCATCCTTAACCACTGAAATTCCCAAACATATTTTTGGCACGAAAAATGCATCCTACACCCCTGAAAGTTCAGAAAATGTTGGCAGCTCAAGAAAAGGCCTTAAAATGCATGTTAGGCCTTCAAAAATGTTGAAAACTTTGGAGGCCCAAAAAAAGGGTTTACAGGCATCCTAGACCCCCTAAAGTCCAGAAAATGTTGTTGGACCAAAAATGGTGTCAGAGAGCTCTGAATGTCCCAAAAACATCTGCAGCCTGAAAGGGGCATTAACCCGCATCCTAGACCTCTGAAATTCCTAAAAATATTTTGTGCACGAAAAATGCATCCTATACCCCTGAAACTCAGAATATGTTAGCAGCCCAAAGAAGGCCTTAAAATGCATTTTACGCCTACAAAAATTTAGAAAACTTTGGAGGCCCAAAAAAGGCGTTTACAGGCATCCTAGACCCCCTAAAGTCCAGAAAATGTTGTGGGACTAAAAATGGTGTCAGAGAGCTCCGAATGTCCCAAAAACATGTGCAACCTGAAAGGGGCATTAACCCGCATCCTAGACCACTGAAATTCCCAAAATTATTTTGCCACTAAAAATGCATCCTACACCCCTGAACGTTCATAAAATGTTAGCAGCCCAAAAAAGGCATTAAAATGCATTTTAGGCCTGCAAAAATTTAGAAAACTTTGGAGGCCCAAAAAATGGGTTTACAGGCATCCTAGACCCCCTAAAGACCAGAAAATGTTGGTGAATCAAAAACGGTGTCAGAGAGCTCCGAATGTCCCAAAAACATGTGCAACCTGAAAGGGGCATTAACCCAAATCCTAGACCTCTGAAATTCCCAAAAATATTTTGTGCACGAAAAATTCATACTACACCCTTGAAAGTTCAGAATATGTTAGCAGCCCAAAAAAGGCATTAAAATGCATTTTAGGCCTGCAAAAATTTAGAAAACTTTGGAGGCCCAAAAAGGGGTTTACAGGCATCCTAGACCCCCTAAAGTCCAGAAAATGTTGTTGGACCAAAAATGGTGTCAGAGAGCTCTGAAAGTCCCAAAAACATTTGCAGCGTGAAAGGGGCATTAACCCGCATCCTAGACCTCTGAAATTCCCAAAAATATTTTGTGCACAAAAAATGCATCCTATACCCCTGAAAGCTCAGAATATGTTAGCAGCCCAAAGAAGACCTTAAAATGCATTTTAGGTCTACAAACATTTAGAAAACTTTGGAGGCCCAAAAAAGGGGTTTACAGGCATCCTAGACCCCCTAAAGTCCAGAAAATGTTGTTGGACCAAAAATGGTGTCAGAGAGCTCTGAATGTCCCAAAAACATTTGCAGCCACTGAAATTCCCAAAAATATTTTTGGCACGAAAAATGCATCCTACACCCCTGAAAGTTGAGAAAATGTTGGCAGCTCAAGAAAAGGCCTTAAAGCACATGTTAGGCCTTCAAAAATGTTGAAAACTTTGGAGGCCCAAAAAAGGGGTTTACAGGCATCCTAGACCCCCAAAAGTCCAGAAAATGTTGTTGGACCAATATCGGTGTCAGAGAGCTATGAATGTCCCAAAAACATTTGCAGCCTGAAAGGGGCATTAACCCGCATCCTAGACCACTGAAATTTCCCAAAATATTTTTGGCATGAAAAATGCATGCTACACCCCTGAAAGTTCAGAAAACACCCCAGAAATATTGCCAGCTCAAAAAAGGCCTTAAAATGCATCTTAGGCCTGCAAAAATGTTGAAAACTTTGAAGACCCAAAAAAGGGGTTTACAGGTATCCTAGACCCCCTAAAGTCCAGAAAATGTTGTTGGACCAAAATCGGTGTCAGAGAGCTCTGAAAGGGGCATTAACCCGCATCCTTAACCACTGAAATTCCCAAACATATTTTTGGCACGAAAAATGCATCCTACACCCCTGAAAGTTCAGAAAATGTTGGCAGCTCAAGAAAAGGCCTTAAAATGCATGTTAGGCCTTCAAAAATGTTGAAAACTTTGGAGGCCCAAAAAAAGGGTTTACAGGCATCCTAGACCCCCTAAAGTCCAGAAAATGTTGTTGGACCAAAAATGGTGTCAGAGAGCTCTGAATGTCCCAAAAACATCTGCAGCCTGAAAGGGGCATTAACCCGCATCCTAGACCTCTGAAATTCCTAAAAATATTTTGTGCACGAAAAATGCATCCTATACCCCTGAAACTCAGAATATGTTAGCAGCCCAAAGAAGGCCTTAAAATGCATTTTACGCCTACAAAAATTTAGAAAACTTTGGAGGCCCAAAAAAGGGGTTTACAGGCATCCTAGACCCCCTAAAGTCCAGAAAATGTTGTGGGACCAAAAATGGTGTCAGGGAGCTCTGAAAGGGGCATTAACCCGCATCCTAGACCACTGAAATTCACAAAAATATTTTTGGCACGAAAAATGCATCCTACACCCCTGAAAGTTCAGAAAATGTTGGCAGCTCAAGAAAAGGCCTTAAAATGCATGTTAGGCCTTCAAAAATGTTGAAAACTTTGGAGGCCCAAAAAAGGGGTTTACAGGCATCCTAGACCCCCTAAAGTCCAGAAAATGTTGTTGGACCAAAAATGGTGTCAGAGAGCTCTGAATGTCCCAAAAACATTTGCAGCCTGAAAGGGGCATTAACACGCATCCTAGACCTCTGAAATTCCAAAAAATATTTTGTGCACAAAAAATGTATCCTATACCCCTGAAACTCAGAATATGTTAGCAGCCCAAAGAAGGCCTTAAAATGCATTTTAGGCCTACAAAAATTTAGAAAACTTTGGAGGCCCAAAAAAGGCGTTTACAGGCATCCTAGACCCCCTAAAGTCCAGAAAATGTTGTGGGACTAAAAATGGTGTCAGAGAGCTCCGAATGTCCCAAAAACATGTGCAACCTGAAAGGGGCATTAACCCGCATCCTAGACCACTGAAATTCCCAAAATGATTTTGCCACTAAAAATGCATCCTACACCCCTGAACGTTCATAAAATGTTAGCAGCCCAAAAAAGGCATTAAAATGCATTTTAGGCCTGCAAAAATTTAGAAAACTTTGGAGGCCCAAAAAAGGGGTTTACAGGCATCCTAGACCCCCTAAAGTCCAGAAAATGTTGTTGGACCAAAAATGGTGTCAGAGAGTTCTGAATGTCCCAAAAACATCTGCAGCCTGAAAGGGGCATTAACCCGCATCCTAGACCTCTGAAATTCCTAAAAATATTTTGTGCACGAAAAATGCATCCTATACCCCTGAAACTCAGAATATGTTAGCAGCCCAAAGAAGGCCTTAAAATGCATTTTAGGCCTACAAAAATTTAGAAAACTTTGGAGGCCCAAAAAAGGTGTTTACAGGCATCCTAGACCCCCTAAAGTCCAGAAAATGTTGTGGGACTAAAAATGGTGTCAGAGAGCTCCGAATGTCCCAAAAACATGTGCAACCTGAAAGGGGCATTAAGCCGCATCCTAGACCACTGAAATTCCCCAAATTATTTTGCCACTAAAAATGCATCCTACACCCCTGAACGTTCATAAAATGTTAGCAGCCCAAAAAAGGCATTAAAATGCATTTTAGGCCTGCAAAAATTTAGAAAACTTTGGAGGCCCAAAAAAGGGGTTTACAGGCATCCTAGACCCCCTAAAGACCAGAAAATGTTGGTGGATCAAAAACGGTGTCAGAGAGCTCCGAATGTCCCAAAAACATGTGCAACCTGAAAGGGGCATTAACCCACATCCTAGACCTCTGAAATTCCCAAAAATATTTTGTGCACGAAAAATTCATACTACACCCTTGAAAGTTCAGAATATGTTAGCAGCCCAAAAAAGGCATTAAAATGCATTTTAGGCCTGCAAAAATTTAGAAAACTTTGGAGGCCCAAAAAGGGGTTTACAGGCATCCTAGACCCCCTAAAGTCCAGAAAATGTTGTTGGACCAAAAATGGTGTCAGAGAGCTCTGAAAGTCCCAAAAACATTTGCAGCCTGAAAGGGGCATTAACCCGCATCCTAGACCTCTGAAATTCCCAAAAATATTTTGTGCACAAAAAATGCATCCTATACCCCTGAAAGCTCAGAATATGTTAGCAGCCCAAAGAAGACCTTAAAATGCATTTTAGGGCTACAAACATTTAGAAAACTTTGGAGGCCCAAAAAAGGGGTTTACAGGCATCCTAGACCCCCTAAAGTCCAGAAAATGTTGTTGGACCAAAAATGGTGTCAGAGAGCTCTGAATGTCCCAAAAACATTTGCAGCCACTGAAATTCCCAAAAATATTTTTGGCACGAAAAATGCATCCTACACCCCTGAAAGTTGAGAAAATGTTGGCAGCTCAAGAAAAGGCCTTAAAGCACATGTTAGGCCTTCAAAAATGTTGAAAACTTTGGAGGCCCAAAAAAGGGGTTTACAGGCATCCTAGACCCCCTAAAGTCCAGAAAATGTTGTTGGACCAATATCGGTGTCAGAGAGCTATGAATGTCCCAAAAACATTTGCAGCCTGAAAGGGGCATTAACCCGCATCCTAGACCACTGAAATTTCCCAAAATATTTTTGGCATGAAAAATGCATGCTACACCCCTGAAAGTTCAGTAAACACCCCAGAAATATTGCCAGCTCAAAAAAGGCCTTAAAATGCATCTTAGGCCTGCAAAAATGTTGAAAACTTTGAAGACCCAAAAAAGGGGTTTACAGGTATCCTAGACCCCCTAAAGTCCAGAAAATGTTGTTGGACCAAAATCGGTGTCAGAGAGCTCTGAAAGGGGCATTAACCCGCATCCTTAACCACTGAAATTCCCAAACATATTTTTGGCACGAAAAATGCATCCTACACCCCTGAAAGTTCAGAAAATGTTGGCAGCTCAAGAAAAGGCCTTAAAATGCATGTTAGGCCTTCAAAAATGTTGAAAACTTTGGAGGCCCAAAAAAAGGGTTTACAGGCATCCTAGACCCCCTAAAGTCCAGAAAATGTTGTTGGACCAAAAATGGTGTCAGAGAGCTCTGAATGTCCCAAAAACATCTGCAGCCTGAAAGGGGCATTAACCCGCATCCTAGACCTCTGAAATTCCTAAAAATATTTTGTGCACGAAAAATGCATCCTATACCCCTGAAACTCAGAATATGTTAGCAGCCCAAAGAAGGCCTTAAAATGCATTTTAGGCCTACAAAAATTTAGAAAACTTTGGAGGCCCAAAAAAGGCGTTTACAGGCATCCTAGACCCCCTAAAGTCCAGAAAATGTTGTGGGACTAAAAATGGTGTCAGAGAGCTCCGAATGTCCCAAAAACATTTGCAGCCACTGAAATTCCCAAAAATATTTTTGGCACGAAAAATGCATCCTACACCCCTGAAAGTTGAGAAAATGTTGGCAGCTCAAAAAAGGCCTTAAAATGCATCTTAGGCCTGCAAAAATGTTGAAAACTTTGAAGACCCAAAAAAGGGGTTTACAGGTATCCTAGACCCCCTAAAGTCCAGAAAATGTTGTTGGACCAAAATCGGTGTCAGAGAGCTCTGAAAGGGGCATTAACCCGCATCCTTAACCACTGAAATTCCCAAACATATTTTTGGCACGAAAAATGCATCCTACACCCCTGAAAGTTCAGAAAATGTTGGCAGCTCAAGAAAAGGCCTTAAAATGCATGTTAGGCCTTCAAAAATGTTGAAAACTTTGGAGGCCCAAAAAAAGGGTTTACAGGCATCCTAGACCCCCTAAAGTCCAGAAAATGTTGTTGGACCAAAAATGGTGTCAGAGAGCTCTGAATGTCCCAAAAACATCTGCAGCCTGAAAGGGGCATTAACCCGCATCCTAGACCTCTGAAATTCCTAAAAATATTTTGTGCACGAAAAATGCATCCTATACCCCTGAAACTCAGAATATGTTAGCAGCCCAAAGAAGGCCTTAAAATGCATTTTACGCCTACAAAAATTTAGAAAACTTTGGAGGCCCAAAAAAGGGGTTTACAGGCATCCTAGACCCCCTAAAGTCCAGAAAATGTTGTGGGACCAAAAATGGTGTCAGGGAGCTCTGAAAGGGGCATTAACCCGCATCCTAGACCACTGAAATTCACAAAAATATTTTTGGCACGAAAAATGCATCCTACACCCCTGAAAGTTCAGAAAATGTTGGCAGCTCAAGAAAAGGCCTTAAAATGCATGTTAGGCCTTCAAAAATGTTGAAAACTTTGGAGGCCCAAAAAAGGGGTTTACAGGCATCCTAGACCCCCTAAAGTCCAGAAAATGTTGTTGGACCAAAAATGGTGTCAGAGAGCTCTGAATGTCCCAAAAACATTTGCAGCCTGAAAGGGGCATTAACCCGCATCCTAGACCTCTGAAATTCCCAAAAATATTTTGTGCACAAAAAATGTATCCTATACCCCTGAAACTCAGAATATGTTAGCAGCCCAAAGAAGGCCTTAAAATGCATTTTAGGCCTACAAAAATTTAGAAAACTTTGGAGGCCCAAAAAAGGCGTTTACAGGCATCCTAGACCCCCTAAAGTCCAGAAAATGTTGTGGGACTAAAAATGGTGTCAGAGAACTCCGAATGTCCCAAAAACATGTGCAACCTGAAAGGGGTATTAACCCGCATCCTAGACCACTGAAATTCCCAAAAATATTTTGCCACTAAAAATGCATCCTACACCCCTGAACGTTCATAAAATGTTAGCAGCCCAAAAAAGGCATTAAAATGCATTTTAGGCCTGCAAAAATTTAGAAAACTTTGGAGGCCCAAAAAAGGGGTTTACAGGCATCCTAGACCCCCTAAAGACCAGAAAATGTTGGTGGATCAAAAACGGTGTCAGAGAGCTCCGAATGTCCCAAAAACATGTGCAACCTGAAAGGGGCATTAACCCACATCCTAGACCTCTGAAATTCCCAAAAATATTTTGTGCACGAAAAATTCATACTACACCCTTGAAAGTTCAGAATATGTTAGCAGCCCAAAAAAAGGCATTAAAATGCATTTTAGGCCTGCAAAAATTTAGAAAACTTTGGAGGCCCAAAAAGGGGTTTACAGGCATCCTAGACCCCCTAAAGTCCAGAAAATGTTGTTGGACCAAAAATGGTGTCAGAGAGCTCTGAATGTCCCAAAAACATTTGCAGCCACTGAAATTCCCAAAAATATTTTTGGCACGAAAAATGCATCCTACACCCCTGAAAGTTGAGAAAATGTTGGCAGCTCAAGAAAAGGCCTTAAAGCACATGTTAGGCCTTCAAAAATGTTGAAAACTTTGGAGGCCCAAAAAAGGGGTTTACAGGCATCCTAGACCCCCTAAAGTCCAGAAAATGTTGTTGGACCAATATCGGTGTCAGAGAGCTATGAATGTCCCAAAAACATTTGCAGCCTGAAAGGGGCATTAACCCGCATCCTAGACCACTGAAATTTCCCAAAATATTTTTGGCATGAAAAATGCATGCTACACCCCTGAAAGTTCAGAAAACACCCCAGAAATGTTGCCAGCTCAAAAAAGGCCTTAAAATGCATCTTAGACCTGCAAAAATGTTGAAAACTTTGAAGACCCAAAAAAGGGGTTTACAGGCATCCTAGACCCCCTAAAGTCCAGAAAATGTTGTTGGACCAAAATCGGTGTCAGAGAGCTCTGAAAGGGGCATTAACCCGCATCCTAGACCACTGAAATTCCCAAACATATTTTTGGCACGAAAAATGCATCCTACACCCCTGAAAGTTCAGAAAATGTTGGCAGCTCAAGAAAAGGCCTTAAAATGCATGTTAGGCCTTCAAAATGTTGAAAACTTTGGAGGCCCAAAAAAGGGGTTTACAGGCATCCTAGACCCCCTAAAGTCCAGAAAATGTTGTTGGACCAAAAATGGTGTCAGAGAGCTCTGAATGTCCCAAAAACATCTGCAGCCTGAAAGGGGCATTAACCCGCATCCTAGACCTCTGAAATTCCTAAAAATATTTTGTGCACGAAAAATGCATCCTATACCCCTGAAACTCAGAATATGTTAGCAGCCCAAAGAAGGCCTTAAAATGCATTTTAGGCCTACAAAAATTTAGAAAACTTTGGAGGCCCAAAAAAGGGGTTTACAGGCATCCTAGACCCCCTAAAGTCCAGAAAATGTTGTGGGACCAAAAATGGTGTCAGGGAGCTCTGAAAGGGGCATTAACCTGCATCCTAGACCACTGAAATTCACAAAAATATTTTTGGCACGAAAAATGCATCCTACACCCCTGAAAGTTCAGAAAATGTTGGCAGCTCAAGAAAAGGCCTTAAAATGCATGTTAGGCCTTCAAAAATGTTGAAAACTTTGGAGGCCCAAAAAAGGGGTTTACAGGCATCCTAGACCCCCTAAGGTCCAGAAAATGTTGTTGGACCAAAATCGGTGTCAGAGAGCTCCGAATGTCCCAAAAACATGTGCAACCTGAAAGGGGCATTAACCCGCATCCTAGACCACTGAAATTCCCAAAAATATATTTGCCATGAAAAATGCATCCTACACCCCTGCAAGTTCAGAAAATGTTGGCAGCTCAAGAAAAGGCCTTAAAATGCATGTTAGGCCTTCAAAAATGTTGAAAACTTTGGAGGCACAAAATAGGGGTTTACAGGCATCCTAGACCTCCTAAAGTCCAGAAAATGTTGTTGGATCAAAAACGGTGTCAGAGAGCTCTGAATGTCCCAAAAACATTTGCAGCCACTAAAATTCCCAAAAATATTTTTGGCACGAAAAATGCATCCTACACCCCTGCAGGTTCAGAAAATGTTGGCAACTCCAAAAAAGGCCTTAAAATGCATGTTAGGCCTTCAAAAACGTTGAAAACTTTGGAGGCCCAAAAAAGGGATTTACAGGCATCCTAGACCCCCTAACGTCCAGAAAATGTTGTTGGATCAAAAACGGTGTCAGAAAGCTCTGAATGTCCCAAAAACATTTGCAGCCTGAAAGGGGCATTAACCCGCATTCTAGACTTCTGAAATTCCCAAAAATATTTTGTGCACAGAAAATTCCTACTACACCCCTGAAAATTCAGAATATGTTAGCAGCCCAAAAAAGGCATTAAAATGCATTTTAGGCCTGCAAAAAATTAGAAAACTTTGGAGGCCCAAAAAAGGGGTTTACAGGCATCCTAGACCCCCTAAAGTCCAGAAAATGTTGTTGGACCAAAAATGGTGTCAGAGAGCTCTGAATGTCCCAAAAACATTTGCAGCCTGAAAGGGGCATTAACCCGCATCCTAGACCTCTGAAATTCCTAAAAATATTTTGTGCACGAAAAATGCATCCTATACCCCTGAAACTCAGAATATGTTAGCAGCCCAAAGAAGGCCTTAAAATGCATTTTAGGTCTAAAACAATTTAGAAAAATTTGGAGGCCCAAAAAAGGCGTTTACAGGCATCCTAGACCCCCTAAAGTCCAGAAAATGTTGTTGGACCAAAAATGGTGTCAGAGAGCTCTGAATGTCCCAAAAACATCTGCAGCCTGAAAGGGGCATTAACCCGCATCCTAGACCACTGAAATTTCCCAAAATATTTTTACCATGAAAAATGCATGCTACACCCCTGAAAGTTCAGAAAACACCCAAGAAATGTTGTGAGCTCAAAAAAGGCCTTAACATGCATCTTAGGTCTGCAAAAATGTTGAAAACTTTGGAGACCCAAAAAAGGGGTTTACAGGCATCCTAGACCCCCTAAAGTCCAGAAAATGTTGTTGGACCAAAATCGGTGTCAGAGAGCTCTGAAAGGGGCATTAACCCGCATCCTTAACCACTGAAATTCCCAAACATATTTTTGGCACGAAAAATGCATCCTACACCCCTGAAAGTTCAGAAAATGTTGGCAGCTCAAGAAAAGGCCTTAAAATGCATGTTAGGCCTTCAAAAATGTTGAAAACTTTGGAGGCCCAAAAAAAGGGTTTACAGGCATCCTAGACCCCCTAAAGTCCAGAAAATGTTGTTGGACCAAAAATGGTGTCAGAGAGCTCTGAATGTCCCAAAAACATCTGCAGCCTGAAAGGGGCATTAACCCGCATCCTAGACCTCTGAAATTCCTAAAAATATTTTGTGCACGAAAAATGCATCCTATACCCCTGAAACTCAGAATATGTTAGCAGCCCAAAGAAGGCCTTAAAATGCATTTTACGCCTACAAAAATTTAGAAAACTTTGGAGGCCCAAAAAAGGGGTTTACAGGCATCCTAGACCCCCTAAAGTCCAGAAAATGTTGTGGGACCAAAAATGGTGTCAGGGAGCTCTGAAAGGGGCATTAACCCGCATCCTAGACCACTGAAATTCACAAAAATATTTTTGGCACGAAAAATGCATCCTACACCCCTGAAAGTTCAGAAAATGTTGGCAGCTCAAGAAAAGGCCTTAAAATGCATGTTAGGCCTTCAAAAATGTTGAAAACTTTGGAGGCCCAAAAAAGGGGTTTACAGGCATCCTAGACCCCCTAAAGTCCAGAAAATGTTGTTGGACCAAAAATGGTGTCAGAGAGCTCTGAATGTCCCAAAAACATTTGCAGCCTGAAAGGGGCATTAACCCGCATCCTAGACCTCTGAAATTCCAAAAAATATTTTGTGCACAAAAAATGTATCCTATACCCCTGAAACTCAGAATATGTTAGCAGCCCAAAGAAGGCCTTAAAATGCATTTTAGGCCTACAAAAATTTAGAAAACTTTGGAGGCCCAAAAAAGGCGTTTACAGGCATCCTAGACCCCCTAAAGTCCAGAAAATGTTGTGGGACTAAAAATGGTGTCAGAGAGCTCCGAATGTCCCAAAAACATGTGCAACCTGAAAGGGGCATTAACCCGCATCCTAGACCACTGAAATTCCCAAAATTATTTTGCCACTAAAAATGCATCCTACACCCCTGAACGTTCATAAAATGTTAGCAGCCCAAAAAAGGCATTAAAATGCATTTTAGGCCTGCAAAAATTTAGAAAACTTTGGAGGCCCAAAAAAGGGGTTTACAGGCATCCTAGACCCCCTAAAGTCCAGAAAATGTTGTTGGACCAAAAATGGTGTCAGAGAGTTCTGAATGTGCCAAAACATCTGCAGCCTGAAAGGGGCATTAACCCGCATCCTAGACCTCTGAAATTCCTAAAAATATTTTGTGCACGAAAAATGCATCCTATACCCCTGAAACTCAGAATATGTTAGCAGCCCAAAGAAGGCCTTAAAATGCATTTTAGGCCTACAAAAATTTAGAAAACTTTGGAGGCCCAAAAAAGGCGTTTACAGGCATCCTAGACCCCCTAAAGTCCAGAAAATGTTGTGGGACTAAAAATGGTGTCAGAGAGCTCCGAATGTCCCAAAAACATGTGCAACCTGAAAGGGGCATTAACCCGCATCCTAGACCACTGAAATTCCCAAAATTATTTTGCCACTAAAAATGCATCCTACACCCCTGAACGTTCATAAAATGTTAGCAGCCCAAAAAAGGCATTAAAATGCATTTTAGGCCTGCAAAAATTTAGAAAACTTTGGAGGCCCAAAAAAGGGGTTTACAGGCATCCTAGACCCCCTAAAGACCAGAAAATGTTGGTGGATCAAAAACGGTGTCAGAGAGCTCCGAATGTCCCAAAAACATGTGCAACCTGAAAGGGGCATTAACCCACATCCTAGACCTCTGAAATTCCCAAAAATATTTTGTGCACGAAAAATTCATACTACACCCTTGAAAGTTCAGAATATGTTAGCAGCCCAAAAAAGGCATTAAAATGCATTTTAAGCCTGCAAAAATTTAGAAAACTTTGGAGGCCCAAAAAGGGGTTTACAGGCATCCTAGACCCCCTAAAGTCCAGAAAATGTTGTTGGACCAAAAATGGTGTCAGAGAGCTCTGAAAGTCCCAAAAACATTTGCAGCCTGAAAGGGGCATTAACCCGCATCCTAGACCTCTGAAATTCCCAAAAATATTTTGTGCACAAAAAATGCATCCTATACCCCTGAAAGCTCAGAATATGTTAGCAGCCCAAAGAAGACCTTAAAATGCATTTTAGGGCTAGAAACATTTAGAAAACTTTGGAGGCCCAAAAAAGGGGTTTACAGGCATCCTAGACCCCCTAAAGTCCAGAAAATGTTGTTGGACCAAAAATGGTGTCAGAGAGCTCTGAATGTCCCAAAAACATTTGCAGCCACTGAAATTCCCAAAAATATTTTTGGCACGAAAAATGCATCCTACACCCCTGAAAGTTGAGAAAATGTTGGCAGCTCAAGAAAAGGCCTTAAAGCACATGTTAGGCCTTCAAAAATGTTGAAAACTTTGGAGGCCCAAAAAAGGGGTTTACAGGCATCCTAGACCCCCTAAAGTCCAGAAAATGTTGTTGGACCAATATCGGTGTCAGAGAGCTATGAATGTCCCAAAAACATTTGCAGCCTGAAAGGGGCATTAACCCGCATCCTAGACCACTGAAATTTCCCAAAATATTTTTGGCATGAAAAATGCATGCTACACCCCTGAAAGTTCAGAAAACACCCCAGAAATATTGCCAGCTCAAAAAAGGCCTTAAAATGCATCTTAGGCCTGCAAAAATGTTGAAAACTTTGAAGACCCAAAAAAGGGGTTTACAGGTATCCTAGACCCCCTAAAGTCCAGAAAATGTTGTTGGACCAAAATCGGTGTCAGAGAGCTCTGAAAGGGGCATTAACCCGCATCCTTAACCACTGAAATTCCCAAACATATTTTTGGCACGAAAAATGCATCCTACACCCCTGAAAGTTCAGAAAATGTTGGCAGCTCAAGAAAAGGCCTTAAAATGCATGTTAGGCCTTCAAAAATGTTGAAAACTTTGGAGGCCCAAAAAAAGGGTTTACAGGCATCCTAGACCCCCTAAAGTCCAGAAAATGTTGTTGGACCAAAAATGGTGTCAGAGAGCTCTGAATGTCCCAAAAACATCTGCAGCCTGAAAGGGGCATTAACCCGCATCCTAGACCTCTGAAATTCCTAAAAATATTTTGTGCACGAAAAATGCATCCTATACCCCTGAAACTCAGAATATGTTAGCAGCCCAAAGAAGGCCTTAAAATGCATTTTACGCCTACAAAAATTTAGAAAACTTTGGAGGCCCAAAAAAGGGGTTTACAGGCATCCTAGACCCCCTAAAGTCCAGAAAATGTTGTGGGACCAAAAATGGTGTCAGGGAGCTCTGAAAGGGGCATTAACCCGCATCCTAGACCACTGAAATTCACAAAAATATTTTTGGCACGAAAAATGCATCCTACACCCCTGAAAGTTCAGAAAATGTTGGCAGCTCAAGAAAAGGCCTTAAAATGCATGTTAGGCCTTCAAAAATGTTGAAAACTTTGGAGGCCCAAAAAAGGGGTTTACAGGCATCCTAGACCCCCTAAAGTCCAGAAAATGTTGTTGGACCAAAAATGGTGTCAGAGAGCTCTGAATGTCCCAAAAACATTTGCAGCCTGAAAGGGGCATTAACCCGCATCCTAGACCTCTGAAATTCCAAAAAATATTTTGTGCACAAAAAATGTATCCTATACCCCTGAAACTCAGAATATGTTAGCAGCCCAAAGAAGGCCTTAAAATGCATTTTAGGCCTACAAAAATTTAGAAAACTTTGGAGGCCCAAAAAAGGCGTTTACAGGCATCCTAGACCCCCTAAAGTCCAGAAAATGTTGTGGGACTAAAAATGGTGTCAGAGAGCTCCGAATGTCCCAAAAACATGTGCAACCTGAAAGGGGCATTAACCCGCATCCTAGACCACTGAAATTCCCAAAATTATTTTGCCACTAAAAATGCATCCTACACCCCTGAACGTTCATAAAATGTTAGCAGCCCAAAAAAGGCATTAAAATGCATTTTAGGCCTGCAAAAATTTAGAAAACTTTGGAGGCCCAAAAAAGGGGTTTACAGGCATCCTAGACCCCCTAAAGTCCAGAAAATGTTGTTGGACCAAAAATGGTGTCAGAGAGTTCTGAATGTCCCAAAAACATCTGCAGCCTGAAAGGGGCATTAACCCGCATCCTAGACCTCTGAAATTCCTAAAAATATTTTGTGCACGAAAAATGCATCCTATACCCCTGAAACTCAGAATATGTTAGCAGCCCAAAGAAGGCCTTAAAATGCATTTTAGGCCTACAAAAATTTAGAAAACTTTGGAGGCCCAAAAAAGGCGTTTACAGGCATCCTAGACCCCCTAAAGTCCAGAAAATGTTGTGGGACTAAAAATGGTGTCAGAGAGCTCCGAATGTCCCAAAAACATGTGCAACCTGAAAGGGGCATTAACCCGCATCCTAGACCACTGAAATTCCCAAAATTATTTTGCCACTAAAAATGCATCCTACACCCCTGAACGTTCATAAAATGTTAGCAGCCCAAAAAAGGCATTAAAATGCATTTTAGGCCTGCAAAAATTTAGAAAACTTTGGAGGCCCAAAAAAGGGGTTTACAGGCATCCTAGACCCCCTAAAGACCAGAAAATGTTGGTGGATCAAAAACGGTGTCAGAGAGCTCCGAATGTCCCAAAAACATGTGCAACCTGAAAGGGGCATTAACCCACATCCTAGACCTCTGAAATTCCCAAAAATAT
The DNA here is from genome assembly GCF_040938575.1 of Ambystoma mexicanum. NCBI lineage: Eukaryota > Metazoa > Chordata > Amphibia > Caudata > Ambystomatidae > Ambystoma > Ambystoma mexicanum. The sequence goes on along the minus strand of NC_090931.1, from coordinate 319,012,037 downwards.
TTTGTGCACGAAAAATTCATACTACACCCTTGAACGTTCAGAATATGTTAGCAGCCCAAAAAAGGCATTAAAATGCATTTTAGGCCTGCAAAAATTTAGAAAACTTTGGAGGCCCAAAAAGGGGTTTACAGGCATCCTAGACCCCCTAAAGTCCAGAAAATGTTGTTGGACCAAAAATGGTGTCAGAGAGCTCTGAAAGTCCCAAAAACATTTGCAGCCTGAAAGGGGCATTAACCCGCATCCTAGACCTCTGAAATTCCCAAAAATATTTTGTGCACAAAAAATGCATCCTATACCCCTGAAAGCTCAGAATATGTTAGCAGCCCAAAGAAGACCTTAAAATGCATTTTAGGGCTACAAACATTTAGAAAACTTTGGAGGCCCAAAAAAGGGGTTTACAGGCATCCTAGACCCCCTAAAGTCCAGAAAATGTTGTTGGACCAAAAATGGTGTCAGAGAGCTCTGAATGTCCCAAAAACATTTGCAGCCACTGAAATTCCCAAAAATATTTTTGGCACGAAAAATGCATCCTACACCCCTGAAAGTTGAGAAAATGTTGGCAGCTCAAGTAAAGGCCTTAAAATGCATGTTAGGCCTTCAAAAATGTTGAAAACTTTGGAGGCCCAAAAAAGGGGTTTACAGGCATCCTAGACCCCTTAAGGTCCAGAAAATGTTGTTGGATAAAAAACGGTGTCAGAGAGCTCTGAATGTCCCAAAAACATTTGCAACCTGAAAGGGGCATTAACCCGCATCCTAGACCACTGAAATTTCCCAAAATATTTTTGCCATGAAAAATGCCTGCTACACCCCTGAAAGTTCAGAAAACACCCCAGAAATGTTGCCAGCTCAAAAAAGGCCTTAAAATGCATCTTAGGCCTGCAAAAATGTTGAAAACTTTGGAGACCCAAAAAAGGGGTTTACAGGCATCCTAGACCCCCTAAAGTCCAGAAAATGTTGTTGGACCAAAATCGGTGTCAGAGAGCTCTGAAAGGGGCATTAACCCGCATCCTAGACCACGGAAATTCCCAAAAATATTTTTGGCATGAAAAATGCATCCTACTCCCCTGCAAGTTCAGAAAATGTTGATAACTCTAAAAAAGGCCTTAAAATGCATGTTAGGCCTTCAAAAATGTTGAAAACTTTGGAGGCCCAAAAAAGGGATTTACAGGCATCCTAGACCCCCTAAAGTCCAGAAAATGTTGTGGGACCAAAAATGGTGTCAGAGAGCTCTGAATGTCCCAAAAACATTTGCAGCCTGAAAGGGGCATTAACCCACATCCTAGACCTCTGAAATTCCAAAAAATATTTTGTGCACGAAAAATTCATACTACACCCCTGAAAGTTCAGAATATGTTAGCAGCCCAAAAAAGGCATTAAAATACATTTTAGGCCTGCAAAAATTTAGAAAACTTTGGAGGCCCAAAAAAGGGGTTTACAGGCATCCTAGACCCCCTAAAGTCCAGAAAATGTTGTTGGACCAAAAATGGTGTCAGAGAGCTCTGAATGTCCCAAAACCATTTGCAGCCTGAAAGGGGCATTAACACGCATCCTAGACCACTGAAATTTCCCAAAATATTTTTGCCATGAAAAATGCATGCTACACCCCTGAAAGTTCAGAAAACACCCCAGAAATGTTGCCAGGTCAAAAAAGGCCTTGAAATGCATCCTAGACCTCTGAAATTCCAAAAAATATTTTGTGCACGAAAAATTCATGCTACACCCCTGAAAGTTCAGAATATGTTAGCAGCCCAAAAAAGGCATTAAAATGCATTTTAGGCCTGCAAAAATGTTGAAAACTTTGGAGGCGCAAAATAGGGGTTTACAGGCATCCTAGACCTCCTAAAGTCCAGAAAATGTTGTTGGATCAAAAACGGTGTCAGAGAGCTCTGAATGTCCCAAAAACATTTGCAGCCTGAAAGGGTCATTAACCCGCATCCTAGACCTCTAAAATTCCCAAAAATATTTTGTGCACGAAAAATTCATACTACACCCCTGAAAGTTCAGAATATGTTAGCAGCCCAAAGAAGGCCTTAAAATGCATTTTAGGCCTACAAAAATTTAGAAAACTTTGGAGGCCCAAAAAAGGCGTTTACGGGCATCCTAGACCCCCTAAAGTCCAGAAAATGTTGTGGGACCAAAAATAGTGTCAGAGAGCTCTGAATGTCCCAAAAACATTTGCAGCCTGAAAGGGGCATTAACCGGCATCCTTGACCTCTGAAATTCCCAAAAATATTTTTTTGCACGAAAAATGTATACTACCCCTAAAAGTTCAGAATATGTTAGAAGCCCAAAAAATGCATTCAAATGCATTTTAGGCCTGCAAAAATTTAGAAAACATTGGAGGCCCAAAAAAGGGGTTTACAGGCATCCTAGACCCCCTAAAGTCCAGAAAATGTTGTTGGACCAAAATCGGTGTCAGAGAGCTCCGAATGTCCCAAAAACTTGTGCAACCTGAAAGGGGCATTAACCCGCATCCTAGACCACTGAAATTCCCAAAAATATATTTGCCATGAAAAATGCATCCTACACCCCTGCAAGTTCAGAAAATGTTGGCAGCTCAAGAAAAGGCCTTAAAATGCATGTTAGGCCTTCAAAAATGTTGAAAACTTTGGAGGCCCAAAAAAGGGGTTTACAGGCATCCTAGACCCCCTAAAGTCCAGAAAATGTTGTTGGACCAGAATCGGTGTCAGAGAGCTCTGAATGTCCCAAAAACATTTGCAGCCTGAAAGGGGCATTAACCCACATCCTAGACCACTGAAATGCCCAAAAATATTTTTGCCCTGAAAAATGCATCCTACACCCCTGCAGGTTCAGAAAATGTTGGCAACTCCAAAAAAGGCCTTAAAATGCATGTTAGGCCTTCAAAAACGTTGAAAACTTTGGAGGCCCAAAAAAGGGATTTACAGGCATCCTAGACCCCCTAACGTCCAGAAAATGTTGTTGGATCAAAAACGGTGTCAGAAAGCTCTGAATGTCCCAAAAACATTTGCAGCCTGAAAGGGGCATTAACCCGCATTCTAGACCTCTGAAATTCCCAAAAATATTTTGTGCACAGAAAATTCATACTACACCCCTGAAAATTCAGAATATGTTAGCAGCCCAAAGAAGGCCTTAAAATGCATTTTAGGTCTAAAAAAATTTAGAAAAATTTGGAGGCCCAAAAAAGGCGTTTACAGGCATCCTAGACCCCCTAAAGTCCAGAAAATGTTGTTGGACCAAAAATGGTGTCAGAGAGCTCTGAATGTCCCAAAAACATTTGCAACCTGAAAGGGGCATTAACCCGCATCCTAGACCACGGAAATTCCCAAAAATATTTTTGGCACGAAAAATGCATCCTACACCCCTGAAAGTTGAGAAAATGTTGGCAGCTCAAGAAAAGGCTTTAAAACGCATGTTAGGCCTTCAAAAATGTTGAAAACTTTGGAGGCCCAAAAAAGGGGTTTACAGGCATTCTAGACCCCCTAAAGTCCAGAAAATGTTGTTGGACCAAAAACGGTGTCAGAGAGCTCTGAATGTCCCAACAACATTTGCAGCCTGAAAGGGGCATTAACCCGCATCCTAGACCTCTGAAATTCCCAAAAATATTTTGTGTACGAAAAATGCATCCTATACCCCTGAAACTCAGAATATGTTAGCAGCCCAAAGAAGGCCTTAAAATGCATTTTAGGCCTACAAAAATTTAGAAAACTTTGGAGGCCCAAAAAAGGGGTTTACAGGCATCCAAGACCCCCTAAAGTCCAGAAAATGTTGTGGGACCAAAAATGGTGTCAGAGAGCTCTGAATGTCCCAAAAACATCTGCAGCCACTGATATTCCCAAAAATATTTTTGGCACGAAAAATGCATCCTACACCCCTGAAAGTTGAGAAAATGTTGGCAGCTCAAGTAAAGGCCCTAAAATGCATGCTAGGCCTTCAAAAATGTTGAAAACTTTGGAGGCCCAAAAAAGGGGTTTACAGGCATCCTAGACCCCTTAAGGTCCAGAAAATGTTGTTGGATCAAAAACGGTGTCAGAGAGCTCTGAATGTCCCAAAAACATGTGCAACCTGAAAGGGGCATTAACCCGCATCCTAGACCACGGAAATTCCCAAAAATATTTTTGGCATGAAAAATGCATCCTACACCCCTGAAAGTTCAGAAAATGTTGGCAGGTCAAGAAAAGGCCTTAAAATGCATGTTAGGCCTTCAAAAATGTTCAAAACTTTGGAGGCCCAAAAAAGGGGTTTACAGGCATCCTAGACCCCCTAAAGTCCAGAAAATGTTGTTGGACCAAAATCGGTGTCAGAGAGCTCTGAATGTCCCCAAAACATTTGCAGCCTGAAAGGGGCATTAACCCGCATCCTAGACCACTGAAATTCCCAAAAATATTTTTGGCAAGAAAAATGCATCCTACACCCCTGCAAGTTCAGAAAATGTTGGTAACTCTAAAAAAAGGCCTTAAAATGCATGTTAGGCCTTCAAAAATGTTGAAAACTTTGGAGGCCCAAAAAAGGGATTTACAGGCATCCTAGACCCCCTAAAGTCCAGAAAATGTTGTGGGACCAAAAATGGCGTCAGAGAGCTCTGAATGTCCCAAAAACATTTGCAGCCTGAAAGTGGCATTAACCCGCATCCTAGACCTCTGAAATTCCAAAAAATATTTTGTGCACGAAAAATGTATCCTATACCCCTGAACGTTCATAAAATGTTGGCAGCTCAAGAAAAGGCCTTAAAATGCGTGTTAGGCCTTCAAAAATGTTGAAAACTTTGGAGGTGCAAAATAGGGGTTTACAGGCATCCTAGACCTCCTAAAGTCCAGAAAATGTTGTTGGATCAAAAACGGTGTCAGAGAGCTCTGAATGTCCCAAAAACATTTGCAGCCTGAAAGGGGCATTAACCCGCATCCTAGACCTCTGAAATTCCCAAAAATATTTTGTGCATGAAAAATTCATACTACACCCCTGAAAGTTCAGAATATGTTAGCAGCCCAAAAAAGGCATTAAAATGCATTTTAGGCCTGCAACAATTTAGAAAACTTTGGAGGCCCAAAAAAGGGGTTTACAGGCATCCTAGACCCCCTAAAGTCCAGAAAATGTCGTTGGACCAAAAACGGTGTCAGAGAGCTCTGAATGTCCCAAAAACATTTGCAGCCTGAAAGGGGCATTAACCCGCATCCTAGACCTCTGAAATTCCCAAAAATATTTTGTGCATGAAAAATTCATACTACACCCCTGAAAGTTCAGAATATGTTAGCAGCCCAAAAAAGCCATTAAAATGCATTTTAGGCCTGCAAAAATTTAGAAAACTTTGGAGGCCCAAAAAAGGGGTTTACGGGCATCCTAGACCCCCTAAAGTCCAGAAAATGTTGTGAGACCAAAAATGGTGTCAGAGAGCTCTGAATGTCCCAAAAACATTTGCAGCCACTGAAATTCCCAAAAATATTTTTGGCACGAAAAATGCATCCTACACCCCTGAAAGTTGAGAAAATGTTGGCAGCTCAAGAAAAGGCCTTAAAACGCATGTTAGGCCTTCAAAAATGTTGAAAACTTTGGAGGCCCAAAAAAGCGGTTTACAGGCATTCTAGACCCCCTAAGGTCCAGAAAATGTTGTTGGACCAGAAACGGTGTCAGAGAGCTCTGAATGTCCCAAAAACATTTGCACCCTGAAAGGGGCATTAACCCGCATCCTAGACCTCTGAAATTCCCAAAAATATTTTGTGCACGAAAAATGCATCCTATACCCCTGAAACTCAGAATATGTTAGCAGCCCAAAGAAGGCCTTAAAATGCATTTTAGGCCTACAAAAATTTAGAAAACTTTGGAGGCCCAAAAAAGGGGTTTACAGGCATCCTAGACCCCCTAAAGTCCAGAAAATGTTGTGGGACCAAAAATGGTGTCAGAGAGCTCTGAATGTCCCAAAAACATTTGCAGCCACTGAAATTCCCAAAAATATTTTTGGCACGAAAAATGCATCCTACACCCCTGAAAGTTGAGAAAATGTTGGCAGCTCAAGTAAAGGCCTTAAAATGCATGTTAGGCCTTCAAAAATGTTGAAAACTTTGGAGGCCCAAAAAAGGGGTTTACAGGCATCCTAGACCCCTTAAGGTCCAGAAAATGTTGTTGGATAAAAAACGGTGTCAGAGAGCTCTGAATGTCCCAAAAACATTTGCAACCTGAAAGGGGCATTAACCCGCATCCTAGACCACTGAAATTTCCCAATATATTTTTGCCATGAAAAATGCCTGCTACACCCCTGAAAGTTCAGAAAACACCCCAGAAATGTTGCCAGCTCAAAAAAGGCCTTAAAATGCATCTTAGGCCTGCAAAAATGTTGAAAACTTTGGAGACCCAAAAAAGGGGTTTACAGGCATCCTAGACCCCCTAAAGTCCAGAAAATGTTGTTGGACCAAAATCGGTGTCAGAGAGCTCTGAAAGGGGCATTAACCCGCATCCTAGACCACGGAAATTCCCAAAAATATTTTTGGCATGAAAAATGCATCCTACACCCCTGCAAGTTCAGAAAATGTTGATAACTCTAAAAAAGGCCTTAAAATGCATGTTAGGCCTTCAAAAATGTTGAAAACTTTGGAGGCCCAAAAAAGGGATTTACAGGCATCCTAGACCCCCTAAAGTCCAGAAAATGTTGTGGGACCAAAAATGGTGTCAGAGAGCTCTGAATGTCCCAAAAACATTTGCAGCCTGAAAGGGGCATTAACCCACATCCTAGACCTCTGAAATTCCCAAAAATATTTTGTGCACGAAAAATTCATACTACACCCCTGAAAGTTCAGAATATGTTAGCAGCCCAAAAAAGGCATTAAAATGCATTTTAGGCCTGCAAAAATTTAGAAAACTTTGGAGGCCCAAAAAAGGGGTTTACAGGCATCCTAGACCCCCTAAAGTCCAGAAAATGTTGTTGGACCAAAAATGGTGTCAGAGAGCTCTGAATGTCCCAAAACCATTTGCAGCCTGAAAGGGGCATTAACACGCATCCTAGACCACTGAAATTTCCCAAAATATTTTTGCCATGAAAAATGCCTGCTACACCCCTGAAAGTTCAGAAAACACCCCAGAAATGTTGCCAGGTCAAAAAAGGCCTTGAAATGCATCCTAGACCTCTGAAATTCCAAAAAATATTTTGTGCACGAAAAATTCATACTACACCCCTGAAAGTTCAGAATATGTTAGCAGCCCAAAAAAGGCATTAAAATGCATTTTAGGCCTGCAAAAATGTTGAAAACTTTGGAGGCGCAAAATAGGGGTTTACAGGCATCCTAGACCTCCTAAAGTCCAGAAAATGTTGTTGGATCAAAAACGGTGTCAGAGAGCTCTGAATGTCCCAAAAACATTTGCAGCCTGAAAGGGTCATTAACCCGCATCCTAGACCTCTAAAATTCCCAAAAATATTTTGTGCACGAAAAATTCATACTACACCCCTGAAAGTTCAGAATATGTTAGCAGCCCAAAAAAGGCATTAAAATGCATTTTAGGCCTGCAAAAATGTTGAAAACTTTGGAGGCGCAAAATAGGGGTTTACAGGCATCCTAGACCCCCTAAAGTCCAGAAAATGTTGTGGGACCAAAAATAGTGTCAGAGAGCTCTGAATGTCCCAAAAACATTTGCAGCCTGAAAGGGGCATTAACCGGCATCCTTGACCTCTGAAATTCCCAAAAATATTTTTTTGCACGAAAAATGTATACTACCCCTAAAAGTTCAGAATATGTTAGAAGCCCAAAAAATGCATTCAAATGCATTTTAGGCCTGCAAAAATTTAGAAAACATTGGAGGCCCAAAAAAGGGGTTTACAGGCATCCTAGACCCCCTAAAGTCCAGAAAATGTTGTTGGACCAAAATCGGTGTCAGAGAGCTCCGAATGTCCCAAAAACTTGTGCAACCTGAAAGGGGCATTAACCCGCATCCTAGACCACTGAAATTCCCAAAAATATATTTGCCATGAAAAATGCATCCTACACCCCTGCAAGTTCAGAAAATGTTGGCAGCTCAAGAAAAGGCCTTAAAATGCATGTTAGGCCTTCAAAAATGTTGAAAACTTTGGAGGCCCAAAAAAGGGGTTTACAGGCATCCTAGACCCCCTAAAGTCCAGAAAATGTTGTTGGACCAGAATCGGTGTCAGAGAGCTCTGAATGTCCCAAAAACATTTGCAGCCTGAAAGGGGCATTAACCCACATCCTAGACCACTGAAATTCCCAAAAATATTTTTGCCCTGAAAAATGCATCCTACACCCCTGCAGGTTCAGAAAATGTTGGCAACTCCAAAAAAGGCCTTAAAATGCATGTTAGGCCTTCAAAAACGTTGAAAACTTTGGAGGCCCAAAAAAGGGATTTACAGGCATCCTAGACCCCCTAACGTCCAGAAAATGTTGTTGGATCAAAAACGGTGTCAGAAAGCTCTGAATGTCCCAAAAACATTTGCAGCCTGAAAGGGGCATTAACCCGCATTCTAGACCTCTGAAATTCCCAAAAATATTTTGTGCACAGAAAATTCATACTACACCCCTGAAAATTCAGAATATGTTAGCAGCCCAAAGAAGGCCTTAAAATGCATTTTAGGTCTAAAAAAATTTAGAAAAATTTGGAGGCCCAAAAAAGGCGTTTACAGGCATCCTAGACCCCCTAAAGTCCAGAAAATGTTGTTGGACCAAAAATGGTGTCAGAGAGCTCTGAATGTCCCAAAAACATTTGCAACCTGAAAGGGGCATTAACCCGCATCCTAGACCACGGAAATTCCCAAAAATATTTTTGGCATGAAAAATGCATCCTACACCCCTGAAAGTTCAGAAAATGTTGGCAGGTCAAGAAAAGGCCTTAAAATGCATGTTAGGCCTTCAAAAATGTTCAAAACTTTGGAGGCCCAAAAAAGGGGTTTACAGGCATCCTAGACCCCCTAAAGTCCAGAAAATGTTGTTGGACCAAAATCGGTGTCAGAGAGCTCTGAATGTCCCCAAAACATTTGCAGCCTGAAAGGGGCATTAACCCGCATCCTAGACCACTGAAATTCCCAAAAATATTTTTGGCAAGAAAAATGCATCCTACACCCCTGCAAGTTCAGAAAATGTTGGTAACTCTAAAAAAGGCCTTAAAATGCATGTTAGGCCTTCAAAAATGTTGAAAACTTTGGAGGCCCAAAAAAGGGATTTACAGGCATCCTAGACCCCCTAAAGTCCAGAAAATGTTGTGGGACCAAAAATGGCGTCAGAGAGCTCTGAATGTCCCAAAAACATTTGCAGCCTGAAAGTGGCATTAACCCGCATCCTAGACCTCTGAAATTCCAAAAAATATTTTGTGCACGAAAAATGTATCCTATACCCCTGAACGTTCATAAAATGTTGGCAGCTCAAGAAAAGGCCTTAAAATGCGTGTTAGGCCTTCAAAAATGTTGAAAACTTTGGAGGTGCAAAATAGGGGTTTACAGGCATCCTAGACCTCCTAAAGTCCAGAAAATGTTGTTGGATCAAAAACGGTGTCAGAGAGCTCTGAATGTCCCAAAAACATTTGCAGCCTGAAAGGGGCATTAACCCGCATCCTAGACCTCTGAAATTCCCAAAAATATTTTGTGCATGAAAAATTCATACTACACCCCTGAAAGTTCAGAATATGTTAGCAGCCCAAAAAAGGCATTAAAATGCATTTTAGGCCTGCAACAATTTAGAAAACTTTGGAGGCCCAAAAAAGGGGTTTACAGGCATCCTAGACCCCCTAAAGTCCAGAAAATGTTGTTGGACCAAAAACGGTGTCAGAGAGCTCTGAATGTCCCAAAAACATTTGCAGCCTGAAAGGGGCATTAACCCGCATCCTAGACCTCTGAAATTCCCAAAAATATTTTGTGCATGAAAAATTCATACTACACCCCTGAAAGTTCAGAATATGTTAGCAGCCCAAAAAAGCCATTAAAATGCATTTTAGGCCTGCAAAAATTTAGAAAACTTTGGAGGCCCAAAAAAGGGGTTTACGGGCATCCTAGACCCCCTAAAGTCCAGAAAATGTTGTGGGACCAAAAATGGTGTCAGAGAGCTCTGAATGTCCCAAAAACATTTGCAGCCACTGAAATTCCCAAAAATATTTTTGGCACGAAAAATGCATCCTACACCCCTGAAAGTTGAGAAAATGTTGGCAGCTCAAGAAAAGGCCTTAAAACGCATGTTAGGCCTTCAAAAATGTTGAAAACTTTGGAGGCCCAAAAAAGCGGTTTACAGGCATTCTAGACCCCCTAAGGTCCAGAAAATGTTGTTGGACCAGAAACGGTGTCAGAGAGCTCTGAATGTCCCAAAAACATTTGCACCCTGAAAGGGGCATTAACCCGCATCCTAGACCTCTGAAATTCCCAAAAATATTTTGTGCACGAAAAATGCATCCTATACCCCTGAAACTCAGAATATGTTAGCAGCCCAAAGAAGGCCTTAAAATGCATTTTAGGCCTACAAAAATTTAGAAAACTTTGGAGGCCCAAAAAAGGGGTTTACAGGCATCCTAGACCCCCTAAAGTCCAGAAAATGTTGTGGGACCAAAAATGGTGTCAGAGAGCTCTGAATGTCCCAAAAACATTTGCAGCCACTGAAATTCCCAAAAATATTTTTGGCACGAAAAATGCATCCTACACCCCTGAAAGTTGAGAAAATGTTGGCAGCTCAAGTAAAGGCCTTAAAATGCATGTTAGGCCTTCAAAAATGTTGAAAACTTTGGAGGCCCAAAAAAGGGGTTTACAGGCATCCTAGACCCCTTAAGGTCCAGAAAATGTTGCTTGATAAAAAACGGTGTCAGAGAGCTCTGAATGTCCCAAAAACATTTGCAACCTGAAAGGGGCATTAACCCGCATCCTAGACCACTGAAATTTCCCAAAATATTTTTGCCATGAAAAATGCATGCTACACCCCTGAAAGTTCAGAAAACACCCCAGAAATGTTGCCAGGTCAAAAAAGGCCTTGAAATGCATCCTAGACCTCTGAAATTCCAAAAAATATTTTGTGCACGAAAAATTCATACTACACCCCTGAAAGTTCAGAATATGTTAGCAGCCCAAAAAAGGCATTAAAATGCATTTTAGGCCTGCAAAAATGTTGAAAACTTTGGAGGCGCAAAATAGGGGTTTACAGGCATCCTAGACCTCCTAAAGTCCACAAAAAGTTGTTGGATCAAAAACGGTGTCAGAGAGCTCTGAATGTCCCAAAAACATTTGCAGCCTGAAAGGGTCATTAACCCGCATCCTAGACCTCTAAAATTCCCAAAAATATTTTGTGCACGAAAAATTCATACTACACCCCTGAAAGTTCAGAATATGTTAGCAGCCCAAAGAAGGCCTTAAAATGCATTTTAGGCCTACAAAAATTTAGAAAACTTTGGAGGCCCAAAAAAGGCGTTTACGGGCATCCTAGACCCCCTAAAGTCCAGAAAATGTTGTGGGACCAAAAATAGTGTCAGAGAGCTCTGAATGTCCCAAAAACATTTGCAGCCTGAAAGGGGCATTAACCGGCATCCTTGACCTCTGAAATTCCCAAAAATATTTTTTTGCACGAAAAATGTATACTACCCCTAAAAGTTCAGAATATGTTAGAAGCCCAAAAAATGCATTCAAATGCATTTTAGGCCTGCAAAAATTTAGAAAACATTGGAGGCCCAAAAAAGGGGTTTACAGGCATCCTAGACCCCCTAAAGTCCAGAAAATGTTGTTGGACCAAAAATGGTGTCAGAGAGCTCTGAATGTCCCAAAAACATTTGCAGCCACTGAAATTCCCAAAAATATTTTTGGCACGAAAAATGCATCCTACACCCCTGAAAGTTGAGAAAATGTTGGCAGCTCAAGAAAAGGCCTTAAAACGCATGTTAGGCCTTCAAAAATGTTGAAAACTTTGGAGGCCCAAAAAAGCGGTTTACAGGCATTCTAGACCCCCTAAGGTCCAGAAAATGTTGTTGGACCAGAAACGGTGTCAGAGAGCTCTGAATGTCCCAAAAACATTTGCACCCTGAAAGGGGCATTAACCCGCATCCTAGACCTCTGAAATTCCCAAAAATATTTTGTGCACGAAAAATGCATCCTATACCCCTGAAACTCAGAATATGTTAGCAGCCCAAAGAAGGCCTTAAAATGCATTTTAGGCCTACAAAAATTTAGAAAACTTTGGAGGCCCAAAAAAGGGGTTTACAGGCATCCTAGACCCCCTAAAGTCCAGAAAATGTTGTGGGACCAAAAATGGTGTCAGAGAGCTCTGAATGTCCCAAAAACATTTGCAGCCACTGAAATCCCCAAAAATATTTTTGGCACGAAAAATGCATCCTACACCCCTGAAAGTTGAGAAAATGTTGGCAGCTCAAGTAAAGGCCTTAAAATGCATGTTAGGCCTTCAAAAATGTTGAAAACTTTGGAGGCCCAAAAAAGGGGTTTACAGGCATCCTAGACCCCTTAAGGTCCAGAAAATGTTGTTGGATAAAAAACGGTGTCAGAGAGCTCTGAATGTCCCAAAAACATTTGCAACCTGAAAGGGGCATTAACCCGCATCCTAGACCACTGAAATTTCCCAAAATATTTTTGCCATGAAAAATGCCTGCTACACCCCTGAAAGTTCAGAAAACACCCCAGAAATGTTGCCAGCTCAAAAAAGGCCTTAAAATGCATCTTAGGCCTGCAAAAATGTTGAAAACTTTGGAGACCCAAAAAAGGGGTTTACAGGCATCCTAGACCCCCTAAAGTCCAGAAAATGTTGTTGGACCAAAATCGGTGTCAGAGAGCTCTGAATGTCCCCAAAACATTTGCAGCCTGAAAGGGGCATTAACCCGCATCCTAGACCACTGAAATTCCCAAAAATATTTTTGGCAAGAAAAATGCATCCTACACCCCTGCAAGTTCAGAAAATGTTGGTAACTCTAAAAAAAGGCCTTAAAATGCATGTTAGGCCTTCAAAAATGTTGAAAACTTTGGAGGCCCAAAAAAGGGATTTACAGGCATCCTAGACCCCCTAAAGTCCAGAAAATGTTGTGGGACCAAAAATGGCGTCAGAGAGCTCTGAATGTCCCAAAAACATTTGCAGCCTGAAAGTGGCATTAACCCGCATCCTAGACCTCTGAAATTCCAAAAAATATTTTGTGCACGAAAAATGTATCCTATACCCCTGAACGTTCATAAAATGTTGGCAGCTCAAGAAAAGGCCTTAAAATGCGTGTTAGGCCTTCAAAAATGTTGAAAACTTTGGAGGTGCAAAATAGGGGTTTACAGGCATCCTAGACCTCCTAAAGTCCAGAAAATGTTGTTGGATCAAAAACGGTGTCAGAGAGCTCTGAATGTCCCAAAAACATTTGCAGCCTGAAAGGGGCATTAACCCGCATCCTAGACCTCTGAAATTCCCAAAAATATTTTGTGCATGAAAAATTCATACTACACCCCTGAAAGTTCAGAATATGTTAGCAGCCCAAAAAAGGCATTAAAATGCATTTTAGGCCTGCAACAATTTAGAAAACTTTGGAGGCCCAAAAAAGGGGTTTACAGGCATCCTAGACCCCCTAAAGTCCAGAAAATGTTGTTGGACCAAAAACGGTGTCAGAGAGCTCTGAATGTCCCAAAAACATTTGCAGCCTGAAAGGGGCATTAACCCGCATCCTAGACCTCTGAAATTCCCAAAAATATTTTGTGCATGAAAAATTCATACTACACCCCTGAAAGTTCAGAATATGTTAGCAGCCCAAAAAAGCCATTAAAATGCATTTTAGGCCTGCAAAAATTTAGAAAACTTTGGAGGCCCAAAAAAGGGGTTTACGGGCATCCTAGACCCCCTAAAGTCCAGAAAATGTTGTGAGACCAAAAATGGTGTCAGAGAGCTCTGAATGTCCCAAAAACATTTGCAGCCACTGAAATTCCCAAAAATATTTTTGGCACGAAAAATGCATCCTACACCCCTGAAAGTTGAGAAAATGTTGGCAGCTCAAGAAAAGGCCTTAAAACGCATGTTAGGCCTTCAAAAATGTTGAAAACTTTGGAGGCCCAAAAAAGCGGTTTACAGGCATTCTAGACCCCCTAAGGTCCAGAAAATGTTGTTGGACCAGAAACGGTGTCAGAGAGCTCTGAATGTCCCAAAAACATTTGCACCCTGAAAGGGGCATTAACCCGCATCCTAGACCTCTGAAATTCCCAAAAATATTTTGTGCACGAAAAATGCATCCTATACCCCTGAAACTCAGAATATGTTAGCAGCCCAAAAAGGCCTTAAAATGCATTTTAGGCCTACAAAAATTTAGAAAACTTTGGAGGCCCAAAAAAGGGGTTTACAGGCATCCTAGACCCCCTAAAGTCCAGAAAATGTTGTGGGACCAAAAATGGTGTCAGAGAGCTCTGAATGTCCCAAAAACATTTGCAGCCACTGAAATTCCCAAAAATATTTTTGGCACGAAAAATGCATCCTACACCCCTGAAAGTTGAGAAAATGTTGGCAGCTCAAGTAAAGGCCTTAAAATGCATGTTAGGCCTTCAAAAATGTTGAAAACTTTGGAGGCCCAAAAAAGGGGTTTACAGGCATCCTAGACCCCTTAAGGTCCAGAAAATGTTGTTGGATAAAAAACGGTGTCAGAGAGCTCTGAATGTCCCAAAAACATTTGCAACCTGAAAGGGGCATTAACCCGCATCCTAGACCACTGAAATTTCCCAATATATTTTTGCCATGAAAAATGCCTGCTACACCCCTGAAAGTTCAGAAAACACCCCAGAAATGTTGCCAGCTCAAAAAAGGCCTTAAAATGCATCTTAGGCCTGCAAAAATGTTGAAAACTTTGGAGACCCAAAAAAGGGGTTTACAGGCATCCTAGACCCCCTAAAGTCCAGAAAATGTTGTTGGACCAAAATCGGTGTCAGAGAGCTCTGAAAGGGGCATTAACCCGCATCCTAGACCACGGAAATTCCCAAAAATATTTTTGGCATGAAAAATGCATCCTACACCCCTGCAAGTTCAGAAAATGTTGATAACTCTAAAAAAGGCCTTAAAATGCATGTTAGGCCTTCAAAAATGTTGAAAACTTTGGAGGCCCAAAAAAGGGATTTACAGGCATCCTAGACCCCCTAAAGTCCAGAAAATGTTGTGGGACCAAAAATGGTGTCAGAGAGCTCTGAATGTCCCAAAAACATTTGCAGCCTGAAAGGGGCATTAACCCACATCCTAGACCTCTGAAATTCCCAAAAATATTTTGTGCACGAAAAATTCATACTACACCCCTGAAAGTTCAGAATATGTTAGCAGCCCAAAAAAGGCATTAAAATGCATTTTAGGCCTGCAAAAATTTAGAAAACTTTGGAGGCCCAAAAAAGGGGTTTACAGGCATCCTAGACCCCCTAAAGTCCAGAAAATGTTGTTGGACCAAAAATGGTGTCAGAGAGCTCTGAATGTCCCAAAACCATTTGCAGCCTGAAAGGGGCATTAACACGCATCCTAGACCACTGAAATTTCCCAAAATATTTTTGCCATGAAAAATGCCTGCTACACCCCTGAAAGTTCAGAAAACACCCCAGAAATGTTGCCAGGTCAAAAAAGGCCTTGAAATGCATCCTAGACCTCTGAAATTCCAAAAAATATTTTGTGCACGAAAAATTCATACTACACCCCTGAAAGTTCAGAATATGTTAGCAGCCCAAAAAAGGCATTAAAATGCATTTTAGGCCTGCAAAAATGTTGAAAACTTTGGAGGCGCAAAATAGGGGTTTACAGGCATCCTAGACCTCCTAAAGTCCAGAAAATGTTGTTGGATCAAAAACGGTGTCAGAGAGCTCTGAATGTCCCAAAAACATTTGCAGCCTGAAAGGGTCATTAACCCGCATCCTAGACCTCTAAAATTCCCAAAAATATTTTGTGCACGAAAAATTCATACTACACCCCTGAAAGTTCAGAATATGTTAGCAGCCCAAAGAAGGCCTTAAAATGCATTTTAGGCCTACAAAAATTTAGAAAACTTTGGAGGCCCAAAAAAGGCGTTTACGGGCATCCTAGACCCCCTAAAGTCCAGAAAATGTTGTGGGACCAAAAATAGTGTCAGAGAGCTCTGAATGTCCCAAAAACATTTGCAGCCTGAAAGGGGCATTAACCGGCATCCTTGACCTCTGAAATTCCCAAAAATATTTTTTTGCACGAAAAATGTATACTACCCCTAAAAGTTCAGAATATGTTAGAAGCCCAAAAAATGCATTCAAATGCATTTTAGGCCTGCAAAAATTTAGAAAACATTGGAGGCCCAAAAAAGGGGTTTACAGGCATCCTAGACCCCCTAAAGTCCAGAAAATGTTGTTGGACCAAAATCGGTGTCAGAGAGCTCCGAATGTCCCAAAAACTTGTGCAACCTGAAAGGGGCATTAACCCGCATCCTAGACCACTGAAATTCCCAAAAATATATTTGCCATGAAAAATGCATCCTACACCCCTGCAAGTTCAGAAAATGTTGGCAGCTCAAGAAAAGGCCTTAAAATGCATGTTAGGCCTTCAAAAATGTTGAAAACTTTGGAGGCCCAAAAAAGGGGTTTACAGGCATCCTAGACCCCCTAAAGTCCAGAAAATGTTGTTGGACCAGAATCGGTGTCAGAGAGCTCTGAATGTCCCAAAAACATTTGCAGCCTGAAAGGGGCATTAACCCACATCCTAGACCACTGAAATGCCCAAAAATATTTTTGCCCTGAAAAATGCATCCTACACCCCTGCAGGTTCAGAAAATGTTGGCAACTCCAAAAAAGGCCTTAAAATGCATGTTAGGCCTTCAAAAACGTTGAAAACTTTGGAGGCCCAAAAAAGGGATTTACAGGCATCCTAGACCCCCTAACGTCCAGAAAATGTTGTTGGATCAAAAACGGTGTCAGAAAGCTCTGAATGTCCCAAAAACATTTGCAGCCTGAAAGGGGCATTAACCCGCATTCTAGACCTCTGAAATTCCCAAAAATATTTTGTGCACAGAAAATTCATACTACACCCCTGAAAATTCAGAATATGTTAGCAGCCCAAAGAAGGCCTTAAAATGCATTTTAGGTCTAAAAAAATTTAGAAAAATTTGGAGGCCCAAAAAAGGCGTTTACAGGCATCCTAGACCCACTAAAGTCCAGAAAATGTTGTTGGACCAAAAATGGTGTCAGAGAGCTCTGAATGTCCCAAAAACATTTGCAACCTGAAAGGGGCATTAACCCGCATCCTAGACCACGGAAATTCCCAAAAATATTTTTGGCATGAAAAATGCATCCTACACCCCTGAAAGTTCAGAAAATGTTGGCAGGTCAAGAAAAGGCCTTAAAATGCATGTTAGGCCTTCAAAAATGTTCAAAACTTTGGAGGCCCAAAAAAGGGGTTTACAGGCATCCTAGACCCCCTAAAGTCCAGAAAATGTTGTTGGACCAAAATCGGTGTCAGAGAGCTCTGAATGTCCCCAAAACATTTGCAGCCTGAAAGGGGCATTAACCCGCATCCTAGACCACTGAAATTCCCAAAAATATTTTTGGCAAGAAAAATGCATCCTACACCCCTGCAAGTTCAGAAAATGTTGGTAACTCTAAAAAAGGCCTTAAAATGCATGTTAGGCCTTCAAAAATGTTGAAAACTTTGGAGGCCCAAAAAAGGGATTTACAGGCATCCTAGACCCCCTAAAGTCCAGAAAATGTTGTGGGACCAAAAATGGCGTCAGAGAGCTCTGAATGTCCCAAAAACATTTGCAGCCTGAAAGTGGCATTAACCCGCATCCTAGACCTCTGAAATTCCAAAAAATATTTTGTGCACGAAAAATGTATCCTATACCCCTGAACGTTCATAAAATGTTGGCAGCTCAAGAAAAGGCCTTAAAATGCGTGTTAGGCCTTCAAAAATGTTGAAAACTTTGGAGGTGCAAAATAGGGGTTTACAGGCATCCTAGACCTCCTAAAGTCCAGAAAATGTTGTTGGATCAAAAACGGTGTCAGAGAGCTCTGAATGTCCCAAAAACATTTGCAGCCTGAAAGGGGCATTAACCCGCATCCTAGACCTCTGAAATTCCCAAAAATATTTTGTGCATGAAAAATTCATACTACACCCCTGAAAGTTCAGAATATGTTAGCAGCCCAAAAAAGGCATTAAAATGCATTTTAGGCCTGCAACAATTTAGAAAACTTTGGAGGCCCAAAAAAGGGGTTTACAGGCATCCTAGACCCCCTAAAGTCCAGAAAATGTTGTTGGACCAAAAACGGTGTCAGAGAGCTCTGAATGTCCCAAAAACATTTGCAGCCTGAAAGGGGCATTAACCCGCATCCTAGACCTCTGAAATTCCCAAAAATATTTTGTGCATGAAAAATTCATACTACACCCCTGAAAGTTCAGAATATGTTAGCAGCCCAAAAAAGCCATTAAAATGCATTTTAGGCCTGCAAAAATTTAGAAAACTTTGGAGGCCCAAAAAAGGGGTTTACGGGCATCCTAGACCCCCTAAAGTCCAGAAAATGTTGTGGGACCAAAAATGGTGTCAGAGAGCTCTGAATGTCCCAAAAACATTTGCAGCCACTGAAATTCCCAAAAATATTTTTGGCACGAAAAATGCATCCTACACCCCTGAAAGTTGAGAAAATGTTGGCAGCTCAAGAAAAGGCCTTAAAACGCATGTTAGGCCTTCAAAAATGTTGAAAACTTTGGAGGCCCAAAAAAGCGGTTTACAGGCATTCTAGACCCCCTAAGGTCCAGAAAATGTTGTTGGACCAGAAACGGTGTCAGAGAGCTCTGAATGTCCCAAAAACATTTGCACCCTGAAAGGGGCATTAACCCGCATCCTAGACCTCTGAAATTCCCAAAAATATTTTGTGCACGAAAAATGCATCCTATACCCCTGAAACTCAGAATATGTTAGCAGCCCAAAGAAGGCCTTAAAATGCATTTTAGGCCTACAAAAATTTAGAAAACTTTGGAGGCCCAAAAAAGGGGTTTACAGGCATCCTAGACCCCCTAAAGTCCAGAAAATGTTGTGGGACCAAAAATGGTGTCAGAGAGCTCTGAATGTCCCAAAAACATTTGCAGCCACTGAAATTCCCAAAAATATTTTTGGCACGAAAAATGCATCCTACACCCCTGAAAGTTGAGAAAATGTTGGCAGCTCAAGTAAAGGCCTTAAAATGCATGTTAGGCCTTCAAAAATGTTGAAAACTTTGGAGGCCCAAAAAAGGGGTTTACAGGCATCCTAGACCCCTTAAGGTCCAGAAAATGTTGTTGGATAAAAAACGGTGTCAGAGAGCTCTGAATGTCCCAAAAACATTTGCAACCTGAAAGGGGCATTAACCCGCATCCTAGACCACTGAAATTTCCCAAAATATTTTTGCCATGAAAAATGCCTGCTACACCCCTGAAAGTTCAGAAAACACCCCAGAAATGTTGCCAGCTCAAAAAAGGCCTTAAAATGCATCTTAGGCCTGCAAAAATGTTGAAAACTTTGGAGACCCAAAAAAGGGGTTTACAGGCATCCTAGACCCCCTAAAGTCCAGAAAATGTTGTTGGACCAAAATCGGTGTCAGAGAGCTCTGAAAGGGGCATTAACCCGCATCCTAGACCACGGAAATTCCCAAAAATATTTTTGGCATGAAAAATGCATCCTACACCCCTGCAAGTTCAGAAAATGTTGATAACTCTAAAAAAGGCCTTAAAATGCATGTTAGGCCTTCAAAAATGTTGAAAACTTTGGAGGCCCAAAAAAGGGATTTACAGGCATCCTAGACCCCCTAAAGTCCAGAAAATGTTGTGGGACCAAAAATGGTGTCAGAGAGCTCTGAATGTCCCAAAAACATTTGCAGCCTGAAAGGGGCATTAACCCACATCCTAGACCTCTGAAATTCCCAAAAATATTTTGTGCACGAAAAATTCATACTACACCCCTGAAAGTTCAGAATATGTTAGCAGCCCAAAAAAGGCATTAAAATGCATTTTAGGCCTGCAAAAATTTAGAAAACTTTGGAGGCCCAAAAAAGGGGTTTACAGGCATCCTAGACCCCCTAAAGTCCAGAAAATGTTGTTGGACCAAAAATGGTGTCAGAGAGCTCTGAATGTCCCAAAACCATTTGCAGCCTGAAAGGGGCATTAACACGCATCCTAGACTACTGAAATTTCCCAAAATATTTTTGCCATGAAAAATGCATGCTACACCCCTGAAAGTTCAGAAAACACCCCAGAAATGTTGCCAGGTCAAAAAAGGCCTTGAAATGCATCCTAGACCTCTGAAATTCCAAAAAATATTTTGTGCACGAAAAATTCATACTACACCCCTGAAAGTTCAGAATATGTTAGCAGCCCAAAAAAGGCATTAAAATGCATTTTAGGCCTGCAAAAATGTTGAAAACTTTGGAGGCGCAAAATAGGGGTTTACAGGCATCCTAGACCTCCTAAAGTCCACAAAAAGTTGTTGGATCAAAAACGGTGTCAGAGAGCTCTGAATGTCCCAAAAACATTTGCAGCCTGAAAGGGTCATTAACCCGCATCCTAGACCTCTAAAATTCCCAAAAATATTTTGTGCACGAAAAATTCATACTACACCCCTGAAAGTTCAGAATATGTTAGCAGCCCAAAGAAGGCCTTAAAATGCATCTTAGGCCTACAAAAATTTAGAAAACTTTGGAGGCCCAAAAAAGGCGTTTACGGGCATCCTAGACCCCCTAAAGTCCAGAAAATGTTGTGGGACCAAAAATAGTGTCAGAGAGCTCTGAATGTCCCAAAAACATTTGCAGCCTGAAAGGGGCATTAACCGGCATCCTTGACCTC
The DNA here is from genome assembly GCF_040938575.1 of Ambystoma mexicanum. Lineage (NCBI taxonomy): Eukaryota > Metazoa > Chordata > Amphibia > Caudata > Ambystomatidae > Ambystoma > Ambystoma mexicanum. Next base: position 318,991,335 of record NC_090931.1, on the reverse strand, counting down.
TGAAATTCCCAAAAATATTTTTTTGCACGAAAAATGTATACTACCCCTAAAAGTTCAGAATATGTTAGAAGCCCAAAAAATGCATTCAAATGCATTTTAGGCCTGCAAAAATTTAGAAAACATTGGAGGCCCAAAAAAGGGGTTTACAGGCATCCTAGACCCCCTAAAGTCCAGAAAATGTTGTTGGACCAAAAATGGTGTCAGAGAGCTCTGAATGTCCCAAAAACATTTGCAGCCACTGAAATTCCCAAAAATATTTTTGGCACGAAAAATGCATCCTACACCCCTGAAAGTTGAGAAAATGTTGGCAGCTCAAGAAAAGGCCTTAAAACGCATGTTAGGCCTTCAAAAATGTTGAAAACTTTGGAGGCCCAAAAAAGCGGTTTACAGGCATTCTAGACCCCCTAAGGTCCAGAAAATGTTGTTGGACCAGAAACGGTGTCAGAGAGCTCTGAATGTCCCAAAAACATTTGCACCCTGAAAGGGGCATTAACCCGCATCCTAGACCTCTGAAATTCCCAAAAATATTTTGTGCACGAAAAATGCATCCTATACCCCTGAAACTCAGAATATGTTAGCAGCCCAAAGAAGGCCTTAAAATGCATTTTAGGCCTACAAAAATTTAGAAAACTTTGGAGGCCCAAAAAAGGGGTTTACAGGCATCCTAGACCCCCTAAAGTCCAGAAAATGTTGTGGGACCAAAAATGGTGTCAGAGAGCTCTGAATGTCCCAAAAACATTTGCAGCCACTGAAATCCCCAAAAATATTTTTGGCACGAAAAATGCATCCTACACCCCTGAAAGTTGAGAAAATGTTGGCAGCTCAAGTAAAGGCCTTAAAATGCATGTTAGGCCTTCAAAAATGTTGAAAACTTTGGAGGCCCAAAAAAGGGGTTTACAGGCATCCTAGACCCCTTAAGGTCCAGAAAATGTTGTTGGATAAAAAACGGTGTCAGAGAGCTCTGAATGTCCCAAAAACATTTGCAACCTGAAAGGGGCATTAACCCGCATCCTAGACCACTGAAATTTCCCAAAATATTTTTGCCATGAAAAATGCCTGCTACACCCCTGAAAGTTCAGAAAACACCCCAGAAATGTTGCCAGCTCAAAAAAGGCCTTAAAATGCATCTTAGGCCTGCAAAAATGTTGAAAACTTTATTGACCCAAAAAAGGGGTTTACAGGCATCCTAGACCCCCTAAAGTCCAGAAAATGTTGTTGGACCAAAATCGGTGTCAGAGAGCTCTGAAAGGGGCATTAACCCGCATCCTAGACCACGGAAATTCCCAAAAATATTTTTGGCATGAAAAATGCATCCTACACCCCTGCAAGTTCAGAAAATGTTGATAACTCTAAAAAAGGCCTTAAAATGCATGTTAGGCCTTGAAAAATGTTGAAAACTTTGGAGGCCCAAAAAAGGGATTTACAGGCATCCTAGACCCCCTAAAGTCCAGAAAATGTTGTGGGACCAAAAATGGTGTCAGAGAGCTCTGAATGTCCCAAAAACATTTGCAGCCACTGAAATCCCCAAAAATATTTTTGGCACGAAAAATGCATCCTACACCCCTGAAAGTTGAGAAAATGTTGGCAGCTCAAGTAAAGGCCTTAAAATGCATGTTAGGCCTTCAAAAATGTTGAAAACTTTGGAGGCCCAAAAAAGGGGTTTACAGGCATCCTAGACCCCTTAAGGTCCAGAAAATGTTGTTGGATAAAAAACGGTGTCAGAGAGCTCTGAATGTCCCAAAAACATTTGCAACCTGAAAGGGGCATTAACCCGCATCCTAGACCACTGAAATTTCCCAAAATATTTTTGCCATGAAAAATGCCTGCTACACCCCTGAAAGTTCAGAAAACACCCCAGAAATGTTGCCAGCTCAAAAAAGGCCTTAAAATGCATCTTAGGCCTGCAAAAATGTTGAAAACTTTGGAGACCCAAAAAAGGGGTTTACAGGCATCCTAGACCCCCTAAAGTCCAGAAAATGTTGTTGGACCAAAATCGGTGTCAGAGAGCTCTGAAAGGGGCATTAACCCGCATCCTAGACCACGGAAATTCCCAAAAATATTTTTGGCATGAAAAATGCATCCTACACCCCTGCAAGTTCAGAAAATGTTGATAACTCTAAAAAAGGCCTTAAAATGCATGTTAGGCCTTGAAAAATGTTGAAAACTTTGGAGGCCCAAAAAAGGGATTTACAGGCATCCTAGACCTCCTAAAGTCCAGAAAATGTTGTTGGATCAAAAACGGTGTCAGAGAGCTCTGAATGTCCCAAAAAGATTTGCAGCCTGAAAGGGGCATTAACCCACATCCTAGACCTCTGAAATTCCAAAAAATATTTTGTGCACGAAAAATTCATACTACACCCCTGAAAGTTCAGAATATGTTAGCAGCCCAAAAAAGGCATTAAAATGCATTTTAGGCCTGCAAAAATTTAGAAAACTTTGGAGGCCCAAAAAAGGGGTTTACAGGCATCCTAGACCCCCTAAAGTCCAGAAAATGTTGTTGGACCAAAAATGGTGTCAGAGAGCTCTGAATGTCCCAAAACCATTTGCAGCCTGAAAGGGGCATTAACACGCATCCTAGACCACTGAAATTTCCCAAAATATTTTTGCCATGAAAAATGCATGCTACACCCCTGAAAGTTCAGAAAACACCCCAGAAATGTTGCCAGGTCAAAAAAGGCCTTGAAATGCATCCTAGACCTCTGAAATTCCAAAAAATATTTTGTGCACGAAAAATTCATACTACACCCCTGAAAGTTCAGAATATGTTAGCAGCCCAAAAAAGGCATTAAAATGCATTTTAGGCCTGCAAAAATGTTGAAAACTTTGGAGGCGCAAAATAGGGGTTTACAGGCATCCTAGACCTCCTTAAGTCCAGAAAATGTTGTTGGATCAAAAACGGTGTCAGAGAGCTCTGAATGTCCCAAAAACATTTGCAGCCTGAAAGGGTCATTAACCCGCATCCTAGACCTCTAAAATTCCCAAAAATATTTTGTGCACGAAAAATTCATACTACACCCTGAAAGTTCAGAATATGTTAGCAGCCCAAAGAAGGCCTTAAAATGCATTTTAGGCCTACAAAAATTTAGAAAACTTTGGAGGCCCAAAAAAGGCGTTTACGGGCATCCTAGACCCCCTAAAGTCCAGAAAATGTTGTGGGACCAAAAATAGTGTCAGAGAGCTCTGAATGTCCCAAAAACATTTGCAGCCTGAAAGGGGCATTAACCGGCATCCTTGACCTCTGAAATTCCCAAAAATATTTTTTTGCACGAAAAATGTATACTACCCCTAAAAGTTCAGAATATGTTAGAAGCCCAAAAAATGCATTCAAATGCATTTTAGGCCTGCAAAAATGTAGAAAACATTGGAGGCCCAAAAAAGGGGTTTACAGGCATCCTAGACCCCCTAAAGTCCAGAAAATGTTGTTGGACCAAAATCGGTGTCAGAGAGCTCCGAATGTCCCAAAAACTTGTGCAACCTGAAAGGGGCATTAACCCGCATCCTAGACCACTGAAATTCCCAAAAATATATTTGCCATGAAAAATGCATCCTACACCCCTGCAAGTTCAGAAAATGTTGGCAGCTCAAGAAAAGGCCTTAAAATGCATGTTAGGCCTTCAAAAATGTTGAAAACTTTGGAGGCGCAAAATAGGGGTTTACAGGCATCCTAGACCTCCTAAAGTCCAGAAAATGTTGTTGGATCAAAAACAGTGTCAGAGAGCTCTGAATGTCCCAAAAACATTTGCAGCCACTGAAATACCCAAAAATATTTTTGGCACGAAAAATGCATCCTACACCCCTGAAAGTTGAGAAAATGTTGGCAGCTCAAGAAAAGGCCTTAAAACACATGTTAGGCCTTCAAAAATGTTGAAAACTTTGGAGGCCCAAAAAAGGGGTTTACAGGCATTCTAGACCCCCTAAGGTCCAGAAAATCTTGTTGGACCAAAAACGGTGTCAGAGAGCTCTGAATGTCCCAAAAACATGTTCAACCTGAAAGGGGCATTAACTCGCATCCCAGACCACTGAAATTCCCAAAAATATTTTTGGCACGAAAAATGCATCCTACACCCCTGAAAGTTCAGAAAATGTTTGCAGCTCAAGAAAAGGCCTTAAAATGCATGTTCGGCCTTCAAAAATGTTGAAAACTTTGGAGGCCCAAAAAAGGGGTTTACAGGCATCCTAGACCCCCTAAAGTCCAGAAAATGTTGTTGGACCAAAAATGGTGTCAGAGAGCTCTGAATGTCCCAAAAACATCTGCAGCCTGAAAGGGGCATTAACCCGCATCCTAGACCACTGAAATTTCCCAAAATATTTTTGCCATGAAAAATGCATGCTACACCCCTGAAAGTTCAGAAAACACCCCAGAAATGTTGTGAGCTCAAAAAAGGCCTTAACATGCATCTTAGGTCTGCAAAAATGTTGAAAACTTTGGAGACCCAAAAAAGGGGTTTACAGGCATCCTAGACCCCCTAAAGTCCAGAAAATGTTGTTGGACCAAAAATGGTGTCAGAGAGCTCTGAATGTCCCAAAAATATTTGCAGCCTGAAAGGGGCATTAACCCGCATCCTAGACCTCTGAAATTCCCAAAAATATTTTGTGCACGAAAAATGCATCCTATACCCCTGAAAGCTCAGAAAATGTTGGCAGCTCAAGAAAAGGCCTTAAAATGCATGTTAGGCCTTCAAAAATGTTGAAAATTTTGGAGGCCCAAAAAAGGCGTTTACAGGCATCCTAGACCCCCTAAAGTCCAGAAAATGTTGTTGGACCAAAAATGGTGTCAGAGAGCTCTGAATGTCCCAAAAACATTTGCAGCCACTTAAATTCCCAAAAATATTTTTGGCACGAAAAATGCATCCTACACCCCTGAAAGTTGAGAAAATGTTGGCAGCTCAAGAAAAGGCCTTAAAACACATGTTAGGCCTTCAAAAATGTTGAAAACTTTGGAGGCCCAAAAAAGGGGTTTACAGGCATTCTAGACCCCCTAAGGTCCAGAAAATCTTGTTGGACCAAAAACGGTGTCAGAGAGCTCTGAATGTCCCAAAAACATGTGCAACCTGAAAGGGGCATTAACTCGCATCCCAGACCACTGAAATTCCCAAAAATATTTTTGGCACTAAAAATACATCCTACACCCCTGAAAGTTCAGAAAATGTTTGCAGCTCAAGAAAAGGCCTTAAAATGCATGTTCGGCCTTCAAAAATGTTGAAAACTTTGGAGGCCCAAAAAAGGGGTTTACAGGCATCCTAGACCCCCTAAAGTCAAGAAAATGTTGTTGGACCAAAAATGGTGTCAGAGAGCTCTGAATGTCCCAAAAACATTTGCAGCCTGAAAGGGGCATTAACACGCATCCTAGACCACTGAAATTTCCCAAAATATTTTTGACATGAAAAATGCATGCTACACCCCTGAAAGTTCAGAAAATACCCCAGAAATGTTGCCAGCTCAAAAAAGGCCTTAAAATGCATCTTAGGCCTGCAAAAATGTTGAAAACTTTGGAGACCCAAAAAAGGGGTTTACAGGCATCCTAGACCCCCTAAAGTCCAGAAAATGTTGTTGGACCAAAATCGGTGTCAGAGAGCTCTGAAAGGGGCATTAACCCGCATCCTAGACTACGGAAATTCCCAAAAATATTTTTGGCATGAAAAATGCATCCTACACCCCTGCAAGTTCAGAAAATGTTGATAACTCTAAAAAAGGCCTTAAAATGCATGTTAGGCCTTCAAAAATGTTGAAAACTTTGGAGGCCCAAAAAAGGGATTTACAGGCATCCTAGACCCCCTAAAGTCCAGAAAATGTTGTGGGACCAAAAATGGTGTCAGAGAGCTCTGAATGTCCCAAAAACATTTGCAGCCTGAAAGGGGCATTAACCCACATCCTAGACCTCTGAAATTCCAAAAAATATTTTGTGCACAGAAAATTCATACTACACCCCTGAAAATTCAGAATATGTTAGCAGCCCAAAGAAGGCCTTAAAATGCATTTTAGGTCTAAAAAAATTTAGAAAAATTTGGAGGCCCAAAAAAGGCGTTTACAGGCATCCTAGACCCCCTAAAGTCCAGAAAATGTTGTTGGACCAAAAATGGTGTCAGAGAGCTCTGAATGTCCCAAAAACATTTGCAACCTGAAAGGGGCATTAACCCGCATCCTAGACCACGGAAATTCCCAAAAATATTTTTGGCATGAAAAATGCATCCTACACCCCTGAAAGTTCAGAAAATGTTGGCAGGTCAAGAAAAGGCCTTAAAATGCATGTTAGGCCTTCAAAAATGTTCAGAACTTTGGAGGCCCAAAAAAGGGGTTTACAGGCATCCTAGACCCCCTAAAGTCCAGAAAATGTTGTTGGACCAAAATCGGTGTCAGAGAGCTCTGAATGTCCCCAAAACATTTGCAGCCTGAAAGGGGCATTAACCCGCATCCTAGACCACTGAAATTCCCAAAAATATTTTTGGCAAGAAAAATGCATCCTACACCCCTGCAAGTTCAGAAAATGTTGGTAACTCTAAAAAAGGCCTTAAAATGCATGTTAGGCCTTCAAAAATGTTGAAAACTTTGGAGGCCCAAAAAAGGGATTTACAGGCATCCTAGACCCCCTAAAGTCCAGAAAATGTTGTGGGACCAAAAATGGCGTCAGAGAGCTCTGAATGTCCCAAAAACATTTGCAGCCTGAAAGTGGCATTAACCCGCATCCTAGACCTCTGAAATTCCAAAAAATATTTTGTGCACGAAAAATGTATCCTATACCCCTGAACGTTCATAAAATGTTGGCAGCTCAAGAAAAGGCCTTAAAATGCGTGTTAGGCCTTCAAAAATGTTGAAAACTTTGGAGGTGCAAAATAGGGGTTTACAGGCATCCTAGACCTCCTAAAGTCCAGAAAATGTTGTTGGATCAAAAACGGTGTCAGAGAGCTCTGAATGTCCCAAAAACATTTGCAGCCTGAAAGGGGCATTAACCCGCATCCTAGACCTCTGAAATTCCCAAAAATATTTTGTGCATGAAAAATTCATACTACACCCCTGAAAGTTCAGAATATGTTAGCAGCCCAAAAAAGGCATTAAAATGCATTTTAGGCCTGCAACAATTTAGAAAACTTTGGAGGCCCAAAAAAGGGGTTTACAGGCATCCTAGACCCCCTAAAGTCCAGAAAATGTTGTTGGACCAAAAACGGTGTCAGAGAGCTCTGAATGTCCCAAAAACATTTGCAGCCTGAAAGGGGCATTAACCCGCATCCTAGACCTCTGAAATTCCCAAAAATATTTTGTGCATGAAAAATTCATACTACACCCCTGAAAGTTCAGAATATGTTAGCAGCCCAAAAAAGCCATTAAAATGCATTTTAGGCCTGCAAAAATTTAGAAAACTTTGGAGGCCCAAAAAAGGGGTTTACGGGCATCCTAGACCCCCTAAAGTCCAGAAAATGTTGTGGGACCAAAAATGGTGTCAGAGAGCTCTGAATGTCCCAAAAACATTTGCAGCCACTGAAATTCCCAAAAATATTTTTGGCACGAAAAATGCATCCTACACCCCTGAAAGTTGAGAAAATGTTGGCAGCTCAAGAAAAGGCCTTAAAACGCATGTTAGGCCTTCAAAAATGTTGAAAACTTTGGAGGCCCAAAAAAGCGGTTTACAGGCATTCTAGACCCCCTAAGGTCCAGAAAATGTTGTTGGACCAGAAACGGTGTCAGAGAGCTCTGAATGTCCCAAAAACATTTGCACCCTGAAAGGGGCATTAACCCGCATCCTAGACCTCTGAAATTCCCAAAAATATTTTGTGCACGAAAAATGCATCCTATACCCCTGAAACTCAGAATATGTTAGCAGCCCAAAGAAGGCCTTAAAATGCATTTTAGGCCTACAAAAATTTAGAAAACTTTGGAGGCCCAAAAAAGGGGTTTACAGGCATCCTAGACCCCCTAAAGTCCAGAAAATGTTGTGGGACCCAAAATGGTGTCAGAGAGCTCTGAATGTCCCAAAAACATTTGCAGCCACTGAAATTCCCAAAAATATTTTTGGCACGAAAAATGCATCCTACACCCCTGAAAGTTGAGAAAATGTTGGCAGCTCAAGTAAAGGCCTTAAAATGCATGTTAGGCCTTCAAAAATGTTGAAAACTTTGGAGGCCCAAAAAAGCGGTTTACAGGCATTCTAGACCCCCTAAGGTCCAGAAAATGTTGTTGGACCAGAAACGGTGTCAGAGAGCTCTGAATGTCCCAAAAACATTTGCACCCTGAAAGGGGCATTAACCCGCATCCTAGACCACTGAAATTTCCCAAAATATTTTTGCCATGAAAAATGCCTGCTACACCCCTGAAAGTTCAGAAAACACCCCAGAAATGTTGCCAGCTCAAAAAAGGCCTTAAAATGCATCTTAGGCCTGCAAAAATGTTGAAAACTTTGGAGACCCAAAAAAGGGGTTTACAGGCATCCTAGACCCCCTAAAGTCCAGAAAATGTTGTTGGACCAAAATCGGTGTCAGAGAGCTCTGAAAGGGGCATTAACCCGCATCCTAGACCACGGAAATTCCCAAAAATATTTTTGGCATGAAAAATGCATCCTACACCCCTGCAAGTTCAGAAAATGTTGATAACTCTAAAAAAGGCCTTAAAATGCATGTTAGGCCTTCAAAAATGTTGAAAACTTTGGAGGCCCAAAAAAGGGATTTACAGGCATCCTAGACCCCCTAAAGTCCAGAAAATGTTGTGGGACCAAAAATGGTGTCAGAGAGCTCTGAATGTCCCAAAAACATTTGCAGCCTGAAAGGGGCATTAACCCACATCCTAGACCTCTGAAATTCCAAAAAATATTTTGTGCACGAAAAATTCATACTACACCCCTGAAAGTTCAGAATATGTTAGCAGCCCAAAAAAGGCATTAAAATGCATTTTAGGCCTGCAAAAATTTAGAAAACTTTGGAGGCCCAAAAAAGGGGTTTACAGGCATCCTAGACCCCCTAAAGTCCAGAAAATGTTGTTGGACCAAAAATGGTGTCAGAGAGCTCTGAATGTCCCAAAACCATTTGCAGCCTGAAAGGGGCATTAACACGCATCCTAGACCACTGAAATTTCCCAAAATATTTTTGCCATGAAAAATGCATGCTACACCCCTGAAAGTTCAGAAAACACCCCAGAAATGTTGCCAGGTCAAAAAAGGCCTTGAAATGCATCCTAGACCTCTGAAATTCCAAAAAATATTTTGTGCACGAAAAATTCATACTACACCCCTGAAAGTTCAGAATATGTTAGCAGCCCAAAAAAGGCATTAAAATGCATTTTAGGCCTGCAAAAATGTTGAAAACTTTGGAGGCGCAAAATAGGGGTTTACAGGCATCCTAGACCTCCTAAAGTCCAGAAAATGTTGTTGGATCAAAAACGGTGTCAGAGAGCTCTGAATGTCCCAAAAACATTTGCAGCCTGAAAGGGTCATTAACCCGCATCCTAGACCTCTAAAATTCCCAAAAATATTTTGTGCATGAAAAATTCATACTACACCCCTGAAAGTTCAGAATATGTTAGCAGCCCAAAGAAGGCCTTAAAATGCATTTTAGGCCTACAAAAATTTAGAAAACTTTGGAGGCCCAAAAAAGGCGTTTACGGGCATCCTAGACCCCCTAAAGTCCAGAAAATGTTGTGGGACCAAAAATAGTGTCAGAGAGCTCTGAATGTCCCAAAAACATTTGCAGCCTGAAAGGGGCATTAACCGGCATCCTTGACCTCTGAAATTCCCAAAAATATTTTTTTGCACGAAAAATGTATACTACCCCTAAAAGTTCAGAATATGTTAGAAGCCCAAAAAATGCATTCAAATGCATTTTAGGCCTGCAAAAATTTAGAAAACATTGGAGGCCCAAAAAAGGGGTTTACAGGCATCCTAGACCCCCTAAAGTCCAGAAAATGTTGTTGTACCAAAAATGGTGTCAGAGAGCTCTGAATGTCCCAAAAACATTTGCAGCCACTGAAATTCCCAAAAATATTTTTGGCACGAAAAATGCATCCTACACCCCTGAAAGTTGAGAAAATGTTGGCAGCTCAAGAAAAGGCCTTAAAACGCATGTTAGGCCTTCAAAAATGTTGAAAACTTTGGAGGCCCAAAAAAGCGGTTTACAGGCATTCTAGACCCCCTAAGGTCCAGAAAATGTTGTTGGACCAGAAACGGTATCAGAGAGCTCTGAATGTCCCAAAAACATTTGCACCCTGAAAGGGGCATTAACCCGCATCCTAGACCTCTGAAATTCCCAAAAATATTTTGTGCACGAAAAATGCATCCTATACCCCTGAAACTCAGAATATGTTAGCAGCCCAAAGAAGGCCTTAAAATGCATTTTAGGCCTACAAAAATTTAGAAAACTTTGGAGGCCCAAAAAAGGGGTTTACAGGCATCCTAGACCCCCTAAAGTCCAGAAAAAGTTTTTGGACCAAAATCGGTGTCAGAGAGCTCTGAAAGGGGCATTAACCCACATCCTAGACCACTGAAATTCCCAAAAATATTTTTGGCATGAAAAATGCATCCTACACCCCTGCAAGTTCAGAAAATGTTGGTAACTCTAAAAAAGGCCTTAAAATGCATGTTAGGCCTTCAAAAATGTTGAAAACTTTGGCGGCCCAAAAAAGGGATTTACAGGCATCCTAGACCCCCTAAAGTCCAGAAAATGTTGTGGGACCAAAAATGGTGTCAGAGAGCTCTGAATGTCCCAAAAACATTTGCAGCCACTGAAATTCCCAAAAATATTTTTGGCACGAAAAATGCATCCTACACCCCTGAAAGTTGAGAAAATGTTGGCAGCTCAAGAAAAGGCTTTAAAACGCATGTTAGGCCTTCAAAAATGTTGAAAACTTTGGAGGCCCAAAAAAGGGGTTTACAGGCATTCTAGACCCCCTAAAGTCCAGAAAATGTTGTTGGACCAAAAACGGTGTCAGAGAGCTCTGAATGTCCCAACAACATTTGCAGCCTGAAAGGGGCATTAACCCGCATCCTAGACCTCTGAAATTCCCAAAAATATTTTGTGTACGAAAAATGCATCCTATACCCCTGAAACTCAGAATATGTTAGCAGCCCAAAGAAGGCCTTAAAATGCATTTTAGGCCTACAAAAATTTAGAAAACTTTGGAGGCCCAAAAAAGGGGTTTACAGGCATCCAAGACCCCCTAAAGTCCAGAAAATGTTGTGGGACCAAAAATGGTGTCAGAGAGCTCTAAATGTCCCAAAAACATCTGCAGCCACTGATATTCCCAAAAATATTTTTGGCACGAAAAATGCATCCTACACCCCTGAAAGTTGAGAAAATGTTGGCAGCTCAAGTAAAGGCCTTAAAATGCATGCTAGGCCTTCAAAAATGTTGAAAACTTTGGAGGCCCAAAAAAGGGGTTTACAGGCATCCTAGACCCCTTAAGGTCCAGAAAATGTTGTTGGATCAAAAACGGTGTCAGAGAGCTCTGAATGTCCCAAAAACATTTGCAACCTGAAAGGGGCATTAACCCGCATCCTAGACCACGGAAATTCCCAAAAATATTTTTGGCATGAAAAATGCATCCTACACCCCTGAAAGTTCAGAAAATGTTGGCAGGTCAAGAAAAGGCCTTAAAATGCATGTTAGGCCTTCAAAAATGTTCAAAACTTTGGAGGCCCAAAAAAGGGGTTTACAGGCATCCTAGACCCCCTAAAGTCCAGAAAATGTTGTTGGACCAAAATCGGTGTCAGAGAGCTCTGAATGTCCCCAAAACATTTGCAGCCTGAAAGGGGCATTAACCCGCATCCTAGACCACTGAAATTCCCAAAAATATTTTTGGCAAGAAAAATGCATCCTACACCCCTGCAAGTTCAGAAAATGTTGGTAACTCTAAAAAAGGCCTTAAAATGCATGTTAGGCCTTCAAAAATGTTGAAAACTTTGGAGGCCCAAAAAAGGGATTTACAGGCATCCTAGACCCCCTAAAGTCCAGAAAATGTTGTGGGACCAAAAATGGCGTCAGAGAGCTCTGAATGTCCCAAAAACATTTGCAGCCTGAAAGTGGCATTAACCCGCATCCTAGACCTCTGAAATTCCAAAAAATATTTTGTGCACGAAAAATGTATCCTATACCCCTGAACGTTCATAAAATGTTGGCAGCTCAAGAAAAGGCCTTAAAATGCGTGTTAGGCCTTCAAAAATGTTGAAAACTTTGGAGGTGCAAAATAGGGGTTTACAGGCATCCTAGACCTCCTAAAGTCCAGAAAATGTTGTTGGATCAAAAACGGTGTCAGAGAGCTCTGAATGTCCCAAAAACATTTGCAGCCTGAAAGGGGCATTAACCCGCATCCTAGACCTCTGAAATTCCCAAAAATATTTTGTGCATGAAAAATTCATACTACACCCCTGAAAGTTCAGAATATGTTAGCAGCCCAAAAAAGGCATTAAAATGCATTTTAGGCCTGCAACAATTTAGAAAACTTTGGAGGCCCAAAAAAGGGGTTTACAGGCATCCTAGACCCCCTAAAGTCCAGAAAATGTTGTTGGACCAAAAACGGTGTCAGAGAGCTCTGAATGTCCCAAAAACATTTGCAGCCTGAAAGGGGCATTAACCCGCATCCTAGACCTCTGAAATTCCCAAAAATATTTTGTGCATGAAAAATTCATACTACACCCCTGAAAGTTCAGAATATGTTAGCAGCCCAAAAAAGCCATTAAAATGCATTTTAGGCCTGCAAAAATTTAGAAAACTTTGGAGGCCCAAAAAAGGGGTTTACGGGCATCCTAGACCCCCTAAAGTCCAGAAAATGTTGTGGGACCAAAAATGGTGTCAGAGAGCTCTGAATGTCCCAAAAACATTTGCAGCCACTGAAATTCCCAAAAATATTTTTGGCACGAAAAATGCATCCTACACCCCTGAAAGTTGAGAAAATGTTGGCAGCTCAAGAAAAGGCCTTAAAACGCATGTTAGGCCTTCAAAAATGTTGAAAACTTTGGAGGCCCAAAAAAGCGGTTTACAGGCATTCTAGACCCCCTAAGGTCCAGAAAATGTTGTTGGACCAGAAACGGTGTCAGAGAGCTCTGAATGTCCCAAAAACATTTGCACCCTGAAAGGGGCATTAACCCGCATCCTAGACCTCTGAAATTCCCAAAAATATTTTGTGCACGAAAAATGCATCCTATACCCCTGAAACTCAGAATATGTTAGCAGCCCAAAGAAGGCCTTAAAATGCATTTTAGGCCTACAAAAATTTAGAAAACTTTGGAGGCCCAAAAAAGGGGTTTACAGGCATCCTAGACCCCCTAAAGTCCAGAAAATGTTGTGGGACCAAAAATGGTGTCAGAGAGCTCTGAATGTCCCAAAAACATTTGCAGCCACTGAAATTCCCAAAAATATTTTTGGCACGAAAAATGCATCCTACACCCCTGAAAGTTGAGAAAATGTTGGCAGCTCAAGTAAAGGCCTTAAAATGCATGTTAGGCCTTCAAAAATGTTGAAAACTTTGGAGGCCCAAAAAAGGGGTTTACAGGCATCCTAGACCCCTTAAGGTCCAGAAAATGTTGTTGGATAAAAAACGGTGTCAGAGAGCTCTGAATGTCCCAAAAACATTTGCAACCTGAAAGGGGCATTAACCCGCATCCTAGACCACTGAAATTTCCCAAAATATTTTTGCCATGAAAAATGCCTGCTACACCCCTGAAAGTTCAGAAAACACCCCAGAAATGTTGCCAGGTCAAAAAAGGCCTTGAAATGCATCCTAGACCTCTGAAATTCCAAAAAATATTTTGTGCACGAAAAATTCATACTACACACCTGAAAGTTCAGAATATGTTAGCAGCCCAAAGAAGGCCTTAAAATGCATTTTAGGCCTACAAAAATTTAGAAAACTTTGGAGGCCCAAAAAAGGCGTTTACGGGCATCCTAGACCCCCTAAAGTCCAGAAAATGTTGTGGGACCAAAAATAGTGTCAGAGAGCTCTGAATGTCCCAAAAACATTTGCAGCCTGAAAGGGGCATTAACCGGCATCCTTGACCTCTGAAATTCCCAAAAATATTTTTTTGCACGAAAAATGTATACTACCCCTAAAAGTTCAGAATATGTTAGAAGCCCAAAAAATGCATTCAAATGCATTTTAGGCCTGCAAAAATTTAGAAAACATTGGAGGCCCAAAAAAGGGGTTTCACAGGCATCCTAGACCCCCTAAAGTCCAGAAAATGTTGTTGGACCAAAATCGGTGTCAGAGAGCTCCGAATGTCCCAAAAACTTGTGCAACCTGAAAGGGGCATTAACCCGCATCCTAGACCACTGAAATTCCCAAAAATATATTTGCCATGAAAAATGCATCCTACACCCCTGCAAGTTCAGAAAATGTTGGCAGCTCAAGAAAAGGCCTTAAAATGCATGTTAGGCCTTCAAAAATGTTGAAAACTTTGGAGGCCCAAAAAAGGGGTTTACAGTCATCCTAGACCTCCTAAAGTCCAGAAAATGTTGTTGGATCAAAAACAGTGTCAGAGAGCTCTGAATGTCCCAAAAACATTTGCAGCCACTGAAATACCCAAAAATATTTTTGGCACGAAAAATGCATCCTACACCCCTGAAAGTTGAGAAAATGTTGGCAGCTCAAGAAAAGGCCTTAAAACACATGTTAGGCCTTCAAAAATGTTGAAAACTTTGGAGGCCCAAAAAAGGGGTTTACAGGCATTCAAGACCCCCTAAGGTCCAGAAAATCTTGTTGGACCAAAAACGGTGTCAGAGAGCTCTGAATGTCCCAAAAACATGTTCAACCTGAAAGGGGCATTAACTCGCATCCCAGACCACTGAAATTCCCAAAAATATTTTTGGCACTAAAAATACATCCTACACCCCTGAAAGTTCAGAAAATGTTTGCAGCTCAAGAAAAGGCCTTAAAATGCATGTTCGGCCTTCAAAAATGTTGAAAACTTTGGAGGCCCAAAAAAGGGGTTTACAGGCATCCTAGACCCCCTAAAGTCCAGAAAATGTTGTTGGACCAGAATCGGTGTCAGAGAGCTCTGAATGTCCCAAAAACATTTGCAACCTGAAAGGGGCATTAACCCGCATCCTAGACCTCTGAAATTCCCAAAAATATTTTGTGCACGAAAAATGCATCCTATACCCCTGAAACTCAGAATATGTTAGCAGCCCAAAGAAGGCCTTAAAATGCATTTTAGGCCTAAAAAAATTTAGAAAAATTTGGAGGCCCAAAAAAGGCGTTTACAGGCATCCTAGACCCCCTAAAGTCCAGAAAATGTTGTTGGACCAAAAATGGTGTCAGAGAGCTCTGAATGTCCCAAAAACATCTGCAGCCTGAAAGGGGAATTAACCCGCATCCTAGACCACTGAAATTTTCCAAAATATTTTTGCCATGAAAAATGCATGCTACACCCCTGAAAGTTCAGAAAACACCCCAGAAATGTTGTGAGCTCAAAAAAGGCCTTAACATGCATCTTAGGTCTGCAAAAATGTTGAAAACTTTGGAGACCCAAAAAAGGGGTTTACAGGCATCCTAGACCCCCTAAAGTCCAGAAAATGTTGTTGGACCAAAAATGGTGTCAGAGAGCTCTGAATGTCCCAAAAATATTTGCAGCCTGAAAGGGGCATTAACCCGCATCCTAGACCTCTGAAATTCCCAAAAATATTTTGTGCACGAAAAATGCATCCTATACCCCTGAAAGCTCAGAAAATGTTGGCAGCTCAAGAAAAGGCCTTAAAATGCATGTTAGGCCTTCAAAAATGTTGAAAACTTTGGAGGCCCAAAAAAGGCGTTTACAGGCATCCTAGACCCCCTAAAGTCCAGAAAATGTTGTTGGACCAAAAATGGTGTCAGAGAGCTCTGAATGTCCCAAAAACATTTGCAGCCACTTAAATTCCCAAAAATATTTTGTGCACGAAAAATGCATCCTATACCCCTGAAAGTTGAGAAAATGTTGGCAGCTCAAGAAAAGGCCTTAAAACACATGTTAGGCCTTCAAAAATGTTGAAAACTTTGGAGGCCCAAAAAAGGGGTTTACAGGCATTCTAGACCCCCTAAGGTCCAGAAAATCTTGTTGGACCAAAAACGGTGTCAGAGAGCTCTGAATGTCCCAAAAACATGTGCAACCTGAAAGGGGCATTAACTCGCATCCCAGACCACTGAAATTCCCAAAAATATTTTTGGCACTAAAAATACATCCTACACCCCTGAAAGTTCAGAAAATGTTTGCAGCCCAAGAAAAGGCCTTAAAATGCATGTTCGGCCTTCAAAAATGTTGAAAACTTTGGAGGCCCAAAAAAGGGGTTTACAGGCATCCTAGACCCCCTAAAGTCAAGAAAATGTTGTTGGACCAAAAATGGTGTCAGAGAGCTCTGAATGTCCCAAAAACATTTGCAGCCTGAAAGGGGCATTAACACGCATCCTAGACCACTGAAATTTCCCAAAATATTTTTGCCATGAAAAATGCATGCTACACCCCTGAAAGTTCAGAAAACACCCCAGAAATGTTGCCAGCTCAAAAAAGGCCTTAAAATGCATCTTAGGCCTGCAAAAATGTTGAAAACTTTGGAGACCCAAAAAAGGGGTTTACAGGCATCCTAGACCCCCTAAAGTCCAGAAAATGTTGTTGGACCAAAATCGGTGTCAGAGAGCTCTGAAAGGGGCATTAACCCGCATCCTAGACCACGGAAATTCCCAAAAATATTTTTGGCATGAAAAATGCATCCTACACCCCTGCAAGTTCAGAAAATGTTGATAACTCTAAAAAAGGCCTTAAAATGCATGTTAGGCCTTCAAAAATGTTGAAAACTTTGGAGGCCCAAAAAAGGGATTTACAGGCATCCTAGACCCCCTAAAGTCCAGAAAATGTTGTGGGACCAAAAATGGTGTCAGAGAGCTCTGAATGTCCCAAAAACATTTGCAGCCTGAAAGGGGCATTAACCCACATCCTAGACCTCTGAAATTCCAAAAAATATTTTGTGCACAGAAAATTCATACTACACCCCTGAAAATTCAGAATATGTTAGCAGCCCAAAGAAGGCCTTAAAATGCATTTTAGGTCTAAAAAAATTTAGAAAAATTTGGAGGCCCAAAAAAGGCGTTTACAGGCATCCTAGACCCCCTAAAGTCCAGAAAATGTTGTTGGACCAAAAATGGTGTCAGAGAGCTCTGAATGTCCCAAAAACATTTGCAACCTGAAAGGGGCATTAACCCGCATCCTAGACCACGGAAATTCCCAAAAATATTTTTGGCATGAAAAATGCATCCTACACCCCTGAAAGTTCAGAAAATGTTGGCAGGTCAAGAAAAGGCCTTAAAATGCATGTTAGGCCTTCAAAAATGTTCAAAACTTTGGAGGCCCAAAAAAGGGGTTTACAGGCATCCTAGACCCCCTAAAGTCCAGAAAATGTTGTTGGACCAAAATCGGTGTCAGAGAGCTCTGAATGTCCCCAAAACATTTGCAGCCTGAAAGGGGCATTAACCCGCATCCTAGACCACTGAAATTCCCAAAAATATTTTTGGCAAGAAAAATGCATCCTACACCCCTGCAAGTTCAGAAAATGTTGGTAACTCTAAAAAAGGCCTTAAAATGCATGTTAGGCCTTCAAAAATGTTGAAAACTTTGGAGGCCCAAAAAAGGGATTTACAGGCATCCTAGACCCCCTAAAGTCCAGAAAATGTTGTGGGACCAAAAATGGCGTCAGAGAGCTCTGAATGTCCCAAAAACATTTGCAGCCTGAAAGTGGCATTAACCCGCATCCTAGACCTCTGAAATTCCAAAAAATATTTTGTGCACGAAAAATGTATCCTATACCCCTGAACGTTCATAAAATGTTGGCAGCTCAAGAAAAGGCCTTAAAAAGCGTGTTAGGCCTTCAAAAATGTTGAAAACTTTGGAGGTGCAAAATAGGGGTTTACAGGCATCCTAGACCTCCTAAAGTCCAGAAAATGTTGTTGGATCAAAAACGGTGTCAGAGAGCTCTGAATGTCCCAAAAACATTTGCAGCCTGAAAGGGGCATTAACCCGCATCCTAGACCTCTGAAATTCCCAAAAATATTTTGTGCATGAAAAATTCATACTACACCCCTGAAAGTTCAGAATATGTTAGCAGCCCAAAAAAGGCATTAAAATGCATTTTGGGCCTGCAACAATTTAGAAAACTTTGGAGGCCCAAAAAAGGGGTTTACAGGCATCCTAGACCCCCTAAAGTCCAGAAAATGTTGTTGGACCAAAAACGGTGTCAGAGAGCTCTGAATGTCCCAAAAACATTTGCAGCCTGAAAAGGGGCATTAACCCGCATCCTAGACCTCTGAAATTCCCAAAAATATTTTGTGCATGAAAAATTCATACTACACCCCTGAAAGTTCAGAATATGTTAGCAGCCCAAAAAAGCCATTAAAATGCATTTTAGGCCTGCAAAAATTTAGAAAACTTTGGAGGCCCAAAAAAGGGGTTTACGGGCATCCTAGACCCCCTAAAGTCCAGAAAATGTTGTGGGACCAAAAATGGTGTCAGAGAGCTCTGAATGTCCCAAAAATATTTGCAGCCACTGAAATTCCCAAAAATATTTTTGGCACGAAAAATGCATCCTACACCCCTGAAAGTTGAGAAAATGTTGGCAGCTCAAGAAAAGGCCTTAAAACGCATGTTAGGCCTTCAAAAATGTTGAAAACTTTGGAGGCCCAAAAAAGCGGTTTACAGGCATTCTAGACCCCCTAAGGTCCAGAAAATGTTGTTGGACCAGAAACGGTGTCAGAGAGCTCTGAATGTCCCAAAAACATTTGCACCCTGAAAGGGGCAATAACCCGCATCCTAGACCTCTGAAATTCCCAAAAATATTTTGTGCACGAAAAATGCATCCTATACCCCTGAAACTCAGAATATGTTAGCAGCCCAAAGAAGGCCTTAAAATGCATTTTAGGCCTACAAAAATTTAGAAAACTTTGGAGGCCCAAAAAAGGGGTTTACAGGCATCCTAGACCCCCTAAAGTCCAGAAAATGTTGTGGGACCAAAAATGGTGTCAGAGAGCTCTGAATGTCCCAAAAACATTTGCAGCCACTGAAATTCCCAAAAATATTTTTGGCACGAAAAATGCATCCTACACCCCTGAAAGTTGAGAAAATGTTGGCAGCTCAAGTAAAGGCCTTAAAATGCATGTTAGGCCTTCAAAAATGTTGAAAACTTTGGAGGCCCAAAAAAGGGGTTTACAGGCATCCTAGACCCCTTAAGGTCCAGAAAATGTTGTTGGATAAAAAACGGTGTCAGAGAGCTCTGAATGTCCCAAAAACATTTGCAACCTGAAAGGGGCATTAACCCGCATCCTAGACCACTGAAATTTCCCAAAATATTTTTGCCATGAAAAATGCCTGCTACACCCCTGAAAGTTCAGAAAACACCCCAGAAATGTTGCCAGCTCAAAAAAGGCCTTAAAATGCATCTTAGGCCTGCAAAAATGTTGAAAACTTTGGAGACCCAAAAAAGGGGTTTACAGGCATCCTAGACCCCCTAAAGTCCAGAAAATGTTGTTGGACCAAAATTGGTGTCAGAGAGCTCTGAAAGGGGCATTAACCCGCATCCTAGACCACGGAAATTCCCAAAAATATTTTTGGCATGAAAAATGCATCCTACACCCCTGCAAGTTCAGAAAATGTTGATAACTCTAAAAAAGGCCTTAAAATGCATGTTAGGCCTTCAAAAATGTTGAAAACTTTGGAGGCCCAAAAAAGGGATTTACAGGCATCCTAGACCCCCTAAAGTCCAGAAAATGTTGTGGGACCAAAAATGGTGTCAGAGAGCTCTGAATGTCCCAAAAACATTTGCAGCCACTGAAATTCCCAAAAATATTTTTGGCACGAAAAATGCATCCTACACCCCTGAAAGTTGAGAAAATGTTGGCAGCTCAAGAAAAGGCCTTAAAATGCATGTTAGGCCTTCAAAAATGTTGAACACTTTGGAGGCCCAAAAAAGGGGTTTACAGGCATTCTAGACCCGCTAAGGTCCAGAAAATGTTGTTGGACCAAAAACGGTGTCAGAGAGCTCTGAATGTCCCAAAAACATTTGCAGCCTGAAAGGGGCATTAACACGCATCCTAGACCACTGAAATTTCCCAAAATATTTTTGCCATGAAAAATGCATGCTACACCCCTGAAAGTTCAGAAAACACCCCAGAAATGTTGCCAGCTCAAAAAAGGCCTTAAAATGCATCTTAGGCCTGCAAAAATGTTGAAAACTTTGGAGACCCAAAAAAGGGGTTTACAGGCATCCTAGACCCCCTAAAGTCCAGAAAATGTTGTTGGACCAAAAATGGTGTCAGAGAGCTCTGAATGTCCCAAAAATATTTGCAGCCTGAAAGGGGCATTAACCCGCATCCTAGACCTCTGAAATTCCCAAAAATATTTTGTGCACGAAAAATGCATCCTATACCCCTGAAAGCTCAGAAAATGTTGGCAGCTCAAGAAAAGGCCTTAAAATGCATGTTAGGCCTTCAAAAATGTTGAAAACTTTGGAGGCCCAAAAAAGGCGTTTACAGGCATCCTAGACCCCCTAAAGTCCAGAAAATGTTGTTGGACCAAAAATGGTGTCAGAGAGCTCTGAATGTCCCAAAAACATTTGCAGCCACTTAAATTCCCAAAAATATTTTTGGCACGAAAAATGCATCCTACACCCCTGAAAGTTGAGAAAATGTTGGCAGCTCAAGAAAAGGCCTTAAAACACATGTTAGGCCTTCAAAAATGTTGAAAACTTTGGAGGCCCAAAAAAGGGGTTTACAGGCATTCTAGACCCCCTAAGGTCCAGAAAATCTTGTTGGACCAAAAACGGTGTCAGAGAGCTCTGAATGTCCCAAAAACATGTGCAACCTGAAAGGGGCATTAACTCGCATCCCAGACCACTGAAATTCCCAAAAATATTTTTGGCACTAAAAATACATCCTACACCCCTGAAAGTTCAGAAAATGTTTGCAGCTCAAGAAAAGGCCTTAAAATGCATGTTCGGCCTTCAAAAATGTTGAAAACTTTGGAGGCCCAAAAAAGGGGTTTACAGGCATCCTAGACCCCCTAAAGTCAAGAAAATGTTGTAGGACCAAAAATGGTGTCAGAGAGCTCTGAATGTCCCAAAAACATTTGCAGCCTGAAAGGGGCATTAACACGCATCCTAGACCACTGAAATTTCCCAAAATATTTTTGCCATGAAAAATGCATGCTACACCCCTGAAAGTTCAGAAAACACCCCAGAAATGTTGCCAGCTCAAAAAAGGCCTTAAAATGCATCTTAGGCCTGCAAAAATGTTGAAAACTTTGGAGACCCAAAAAAGGGGTTTACAGGCATCCTAGACCCCCTAAAGTCCAGAAAATGTTGTTGGACCAAAATCGGTGTCAGAGAGCTCTGAAAGGGGCATTAACCCGCATCCTAGACCACGGAAATTCCCAAAAATATTTTTGGCATGAAAAATGCATCCTACACCCCTGCAAGTTCAGAAAATGTTGATAACTCTAAAAAAGGCCTTAAAATGCATGTTAGGCCTTCAAAAATGTTGAAAACTTGGAGGCCCAAAAAAAGGGATTTACAGGCATCCTAGACCCCCTAAAGTCCAGAAAATGTTGTGGGACCAAAAATGGTGTCAGAGAGCTCTGAATGTCCCAAAAACATTTGCAGCCTGAAAGGGGCATTAACCCACATCCTAGACCTCTGAAATTCCAAAAAATATTTTGTGCACAGAAAATTCATACTACACCCCTGAAAATTCAGAATATGTTAGCAGCCCAAAGAAGGCCTTAAAATGCATTTTAGGTCTAAAAAAATTTAGAAAAATTTGGAGGCCCAAAAAAGGCGTTTACAGGCATCCTAGACCCCCTAAAGTCCAGAAAATGTTGTTGGACCAAAAATGGTGTCAGAGAGCTCTGAATGTCCCAAAAACATTTGCAACCTGAAAGGGGCATTAACCCGCATCCTAGACCACGGAAATTCCCAAAAATATTTTTGGCATGAAAAATGCATCCTACACCCCTGAAAGTTCAGAAAATGTTGGCAGGTCAAGAAAAGGCCTTAAAATGCATGTTAGGCCTTCAAAAATGTTCAAAACTTTGGAGGCCCAAAAAAGGGGTTTACAGGCATCCTAGACCCCCTAAAGTCCAGAAAATGTTGTTGGACCAAAATCGGTGTCAGAGAGCTCTGAATGTCCCCAAAACATTTGCAGCCTGAAAGGGGCATTAACCCGCATCCTAGACCACTGAAATTCCCAAAAATATTTTTGGCAAGAAAAATGCATCCTACACCCCTGCAAGTTCAGAAAATGTTGGTAACTCTAAAAAAGGCCTTAAAATGCATGTTAGGCCTTCAAAAATGTTGAAAACTTTGGAGGCCCAAAAAAGGGATTTACAGGCATCCTAGACCCCCTAAAGTCCAGAAAATGTTGTGGGACCAAAAATGGCGTCAGAGAGCTCTGAATGTCCCAAAAACATTTGCAGCCTGAAAGTGGCATTAACCCGCATCCTAGACCTCTGAAATTCCAAAAAATATTTTGTGCACGAAAAATGTATCCTATACCCCTGAACGTTCATAAAATGTTGGCAGCTCAAGAAAAGGCCTTAAAATGCGTGTTAGGCCTTCAAAAATGTTGAAAACTTTGGAGGTGCAAAATAGGGGTTTACAGGCATCCTAGACCTCCTAAAGTCCAGAAAATGTTGTTGGATCAAAAACGGTGTCAGAGAGCTCTGAATGTCCCAAAAACATTTGCAGCCTGAAAGGGGCATTAACCCGCATCCTAGACCTCTGAAATTCCCAAAAATATTTTGTGCATGAAAAATTCATACTACACCCCTGAAAGTTCAGAATATGTTAGCAGCCCAAAAAAGACATTAAAATGCATTTTAGGCCTGCAACAATTTAGAAAACTTTGGAGGCCCAAAAAAGGGGTTTACAGGCATCCTAGACCCCCTAAAGTCCAGAAAATGTTGTTGGACCAAAAACGGTGTCAGAGAGCTCTGAATGTCCCAAAAACATTTGCAGCCTGAAAGGGGCATTAACCCGCATCCTAGACCTCTGAAATTCCCAAAAATATTTTGTGCATGAAAAATTCATACTACACCCCTGAAAGTTCAGAATATGTTAGCAGCCCAAAAAAGCCATTAAAATGCATTTTAGGCCTGCAAAAATTTAGAAAACTTTGGAGGCCCAAAAAAGGGGTTTACGGGCATCCTAGACCCCCTAAAGTCCAGAAAATGTTGTGGGACCAAAAATGGTGTCAGAGAGCTCTGAATGTCCCAAAAACATTTGCAGCCACTGAAATTCCCAAAAATATTTTTGGCACGAAAAATGCATCCTACACCCCTGAAAGTTGAGAAAATGTTGGCAGCTCAAGAAAAGGCCTTAAAACGCATGTTAGGCCTTCAAAAATGTTGAAAACTTTGGAGGCCCAAAAAAGCGGTTTACAGGCATTCTAGACCCCCTAAGGTCCAGAAAATGTTGTTGGACCAGAAACGGTGTCAGAGAGCTCTGAATGTCCCAAAAACATTTGCACCCTGAAAGGGGCATTAACCCGCATCCTAGACCTCTGAAATTCCCAAAAATATTTTGTGCACGAAAAATGCATCCTATACCCCTGAAACTCAGAATATGTTAGCAGCCCAAAGAAGGCCTTAAAATGCATTTTAGGCCTACAAAAATTTAGAAAACTTTGGAGGCCCAAAAAAGGGGTTTACAGGCATCCTAGACCCCCTAAAGTCCAGAAAATGTTGTGGGACCAAAAATGGTGTCAGAGAGCTCTGAATGTCCCAAAAACATTTGCAGCCACTGAAATTCCCAAAAATATTTTTGGCACGAAAAATGCATCCTACACCCCTGAAAGTTGAGAAAATGTTGGCAGCTCAAGTAAACGCCTTAAAATGCATGTTAGGCCTTCAAAAATGTTGAAAACTTTGGAGGCCCAAAAAAGGGGTTTACAGGCATCCTAGACCCCTTAAGGTCCAGAAAATGTTGTTGGATAAAAAACGGTGTCAGAGAGCTCTGAATGTCCCAAAAACATTTGCAACCTGAAAGGGGCATTAACCCGCATCCTAGACCACTGAAATTTCCCAAAATATTTTTGCCATGAAAAATGCCTGCTACACCCCTGAAAGTTCAGAAAACACCCCAGAAATGTTGCCAGCTCAAAAAAGGCCTTAAAATGCATCTTAGGCCTGCAAAAATGTTGAAAACTTTGGAGACCCAAAAAAGGGGTTTACAGGCATCCTAGACCCCCTAAAGTCCAGAAAATGTTGTTGGACCAAAATCGGTGTCAGAGAGCTCTGAAAGGGGCATTAACCCGCATCCTAGACCACGGAAATTCCCAAAAATATTTTTGGCATGAAAAATGCATCCTACACCCCTGCAAGTTCAGAAAATGTTGATAACTCTAAAAAAGGCCTTAAAATGCATGTTAGGCCTTCAAAAATGTTGAAAACTTTGGAGGCCCAAAAAACGGATTTACAGGCATCCTAGACCCCCTAAAGTCCAGAAAATGTTGTGGGACCAAAAATGGTGTCAGAGAGCTCTGAATGTCCCAAAAACATTTGCAGCCTGAAAGGGGCATTAACCCACATCCTAGACCTCTGAAATTCCAAAAAATATTTTGTGCACGAAAAATTCATACTACACCCCTGAAAGTTCAGAATATGTTAGCAGCCCAAAAAAGGCATTAAAATGCATTTTAGGCCTGCAAAAATTTAGAAAACTTTGGAGGCCCAAAAAAGGGGTTTACAGGCATCCTAGACCCCCTAAAGTCCAGAAAATGTTGTTGGATCAAAATGGTGTCAGAGAGCTCTGAATGTCCCAAAACCATTTGCAGCCTGAAAGGGGCATTAACACGCATCCTAGACCACTGAAATTTCCCAAAATATTTTTGCCATGAAAAATGCATGCTACACCCCTGAAAGTTCAGAAAACACCCCAGAAATGTTGCCAGGTCAAAAAAGGCCTTGAAATGCATCCTAGACCTCTGAAATTCCAAAAAATATTTTGTGCACGAAAAATTCATACTACACCCCTGAAAGTTCAGAATATGTTAGCAGCCCAAAAAAGGCATTAAAATGCATTTTAGGCCTGCAAAAATGTTGAAAACTTTGGAGGCGCAAAATAGGGGTTTACAGGCATCCTAGACCTCCTAAAGTCCAGAAAATGTTGTTGGATCAAAAACGGTGTCAGAGAGCTCTGAATGTCCCAAAAACATTTGCAGCCTGAAAGGGTCATTAACCCGCATCCTAGACCTCTAAAATTCCCAAAAATATTTTGTGCACGAAAAATTCATACTACACCCCTGAAAGTTCAGAATATGTTAGCAGTCCAAAGAAGGCCTTAAAATGCATTTTAGGCCTACAAAAATTTAGAAAACTTTGGAGGCCCAAAAAAGGCGTTTACGGGCATCCTAGACCCCCTAAAGTCCAGAAAATGTTGTGGGACCAAAAATAGTGTCAGAGAGCTCTGAATGTCCCAAAAACATTTGCAGCCTGAAAGGGGCATTAACCGGCATCCTTGACCTCTGAAATTCCCAAAAATATTTTTTTGCACGAAAAATGTATACTACCCCTAAAAGTTCAGAATATGTTAGAAGCCCAAAAAATGCATTCAAATGCATTTTAGGCCTGCAAAAATTTAGAAAACATTGGAGGCCCAAAAAAGGGGTTTACAGGCATCCTAGACCCCCTAAAGTCCAGAAAATGTTGTTGGACCAAAAATGGTGTCAGAGAGCTCTGAATGTCCCAAAAACATTTGCAGCCACTGAAATTCCCAAAAATATTTTTGGCACGAAAAATGCATCCTACACCCCTGAAAGTTGAGAAAATGTTGGCAGCTCAAGAAAAGGCCTTAAAACGCATGTTAGGCCTTCAAAAATGTTGAAAACTTTGGAGGCCCAAAAAAGCGGTTTACAGGCATTCTAGACCCCCTAAGGTCCAGAAAATGTTGTTGGACCAGAAACGGTGTCAGAGAGCTCTGAATGTCCCAAAAACATTTGCACCCTGAAAGGGGCATTAACCCGCATCCTAGACCTCTGAAATTCCCAAAAATATTTTGTGCACGAAAAATGCATCCTATACCCCTGAAACTCAGAATATGTTAGCAGCCCAAAGAAGGCCTTAAAATGCATTTTAGGCCTACAAAAATTTAGAAAACTTTGGAGGCCCAAAAAAGGGGTTTACAGGCATCCTAGACCCCCTAAAGTCCAGAAAAAGTTTTTGGACCAAAATCGGTGTCAGAGAGCTCTGAAAGGGGCATTAACCCACATCCTAGACCACTGAAATTCCCAAAAATATTTTTGGCATGAAAAATGCATCCTACACCCCTGCAAGTTCAGAAAATGTTGGTAACTCTAAAAAAGGCCTTAAAATGCATGTTAGGCCTTCAAAAATGTTGAAAACTTTGGAGGCCCAAAAAAGGGATTTACAGGCATCCTAGACCCCCTAAAGTCCAGAAAATGTTGTGGGACCAAAAATGGTGTCAGAGAGCTCTGAATGTCCCAAAAACATTTGCAGCCACTGAAATTCCCAAAAATATTTTTGGCACGAAAAATGCATCCTACACCCCTGAAAGTTGAGAAAATGTTGGCAGCTCAAGAAAAGGCTTTAAAACGCATGTTAGGCCTTCAAAAATGTTGAAAACTTTGGAGGCCCAAAAAAGGGGTTTACAGGCATTCTAGACCCCCTAAAGTCCAGAAAATGTTGTTGGACCAAAAACGGTGTCAGAGAGCTCTGAATGTCCCAACAACATTTGCAGCCTGAAAGGGGCATTAACCCGCATCCTAGACCTCTGAAATTCCCAAAAATATTTTGTGTACGAAAAATGCATCCTATACCCCTGAAACTCAGAATATGTTAGCAGCCCAAAGAAGGCCTTAAAATGCATTTTAGGCCTACAAAAATTTAGAAAACTTTGGAGGCCCAAAAAAGGGGTTTACAGGCATCCAAGACCCCCTAAAGTCCAGAAAATGTTGTGGGACCAAAAATGGTGTCAGAGAGCTCTGAATGTCCCAAAAACATCTGCAGCCACTGATATTCCCAAAAATATTTTTGGCACGAAAAATGCATCCTACACCCCTGAAAGTTGAGAAAATGTTGGCAGCTCAAGTAAAGGCCTTAAAATGCATGCTAGGCCTTCAAAAATGTTGAAAACTTTGGAGGCCCAAAAAAGGGGTTTACAGGCATCCTAGACCCCTTAAGGTCCAGAAAATGTTGTTGGATCAAAAACGGTGTCAGAGAGCTCTGAATGTCCCAAAAACATTTGCAACCTGAAAGGGGCATTAACCCGCATCCTAGACCACGGAAATTCCCAAAAATATTTTTGGCATGAAAAATGCATCCTACACCCCTGAAAGTTCAGAAAATGTTGGCAGGTCAAGAAAAGGCCTTAAAATGCATGTTAGGCCTTCAAAAATGTTCAAAACTTTGAAGGCCCAAAAAAGGGGTTTACAGGCATCCTAGACCCCCTAAAGTCCAGAAAATGTTGTTGGACCAAAATCGGTGTCAGAGAGCTCTGAATGTCCCCAAAACATTTGCAGCCTGAAAGGGGCATTAACCCGCATCCTAGACCTCTGAAATTCCAAAAAATATTTTGTGCACGAAAAATGTATCCTATACCCCTGAATGTTCATAAAATGTTGGCAGCTCAAGAAAAGGCCTTAAAATGCGTGTTAGGCCTTCAAAAATGTTGAAAACTTTGGAGGTGCAAAATAGGTTTTTACAGGCATCCTAGACCTCCTAAAGTCCAGAAAATGTTGTTGGATCAAAAACGGTGTCAGAGAGCTCTGAATGTCCCAAAAACATTTGCAGCCTGAAAGGGGCATTAACCCGCATCCTAGACCTCTGAAATTCCCAAAAATATTTTGTGCATGAAAAATTCATACTACACCCCTGAAAGTTCAGAATATGTTAGCAGCCCAAAAAAGGCATTAAAATGCATTTTAGGCCTGCAACAATTTAGAAAACTTTGGAGGCCCAAAAAAGGGGTTTACAGGCATCCTAGACCCCCTAAAGTCCAGAAAATGTTGTTGGACCAAAAACGGTGTCAGAGAGCTCTGAATGTCCCAAAAACATTTGCAGCCTGAAAGGGGCATTAACCCGCATCCTAGACCTCTGAAATTCCCAAAAATATTTTGTGCATGAAAAATTCATACTACACCCCTGAAAGTTCAGAATATGTTAGCAGCCCAAAAAAGCCATTAAAATGCATTTTAGGCCTGCAAAAATTTAGAAAACTTTGGAGGCCCAAAAAAGGGGTTTACGGGCATCCTAGACCCCCTAAAGTCCAGAAAATGTTGTGGGACCAAAAATGGTGTCAGAGAGCTCTGAATGTCCCAAAAACATTTGCAGCCACTGAAATTCCCAAAAATATTTTTGGCACGAAAAATGCATCCTACACCCCTGAAAGTTGAGAAAATGTTGGCAGCTCAAGAAAAGGCCTTAAAACGCATGTTAGGCCTTCAAAAATGTTGAAAACTTTGGAGGCCCAAAAAAGCGGTTTACAGGCATTCTAGACCCCTTAAGGTCCAGAAAATGTTGTTGGATAAAAAACGGTGTCAGAGAGCTCTGAATGTCCCAAAAACATTTGCAACCTGAAAGGGGCATTAACCCGCATCCTAGACCACTGAAATTTCCCAAAATATTTTTGCCATGAAAAATGCCTGCTACACCCCTGAAAGTTCAGAAAACACCCCAGAAATGTTGCCAGGTCAAAAAAGGCCTTGAAATGCATCCTAGACCTCTGAAATTCCAAAAAATATTTTGTGCACGAAAAATTCATACTACACCCCTGAAAGTTCAGAATATGTTAGCAGCCCAAAAAAGGCATTAAAATGCATTTTAGGCCTGCAAAAATGTTGAAAACTTTGGAGGCGCAAAATAGGGGTTTACAGGCATCCTAGACCTCCTAAAGTCCAGAAAATGTTGTTGGATCAAAAACGGTGTCAGAGAGCTCTGAATGTCCCAAAAACATTTGCAGCCTGAAAGGGTCATTAACCCGCATCCTAGACCTCTAAAATTCCCAAAAATATTTTGGGCACGAAAAATTCATACTACACACCTGAAAGTTCAGAATATGTTAGCAGCCCAAAGAAGGCCTTAAAATGCATTTTAGGCCTACAAAAATTTAGAAAACTTTGGAGGCCCAAAAAAGGCGTTTACGGGCATCCTAGACCCCCTAAAGTCCAGAAAATGTTGTGGGACCAAAAATAGTGTCAGAGAGCTCTGAATGTCCCAAAAACATTTGCAGCCTGAAAGGGGCATTAACCGGCATCCTTGACCTCTGAAATTCCCAAAAATATTTTTTTGCACGAAAAATGTATACTACCCCTAAAAGTTCAGAATATGTTAGAAGCCCAAAAAATGCATTCAAATGCATTTTAGGCCTGCAAAAATTTAGAAAACATTGGAGGCCCAAAAAAGGGGTTTACAGGCATCCTAGACCCCCTAAAGTCCAGAAAATGTTGTTGGACCAAAATCGGTGTCAGAGAGCTCCGAATGTCCCAAAAACTTGTGCAACCTGAAAGGGGCATTAACCCGCATCCTAGACCACTGAAATTCCCAAAAATATATTTGCCATGAAAAATGCATCCTACACCCCTGCAAGTTCAGAAAATGTTGGCAGCTCAAGAAAAGGCCTTAAAATGCATGTTAGGCCTTCAAAAATGTTGAAAACTTTGGAGGCCCAAAAAAGGGGTTTACAGGCATCCTAGACCTCCTAAAGTCCAGAAAATGTTGTTGGATCAAAAACAGTGTCAGAGAGCTCTGAATGTCCCAAAAACATTTGCAGCCACTGAAATACCCAAAAATATTTTTGGCACGAAAAATGCATCCTACACCCCTGAAAGTTGAGAAAATGTTGGCAGCTCAAGAAAAGGCCTTAAAACACATGTTAGGCCTTCAAAAATGTTGAAAACTTTGGAGGCCCAAAAAAGGGGTTTACAGGCATTCTAGACCCCCTAAGGTCCAGAAAATCTTGTTGGACCAAAAACGGTGTCAGAGAGCTCTGAATGTCCCAAAAACATGTTCAACCTGAAAGGGGCATTAACTCGCATCCCAGACCACTGAAATTCCCAAAAATATTTTTGGCACTAAAAATACATCCTACACCCCTGAAAGTTCAGAAAATGTTTGCAGCTCAAGAAAAGGCCTTAAAATGCATGTTCGGCCTTCAAAAATGTTGAAAACTTTGGAGGCCCAAAAAAGGGGTTTACAGGCATCCTAGACCCCCTAAAGTCCAGAAAATGTTGTTGGACCAGAATCGGTGTCAGAGAGCTCTGAATGTCCCAAAAACATTTGCAGCCTGAAAGGGGCATTAACCCGCATCCTAGACCTCTGAAATTCCCAAAAATATTTTGTGCACGAAAAATGCATCCTATACCCCTGAAACTCAGAATATGTTAGCAGCCCAAAGAAGGCCTTAAAATGCATTTTAGGCCTAAAAAAATTTAGAAAAATTTGGAGGCCCAAAAAAGGCGTTTACAGGCATCCTAGACCCCCTAAAGTCCAGAAAATGTTGTTGGACCAAAAATGGTGTCAGAGAGCTCTGAATGTCCCAAAAACATCTGCAGCCTGAAAGGGGCATTAACCCGCATCCTAGACCACTGAAATTTCCCAAAATATTTTTGCCATGAAAAATGCATGCTACACCCCTGAAAGTTCAGAAAACACCCCAGAAATGTTGTGAGCTCAAAAAAGGCCTTAACATGCATCTTAGGTCTGCAAAAATGTTGAAAACTTTGGAGACCCAAAAAAGGGGTTTACAGGCATCCTAGACCCCCTAAAGTCCAGAAAATGTTGTTGGACCAAAAATGGTGTCAGAGAGCTCTGAATGTCCCAAAAATATTTGCAGCCTGAAAGGGGCATTAACCCGCATCCTAGACCTCTGAAATTCCCAAAAATATTTTGTGCACGAAAAATGCATCCTATACCCCTGAAAGCTCAGAAAATGTTGGCAGCTCAAGAAAAGGCCTTAAAATGCATGTTAGGCCTTCAAAAATGTTGAAAACTTTGGAGGCCCAAAAAAGGCGTTTACAGGCATCCTAGACCCCCTAAAGTCCAGAAAATGTTGTTGGACCAAAAATGGTGTCAGAGAGCTCTGAATGTCCCAAAAACATTTGCAGCCACTTAAATTCCCAAAAATATTTTTGGCACGAAAAATGCATCCTACACCCCTGAAAGTTGAGAAAATGTTGGCAGCTCAAGAAAAGGCCTTAAAACACATGTTAGGCCTTCAAAAATGTTGAAAACTTTGGAGGCCCAAAAAAGGGGTTTACAGGCATTCTAGACCCCCTAAGGTCCAGAAAATCTTGTTGGACCAAAAACGGTGTCAGAGAGCTCTGAATGTCCCAAAAACATGTGCAACCTGAAAGGGGCATTAACTCGCATCCCAGACCACTGAAATTCCCAAAAATATTTTTGGCACTAAAAATACATCCTACACCCCTGAAAGTTCAGAAAATGTTTGCAGCTCAAGAAAAGGCCTTAAAATGCATGTTCGGCCTTCAAAAATGTTGAAAACTTTGGAGGCCCAAAAAAGGGGTTTACAGGCATCCTAGACCCCCTAAAGTCAAGAAAATGTTGTTGGACCAAAAATGGTGTCAGAGAGCTCTGAATGTCCCAAAAACATTTGCAGCCTGAAAGGGGCATTAACACGCATCCTAGACCACTGAAATTTCCCAAAATATTTTTGCCATGAAAAATGCATGCTACACCCCTGAAAGTTCAGAAAACACCCCAGAAATGTTGCCAGCTCAAAAAAGGCCTTAAAATGCATCTTAGGCCTGCAAAAATGTTGAAAACTTTGGAGACCCAAAAAAGGGGTTTACAGGCATCCTAGACCCCCTAAAGTCCAGAAAATGTTGTTGGACCAAAATCGGTGTCAGAGAGCTCTGAAAGGGGCATTAACCCGCATCCTAGACCACGGAAATTCCCAAAAATATTTTTGGCATGAAAAATGCATCCTACACCCCTGCAAGTTCAGAAAATGTTGATAACTCTAAAAAAGGCCTTAAAATGCATGTTAGGCCTTCAAAAATGTTGAAAACTTTGGAGGCCCAAAAAAGGGATTTACAGGCATCCTAGACCCCCTAAAGTCCAGAAAATGTTGTGGGACCAAAAATGGTGTCAGAGAGCTCTGAATGTCCCAAAAACATTTGCAGCCTGAAAGGGGCATTAACCCACATCCTAGACCTCTGAAATTCCAAAAAATATTTTGTGCACAGAAAATTCATACTACACCCCTGAAAATTCAGAATATGTTAGCAGCCCAAAGAAGGCCTTAAAATGCATTTTAGGTCTAAAAAAATTTAGAAAAATTTGGAGGCCCAAAAAAGGCGTTTACAGGCATCCTAGACCCCCTAAAGTCCAGAAAATGTTGTTGGACCAAAAATGGTGTCAGAGAGCTCTGAATGTCCCAAAAACATTTGCAACCTGAAAGGGGCATTAACCCGCATCCTAGACCACGGAAATTCCCAAAAATATTTTTGGCATGAAAAATGCATCCTACACCCCTGAAAGTTCAGAAAATGTTGGCAGGTCAAGAAAAGGCCTTAAAATGCATGTTAGGCCTTCAAAAATGTTCAAAACTTTGGAGGCCCAAAAAAGGGGTTTACAGGCATCCTAGACCCCCTAAAGTCCAGAAAATGTTGTTGGACCAAAATCGGTGTCAGAGAGCTCTGAATGTCCCCAAAACATTTGCAGCCTGAAAGGGGCATTAACCCGCATCCTAGACCACTGAAATTCCCAAAAATATTTTTGGCAAGAAAAATGCATCCTACACCCCTGCAAGTTCAGAAAATGTTGGTAACTCTAAAAAAGGCCTTAAAATGCATGTTAGGCCTTCAAAAATGTTGAAAACTTTGGAGGCCCAAAAAAGGGATTTACAGGCATCCTAGACCCCCTAAAGTCCAGAAAATGTTGTGGGACCAAAAATGGCGTCAGAGAGCTCTGAATGTCCCAAAAACATTTGCAGCCTGAAAGTGGCATTAACCCGCATCCTAGACCTCTGAAATTCCAAAAAATATTTTGTGCACGAAAAATGTATCCTATACCCCTGAACGTTCATAAAATGTTGGCAGCTCAAGAAAAGGCCTTAAAATGCATGTTAGGCCTTCAAAAATGTTGAAAACTTTGGAGGTGCAAAATAGGGGTTTACAGGCATCCTAGACCTCCTAAAGTCCAGAAAATGTTGTTGGATCAAAAACGGTGTCAGAGAGCTCTGAATGTCCCAAAAACATTTGCAGCCTGAAAGGGGCATTAACCCGCATCCTAGACCTCTGAAATTCCCAAAAATATTTTGTGCATGAAAAATTCATACTACACCCCTGAAAGTTCAGAATATGTTAGCAGCCCAAAAAAGGCATTAAAATGCATTTTAGGCCTGCAACAATTTAGAAAACTTTGGAGGCCCAAAAAAGGGGTTTACAGGCATCCTAGACCCCCTAAAGTCCAGAAAATGTTGTTGGACCAAAAACGGTGTCAGAGAGCTCTGAATGTCCCAAAAACATTTGCAGCCTGAAAGGGGCATTAACCCGCATCCTAGACCTCTGAAATTCCCAAAAATATTTTGTGCATGAAAAATTCATACTACACCCCTGAAAGTTCAGAATATGTTAGCAGCCCAAAAAAGCCATTAAAATGCATTTTAGGCCTGCAAAAATTTAGAAAACTTTGGAGGCCCAAAAAAGGGGTTTACGGGCATCCTAGACCCCCTAAAGTCCAGAAAATGTTGTGGGACCAAAAATGGTGTCAGAGAGCTCTGAATGTCCCAAAAACATTTGCAGCCACTGAAATTCCCAAAAATATTTTTGGCACGAAAAATGCATCCTACACCCCTGAAAGTTGAGAAAATGTTGGCAGCTCAAGAAAAGGCCTTAAAACGCATGTTAGGCCTTCAAAAATGTTGAAAACTTTGGAGGCCCAAAAAAGCGGTTTACAGGCATTCTAGACCCCCTAAGGTCCAGAAAATGTTGTTGGACCAGAAACGGTGTCAGAGAGCTCTGAATGTCCCAAAAACATTTGCACCCTGAAAGGGGCAATAACCCGCATCCTAGACCTCTGAAATTCCCAAAAATATTTTGTGCACGAAAAATGCATCCTATACCCCTGAAACTCAGAATATGTTAGCAGCCCAAAGAAGGCCTTAAAATGCATTTTAGGCCTACAAAAATTTAGAAAACTTTGGAGGCCCAAAAAAGGGGTTTACAGGCATCCTAGACCCCCTAAAGTCCAGAAAATGTCGTGGGACCAAAAATGGTGTCAGAGAGCTCTGAATGTCCCAAAAACATTTGCAGCCACTGAAATTCCCAAAAATATTTTTGGCACGAAAAATGCATCCTACACCCCTGAAAGTTGAGAAAATGTTGGCAGCTCAAGTAAAGGCCTTAAAATGCATGTTAGGCCTTCAAAAATGTTGAAAACTTTGGAGGCCCAAAAAAGGGGTTTACAGGCATCCTAGACCCCTTAAGGTCCAGAAAATGTTGTTGGATAAAAAACGGTGTCAGAGAGCTCTGAATGTCCCAAAAACATTTGCAACCTGAAAGGGGCATTAACCCGCATCCTAGACCACTGAAATTTCCCAAAATATTTTTGCCATGAAAAATGCCTGCTACACCCCTGAAAGTTCAGAAAACACCCCAGAAATGTTGCCAGCTCAAAAAAGGCCTTAAAATGCATCTTAGGCCTGCAAAAATGTTGAAAACTTTGGAGACCCAAAAAAGGGGTTTACAGGCATCCTAGACCCCCTAAAGTCCAGAAAATGTTGTTGGACCAAAATCGGTGTCAGAGAGCTCTGAAAGGGGCATTAACCCGCATCCTAGACCACGGAAATTCCCAAAAATATTTTTGGCATGAAAAATGCATCCTACACCCCTGCAAGTTCAGAAAATGTTGATAACTCTAAAAAAGGCCTTAAAATGCATGTTAGGCCTTCAAAAATGTTGAAAACTTTGGAGGCCCAAAAAAGGGATTTACAGGCATCCTAGACCCCCTAAAGTCCAGAAAATGTTGTGGGACCAAAAATGGTGTCAGAGAGCTCTGAATGTCCCAAAAACATTTGCAGCCACTGAAATTCCCAAAAATATTTTTGGCACGAAAAATGCATCCTACACCCCTGAAAGTTGAGAAAATGTTGGCAGCTCAAGAAAAGGCCTTAAAATGCATGTTAGGCCTTCAAAAATGTTGAACACTTTGGAGGCCCAAAAAAGGGGTTTACAGGCATTCTAGACCCGCTAAGGTCCAGAAAATGTTGTTGGACCAAAAACGGTGTCAGAGAGCTCTGAATGTCCCAAAAACATTTGCAGCCTGAAAGGGGCATTAACCCGCATCCTAGACCACTGAAATTCCCAAAAATATTTTTGGCATGAAAAATGCATCCTACACCCCTGCAAGTTCAGAAAATGTTGGTAACTCTAGAAAAGGCCTTAAAATGCATGTTAGGCCTTCAAAAATGTTGAAAACTTTGGAGGCCCAAAAAAGGGATTTACAGGCATCCTAGACCTCCTAAAGTCCAGAAAATGTTGTTGGATCAAAAACGGTGTCAGAGAGCTCTGAATGTCCCAAAAACATTTGCAGCCTGAAAGGGGCATTAACCCACATCCTAGACCTCTGAAATTCCAAAAAATATTTTGTGCACGAAAAATTCATACTACACCCCTGAAAGTTCAGAATATGTTAGCAGCCCAAAAAAGGCATTAAAATGCATTTTAGGCCTGCAAAAATTTAGAAAACTTTGGAGGCCCAAAAAAGGGGTTTACAGGCATCCTAGACCCCCTAAAGTCCAGAAAATGTTGTTGGACCAAAAATGGTGTCAGAGAGCTCTGAATGTCCCCAAAACATTTGCAGCCTGAAAGGGGCATTAACACGCATCCTAGACCACTGAAATTTCCCAAAATATTTTTGCCATGAAAAATGCCTGCTACACCCCTGAAAGTTCAGAAAACACCCCAGAAATGTTGCCAGCTCAAAAAAGGCCTTAAGATGCATCTTAGGCCTGCAAAAATGTTGAAAACTTTGGAGACCCAAAAAAGGGGTTTACAGGCATCCTAGACCCCCTAAAGTCCAGAAAATGTTGTTGGACCAAAATCAGTGTTAGAGAGCTCCGAATGTCCCTAAAACATATGCAACCTGAAAGGGGCATTAACCCGCACCCTAGACCACTGAAATTCCCAAAAATATATTGGCACTGAAAATGCATCCTACACCCCTGAACGTTCATAAAATGTTGGCAGCTCAAGAAAAGGCCTTAAAATGCATGTTAGGCCTTCAAAAATGTTGAAAACTTTGGAGGCGCAAAATAGGGGTTTACAGGCATCCTAGACCTCCTAAAGTCCAGAAAATGTTGTTGGATCAAAAATGGTGTCAGAGAGCTCTGAATGTCCCAAAAACATTTGCAGCCTGAAAGGGGCATTAACCAGCATCCTAGACCTCTGAAATTCCCAAAAATATTGTGTGCACGAAAAATTCATACTACACCCCTGAAAGTTCAGAATATGTTAGCAGCCCAAAAAAGGCATTAAAATGCATTTTAGGCCTGCAAAAATTTAGAAAACTTTGGAGGCCCAAAAAAGGGGTTTACAGGCATCCTAGACCCCTTAAGGTCCAGAAAATGTTGTTGGATAAAAAACGGTGTCAGAGAGCTCTGAATGTCCCAAAAACATTTGCAGCCTGAAAGGGGCATTAACACGCATCCTAGACCACTGAAATTTCCCAAAATATTTTTGCCATGAAAAATGCCTGCTACACCCCTGAAAGTTCAGAAAACACCCCAGAAATGTTGCCAGCTCAAAAAAGGCCTTAAAATGCATCTTAGGCCTGCAAAAATGTTGAAAACTTTGGAGACCCAAAAAAGGGGTTTACAGGCATCCTAGACCCCCTAAAGTCCAGAAAATGTTGTTGGACCAAAATCGGTGTCAGAGAGCTCTGAAAGGGGCATTAACCCGCATCCTAGACCATGGAAATTCCCAAAAATATTTTTGGCATGAAAAATGCATCCTACACCCCTGCAAGTTCAGAAAATGTTGGTAACTCTAAAAAAGG
Organism: Ambystoma mexicanum; assembly: GCF_040938575.1. Lineage (NCBI taxonomy): Eukaryota > Metazoa > Chordata > Amphibia > Caudata > Ambystomatidae > Ambystoma > Ambystoma mexicanum. The sequence goes on along the minus strand of NC_090931.1, from coordinate 318,954,383 downwards.
CCTTAAAATGCATGGTAGGCCTTCAAAAATGTTGAAAACTTTGGAGGCCCAAAAAAGGGATTTACAGGCATCCTAGACCCCCTAAAGTCCAGAAAATGTTGTGGGACCAAAAATGGTGTCAGAGAGCTCTGAATGTCCCAAAAACATTTGCAGCCACTGAAATTCCCAAAAATATTTTTGGCACGAAAAATGCATCCTACACCCCTGAAAGTTGAGAAAAGGTTGGCAGCTCAAGAAAAGGCCTTAAAATGCATGTTAGGCCTTCAAAAATGTTGAACACTTTGGAGGCCCAAAAAAGGGGTTTACAGGCATTCTAGACCCGCTAAGGTCCAGAAAATGTTGTTGGACCAAAAACGGTGTCAGAGAGCTCTGAATGTCCCAAAAACATTTGCAGCCTGAAAGGGGCATTAACCTGCATCCTAGACCTCTGAAATTCCCAAAAATATTTTGTGCACGAAAAATGCATCCTACACCCCTGAAAGTTGAGAAAATGTTGGCAGCTCAAGAAAAGGCCTTAAAATGCATGTTAGGCCTTCAAAAATGTTGAACACTTTGGAGGCCCAAAAAAGGGGTATACAGGCATTCTAGACCCCCTAAGGTCCAGAAAATGTTGTTGGACCAAAAACGGTGTCAGAGAGCTCTGAATGTCCCAAAAACATTTGCAGCCTGAAAGGGGCATTAACCCGCATCCTAGACCACTGAAATTCCCAAAAATATTTTTGGCATGAAAAATGCATCCTACACCCCTGCAAGTTCAGAAAATGTTGGTAACTCTAAAAAAGGCCTTAAAATGCATGTTAGGCCTTCAAAAATGTTGAAAACTTTGGAGGCCCAAAAAAGGGATTTACAGGCATCCTAGACCTCCTAAAGTCCAGAAAATGTTGTTGGATCAAAAACGGTGTCAGAGAGCTCTGAATGTCCCAAAAACATTTGCAGCCTGAAAGGGGCGTTAACCCACATCCTAGACCTCTGAAATTCCCAAAAATATTTTGTGCACGAAAAATTCATACTACACCCCTGAAAGTTCAGAATATGTTAGCAGCCCAAAAAAGGCATTAAAATGCATTTTAGGCCTGCAAAAATTTAGAAAACTTTGGAGGCCCAAAAAAGGGGTTTACAGGCATCCTAGACCCCCTAAAGTCCAGAAAATGTTGTTGGACCAAAAATGGTGTCAGAGAGCTCTGAATGTCCCAAAAACATCTGCAGCCTGAAAGGGGCATTAACCCGCATCCTAGACCACTGAAATTTCCCAAATATTTTTACCATGAAAAATGCATGCTACACCCCTGAAAGTTCAGAAAACACCCAAGAAATGGTGTGAGCTCAAAAAAGGCCTTAACATGCATCTTAGGTCTGCAAAAATGTTGAAAACTTTGGAGACCAAAAAAAGGGGTTTACAGGCATCCTAGACCCCCTAAAGTCCAGAAAATGTTGGTGGATCAAAAACGGTGTCAGAGAGCTCCGAATGTCCCAAAAACATGTGCAACCTGAAAGGGGCATTAACCCGCATCCTAGACCACTGAAATTCCCAAAAATATTTTTGGTAATAAAAATGCATCCTACACCCCTGAAAGTTCAGAAAATGTTGGCAGCTCAAGAAAAGGCCTTAAAATGCATGTTAGGCCTTCAAAAATGTTGAAAACTTTGGAGGCACAAAATAGGGGTTTACAGGCATCCTAGACCTCCTAAAGTCCAGAAAATGTTGTTGGATCAAAAACGGTGTCAGAGAGCTCTGAATGTCCCAAAAACATTTGCAGCCTGAAAGGGCCATTAACCCACATCCTAGACCTCTGAAATTCCCAAAAATATTTTGTGCACGAAAAATTCATACTACACCCTTGAAAGTTCAGAATATGTTAGCAGCCCAAAAAAGGCATTAAAATGCATTTTAGGCCTGCAAAAATTTAGAAAACTTTGGATGCCCAAAAAAGGGGTTTACAGGCATCCTAGAACCCCTAATGTCCAGAAAATGTTGTTGGACCAAAAATGGTGTCAGAGAGCTCTGAATGTCCCAAAAACATTTGCAGCCTGAAAGGGGCATTAACCCGCATCCTAGACCTCTAAAATTCCCAAAAATATTTTGTGCACGAAAAATTCATACTACACCCCTGAAAGTTGAGAAAATGTTGGCAGCTCAAGAAAAGGCCTTAAAGCACATGTTAGGCCTTCAAAAATGTTGAAAACTTTGGAGGCCCAAAAAAGGGGTTTACAGGCATCCTAGACCCCCTAAAGTCCAGAAAATGTTGTTGGACCAAAAACGGTGTCAGAGAGCTCTGAATGTCCCAAAAACATTTGCAGCCTGAAAGGGGCGTTAACCCACATCCTAGACCTCTGAAATTCCCAAAAATATTTTGTGCACGAAAAATTCATACTACACCCCTGAAAGTTCAGAATATGTTAGCAGCCCAAAAAAGGCATTAAAATGCATTTTAGGCCTGCAAAAATTTAGAAAACTTTGGAGGCCCAAAAAAGGGGTTTACAGGCATCCTAGACCCCCTAAAGTCCAGAAAATGTTGTTGGACCAAAAATGGTGTCAGAGAGCTCTGAATGTCCCAAAAACATCTGCAGCCTGAAAGGGGCATTAACCCGCATCCTAGACCACTGAAATTTCCCAAAATATTTTTACCATGAAAAATGCATGCTACACCCCTGAAAGTTCAGAAAACACCCAAGAAATGTTGTGAGCTCAAAAAAGGCCTTAACATGCATCTTAGGTCTGCAAAAATGTTGAAAACTTTGGAGACCCAAAAAAGGGGTTTACAGGCATCCTAGACCCCCTAAAGTCCAGAAAATGTTGGTGGATCAAAAACGGTGTCAGAGAGCTCCGAATGTCCCAAAAACATGTGCAACCTGAAAGGGGCATTAACCCGCATCCTAGACCACTGAAATTCCCAAAAATATTTTTGGTAATAAAAATGCATCCTACACCCCTGAAAGTTCAGAAAATGTTGGCAGCTCAAGAAAAGGCCTTAAAATGCATGTTAGGCCTTCAAAAATGTTGAAAACTTTGGAGGCACAAAATAGGGGTTTACAGGCATCCTAGACCTCCTAAAGTCCAGAAAATGTTGTTGGATCAAAAACGGTGTCAGAGAGCTCTGAATGTCCCAAAAACATTTGCAGCCTGAAAGGGCCATTAACCCACATCCTAGACCTCTGAAATTCCCAAAAATATTTTGTGCACGAAAAATTCATACTACACCCTTGAAAGTTCAGAATATGTTAGCAGCCCAAAAAAGGCATTAAAATGCATTTTAGGCCTGCAAAAATTTAGAAAACTTTGGATGCCCAAAAAAGGGGTTTACAGGCATCCTAGAACCCCTAATGTCCAGAAAATGTTGTTGGACCAAAAATGGTGTCAGAGAGCTCTGAATGTCCCAAAAACATTTGCAGCCTGAAAGGGGCATTAACCCGCATCCTAGACCTCTAAAATTCCCAAAAATATTTTGTGCACGAAAAATTCATACTACACCCCTGAAAGTTGAGAAAATGTTGGCAGCTCAAGAAAAGGCCTTAAAGCACATGTTAGGCCTTCAAAAATGTTGAAAACTTTGGAGGCCCAAAAAAGGGGTTTACAGGCATCCTAGACCCCCTAAAGTCCAGAAAATGTTGTTGGACCAATATCGGTGTCAGAGAGCTATGAATGTCCCAAAAACATTTGCAGCCTGAAAGGGGCATTAACCCGCATCCTAGACCACTGAAATTTCCCAAAATATTTTTGGCATGAAAAATGCATGCTACACCCCTGAAAGTTCAGAAAACACCCCAGAAATGTTGCCAGCTCAAAAAAGGCCTTAAAATGCATCTTAGACCTGCAAAAATGTTGAAAACTTTGAAGACCCAAAAAAGGGGTTTACAGGCATCCTAGACCCCCTAAAGTCCAGAAAATGTTGTTGGACCAAAATCGGTGTCAGAGAGCTCTGAAAGGGGCATTATCCCGCATCCTAGACCACTGAAATTCCCAAACATATTTTTGGCACGAAAAATGCATCCTACACCCCTGAAAGTTCAGAAAATGTTGGCAGCTCAAGAAAAGGCCTTAAAATGCATGTTAGGCCTTCAAAATGTTGAAAACTTTGGAGGCCCAAAAAAGGGGTTTACAGGCATCCTAGACCCCCTAAAGTCCAGAAAATGTTGTTGGACCAAAAATGGTGTCAGAGAGCTCTGAATGTCCCAAAAACATCTGCAGCCTGAAAGGGGCATTAACCCGCATCCTAGACCTCTGAAATTCCTAAAAATATTTTGTGCACGAAAAATGCATCCTATACCCCTGAAACTCAGAATATGTTAGCAGCCCAAAGAAGGCCTTAAAATGCATTTTAGGCCTACAAAAATTTAGAAAACTTTGGAGGCCCAAAAAAGGGGTTTACAGGCATCCTAGACCCCCTAAAGTCCAGAAAATGTTGTGGGACCAAAAATGGTGTCAGGGAGCTCTGAAAGGGGCATTAACCTGCATCCTAGATCACTGAAATTCCCAAAAATATTTTTGGCAATAAAAATGCATCCTACACCCCTGAAAGTTCAGAAAATGTTGGCAGCTCAAGAAAAGGCCTTAAAATGCATGTTAGGCCTTCAAAAATGTTGAAAACTTTGGAGGCACAAAATAGGGGTTTACAGGCATCCTAGACCTCCTAAAGTCCAGAAAATGTTGTTGGATCAAAAACGGTGTCAGAGAGCTCTGAATGTCCCAAAAACATTTGCAGCCTGAAAGGGGCATTAACCCACATCCTAGACCTCTGAAATTCCCAAAAATATTTTGTGCACGAAAAATTCATACTACACCCTTGAAAGTTCAGAATATGTTAGCAGCCCAAAAAAGGCATTAAAATGCATTTTAGGCCTGCAAAAATTTAGAAAACTTTGGAGGCCCAAAAAAGGGGTTTACAGGCATCCTAGACCCCTTCAGGTCCAGAAAATGTTGTTGGATCAAAAATGGTGTCAGAGAGCTCTGAATGTCCCAAAAACATTTGCAACCTGAAAGGGGCATTAACCCGCATCCTAGACCACTGAAATTTCCCAAAATATTTTTGCCATGAAAAATGCATGCTACACCCCTGAAAGTTCAGAAAACACCCCAGAAATGTTGGCAGCTCAAGTAAAGGCCTTAAAATGCATGTTAGGCCTTCAAAAATGTTGAAAACTTTGGAGGCCCAAAAAAGGGGTTTACAGGCATCCTAGACCCCCTAAAGTCCAGAAAATGTTGTTGGACCAAAATCGGTGTCAGAGAGCTCTGATTGTCCCCAAAACATTTGCAGCCTGAAAGGGGCATTAACCCGCATCCTAGACCACTGAAATTCCCAAAAATATTTTTGGCATGAAAAATGCATCCTGCACCCCTGCAAGTTCAGAAAATGTTGGTAACTCTAAAAAAGGCCTTAAAATGCATGTTAGGCCTTCAAAAATGTTGAAAACTTTGGAGGCCCAAAAATAGGGTTTACAGGCATCCTAGACCTCCTAAAGTCCAGAAAATGTTGTTGGATCAAAAACGGTGTCAGAGAGCTTTGAATGTCCCAAAAACATTTGCAGCCTGAAAGGGGCATTAACCCACATCCTAGACCTCTGAAATTCCAAAAAATATTTTGTGCACGAAAAATTCATACTACACCCCTGAAAGTTCAGAATATGTTAGCAGCCCAAAAAAGGCATTAAAATGCATTTTAGGCCTGCAAAAATTTAGAAAACTTTGGAGGCCCAAAAAAGGGGTTTACAGGCATCCTAGACCCCCTAAAGTCCAGAAAATGTTGTTGGACCGAAAATGGTGTCAGAGAGCTCTGAATGTCCCAAAACCATTTGCAGCCTGAAAGGGGCATTAACCCACATCCTAGACCTCTGAAATTCCAAAAAATATTTTGTGCACGAAAAATTCATACTACACCCCTGAAAGTTCAGAATATGTTAGCAGCCCAAAGAAGGCCTTAAAATGCATTTTAGGCCTACAAAAATTTAGAAAACTTTGGAGGCCCAAAAAGGGGTTTACAGGCATCCTAGACCCCCTAAAGTCCAGAAAATGTTGTTGGACCAAAATCGGTGTTAGAGAGCTCTGAATGTCCCAAAAACATGTGCAACCTGAAAGGGGCATTAACCCGCACCCTAGACCACTGAAATTCCCAAAAATATTTTGGCACTGAAAATGCATCCTACACCCCTGAACGTTCATAAAATGTTGGCAGCTCAAGAAAAGGCCTTAAAATGCATGTTAGGCCTTCAAAAATGTTGAAAACTTTGGAGGCGCAAAATAGGGGTTTACAGGCATCCTAGACCTCCTAAAGTCCAGAAAATGTTGTTGGATCAAAAACGGTGTCAGAGAGCTCTGAATGTCCCAAAAACATTTGCAGCCTGAAAGGGCATTAACCCGCACCCTAGACCTCTGAAATTCCCAAAAATATTTTGTGCACGAAAAATTCATACTACACCCCTGAAAGTTCAGAATATGTTAGCAGCCCAAAGAAGGCCTTAAAATGCATTTTAGGCCTACAAAAATTTAGAAAATTTTGGAGGCCCAAAAAAGGCGTTTACAGGCATCCTAGACCCTCTAAAGTCCAGAAAATGTTGTGGGACCAAAAACGGTGTCAGAGAGCTCTGAATGTCCCAAAAACATTTGCAGCCTGAAAGGGGCATTGACCAGCATCCTAGACCTCTGAAATTCCCAAAAATATTTTGTGCACGAAAAATTCATACTACACCCCTGAAAGTTCAGAATATGTGAGCAGCCCAAAAAAGGCATTAAAATGCATTTTAGGCCTGCAAAAATTTAGAAAACTTTGGAGGCCCAAAAAAGGGGTTTACAGGCATCCTAGACCCCCTAAAGTCCAGAAAATTTTGTTGGACCAAAAATGGTGTCAGAGAGCTCTGAATGTCCCAAAAACATTTGCAGCCTGAAAGGGGCATTAACCCGCATCCTAGACCACTGAAATTTCCCAAAATATTTTTGCCATGAAAAATGCATGTTACACCCCTGAAAGTTCAGAAAACACGACAGAAATGTTGGCAGCTCAAAAAAGGCCTTAAAATGCATCTTAGGCCTGCAAAAATGTTGAAAACTTTGGAGACCCAAAAAAGGGGTTTACAGGCATCCTAGACCCCCTAAACTCCAGAAAATGTTGTTGGACCAAAATCGGTGCCAGAGAGCTCTGAAAGGGGCATTAACCCGCATCCTAGACCACTGAAATTCCCAAAAATATTTTTGGCACGAAAAATGCATCCTACACCCCTGAAAGGTCAGAAAATGTTGGCAGCTCAAGAAAAGGCCTTAAAATGCATGTTAGGCCTTCAAAAATGTTGAAAACTTTGGAGGCCCAAAAAAGGGGTTTACAGGCATCCTAGACCCCCTAAAGTCCAGAAAAAGTTTTTGGACCAAAATCGGTGTCAGAGAGCTCTGAAAGGGGCATTAACCCACATCCTAGACCACTGAAATTCCCAAAAATATTTTTGGCATGAAAAATGCATCCTACACCCGTGCAAGTTCAGAAAATGTTGGTAACTCTAAAAAAGGCCTTAAAATGCATGTTAGGCCTTCAAAAATGTTGAAAACTTGGAGGCCCAAAAAAGGGATTTACAGGCATCCTAGACCCCCTAAAGTCCAGAAAATGTTGTGGGACCAAAAATGGTGTCAGAGAGCTCTGAATGTCCCAAAAACATTTGCAGCCACTGAAATTCCCAAAAATATTTTTGGCACGAAAAATGCATCCTACACCCCTGAAAGTTGAGAAAATGTTGGCAGCTCAAGAAAAGGCTTTAAAACGCATGTTAGGCCTTCAAAAATGTTGAAAACTTTGGAGGCCCAAAAAAGGGGTTTACAGGCATTCTAGACCCCCTAAAGTCCAGAAAATGTTGTTGGACCAAAAACGGTGTCAGAGAGCTCTGAATGTCCCAACAACATTTGCAGCCTGAAAGGGGCATTAACCCGCATCCTAGACCACTGAAATTCCCAAAAATATTTTGTGTACGAAAAATGCATCCTATACCCCTGAAACTCAGAATATGTTAGCAGCCCAAAGAAGGCCTTAAAATGCATTTTAGGCCTACAAAAATTTAGAAAACTTTGGAGGCCCAAAAAAGGGGTTTACAGGCATCCAAGACCCCCTAAAGTCCAGAAAATGTTGTGGGACCAAAAATGGTGTCAGAGAGCTCTGAATGTCCCAAAAACATCTGCAGCCACTGAAATTCCCAAAAATATTTTTGGCACGAAAAATGCATCCTACACCCCTGAAAGTTGAGAAAATGTTGGCAGCTCAAGTAAAGGCCTTAAAATGCATGCTAGGCCTTCAAAAATGTTGAAAAATTTTGGAGGCCCAAAAAAGGGGTTTACAGGCATCCTAGACCCCTTAAGGTCCAGAAAATGTTGTTGGATCAAAAACGGTGTCAGAGAGCTCTGAATGTCCCAAAAACATTTGCAACCTGAAAGGGGCATTAACCCGCATCCTAGACCACGGAAATTCCCAAAAATATTTTTGGCATGAAAAATGCATCCTACACCCCTGAAAGTTCAGAAAATGTTGGCAGGTCAAGAAAAGGCCTTAAAATGCATGTTAGGCCTTCAAAAATGTTCAAAACTTTGGAGGCCCAAAAAAGGGGTTTACAGGCATCCTAGACCCCCTAAAGTCCAGAAAATGTTGTTGGACCAAAATCGGTGTCAGAGAGCTCTGAATGTCCCCAAAACATTTGCAGCCTGAAAGGGGCATTAACCCGCATCCTAGACCACTGAAATTCCCAAAAATATTTTTGTCAAGAAAAATGCATCCTACACCCCTGCAAGTTCAGAAAATGTTGGCAGCTCAAGAAAAGGCCTTAAAATGCGTGTTATGCCTTCAAAAATGTTGAAAACTTTGGAGGTGCAAAATAGGGGTTTACAGGCATCCTAGACCCCCTAAAGTCCAGAAAATGTTGTTGGACCAAAAACGGTGTCAGAGAGCTCTGAATGTCCCAAAAACATTTGCAGCCTGAAAGGGGCATTAACCCGCATCCTAGACCTCTGAAATTCCCAAAAATATTTTGTGCATGAAAAATTCATACTACACCCCTGAAAGTTCAGAATATGTTAGCAGCCCAAAAAAGCCATTAAAATGCATTTTAGGCCTGCAAAAATTTAGAAAACTTTGGAGGCCCAAAAAAGGGGTTTACGGGCATCCTAGACCCCCTAAAGTCCAGAAAATGTTGTGGGACCAAAAATGGTGTCAGAGAGCTCTGAATGTCCCAAAAACATTTGCAGCCACTGAAATTCCCAAAAATATTTTTGGCACGAAAAATGCATCCTACACCCCTGAAAGTTGAGAAAATGTTGGCAGCTCAAGAAAAGGCCTTAAAACGCATGTTAGGCCTTCAAAAATGTTGAAAACTTTGGAGGCCCAAAAAAGCGGTTTACAGGCATTCTAGACCCCCTAAGGTCCAGAAAATGTTGTTGGACCAGAAACGGTGTCAGAGAGCTCTGAATGTCCCAAAAACATTTGCACCCTGAAAGGGGCATTAACCCGCATCCTAGACCTCTGAAATTCCCAAAAATATTTTGTGCACGAAAAATGCATCCTATACCCCTGAAACTCAGAATATGTTAGCAGCCCAAAGAAGGCCTTAAAATGCATTTTAGGCCTACAAAAATTTAGAAAACTTTGGAGGCCCAAAAAAGGGGTTTACAGGCATCCTAGACCCCCTAAAGTCCAGAAAATGTTGTGGGACCAAAAATGGTGTCAGAGAGCTCTGAATGTCCCAAAAACATTTGCAGCCACTGAAATTCCCAAAAATATTTTTGGCACGAAAAATGCATCCTACACCCCTGAAAGTTGAGAAAATGTTGGCAGCTCAAGTAAAGGCCTTAAAATGCATGTTAGGCCTTCAAAAATGTTGAAAACTTTGGAGGCCCAAAAAAGGGGTTTACAGGCATCCTAGACCCCTTAAGGTCCAGAAAATGTTGATGGATAAAAAACGGTGTCAGAGAGCTCTGAATGTCCCAAAAACATTTGCAACCTGAAAGGGGCATTAACCCGCATCCTAGACCACTGAAATTTCCCAAAATATTTTTGCCATGAAAAATGCCTGCTACACCCCTGAAAGTTCAGAAAACACCCCAGAAATGTTGCCAGCTCAAAAAAGGCCTTAAAATGCATCTTAGGCCTGCAAAAATGTTGAAAACTTTGGAGACCCAAAAAAGGGGTTTACAGGCATCCTAGACCCCCTAAAGTCCAGAAAATGTTGTTGGACCAAAATCGGTGTCAGAGAGTTCTGAAAGGGGCATTAACCCGCATCCTAGACCACAGAAATTCCCAAAAATATTTTTGGCATTAAAAATGCATCCTACACCCCTGCAAGTTCAGAAAATGTTGATAACTCTAAAAAAGGCCTTAAAATGCATGTTAGGCCTTCAAAAATGTTGAAAACTTTGGAGGCCCAAAAAAGGGATTTACAGGCATCCTAGACCCCCTAAAGTCCAGAAAATGTTGTGGGACCAAAAATGGTGTCAGAGAGCTCTGAATGTCCCAAAAACATTTGCAGCCACTGAAATTCCCAAAAATATTTTTGGCACGAAAAATGCATCCTACACCCCTGAAAGTTGAGAAAATGTTGGCAGCTCAAGAAAAGGCCTTAAAATGCATGTTAGGCCTTCAAAAATGTTGAACACTTTGGAGGCCCAAAAAAGGGGTTTACAGGCATTCTAGACCCGCTAAGGTCCAGAAAATGTTGTTGGACCAAAAACGGTGTCAGAGAGCTCTGAATGTCCCAAAAACATTTGCAGCCTGAAAGGGGCATTAACCCGCATCCTAGACCACTGAAATTCCCAAAAATATTTTTGGCATGAAAAATGCATCCTACACCCCTGCAAGTTCAGAAAATGTTGGTAACTCTAGAAAAGGCCTTAAAATGCATGTTAGGCCTTCAAAAATGTTGAAAACTTTGGAGGCCCAAAAAAGGGATTTACAGGCATCCTAGACCTCCTAAAGTCCAGAAAATGTTGTTGGATCAAAAACGGTGTCAGAGAGCTCTGAATGTCCCAAAAACATTTGCAGCCTGAAAGGGGCATTAACCCACATCCTAGACCTCTGAAATTCCAAAAAATATTTTGTGCACGAAAAATTCATACTACACCCCTGAAAGTTCAGAATATGTTAGCAGCCCAAAAAAGGCATTAAAATGCATTTTAGGCCTGCAAAAATTTAGAAAACTTTGGAGGCCCAAAAAAGGGGTTTACAGGCATCCTAGACCCCCTAAAGTCCAGAAAATGTTGTTGGACCAAAAATGGTGTCAGAGAGCTCTGAATGTCCCAAAAACATTTGCAGCCTGAAAGGGGCATTAACACGCATCCTAGACCACTGAAATTTCCCAAAATATTTTTGCCATGAAAAATGCCTGCTACACCCCTGAAAGTTCAGAAAACACCCCAGAAATGTTGCCAGCTCAAAAAAGGCCTTAAGATGCATCTTAGGCCTGCAAAAATGTTGAAAACTTTGGAGACCCAAAAAAGGGGTTTACAGGCATCCTAGACCCCCTAAAGTCCAGAAAATGTTGTTGGACCAAAATCGGTGTTAGAGAGCTCCGAATGTCCCTAAAACATATGCAACCTGAAAGGGGCATTAACCCGCACCCTAGACCACTGAAATTCCCAAAAATATATTGGCACTGAAAATGCATCCTACACCCCTGAACGTTCATAAAATGTTGGCAGCTCAAGAAAAGGCCTTAAAATGCATGTTAGGCCTTCAGAAATGTTGAAAACTTTGGAGGCGCAAAATAGGGGTTTACAGGCATCCTAGACCTCCTAAAGTCCAGAAAATGTTGTTGGATCAAAAACGGTGTCAGAGAGCTCTGAATGTCCCAAAAACATTTGCAGCCTGAAAGGGGCATTAACCAGCATCCTAGACCTCTGAAATTCCCAAAAATATTGTGTGCACGAAAAATTCATACTACACCCCTGAAAGCTCAGAATATGTTAGCAGCCCAAAAAAGGCATTAAAATGCATTTTAGGCCTGCAAAAATTTAGAAAACTTTGGAGGCCCAAAAAAGGGGTTTATAGGCATCCTAGACCCCTTAAGGTCCAGAAAATGTTGTTGGATAAAAAACGGTGTCAGAGAGCTCTGAATGTCCCAAAAACATTTGCAGCCTGAAAGGGGCATTAACACGCATCCTAGACCACTGAAATTTCCCAAAATATTTTTGCCATGAAAAATGCCTGCTACACCCCTGAAAGTTCAGAAAACACCCCAGAAATGTTGCCAGCTCAAAAAAGGCCTTAAAATGCATCTTAGGCCTGCAAAAATGTTGAAAACTTTGGAGACCCAAAAAAGGGGTTTACAGGCATCCTAGACCCCCTAAAGTCCAGAAAATGTTGTTGGACCAAAATCGGTGTCAGAGAGCTCTGAAAGGGGCATTAACCCGCATCCTAGACCACGGAAATTCCCAAAAATATTTTTGGCATGAAAAATGCATCCTACACCCCTGCAAGTTCAGAAAATGTTGATAACTCTAAAAAAGGCCTTAAAATGCATGTTAGGCCTTTAAAAATGTTGAAAACTTTGGAGGCCCAAAAAAGGGATTTACAGGCATCCTAGACCCCCTAAAGTCCAGAAAATGTTGTGGGACCAAAAATGGTGTCAGAGAGCTCTGAATGTCCCAAAAACATTTGCAGCCACTGAAATTCCCAAAAATATTTTTGGCACGAAAAATGCATCCTACACCCCTGAAAGTTGAGAAAATGTTGGCAGCTCAAGAAAAGGCCTTAAAATGCATGTTAGGCCTTCAAAAATGTTGAACACTTTGGAGGCCCAAAAAAGGGGTTTACAGGCATTCTAGACCCGCTAAGGTCCAGAAAATGTTGTTGGACCAAAAACGGTGTCAGAGAGCTCTGAATGTCCCAAAAACATTTGCAGCCTGAAAGGGGCATTAACCCGCATCCTAGACCACTGAAATTCCCAAAAATATTTTTGGCATGAAAAATGCATCCTACACCCCTGCAAGTTCAGAAAATGTTGGTAACTCTAGAAAAGGCCTTAAAATGCATGTTAGGCCTTCAAAAATGTTGAAAACTTTGGAGGCCCAAAAAAGGGATTTACAGGCATCCTAGACCTCCTAAAGTCCAGAAAATGTTGTTGGATCAAAAACGGTGTCAGAGAGCTCTGAATGTCCCAAAAACATTTGCAGCCTGAAAGGGGCATTAACCCACATCCTAGACCTCTGAAATTCCAAAAAATATTTTGTGCACGAAAAATTCATACTACACCCCTGAAAGTTCAGAATATGTTAGCAGCCCAAAAAAGGCATTAAAATGCATTTTAGGCCTGCAAAAATTTAGAAAACTTTGGAGGCCCAAAAAAGGGGTTTACAGGCATCCTAGACCCCCTAAAGTCCAGAAAATGTTGTTGGACCAAAAATGGTGTCAGAGAGCTCTGAATGTCCCAAACACATTTGCAGCCTGAAAGGGGCATTAACACGCATCCTAGACCACTGAAATTTCCCAAAATATTTTTGCCATGAAAAATGCCTGCTACACCCCTGAAAGTTCAGAAAACACCCCAGAAATGTTGCCAGCTCAAAAAAGGCCTTAAGATGCATCTTAGGCCTGCAAAAATGTTGAAAACTTTGGAGACCCAAAAAAGGGGTTTACAGGCATCCTAGACCCCCTAAAGTCCAGAAAATGTTGTTGGACCAAAATCGGTGTTAGAGAGCTCCGAATGTCCCTAAAACATATGCAACCTGAAAGGGGCATTAACCCGCACCCTAGACCACTGAAATTCCCAAAAATATATTGGCACTGAAAATGCATCCTACACCCCTGAACGTTCATAAAATGTTGGCAGCTCAAGAAAAGGCCTTAAAATGCATGTTAGGCCTTCAAAAATGTTGAAAACTTTGGAGGCGCAAAATAGGGGTTTACAGGCATCCTAGACCTCCTAAAGTCCAGAAAATGTTGTTGGATCAAAAACGGTGTCAGAGAGCTCTGAATGTCCTAAAAACATTTGCAGCCTGAAAGGGGCATTAACCAGCATCCTAGACCTCTGAAATTCCCAAAAATATTGTGTGCACGAAAAATTCATACTACACCCCTGAAAGTTCAGAATATGTTAGCAGCCCAAAAAAGGCATTAAAATGCATTTTAGGCCTGCAAAAATTTAGAAAACTTTGGAGGCCCAAAAAAGGGGTTTACAGGCATCCTAGACCCCTTAAGGTCCAGAAAATGTTGTTGGATAAAAAACGGTGTCAGAGAGCTCTGAATGTCCCAAAAACATTTGCAGCCTGAAAGGGGCATTAACACGCATCCTAGACCACTGAAATTTCCCAAAATATTTTTGCCATGAAAAATGCCTGCTACACCCCTGAAAGTTCAGAAAACACCCCAGAAATGTTGCCAGCTCAAAAAAGGCCTTAAAATGCATCTTAGGCCTGCAAAAATGTTGAAAACTTTGGAGACCCAAAAAAGGGGTTTACAGGCATCCTAGACCCCCTAAAGTCCAGAAAATGTTGTTGGACCAAAATCGGTGTCAGAGAGCTCTGAAAGGGGCATTAACCCGCATCCTAGACCATGGAAATTCCCAAAAATATTTTTGGCATGAAAAATGCATCCTACACCCCTGCAAGTTCAGAAAATGTTGGTAACTCTAAAAAAGGCCTTAAAATGCATGGTAGGCCTTCAAAAATGTTGAAAACTTTGGAGGCCCAAAAAAGGGATTTACAGGCATCCTAGACCCCCTAAAGTCCAGAAAATGTTGTGGGACCAAAAATGGTGTCAGAGAGCTCTGAATGTCCCAAAAACATTTGCAGCCACTGAAATTCCCAAAAATATTTTTGGCACGAAAAATGCATCCTACACCCCTGAAAGTTGAGAAAAGGTTGGCAGCTCAAGAAAAGGCCTTAAAATGCATGTTAGGCCTTCAAAAATGTTGAACACTTTGGAGGCCCAAAAAAGGGGTTTACAGGCATTCTAGACCCGCTAAGGTCCAGAAAATGTTGTTGGACCAAAAACGGTGTCAGAGAGCTCTGAATGTCCCAAAAACATTTGCAGCCTGAAAGGGGCATTAACCTGCATCCTAGACCTCTGAAATTCCCAAAAATATTTTGTGCACGAAAAATGCATCCTACACCCCTGAAAGTTGAGAAAATGTTGGCAGCTCAAGAAAAGGCCTTAAAATTCATGTTAGGCCTTCAAAAATGTTGAACACTTTGGAGGCCCAAAAAAGGGGTATACAGGCATTCTAGACCCCCTAAGGTCCAGAAAATGTTGTTGGACCAAAAACGGTGTCAGAGAGCTCTGAATGTCCCAAAAACATTTGCAGCCTGAAAGGGGCATTAACCCGCATCCTAGACCACTGAAATTCCCAAAAATATTTTTGGCATGAAAAATGCATCCTACACCCCTGCAAGTTCAGAAAATGTTGGTAACTCTAAAAAAGGCCTTAAAATGCATGTTAGGCCTTCAAAAATGTTGAAAACTTTGGAGGCCCAAAAAAGGGATTTACAGGCATCCTAGACCTCCTAAAGTCCAGAAAATGTTGTTGGATCAAAAACGGTGTCAGAGAGCTCTGAATGTCCCAAAAACATTTGCAGCCTGAAAGGGGCGTTAACCCACATCCTAGACCTCTGAAATTCCCAAAAATATTTTGTGCACGAAAAATTCATACTACACCCCTGAAAGTTCAGAATATGTTAGCAGCCCAAAAAAGGCATTAAAATGCATTTTAGGCCTGCAAAAATTTAGAAAACTTTGGAGGCCCAAAAAAGGGGTTTACAGGCATCCTAGACCCCCTAAAGTCCAGAAAATGTTGTTGGACCAAAAATGGTGTCAGAGAGCTCTGAATGTCCCAAAAACATCTGCAGCCTGAAAGGGGCATTAACCCGCATCCTAGACCACTGAAATTTCCCAAAATATTTTTACCATGAAAAATGCATGCTACACCCCTGAAAGTTCAGAAAACACCCAAGAAATGTTGTGAGCTCAAAAAAGGCCTTAACATGCATCTTAGGTCTGCAAAAATGTTGAAAACTTTGGAGACCCAAAAAAGGGGTTTACAGGCATCCTAGACCCCCTAAAGTCCAGAAAATGTTGGTGGATCAAAAACGGTGTCAGAGAGCTCCGAATGTCCCAAAAACATGTGCAACCTGAAAGGGGCATTAACCCGCATCCTAGACCACTGAAATTCCCAAAAATATTTTTGGTAATAAAAATGCATCCTACACCCCTGAAAGTTCAGAAAATGTTGGCAGCTCAAGAAAAGGCCTTAAAATGCATGTTAGGCCTTCAAAAATGTTGAAAACTTTGGAGGCACAAAATAGGGGTTTACAGGCATCCTAGACCTCCTAAAGTCCAGAAAATGTTGTTGGATCAAAAACGGTGTCAGAGAGCTCTGAATGTCCCAAAAACATTTGCAGCCTGAAAGGGCCATTAACCCACATCCTAGACCTCTGAAATTCCCAAAAATATTTTGTGCACGAAAAATTCATACTACACCCTTGAAAGTTCAGAATATGTTAGCAGCCCAAAAAAGGCATTAAAATGCATTTTAGGCCTGCAAAAATTTAGAAAACTTTGGATGCCCAAAAAAGGGGTTTACAGGCATCCTAGAACCCCTAATGTCCAGAAAATGTTGTTGGACCAAAAATGGTGTCAGAGAGCTCTGAATGTCCCAAAAACATTTGCAGCCTGAAAGGGGCATTAACCCGCATCCTAGACCTCTAAAATTCCCAAAAATATTTTGTGCACGAAAAATTCATACTACACCCCTGAAAGTTGAGAAAATGTTGGCAGCTCAAGAAAAGGCCTTAAAGCACATGTTAGGCCTTCAAAAATGTTGAAAACTTTGGAGGCCCAAAAAAGGGGTTTACAGGCATCCTAGACCCCCTAAAGTCCAGAAAATGTTGTTGGACCAATATCGGTGTCAGAGAGCTATGAATGTCCCAAAAACATTTGCAGCCTGAAAGGGGCATTAACCCGCATCCTAGACCACTGAAATTTCCCAAAATATTTTTGGCATGAAAAATGCATGCTACACCCCTGAAAGTTCAGAAAACACCCCAGAAATGTTGCCAGCTCAAAAAAGGCCTTAAAATGCATCTTAGACCTGCAAAAATGTTGAAAACTTTGAAGACCCAAAAAAGGGGTTTACAGGCATCCTAGACCCCCTAAAGTCCAGAAAATGTTGTTGGACCAAAATCGGTGTCAGAGAGCTCTGAAAGGGGCATTATCCCGCATCCTAGACCACTGAAATTCCCAAACATATTTTTGGCACGAAAAATGCATCCTACACCCCTGAAAGTTCAGAAAATGTTGGCAGCTCAAGAAAAGGCCTTAAAATGCATGTTAGGCCTTCAAAATGTTGAAAACTTTGGAGGCCCAAAAAAGGGGTTTACAGGCATCCTAGACCCCCTAAAGTCCAGAAAATGTTGTTGGACCAAAAATGGTGTCAGAGAGCTCTGAATGTCCCAAAAACATCTGCAGCCTGAAAGGGGCATTAACCCGCATCCTAGACCTCTGAAATTCCTAAAAATATTTTGTGCACGAAAAATGCATCCTATACCCCTGAAACTCAGAATATGTTAGCAGCCCAAAGAAGGCCTTAAAATGCATTTTAGGCCTACAAAAATTTAGAAAACTTTGGAGGCCCAAAAAAGGGTTTTACAGGCATCCTAGACCCCCTAAAGTCCAGAAAATGTTGTGGGACCAAAAATGGTGTCAGGGAGCTCTGAAAGGGGCATTAACCTGCATCCTAGATCACTGAAATTCCCAAAAATATTTTTGGCAATAAAAATGCATCCTACACCCCTGAAAGTTCAGAAAATGTTGGCAGCTCAAGAAAAGGCCTTAAAATGCATGTTAGGCCTTCAAAAATGTTGAAAACTTTGGAGGCACAAAATAGGGGTTTACAGGCATCCTAGACCTCCTAAAGTCCAGAAAATGTTGTTGGATCAAAAACGGTGTCAGAGAGCTCTGAATGTCCCAAAAACATTTGCAGCCTGAAAGGGGCATTAACCCACATCCTAGACCTCTGAAATTCCCAAAAATATTTTGTGCACGAAAAATTCATACTACACCCTTGAAAGTTCAGAATATGTTAGCAGCCCAAAAAAGGCATTAAAATGCATTTTAGGCCTGCAAAAATTTAGAAAACTTTGGAGGCCCAAAAAAGGGGTTTACAGGCATCCTAGACCCCTTCAGGTCCAGAAAATGTTGTTGGATCAAAAATGGTGTCAGAGAGCTCTGAATGTCCCAAAAACATTTGCAACCTGAAAGGGGCATTAACCCGCATCCTAGACCACTGAAATTTCCCAAAATATTTTTGCCATGAAAAATGCATGCTACACCCCTGAAAGTTCAGAAAACACCCCAGAAATGTTGGCAGCTCAAGTAAAGGCCTTAAAATGCATGTTAGGCCTTCAAAAATGTTGAAAACTTTGGAGGCCCAAAAAAGGGGTTTACAGGCATCCTAGACCCCCTAAAGTCCAGAAAATGTTGTTGGACCAAAATCGGTGTCAGAGAGCTCTGATTGTCCCCAAAACATTTGCAGCCTGAAAGGGGCATTAACCCGCATCCTAGACCACTGAAATTCCCAAAAATATTTTTGGCATGAAAAATGCATCCTACACCCCTGCAAGTTCAGAAAATGTTGGTAACTCTAAAAAAGGCCTTAAAATGCATGTTAGGCCTTCAAAAATGTTGAAAACTTTGGAGGCCCAAAAATAGGGTTTACAGGCATCCTAGACCTCCTAAAGTCCAGAAAATGTTGTTGGATCAAAAACGGTATCAGAGAGCTTTGAATGTCCCAAAAACATTTGCAGCCTGAAAGGGGCATTAACCCACATCCTAGACCTCTGAAATTCCAAAAAATATTTTGTGCACGAAAAATTCATACTACACCCCTGAAAGTTCAGAATATGTTAGCAGCCCAAAAAAGGCATTAAAATGCATTTTAGGCCTGCAAAAATTTAGAAAACTTTGGAGGCCCAAAAAAGGGGTTTACAGGCATCCTAGACCCCCTAAAGTCCAGAAAATGTTGTTGGACCGAAAATGGTGTCAGAGAGCTCTGAATGTCCCAAAACCATTTGCAGCCTGAAAGGGGCATTAACCCACATCCTAGACCTCTGAAATTCCAAAAAATATTTTGTGCACGAAAAATCCATACTACACCCCTGAAAGTTCAGAATATGTTAGCAGCCCAAAGAAGGCCTTAAAATGCATTTTAGGCCTACAAAAATCTAGAAAACTTTGGAGGCCCAAAAAGGGGTTTACAGGCATCCTAGACCCCCTAAAGTCCAGAAAATGTTGTTGGACCAAAATCGGTGTTAGAGAGCTCTGAATGTCCCAAAAACATGTGCAACCTGAAAGGGGCATTAACCCGCACCCTAGACCACTGAAATTCCCAAAAATATTTTGGCACTGAAAATGCATCCTACACCCCTGAACGTTCATAAAATGTTGGCAGCTCAAGAAAAGGCCTTAAAATGCATGTTAGGCCTTCAAAAATGTTGAAAACTTTGGAGGCGCAAAATAGGGGTTTACAGGCATCCTAGACCTCCTAAAGTCCAGAAAATGTTGTTGGATCAAAAACGGTGTCAGAGAGCTCTGAATGTCCCAAAAACATTTGCAGCCTGAAAGGGCATTAACCCGCACCCTAGACCTCTGAAATTCCCAAAAATATTTTGTGCACGAAAAATTCATACTACACCCCTGAAAGTTCAGAATATGTTAGCAGCCCAAAGAAGGCCTTAAAATGCATTTTAGGCCTACAAAAATTTAGAAAATTTTGGAGGCCCAAAAAAGGCGTTTACAGGCATCCTAGACCCCCTAAAGTCCAGAAAATGTTGTGGGACCAAAAACGGTGTCAGAGAGCTCTGAATGTCCCAAAAACATTTGCAGCCTGAAAGGGGCATTAACCAGCATCCTAGACCTCTGAAATTCCCAAAAATATTTTGTGCACGAAAAATTCATACTACACCCCTGAAAGTTCAGAATATGTGAGCAGCCCAAAAAAGGCATTAAAATGCATTTTAGGCCTGCAAAAATTTAGAAAACTTTGGAGGCCCAAAAAAGGGGTTTACAGGCATCCTAGACCCCCTAAAGTCCAGAAAATTTTGTTGGACCAAAAATGGTGTCAGAGAGCTCTGAATGTCCCAAAAACATTTGCAGCCTGAAAGGGGCATTAACCCGCATCCTAGACCACTGAAATTTCCCAAAATATTTTTGCCATGAAAAATGCATGTTACACCCCTGAAAGTTCAGAAAACACGACAGAAATGTTGGCAGCTCAAAAAAGGCCTTAAAATGCATCTTAGGCCTGCAAAAATGTTGAAAACTTTGGAGACCCAAAAAAGGGGTTTACAGGCATCCTAGACCCCCTAAACTCCAGAAAATGTTGTTGGACCAAAATCGGTGCCAGAGAGCTCTGAAAGGGGCATTAACCCGCATCCTAGACCACTGAAATTCCCAAAAATATATTTGGCACGAAAAATGCATCCTACACCCCTGAAAGGTCAGAAAATGTTGGCAGCTCAAGAAAAGGCCTTAAAATGCATGTTAGGCCTTCAAAAATGTTGAAAACTTTGGAGGCCCAAAAAAGGGGTTTACAGGCATCCTAGACCCCCTAAAGTCCAGAAAAAGTTTTTGGACCAAAATCGGTGTCAGAGAGCTCTGAAAGGGGCATTAACCCACATCCTAGACCACTGAAATTCCCAAAAATATTTTTGGCATGAAAAATGCATCCTACACCCCTGCAAGTTCAGAAAATGTTGGTAACTCTAAAAAAGGCCTTAAAATGCATGTTAGGCCTTCAAAAATGTTGAAAACTTGGAGGCCCAAAAAAGGGATTTACAGGCATCCTAGACCCCCTAAAGTCCAGAAAATGTTGTGGGACCAAAAATGGTGTCAGAGAGCTCTGAATGTCCCAAAAACATTTGCAGCCACTGAAATTCCCAAAAATATTTTTGGCACGAAAAATGCATCCTACACCCCTGAAAGTTGAGAAAATGTTGGCAGCTCAAGAAAAGGCTTTAAAACGCATGTTAGGCCTTCAAAAATGTTGAAAACTTTGGAGGCCCAAAAAAGGGGTTTACAGGCATTCTAGACCCCCTAAAGTCCAGAAAATGTTGTTGGACCAAAAACGGTGTCAGAGAGCTCTGAATGTCCCAACAACATTTGCAGCCTGAAAGGGGCATTAACCAGCATCCTAGACCTCTGAAATTCCCAAAAATATTTTGTGTACGAAAAATGCATCCTATACCCCTGAAACTCAGAATATGTTAGCAGCCCAAAGAAGGCCTTAAAATGCATTTTAGGCCTACAAAAATTTAGAAAACTTTGGAGGCCCAAAAAAGGGGTTTACAGGCATCCAAGACCCCCTAAAGTCCAGAAAATGTTGTGGGACCAAAAATGGTGTCAGAGAGCTCTGAATGTCCCAAAAACATCTGCAGCCACTGAAATTCCCAAAAATATTTTTGGCACGAAAAATGCATCCTACACCCCTGAAAGTTGAGAAAATGTTGGCAGCTCAAGTAAAGGCCTTAAAATGCATGCTAGGCCTTCAAAAATGTTGAAAACTTTGGAGGCCCAAAAAAGGGGTTTACAGGCATCCTAGACCCCTTAAGGTCCAGAAAATGTTGTTGGATCAAAAACGGTGTCAGAGAGCTCTGAATGTCCCAAAAACATTTGCAACCTGAAAGGGGCATTAACCCGCATCCTAGACCACGGAAATTCCCAAAAATATTTTTGGCATGAAAAATGCATCCTACACCCCTGAAAGTTCAGAAAATGTTGGCAGGTCAAGAAAAGGCCTTAAAATGCATGTTAGGCCTTCAAAAATGTTCAAAACTTTGGAGGCCCAAAAAAGGGGTTTACAGGCATCCTAGACCCCCTAAAGTCCAGAAAATGTTGTTGGACCAAAATCGGTGTCAGAGAGCTCTGAATGTCCCCAAAACATTTGCAGCCTGAAAGGGGCATTAACCCGCATCCTAGACCACTGAAATTCCCAAAAATATTTTTGTCAAGAAAAATGCATCCTACACCCCTGCAAGTTCAGAAAATGTTGATAACTCTAAAAAAGGCCTTAAAATGCATGTTAGGCCTTCAAAAATGTTGAAAACTTTGGAGGCCCAAAAAAGGGATTTACAGGCATCCTAGACCCCCTAAAGTCCAGAAAATGTTGTGGGACCAAAAATGGCGTCAGAGAGCTCTGAATGTCCCAAAAACATTTGCAGCCTGAAAGTGGCATTAACCCGCATCCTAGACCTCTGAAATTCCCAAAAATATTTTGTGCACGAAAAATGTATCCTATACCCCTGAACGTTCATAAAATGTTGGCAGCTCAAGAAAAGGCCTTAAAATGCGTGTTAGGCCTTCAAAAATGTTGAAAACTTTGGAGGTGCAAAATAGGGGTTTACAGGCATCCTAGACCCCCTAAAGTCCAGAAAATGTTGTTGGACCAAAAACGGTGTCAGAGAGCTCTGAATGTCCCAAAAACATTTGCAGCCTGAAAGGGGCATTAACCCGCATCCTAGACCTCTGAAATTCCCAAAAATATTTTGTGCATGAAAAATTCATACTACACCCCTGAAAGTTCAGAATATGTTAGCAGCCCAAAAAAGCCATTAAAATGCATTTTAGGCCTGCAAAAATTTAGAAAACTTTGGAGGCCCAAAAAAGGGGTTTACGGGCATCCTAGACCCCCTAAAGTCCAGAAAATGTTGTGGGACCAAAAATGGTGTCAGAGAGCTCTGAATGTCCCAAAAACATTTGCAGCCACTGAAATTCCCAAAAATATTTTTGGCACGAAAAATGCATCCTACACCCCTGAAAGTTGAGAAAATGTTGGCAGCTCAAGAAAAGGCCTTAAAACGCATGTTAGGCCTTCAAAAATGTTGAAAACTTTGGAGGCCCAAAAAAGCGGTTTACAGGCATTCTAGACCCCCTAAGGTCCAGAAAATGTTGTTGGACCAGAAACGGTGTCAGAGAGCTCTGAATGTCCCAAAAACATTTGCACCCTGAAAGGGGCATTAACCCGCATCCTAGACCTCTGAAATTCCCAAAAATATTTTGTGCACGAAAAATGCATCCTATACCCCTGAAACTCAGAATATGTTAGCAGCCCAAAGAAGGCCTTAAAATGCATTTTAGGCCTACAAAAATTTAGAAAACTTTGGAGGCCCAAAAAAGGGGTTTACAGGCATCCTAGACCCCCTAAAGTCCAGAAAATGTTGTGGGACCAAAAATGGTGTCAGAGAGCTCTGAATGTCCCAAAAACATTTGCAGCCACTGAAATTCCCAAAAATATTTTTGGCACGAAAAATGCATCCTACACCCCTGAAAGTTGAGAAAATGTTGGCAGCTCAAGTAAAGGCCTTAAAATGCATGTTAGGCCTTCAAAAATGTTGAAAACTTTGGAGGCCCAAAAAAGGGGTTTACAGGCATCCTAGACCCCTTAAGGTCCAGAAAATGTTGTTGGATAAAAAACGGTGTCAGAGAGCTCTGAATGTCCCAAAAACATTTGCAACCTGAAAGGGGCATTAACCCGCATCCTAGACCACTGAAATTTCCCAAAATATTTTTGCCATGAAAAATGCCTGCTACACCCCTGAAAGTTCAGAAAACACCCCAGAAATGTTGCCAGCTCAAAAAAGGCCTTAAAATGCATCTTAGGCCTGCAAAAATGTTGAAAACTTTGGAGACCCAAAAAAGGGGTTTACAGGCATCCTAGACCCCCTAAAGTCCAGAAAATGTTGTTGGACCAAAATCGGTGTCAGAGAGTTCTGAAAGGGGCATTAACCCGCATCCTAGACCACAGAAATTCCCAAAAATATTTTTGGCATTAAAAATGCATCCTACACCCCTGCAAGTTCAGAAAATGTTGATAACTCTAAAAAAGGCCTTAAAATGCATGTTAGGCCTTCAAAAATGTTGAAAACTTTGGAGGCCCAAAAAAGGGATTTACAGGCATCCTAGACCCCCTAAAGTCCAGAAAATGTTGTGGGACCAAAAATGGTGTCAGAGAGCTCTGAATGTCCCAAAAACATTTGCAGCCACTGAAATTCCCAAAAATATTTTTGGCACGAAAAATGCATCCTACACCCCTGAAAGTTGAGAAAATGTTGGCAGCTCAAGAAAAGGCCTTAAAATGCATGTTAGGCCTTCAAAAATGTTGAACACTTTGGAGGCCCAAAAAAGGGGTTTACAGGCATTCTAGACCCGCTAAGGTCCAGAAAATGTTGTTGGACCAAAAACGGTGTCAGAGAGCTCTGAATGTCCCAAAAACATTTGCAGCCTGAAAGGGGCATTAACCCGCATCCTAGACCACTGAAATTCCCAAAAATATTTTTGGCATGAAAAATGCATCCTACACCCCTGCAAGTTCAGAAAATGTTGGTAACTCTAGAAAAGGCCTTAAAATGCATGTTAGGCCTTCAAAAATGTTGAAAACTTTGGAGGCCCAAAAAAGGGATTTACAGGCATCCTAGACCTCCTAAAGTCCAGAAAATGTTGTTGGATCAAAAACGGTGTCAGAGAGCTCTGAATGTCCCAAAAACATTTGCAGCCTGAAAGGGGCATTAACCCACATCCTAGACCTCTGAAATTCCAAAAAATATTTTGTGCACGAAAAATTCATACTACACCCCTGAAAGTTCAGAATATGTTAGCAGCCCAAAAAAGGCATTAAAATGCATTTTAGGCCTGCAAAAATTTAGAAAACTTTGGAGGCCCAAAAAAGGGGTTTACAGGCATCCTAGACCCCCTAAAGTCCAGAAAATGTTGTTGGACCAAAAATGGTGTCAGAGAGCTCTGAATGTCCCAAAAACATTTGCAGCCTGAAAGGGGCATTAACACGCATCCTAGACCACTGAAAGTTCCCAAAATATTTTTGCCATGAAAAATGCCTGCTACACCCCTGAAAGTTCAGAAAACACCCCAGAAATGTTGCCAGCTCAAAAAAGGCCTTAAGATGCATCTTAGGCCTGCAAAAATGTTGAAAACTTTGGAGACCCAAAAAAGGGGTTTACAGGCATCCTAGACCCCCTAAAGTCCAGAAAATGTTGCTGGACCAAAATCGGTGTCAGAGAGCTCCGAATGTCCCAAAAACATGTGCAACCTGAAAGGGTCATTAACCCGCATCCTAGACCACTGAAATTCCCAAAAATATTTTGGCACTAAAAATGCATCCTACACCCATGAACGTTCATAAAATGTTGGCAGCTCAAGAAAAGGCCTTAAAATGCATGTTAGGCCTTCAAAAATGTTGAAAACTTTGGAGGCCCAAAAAAGGCGCAAAATAGGGGTTTACAGGCATCCTAGACCTCCTAAAGTCCAGAAAATGTTGTTGGATCAAAAACGGTGTCAGAGAGCTCTGAATGTCCCAAAAACATTTGCAGCCTGAAAGGGGCATTAACCGGCATCCTAGACCTCTGAAATTCCCAAAAATATTTTGTGCACGAAAAATGTATACTACCCCTAAAAGTTCAGAATATGTTAGAAGCCCAAAAAATGCATTCAAATGCATTTTATGCCTGAAAAAATTTAGAAAACTTTGGAGGCCCAAAAAAGGGGTTTACAGGCATCCTAGACCCCCTAAAGTCCATAAAATGTTGGTGGATCAAAAACGGTGTCAGAGAGCTCCGAATGTCCCAAAAACATGTGCAACTTGAAAGGGGCATTAACCCGCATCCTAGACCACTGAAATTCCCAAAAATATTTTTGGCAATAAAAATGCATCCTACACCTCTGAAAGTTCAGAAAATGTTGGCAGCTCAAGAAAAGGCCTTAAAATGCATGTTAGGCCTTCAAAAATGTTGAAAACTTTGGAGGCCCAAAAAAGGGATTTACAGGCATCCTAGACCCCCTGAAGTCCAGAAAATGTTGTTGGATCAAAAACGGTGTCAGAGAGCTCTGAATGTCCCAAAAACATTTGCAGCCTGAAAGGGGCATTAACCGGCATCCTAGACCTCTGAAATTCCCAAAAATATTTTGTGCACGAAAAATGTATACTACCCCTAAAAGTTCAGAATATGTTAGAAGCCCAAAAAATGCATTCAAATGCATTTTATGCCTGAAAAAATTTAGAAAACTTTGGAGGCCCAAAAAAGGGGTTTACAGGCATCCTAGACCCCCTAAAGTCCAGAAAATGTTGGTGGATCAAAAACGGTGTCAGAGAGCTCCGAATGTCCCAAAAACATGTGCAACCTGAAAGGGGCATTAACCCGAATCCTAGACCACTGAAATTCCCAAAAATATTTTTGGCAATAAAAATGCATCCTACACCCCTGAAAGTTCAGAAAATGTTGGCAGCTCTAAAAAAAGGCCTTAAAATGCATGTTAGGCCTTCAAAAATTTAGAAAACTTTGGAGGCCCAAAAAAGGGGTTTACAGGCATCCTAGACCCCCTAAAGTCCAGAAAATGATGTGGGACCAAAAATGGTGTCAGAGAGCTCTGAATGTCCCAAAAACATTTGCAGCCACTGAAATTCCCAAAAATATTTTTGGCACGAAAAATGCATCCTACACCCCTGCAAGTTCAGAAAATGTTGGTAACTCTAAAAAAGGCCTTAAAATGCATGTTAGGCCTTCAAAAATGTTGAAAACTTTGGAGGCCCAAAAAAGGGATTTACAGGCATCCTAGACCTCCTAAAGTCCAGAAAATTATGTTGGATCAAAAACGGTGTCAGAGAGCTCTGAATGTCCCAAAAACATTTGCAGCCTGAAAGGGGCATTACCCACATCCTAGACCTCTGAAATTCCCAAAAATATTTTGTGCACGAAAAATTCATACTACACCCCTGAAAGTTCAGAATATGTTAGCAGCCCAAAAAAGGCATTAAAATGCATTTTAGGCCTGCAAAAATTTAGAAAACTTTGGAGGCCCAAAAAAGGGGTTTACATGCATCCTAGACCCCCTAAAGTCCAGAAAATGTTGTTGGACCAAAATCGGTGTCAGAGAGCTCCGAATGTCCCAAAAATATGTGCAACCTGAAAGGGGCATTAACCCGCATCCTAGACCACTGAAATTCCCAAAAATATTTTGGCACTAAAAATGCATGCTACACCCCTGAAAGTTCAGAAAACACCCCAGAAATGTTGCGAGCTCATAAAAGGCCTTAACATGCATCTTAGGTCTGCAAAAATGTTGAAAACTTTGGAGACCCAAAAAAGGGGTTTACAGGCATCCTAGACCCCCTAAAGTCCAGAAAATGTTGTTGGACCAAAAATGGTGTCAGAGAGCTCTGAATGTCCCAAAAACATTTGCAGCCTGAAAGGGGCATTAACCCGCATCCTAGACCTCGGAAATTCCCAAAAATATTTTGTGCACGAAAAATGCATCCTATACCCCTGAAAGCTCAGAAAATGTTGGCAGCTCAAGAAAAGGCCTTAAAATGCATGTTAGGCCTTCAAAAATGTTGAAAACTTTGGAGGCCCAAAAAAGGGGTTTACATGCATCCTAGACCCCCTTAAGTCCAGAAACTTTTGTTGGACCAAAATCGGTGTCAGAGAGCTCTGAATGTCCCAAAAACATTTGCAGCCTGAAAGGGGCATTAACCCACATCCTAGACCACTGAAATTCCCAAAAATATTTTTGCCATGAAAAATGTATCCTACACCCTTGCAAGTTCAGAAAATGTTGGCAACTCTACAAAAGGCCTTAAAATGCATGTTAGGCCTTCAAAAATGTTGAAAACTTTGGAGGCCCAAAAAAGGGATTTACAGGCATCCTAGACCCCCTAAAGTCCAGAAAATGTTGTTGGACCAAAAATGGTGTCAGAGAGCTCTGAATGTCCCAAAAACATTTGCAGCCACTTAAATTCCAAAAATATTTTTGGCACAAAAAATGCATCCTACACCCCTGAAAGTTGAGAAAATGTTGGCAGCTCAAGAAAAGGCCTTAAAACGCATGTTAGGCCTTCAAAAATGTTGAAAACTTTGGAGGCCCAAAAAAGGGGTTTACAGGCATCCTAGACCCCCTAAAGTCCAGAAAATTTTGTTGGACCAAAATCGGTGTCAGAGAGCTCTGAATGTCCCAAAAACATTTGCAGCCTGAAAGGGGCATTAACCCACATCCTAGACCACTGAAATTCCCAAAAATATTTTTGCCATGAAAAATGCATCCTACACCCCTGCAAGTTCAGAAAATGTTGGCAACTCTACAAAAGGCCTTAAAATGCATATTAGGCCTTCAAAAATGTTGAAAACTTTGGAGGCCCAAAAAAGGGATTTACAGGCATCCTAGACCCCCTAAAGTCCAGAAAATGTTGGTGGATCAAAAACGGTGTCAGAGAGCTCCGAATGTCCCAAAAACATGTGCAACCTGAAAGGGGCCTTAACCCACATCCTAGACCGCTGAAATTCCCAGAAATATTTTTGGCAATAAAAATGCATCCTACACCCCTGAAAGTTCAGAAAATGTTGGCAGCTCAAGAAAAGGCCTTAAAATGCATGTTAGGCCTTCAAAAATGTTGAAAACTTTGGAGGTGCAAAATAGGGGTTTACAGGCATCCTAGACCTCCTAAAGTCCAGAAAATGTTGTTGGATCAAAAACGGTGTCAGAAAGCTCTGAATGTCCCAAAAACATGTGCAGCCTGAAAGGGGCATTAACCCGCATCCTAGACCTCTGAAATTCCCAAAAATATTTTGTGCACGAAAAATTCATACTACACCCCTGAAAGTTCAGAATATGTTAGCAGCCCAAAAAAGGCATTAAAATGCATTTTAGGCCTGCAAAAATTTAGAAAACTTTGGAGGCCCAAAAAAGGGGTTTACAGGCATCCTAGACCCCCTAAAGTCCAGAAAATGTTGTTGGATCAAAAACGGTGTCAGAGAGCTCTGAATGTCCCAAAAACATTTGCATCCACTGAAATTCCCAAAAATATTTTTGGCATGAAAAATGCATCCTACACCCCTGAAAGTTGAGAAAATGTTGGCAGCTCAAGAAAAGGCATTAAAATGCATGTTAGTCCTTCAAAAATGTTGAACACTTTGGAGGCCCAAAAAAGGGGTTTACAGGCATTCTAGACCCCCTAAGGTCCAGAAAATGTTGTTGGACCAAAAACGGTGTCAGAGAGCTCTGAATGTCCCAAAAACATTTGCAGCCTGAAAGGGGCATTAACCTGCATCCTAGACCTCTGAAATTCCCAAAAATATTTTGTGCACGAAAAATGCATCCTATACCCCTGAAACTCAGAATATGTTAGCAGCCCAAAGAAGGCCTTAAATGCATTTTAGGCCTACAAAAATTTAGAAAACTTTGGAGGCCCAAAAAAGGGATTTACAGGCATCCTAGACCCCCTAAAGTCCAGAAAATGTTGTGGGACCAAAAATGGTGTCAGAGAGCTCTGAATGTCCCAAAAATATTTGCAGCCACTGAAATTCCCAAAAATATTTTTGGCAGGAAAAATGCATCCTACACCCCTGAAAGTTGAGAAAATGTTGGCAGCTCAAGTAAAGGCCTTAAAATGCATGTTAGGCCTTCAAAAATGTTGAAAACTTTGGAGGCCCAAAAAAGGGGTTTACAGGCATCCTAGACCCCCTAAAGTCCAGAAAATGTTGTTGGACCAAAATCGGTGTCAGAGAGCTCTGATTGTCCCCAAAACATTTGCAGCCTGAAAGAGGCATTAAGCCGCATCCTAGACCACTGAAATTCCCAAAAATATTTTGTGCACGAAAAATGCATCCTATACCCCTGAAACTCAGAATATGTTAGCAGCCCAAAGAAGGCCTTAAAATGCATTTTAGGCCTACAAAAATTTAGAAAACTTTTGAGGCCCAAAAAAGGGATTTACAGGCATCCTAGACCCCCTAAAGTCCAGAAAATGTTGTGGGACCAAAAATGGTGTCAGAGAGCTCTGAATGTCCCAAAAATATTTGCAGCCACTGAAATTCCCAAAAATATTTTTGGCACGAAAAATGCATCCTACACCCCTGAAAGTTGAGAAAATGTTGGCAGCTCAAGTAAAGGCCTTAAAATGCATGTTAGGCCTTCAAAAATGTTGAAAACTTTGGAGGCCCAAAAAAGGGGTTTACAGGCATCCTAGACACCCTAAAGTCCAGAAAATGTTGTTGGACCAAAATCGGTGTCAGAGAGCTCTGATTGTCCCCAAAACATTTGCAGCCTGAAAGAGGCATTAAGCCGCATCCTAGACCACTGAAATTCCCAAAAATATTTTTGGCATGAAAAATGCATCCTACACCCCTGCAAGTTCAGAAAATGTTGGTAACTCTAAAAAAGGCCTTAAAATGCATGTTAGGCCTTCAAAAATGTTGAAAACTTTGGAGGCCCAAAAAAGGGATTTACAGGCATCCTAGACCCCCTAAAGTGCAGAAAATGTTGTGGGACCAAAAATGGTGTCAGAGAGCTCTGAATGTCCCAAAAACATTTGCAGCCACTGAAATTCCCAAAAATATTTTTGGCACGAAAAATGCATCCTACACCCCTGAAAGTTGAGAAAATGTTGGCAGCTCAAGAAAAGGCCTTAAAATGCATGTTAGGCCTTCAAAACTGTTGAACATTTTGGAGGCCCAAAAAAGGGGTTTACAGGCATTCTAGACCCCCTAAGGTCCAGAAAATGTTGTTGGACCAAAATTGGTGTCAGAGAGCTCTGAAAGGGGCATTAACCCGCATCCTAGACCACGGAAATTCCCAAAAATATTTTTGGCATGAAAAATGCATCCTACACCCCTGCAAGTTCAGAAAATGTTGATAACTCTAAAAAAGGCCTTAAAATGCATGTTAGGCCTTCAAAAATGTTGAAAACTTTGGAGGCCCAAAAAAGGGATTTACAGGCATCCTAGACCCCCTAAAGTCCAGAAAATGTTGTGGGACCAAAAATGGTGTCAGAGAGCTCTGAATGTCCCAAAAACATTTGCAGCCACTGAAATTCCCAAAAATATTTTTGGCACGAAAAATGCATCCTACACCCCTGAAAGTTGAGAAAATGTTGGCAGCTCAAGAAAAGGCCTTAAAATGCATGTTAGGCCTTCAAAAATGTTGAACACTTTGGAGGCCCAAAAAAGGGGTTTACAGGCATTCTAGACCCGCTAAGGTCCAGAAAATGTTGTTGGACCAAAAACGGTGTCAGAGAGCTCTGAATGTCCCAAAAACATTTGCAGCCTGAAAGGGGCATTAACACGCATCCTAGACCACTGAAATTTCCCAAAATATTTTTGCCATGAAAAATGCATGCTACACCCCTGAAAGTTCAGAAAACACCCCAGAAATGTTGCCAGCTCAAAAAAGGCCTTAAAATGCATCTTAGGCCTGCAAAAATGTTGAAAACTTTGGAGACCCAAAAAAGGGGTTTACAGGCATCCTAGACCCCCTAAAGTCCAGAAAATGTTGTTGGACCAAAAATGGTGTCAGAGAGCTCTGAATGTCCCAAAAATATTTGCAGCCTGAAAGGGGCATTAACCCGCATCCTAGACCTCTGAAATTCCCAAAAATATTTTGTGCACGAAAAATGCATCCTATACCCCTGAAAGCTCAGAAAATGTTGGCAGCTCAAGAAAAGGCCTTAAAATGCATGTTAGGCCTTCAAAAATGTTGAAAACTTTGGAGGCCCAAAAAAGGCGTTTACAGGCATCCTAGACCCCCTAAAGTCCAGAAAATGTTGTTGGACCAAAAATGGTGTCAGAGAGCTCTGAATGTCCCAAAAACATTTGCAGCCACTTAAATTCCCAAAAATATTTTTGGCACGAAAAATGCATCCTACACCCCTGAAAGTTGAGAAAATGTTGGCAGCTCAAGAAAAGGCCTTAAAACACATGTTAGGCCTTCAAAAATGTTGAAAACTTTGGAGGCCCAAAAAAGGGGTTTACAGGCATTCTAGACCCCCTAAGGTCCAGAAAATCTTGTTGGACCAAAAACGGTGTCAGAGAGCTCTGAATGTCCCAAAAACATGTGCAACCTGAAAGGGGCATTAACTCGCATCCCAGACCACTGAAATTCCCAAAAATATTTTTGGCACTAAAAATACATCCTACACCCCTGAAAGTTCAGAAAATGTTTGCAGCTCAAGAAAAGGCCTTAAAATGCATGTTCGGCCTTCAAAAATGTTGAAAACTTTGGAGGCCCAAAAAAGGGGTTTACAGGCATCCTAGACCCCCTAAAGTCAAGAAAATGTTGTAGGACCAAAAATGGTGTCAGAGAGCTCTGAATGTCCCAAAAACATTTGCAGCCTGAAAGGGGCATTAACACGCATCCTAGACCACTGAAATTTCCCAAAATATTTTTGCCATGAAAAATGCATGCTACACCCCTGAAAGTTCAGAAAACACCCCAGAAATGTTGCCAGCTCAAAAAAGGCCTTAAAATGCATCTTAGGCCTGCAAAAATGTTGAAAACTTTGGAGACCCAAAAAAGGGGTTTACAGGCATCCTAGACCCCCTAAAGTCCAGAAAATGTTGTTGGACCAAAATCGGTGTCAGAGAGCTCTGAAAGGGGCATTAACCCGCATCCTAGACCACGGAAATTCCCAAAAATATTTTTGGCATGAAAAATGCATCCTACACCCCTGCAAGTTCAGAAAATGTTGATAACTCTAAAAAAGGCCTTAAAATGCATGTTAGGCCTTCAAAAATGTTGAAAACTTGGAGGCCCAAAAAAAGGGATTTACAGGCATCCTAGACCCCCTAAAGTCCAGAAAATGTTGTGGGACCAAAAATGGTGTCAGAGAGCTCTGAATGTCCCAAAAACATTTGCAGCCTGAAAGGGGCATTAACCCACATCCTAGACCTCTGAAATTCCAAAAAATATTTTGTGCACAGAAAATTCATACTACACCCCTGAAAATTCAGAATATGTTAGCAGCCCAAAGAAGGCCTTAAAATGCATTTTAGGTCTAAAAAAATTTAGAAAAATTTGGAGGCCCAAAAAAGGCGTTTACAGGCATCCTAGACCCCCTAAAGTCCAGAAAATGTTGTTGGACCAAAAATGGTGTCAGAGAGCTCTGAATGTCCCAAAAACATTTGCAACCTGAAAGGGGCATTAACCCGCATCCTAGACCACGGAAATTCCCAAAAATATTTTTGGCATGAAAAATGCATCCTACACCCCTGAAAGTTCAGAAAATGTTGGCAGGTCAAGAAAAGGCCTTAAAATGCATGTTAGGCCTTCAAAAATGTTCAAAACTTTGGAGGCCCAAAAAAGGGGTTTACAGGCATCCTAGACCCCCTAAAGTCCAGAAAATGTTGTTGGACCAAAATCGGTGTCAGAGAGCTCTGAATGTCCCCAAAACATTTGCAGCCTGAAAGGGGCATTAACCCGCATCCTAGACCACTGAAATTCCCAAAAATATTTTTGGCAAGAAAAATGCATCCTACACCCCTGCAAGTTCAGAAAATGTTGGTAACTCTAAAAAAGGCCTTAAAATGCATGTTAGGCCTTCAAAAATGTTGAAAACTTTGGAGGCCCAAAAAAGGGATTTACAGGCATCCTAGACCCCCTAAAGTCCAGAAAATGTTGTGGGACCAAAAATGGCGTCAGAGAGCTCTGAATGTCCCAAAAACATTTGCAGCCTGAAAGTGGCATTAACCCGCATCCTAGACCTCTGAAATTCCAAAAAATATTTTGTGCACGAAAAATGTATCCTATACCCCTGAACGTTCATAAAATGTTGGCAGCTCAAGAAAAGGCCTTAAAATGCGTGTTAGGCCTTCAAAAATGTTGAAAACTTTGGAGGTGCAAAATAGGGGTTTACAGGCATCCTAGACCTCCTAAAGTCCAGAAAATGTTGTTGGATCAAAAACGGTGTCAGAGAGCTCTGAATGTCCCAAAAACATTTGCAGCCTGAAAGGGGCATTAACCCGCATCCTAGACCTCTGAAATTCCCAAAAATATTTTGTGCATGAAAAATTCATACTACACCCCTGAAAGTTCAGAATATGTTAGCAGCCCAAAAAAGACATTAAAATGCATTTTAGGCCTGCAACAATTTAGAAAACTTTGGAGGCCCAAAAAAGGGGTTTACAGGCATCCTAGACCCCCTAAAGTCCAGAAAATGTTGTTGGACCAAAAACGGTGTCAGAGAGCTCTGAATGTCCCAAAAACATTTGCAGCCTGAAAGGGGCATTAACCCGCATCCTAGACCTCTGAAATTCCCAAAAATATTTTGTGCATGAAAAATTCATACTACACCCCTGAAAGTTCAGAATATGTTAGCAGCCCAAAAAAGCCATTAAAATGCATTTTAGGCCTGCAAAAATTTAGAAAACTTTGGAGGCCCAAAAAAGGGGTTTACGGGCATCCTAGACCCCCTAAAGTCCAGAAAATGTTGTGGGACCAAAAATGGTGTCAGAGAGCTCTGAATGTCCCAAAAACATTTGCAGCCACTGAAATTCCCAAAAATATTTTTGGCACGAAAAATGCATCCTACACCCCTGAAAGTTGAGAAAATGTTGGCAGCTCAAGAAAAGGCCTTAAAACGCATGTTAGGCCTTCAAAAATGTTGAAAACTTTGGAGGCCCAAAAAAGCGGTTTACAGGCATTCTAGACCCCCTAAGGTCCAGAAAATGTTGTTGGACCAGAAACGGTGTCAGAGAGCTCTGAATGTCCCAAAAACATTTGCACCCTGAAAGGGGCATTAACCCGCATCCTAGACCTCTGAAATTCCCAAAAATATTTTGTGCACGAAAAATGCATCCTATACCCCTGAAACTCAGAATATGTTAGCAGCCCAAAGAAGGCCTTAAAATGCATTTTAGGCCTACAAAAATTTAGAAAACTTTGGAGGCCCAAAAAAGGGGTTTACAGGCATCCTAGACCCCCTAAAGTCCAGAAAATGTTGTGGGACCAAAAATGGTGTCAGAGAGCTCTGAATGTCCCAAAAACATTTGCAGCCACTGAAATTCCCAAAAATATTTTTGGCACGAAAAATGCATCCTACACCCCTGAAAGTTGAGAAAATGTTGGCAGCTCAAGTAAACGCCTTAAAATGCATGTTAGGCCTTCAAAAATGTTGAAAACTTTGGAGGCCCAAAAAAGGGGTTTACAGGCATCCTAGACCCCTTAAGGTCCAGAAAATGTTGTTGGATAAAAAACGGTGTCAGAGAGCTCTGAATGTCCCAAAAACATTTGCAACCTGAAAGGGGCATTAACCCGCATCCTAGACCACTGAAATTTCCCAAAATATTTTTGCCATGAAAAATGCCTGCTACACCCCTGAAAGTTCAGAAAACACCCCAGAAATGTTGCCAGCTCAAAAAAGGCCTTAAAATGCATCTTAGGCCTGCAAAAATGTTGAAAACTTTGGAGACCCAAAAAAGGGGTTTACAGGCATCCTAGACCCCCTAAAGTCCAGAAAATGTTGTTGGACCAAAATCGGTGTCAGAGAGCTCTGAAAGGGGCATTAACCCGCATCCTAGACCACGGAAATTCCCAAAAATATTTTTGGCATGAAAAATGCATCCTACACCCCTGCAAGTTCAGAAAATGTTGATAACTCTAAAAAAGGCCTTAAAATGCATGTTAGGCCTTCAAAAATGTTGAAAACTTTGGAGGCCCAAAAAACGGATTTACAGGCATCCTAGACCCCCTAAAGTCCAGAAAATGTTGTGGGACCAAAAATGGTGTCAGAGAGCTCTGAATGTCCCAAAAACATTTGCAGCCTGAAAGGGGCATTAACCCACATCCTAGACCTCTGAAATTCCAAAAAATATTTTGTGCACGAAAAATTCATACTACACCCCTGAAAGTTCAGAATATGTTAGCAGCCCAAAAAAGGCATTAAAATGCATTTTAGGCCTGCAAAAATTTAGAAAACTTTGGAGGCCCAAAAAAGGGGTTTACAGGCATCCTAGACCCCCTAAAGTCCAGAAAATGTTGTTGGACCAAAAATGGTGTCAGAGAGCTCTGAATGTCCCAAAACCATTTGCAGCCTGAAAGGGGCATTAACACGCATCCTAGACCACTGAAATTTCCCAAAATATTTTTGCCATGAAAAATGCATGCTACACCCCTGAAAGTTCAGAAAACACCCCAGAAATGTTGCCAGGTCAAAAAAGGCCTTGAAATGCATCCTAGACCTCTGAAATTCCAAAAAATATTTTGTGCACGAAAAATTCATACTACACCCCTGAAAGTTCAGAATATGTTAGCAGCCCAAAAAAGGCATTAAAATGCATTTTAGGCCTGCAAAAATGTTGAAAACTTTGGAGGCGCAAAATAGGGGTTTACAGGCATCCTAGACCTCCTAAAGTCCAGAAAATGTTGTTGGATCAAAAACGGTGTCAGAGAGCTCTGAATGTCCCAAAAACATTTGCAGCCTGAAAGGGTCATTAACCCGCATCCTAGACCTCTAAAATTCCCAAAAATATTTTGTGCACGAAAAATTCATACTACACCCCTGAAAGTTCAGAATATGTTAGCAGTCCAAAGAAGGCCTTAAAATGCATTTTAGGCCTACAAAAATTTAGAAAACTTTGGAGGCCCAAAAAAGGCGTTTACGGGCATCCTAGACCCCCTAAAGTCCAGAAAATGTTGTGGGACCAAAAATAGTGTCAGAGAGCTCTGAATGTCCCAAAAACATTTGCAGCCTGAAAGGGGCATTAACCGGCATCCTTGACCTCTGAAATTCCCAAAAATATTTTTTTGCACGAAAAATGTATACTACCCCTAAAAGTTCAGAATATGTTAGAAGCCCAAAAAATGCATTCAAATGCATTTTAGGCCTGCAAAAATTTAGAAAACATTGGAGGCCCAAAAAAGGGGTTTACAGGCATCCTAGACCCCCTAAAGTCCAGAAAATGTTGTTGGACCAAAAATGGTGTCAGAGAGCTCTGAATGTCCCAAAAACATTTGCAGCCACTGAAATTCCCAAAAATATTTTTGGCACGAAAAATGCATCCTACACCCCTGAAAGTTGAGAAAATGTTGGCAGCTCAAGAAAAGGCCTTAAAACGCATGTTAGGCCTTCAAAAATGTTGAAAACTTTGGAGGCCCAAAAAAGCGGTTTACAGGCATTCTAGACCCCCTAAGGTCCAGAAAATGTTGTTGGACCAGAAACGGTGTCAGAGAGCTCTGAATGTCCCAAAAACATTTGCACCCTGAAAGGGGCATTAACCCGCATCCTAGACCTCTGAAATTCCCAAAAATATTTTGTGCACGAAAAATGCATCCTATACCCCTGAAACTCAGAATATGTTAGCAGCCCAAAGAAGGCCTTAAAATGCATTTTAGGCCTACAAAAATTTAGAAAACTTTGGAGGCCCAAAAAAGGGGTTTACAGGCATCCTAGACCCCCTAAAGTCCAGAAAAAGTTTTTGGACCAAAATCGGTGTCAGAGAGCTCTGAAAGGGGCATTAACCCACATCCTAGACCACTGAAATTCCCAAAAATATTTTTGGCATGAAAAATGCATCCTACACCCCTGCAAGTTCAGAAAATGTTGGTAACTCTAAAAAAGGCCTTAAAATGCATGTTAGGCCTTCAAAAATGTTGAAAACTTTGGAGGCACAAAATAGGGGTTTACAGGCATCCTAGACCTCCTAAAGTCCAGAAAATGTTGTTGGATCAAAAACGGTGTCAGAGAGCTCTGAATGTCCCAAAAACATTTGCAGCCTGAAAGGGCCATTAACCCACATCCTACACCTCTGAAATTCCCAAAAATATTTTGTGCACGAAAAATTCATACTACACCCTTGAAAGTTCAGAATATGTTAGCAGCCCAAAAAAGGCATTAAAATGCATTTTAGGCCTGCAAAAATTTAGAAAACTTTGGATGCCCAAAAAAGGGGTTTACAGGCATCCTAGAACCCCTAATGTCCAGAAAATGTTGTTGGACCAAAAATGGTGTCAGAGAGCTCTGAATGTCCCAAAAACATTTGCAGCCTGAAAGGGGCATTAACCCGCATCCTAGACCTCTAAAATTCCCAAAAATATTTTGTGCACGAAAAATTCATACTACACCCCTGAAAGTTGAGAAAATGTTGGCAGCTCAAGAAAAGGCCTTAAAGCACATGTTAGGCCTTCAAAAATGTTGAAAACTTTGGAGGCCCAAAAAAGGGGTTTACAGGCATCCTAGACCCCCTAAAGTCCAGAAAATGTTGTTGGACCAATATCGGTGTCAGAGAGCTATGAATGTCCCAAAAACATTTGCAGCCTGAAAGGGGCATTAACCCGCATCCTAGACCACTGAAATTTCCCAAAATATTTTTGGCATGAAAAATGCATGCTACACCCCTGAAAGTTCAGAAAACACCCCAGAAATGTTGCCAGCTCAAAAAAGGCCTTAAAATGCATCTTAGACCTGCAAAAATGTTGAAAACTTTGAAGACCCAAAAAAGGGGTTTACAGGCATCCTAGACCCCCTAAAGTCCAGAAAATGTTGTTGGACCAAAATCGGTGTCAGAGAGCTCTGAAAGGGGCATTATCCCGCATCCTAGACCACTGAAATTCCCAAACATATTTTTGGCACGAAAAATGCATCCTACACCCCTGAAAGTTCAGAAAATGTTGGCAGCTCAAGAAAAGGCCTTAAAATGCATGTTAGGCCTTCAAAATGTTGAAAACTTTGGAGGCCCAAAAAAGGGGTTTACAGGCATCCTAGACCCCCTAAAGTCCAGAAAATGTTGTTGGACCAAAAATGGTGTCAGAGAGCTCTGAATGTCCCAAAAACATCTGCAGCCTGAAAGGGGCATTAACCCGCATCCTAGACCTCTGAAATTCCTAAAAATATTTTGTGCACGAAAAATGCATCCTATACCCCTGAAACTCAGAATATGTTAGCAGCCCAAAGAAGGCCTTAAAATGCATTTTAGGCCTACAAAAATTTAGAAAACTTTGGAGGCCCAAAAAAGGGGTTTACAGGCATCCTAGACCCCCTAAAGTCCAGAAAATGTTGTGGGACCAAAAATGGTGTCAGGGAGCTCTGAAAGGGGCATTAACCTGCATCCTAGATCACTGAAATTCCCAAAAATATTTTTGGCAATAAAAATGCATCCTACACCCCTGAAAGTTCAGAAAATGTTGGCAGCTCAAGAAAAGGCCTTAAAATGCATGTTAGGCCTTCAAAAATGTTGAAAACTTTGGAGGCACAAAATAGGGGTTTACAGGCATCCTAGACCTCCTAAAGTCCAGAAAATGTTGTTGGATCAAAAACGGTGTCAGAGAGCTCTGAATGTCCCAAAAACATTTGCAGCCTGAAAGGGGCATTAACCCACATCCTAGACCTCTGAAATTCCCAAAAATATTTTGTGCACGAAAAATTCATACTACACCCTTGAAAGTTCAGAATATGTTAGCAGCCCAAAAAAGGCATTAAAATGCATTTTAGGCCTGCAAAAATTTAGAAAACTTTGGAGGCCCAAAAAAGGGGTTTACAGGCATCCTAGACCCCTTCAGGTCCAGAAAATGTTGTTGGATCAAAAATGGTGTCAGAGAGCTCTGAATGTCCCAAAAACATTTGCAACCTGAAAGGGGCATTAACCCGCATCCTAGACCACTGAAATTTCCCAAAATATTTTTGCCATGAAAAATGCATGCTACACCCCTGAAAGTTCAGAAAACACCCCAGAAATGTTGGCAGCTCAAGTAAAGGCCTTAAAATGCATGTTAGGCCTTCAAAAATGTTGAAAACTTTGGAGGCCCAAAAAAGGGGTTTACAGGCATCGTAGACCCCCTAAAGTCCAGAAAATGTTGTTGGACCAAAATCGGTGTCAGAGAGCTCTGATTGTCCCCAAAACATTTGCAGCCTGAAAGGGGCATTAACCCGCATCCTAGACCACTGAAATTCCCAAAAATATTTTTGGCATGAAAAATGCATCCTGCACCCCTGCAAGTTCAGAAAATGTTGGTAACTCTAAAAAAGGCCTTAAAATGCATGTTAGGCCTTCAAAAATGTTGAAAACTTTGGAGGCCCAAAAATAGGGTTTACAGGCATCCTAGACCTCCTAAAGTCCAGAAAATGTTGTTGGATCAAAAACGGTGTCAGAGAGCTTTGAATGTCCCAAAAACATTTGCAGCCTGAAAGGGGCATTAACCCACATCCTAGACCTCTGAAATTCCAAAAAATATTTTGTGCACGAAAAATTCATACTACACCCCTGAAAGTTCAGAATATGTTAGCAGCCCAAAAAAGGCATTAAAATGCATTTTAGGCCTGCAAAAATTTAGAAAACTTTGGAGGCCCAAAAAAGGGGTTTACAGGCATCCTAGACCCCCTAAAGTCCAGAAAATGTTGTTGGACCGAAAATGGTGTCAGAGAGCTCTGAATGTCCCAAAACCATTTGCAGCCTGAAAGGGGCATTAACCCACATCCTAGACCTCTGAAATTCCAAAAAATATTTTGTGCACGAAAAATTCATACTACACCCCTGAAAGTTCAGAATATGTTAGCAGCCCAAAGAAGGCCTTAAAATGCATTTTAGGCCTACAAAAATTTAGAAAACTTTGGAGGCCCAAAAAGGGGTTTACAGGCATCCTAGACCCCCTAAAGTCCAGAAAATGTTGTTGGACCAAAATCGGTGTTAGAGAGCTCTGAATGTCCCAAAAACATGTGCAACCTGAAAGGGGCATTAACCCGCACCCTAGACCACTGAAATTCCCAAAAATATTTTGGCACTGAAAATGCATCCTACACCCCTGAACGTTCATAAAATGTTGGCAGCTCAAGAAAAGGCCTTAAAATGCATGTTAGGCCTTCAAAAATGTTGAAAACTTTGGAGGCGCAAAATAGGGGTTTACAGGCATCCTAGACCTCCTAAAGTCCAGAAAATGTTGTTGGATCAAAAACGGTGTCAGAGAGCTCTGAATGTCCCAAAAACATTTGCAGCCTGAAAGGGCATTAACCCGCACCCTAGACCTCTGAAATTCCCAAAAATATTTTGTGCACGAAAAATTCATACTACACCCCTGAAAGTTCAGAATATGTTAGCAGCCCAAAGAAGGCCTTAAAATGCATTTTAGGCCTACAAAAATTTAGAAAATTTTGGAGGCCCAAAAAAGGCGTTTACAGGCATCCTAGACCCTCTAAAGTCCAGAAAATGTTGTGGGACCAAAAACGGTGTCAGAGAGCTCTGAATGTCCCAAAAACATTTGCAGCCTGAAAGGGGCATTGACCAGCATCCTAGACCTCTGAAATTCCCAAAAATATTTTGTGCACGAAAAATTCATACTACACCCCTGAAAGTTCAGAATATGTGAGCAGCCCAAAAAAGGCATTAAAATGCATTTTAGGCCTGCAAAAATTTAGAAAACTTTGGAGGCCCAAAAAAGGGGTTTACAGGCATCCTAGACCCCCTAAAGTCCAGAAAATTTTGTTGGACCAAAAATGGTGTCAGAGAGCTCTGAATGTCCCAAAAACATTTGCAGCCTGAAAGGGGCATTAACCCGCATCCTAGACCACTGAAATTTCCCAAAATATTTTTGCCATGAAAAATGCATGTTACACCCCTGAAAGTTCAGAAAACACGACAGAAATGTTGGCAGCTCAAAAAAGGCCTTAAAATGCATCTTAGGCCTGCAAAAATGTTGAAAACTTTGGAGACCCAAAAAAGGGGTTTACAGGCATCCTAGACCCCCTAAACTCCAGAAAATGTTGTTGGACCAAAATCGGTGCCAGAGAGCTCTGAAAGGGGCATTAACCCGCATCCTAGACCACTGAAATTCCCAAAAATATTTTTGGCACGAAAAATGCATCCTACACCCCTGAAAGGTCAGAAAATGTTGGCAGCTCAAGAAAAGGCCTTAAAATGCATGTTAGGCCTTCAAAAATGTTGAAAACTTTGGAGGCCCAAAAAAGGGGTTTACAGGCATCCTAGACCCCCTAAAGTCCAGAAAAAGTTTTTGGACCAAAATCGGTGTCAGAGAGCTCTGAAAGGGGCATTAACCCACATCCTAGACCACTGAAATTCCCAAAAATATTTTTGGCATGAAAAATGCATCCTACACCCGTGCAAGTTCAGAAAATGTTGGTAACTCTAAAAAAGGCCTTAAAATGCATGTTAGGCCTTCAAAAATGTTGAAAACTTGGAGGCCCAAAAAAGGGATTTACAGGCATCCTAGACCCCCTAAAGTCCAGAAAATGTTGTGGGACCAAAAATGGTGTCAGAGAGCTCTGAATGTCCCAAAAACATTTGCAGCCACTGAAATTCCCAAAAATATTTTTGGCACGAAAAATGCATCCTACACCCCTGAAAGTTGAGAAAATGTTGGCAGCTCAAGAAAAGGCTTTAAAACGCATGTTAGGCCTTCAAAAATGTTGAAAACTTTGGAGGCCCAAAAAAGGGGTTTACAGGCATTCTAGACCCCCTAAAGTCCAGAAAATGTTGTTGGACCAAAAACGGTGTCAGAGAGCTCTGAATGTCCCAACAACATTTGCAGCCTGAAAGGGGCATTAACCCGCATCCTAGACCACTGAAATTCCCAAAAATATTTTGTGTACGAAAAATGCATCCTATACCCCTGAAACTCAGAATATGTTAGCAGCCCAAAGAAGGCCTTAAAATGCATTTTAGGCCTACAAAAATTTAGAAAACTTTGGAGGCCCAAAAAAGGGGTTTACAGGCATCCAAGACCCCCTAAAGTCCAGAAAATGTTGTGGGACCAAAAATGGTGTCAGAGAGCTCTGAATGTCCCAAAAACATCTGCAGCCACTGAAATTCCCAAAAATATTTTTGGCACGAAAAATGCATCCTACACCCCTGAAAGTTGAGAAAATGTTGGCAGCTCAAGTAAAGGCCTTAAAATGCATGCTAGGCCTTCAAAAATGTTGAAAAATTTTGGAGGCCCAAAAAAGGGGTTTACAGGCATCCTAGACCCCTTAAGGTCCAGAAAATGTTGTTGGATCAAAAACGGTGTCAGAGAGCTCTGAATGTCCCAAAAACATTTGCAACCTGAAAGGGGCATTAACCCGCATCCTAGACCACGGAAATTCCCAAAAATATTTTTGGCATGAAAAATGCATCCTACACCCCTGAAAGTTCAGAAAATGTTGGCAGGTCAAGAAAAGGCCTTAAAATGCATGTTAGGCCTTCAAAAATGTTCAAAACTTTGGAGGCCCAAAAAAGGGGTTTACAGGCATCCTAGACCCCCTAAAGTCCAGAAAATGTTGTTGGACCAAAATCGGTGTCAGAGAGCTCTGAATGTCCCCAAAACATTTGCAGCCTGAAAGGGGCATTAACCCGCATCCTAGACCACTGAAATTCCCAAAAATATTTTTGTCAAGAAAAATGCATCCTACACCCCTGCAAGTTCAGAAAATGTTGGCAGCTCAAGAAAAGGCCTTAAAATGCGTGTTAGGCCTTCAAAAATGTTGAAAACTTTGGAGGTGCAAAATAGGGGTTTACAGGCATCCTAGACCCCCTAAAGTCCAGAAAATGTTGTTGGACCAAAAACGGTGTCAGAGAGCTCTGAATGTCCCAAAAACATTTGCAGCCTGAAAGGGGCATTAACCCGCATCCTAGACCTCTGAAATTCCCAAAAATATTTTGTGCATGAAAAATTCATACTACACCCCTGAAAGTTCAGAATATGTTAGCAGCCCAAAAAAGCCATTAAAATGCATTTTAGGCCTGCAAAAATTTAGAAAACTTTGGAGGCCCAAAAAAGGGGTTTACGGGCATCCTAGACCCCCTAAAGTCCAGAAAATGTTGTGGGACCAAAAATGGTGTCAGAGAGCTCTGAATGTCCCAAAAACATTTGCAGCCACTGAAATTCCCAAAAATATTTTTGGCACGAAAAATGCATCCTACACCCCTGAAAGTTGAGAAAATGTTGGCAGCTCAAGAAAAGGCCTTAAAACGCATGTTAGGCCTTCAAAAATGTTGAAAACTTTGGAGGCCCAAAAAAGCGGTTTACAGGCATTCTAGACCCCCTAAGGTCCAGAAAATGTTGTTGGACCAGAAACGGTGTCAGAG
Organism: Ambystoma mexicanum; assembly: GCF_040938575.1. NCBI lineage: Eukaryota > Metazoa > Chordata > Amphibia > Caudata > Ambystomatidae > Ambystoma > Ambystoma mexicanum. The sequence continues at coordinate 318,910,603 of NC_090931.1, read as the reverse complement.
AGCTCTGAATGTCCCAAAAACATTTGCACCCTGAAAGGGGCATTAACCCGCATCCTAGACCTCTGAAATTCCCAAAAATATTTTGTGCACGAAAAATGCATCCTATACCCCTGAAACTCAGAATATGTTAGCAGCCCAAAGAAGGCCTTAAAATGCATTTTAGGCCTACAAAAATTTAGAAAACTTTGGAGGCCCAAAAAAGGGGTTTACAGGCATCCTAGACCCCCTAAAGTCCAGAAAATGTTGTGGGACCAAAAATGGTGTCAGAGAGCTCTGAATGTCCCAAAAACATTTGCAGCCACTGAAATTCCCAAAAATATTTTTGGCACGAAAAATGCATCCTACACCCCTGAAAGTTGAGAAAATGTTGGCAGCTCAAGTAAAGGCCTTAAAATGCATGTTAGGCCTTCAAAAATGTTGAAAACTTTGGAGGCCCAAAAAAGGGGTTTACAGGCATCCTAGACCCCTTAAGGTCCAGAAAATGTTGATGGATAAAAAACGGTGTCAGAGAGCTCTGAATGTCCCAAAAACATTTGCAACCTGAAAGGGGCATTAACCCGCATCCTAGACCACTGAAATTTCCCAAAATATTTTTGCCATGAAAAATGCCTGCTACACCCCTGAAAGTTCAGAAAACACCCCAGAAATGTTGCCAGCTCAAAAAAGGCCTTAAAATGCATCTTAGGCCTGCAAAAATGTTGAAAACTTTGGAGACCCAAAAAAGGGGTTTACAGGCATCCTAGACCCCCTAAAGTCCAGAAAATGTTGTTGGACCAAAATCGGTGTCAGAGAGTTCTGAAAGGGGCATTAACCCGCATCCTAGACCACAGAAATTCCCAAAAATATTTTTGGCATTAAAAATGCATCCTACACCCCTGCAAGTTCAGAAAATGTTGATAACTCTAAAAAAGGCCTTAAAATGCATGTTAGGCCTTCAAAAATGTTGAAAACTTTGGAGGCCCAAAAAAGGGATTTACAGGCATCCTAGACCCCCTAAAGTCCAGAAAATGTTGTGGGACCAAAAATGGTGTCAGAGAGCTCTGAATGTCCCAAAAACATTTGCAGCCACTGAAATTCCCAAAAATATTTTTGGCACGAAAAATGCATCCTACACCCCTGAAAGTTGAGAAAATGTTGGCAGCTCAAGAAAAGGCCTTAAAATGCATGTTAGGCCTTCAAAAATGTTGAACACTTTGGAGGCCCAAAAAAGGGGTTTACAGGCATTCTAGACCCGCTAAGGTCCAGAAAATGTTGTTGGACCAAAAACGGTGTCAGAGAGCTCTGAATGTCCCAAAAACATTTGCAGCCTGAAAGGGGCATTAACCCGCATCCTAGACCACTGAAATTCCCAAAAATATTTTTGGCATGAAAAATGCATCCTACACCCCTGCAAGTTCAGAAAATGTTGGTAACTCTAGAAAAGGCCTTAAAATGCATGTTAGGCCTTCAAAAATGTTGAAAACTTTGGAGGCCCAAAAAAGGGATTTACAGGCATCCTAGACCTCCTAAAGTCCAGAAAATGTTGTTGGATCAAAAACGGTGTCAGAGAGCTCTGAATGTCCCAAAAACATTTGCAGCCTGAAAGGGGCATTAACCCACATCCTAGACCTCTGAAATTCCAAAAAATATTTTGTGCACGAAAAATTCATACTACACCCCTGAAAGTTCAGAATATGTTAGCAGCCCAAAAAAGGCATTAAAATGCATTTTAGGCCTGCAAAAATTTAGAAAACTTTGGAGGCCCAAAAAAGGGGTTTACAGGCATCCTAGACCCCCTAAAGTCCAGAAAATGTTGTTGGACCAAAAATGGTGTCAGAGAGCTCTGAATGTCCCAAAAACATTTGCAGCCTGAAAGGGGCATTAACACGCATCCTAGACCACTGAAATTTCCCAAAATATTTTTGCCATGAAAAATGCCTGCTACACCCCTGAAAGTTCAGAAAACACCCCAGAAATGTTGCCAGCTCAAAAAAGGCCTTAAGATGCATCTTAGGCCTGCAAAAATGTTGAAAACTTTGGAGACCCAAAAAAGGGGTTTACAGGCATCCTAGACCCCCTAAAGTCCAGAAAATGTTGTTGGACCAAAATCGGTGTTAGAGAGCTCCGAATGTCCCTAAAACATATGCAACCTGAAAGGGGCATTAACCCGCACCCTAGACCACTGAAATTCCCAAAAATATATTGGCACTGAAAATGCATCCTACACCCCTGAACGTTCATAAAATGTTGGCAGCTCAAGAAAAGGCCTTAAAATGCATGTTAGGCCTTCAGAAATGTTGAAAACTTTGGAGGCGCAAAATAGGGGTTTACAGGCATCCTAGACCTCCTAAAGTCCAGAAAATGTTGTTGGATCAAAAACGGTGTCAGAGAGCTCTGAATGTCCCAAAAACATTTGCAGCCTGAAAGGGGCATTAACCAGCATCCTAGACCTCTGAAATTCCCAAAAATATTGTGTGCACGAAAAATTCATACTACACCCCTGAAAGCTCAGAATATGTTAGCAGCCCAAAAAAGGCATTAAAATGCATTTTAGGCCTGCAAAAATTTAGAAAACTTTGGAGGCCCAAAAAAGGGGTTTATAGGCATCCTAGACCCCTTAAGGTCCAGAAAATGTTGTTGGATAAAAAACGGTGTCAGAGAGCTCTGAATGTCCCAAAAACATTTGCAGCCTGAAAGGGGCATTAACACGCATCCTAGACCACTGAAATTTCCCAAAATATTTTTGCCATGAAAAATGCCTGCTACACCCCTGAAAGTTCAGAAAACACCCCAGAAATGTTGCCAGCTCAAAAAAGGCCTTAAAATGCATCTTAGGCCTGCAAAAATGTTGAAAACTTTGGAGACCCAAAAAAGGGGTTTACAGGCATCCTAGACCCCCTAAAGTCCAGAAAATGTTGTTGGACCAAAATCGGTGTCAGAGAGCTCTGAAAGGGGCATTAACCCGCATCCTAGACCACGGAAATTCCCAAAAATATTTTTGGCATGAAAAATGCATCCTACACCCCTGCAAGTTCAGAAAATGTTGATAACTCTAAAAAAGGCCTTAAAATGCATGTTAGGCCTTTAAAAATGTTGAAAACTTTGGAGGCCCAAAAAAGGGATTTACAGGCATCCTAGACCCCCTAAAGTCCAGAAAATGTTGTGGGACCAAAAATGGTGTCAGAGAGCTCTGAATGTCCCAAAAACATTTGCAGCCACTGAAATTCCCAAAAATATTTTTGGCACGAAAAATGCATCCTACACCCCTGAAAGTTGAGAAAATGTTGGCAGCTCAAGAAAAGGCCTTAAAATGCATGTTAGGCCTTCAAAAATGTTGAACACTTTGGAGGCCCAAAAAAGGGGTTTACAGGCATTCTAGACCCGCTAAGGTCCAGAAAATGTTGTTGGACCAAAAACGGTGTCAGAGAGCTCTGAATGTCCCAAAAACATTTGCAGCCTGAAAGGGGCATTAACCCGCATCCTAGACCACTGAAATTCCCAAAAATATTTTTGGCATGAAAAATGCATCCTACACCCCTGCAAGTTCAGAAAATGTTGGTAACTCTAGAAAAGGCCTTAAAATGCATGTTAGGCCTTCAAAAATGTTGAAAACTTTGGAGGCCCAAAAAAGGGATTTACAGGCATCCTAGACCTCCTAAAGTCCAGAAAATGTTGTTGGATCAAAAACGGTGTCAGAGAGCTCTGAATGTCCCAAAAACATTTGCAGCCTGAAAGGGGCATTAACCCACATCCTAGACCTCTGAAATTCCAAAAAATATTTTGTGCACGAAAAATTCATACTACACCCCTGAAAGTTCAGAATATGTTAGCAGCCCAAAAAAGGCATTAAAATGCATTTTAGGCCTGCAAAAATTTAGAAAACTTTGGAGGCCCAAAAAAGGGGTTTACAGGCATCCTAGACCCCCTAAAGTCCAGAAAATGTTGTTGGACCAAAAATGGTGTCAGAGAGCTCTGAATGTCCCAAACACATTTGCAGCCTGAAAGGGGCATTAACACGCATCCTAGACCACTGAAATTTCCCAAAATATTTTTGCCATGAAAAATGCCTGCTACACCCCTGAAAGTTCAGAAAACACCCCAGAAATGTTGCCAGCTCAAAAAAGGCCTTAAGATGCATCTTAGGCCTGCAAAAATGTTGAAAACTTTGGAGACCCAAAAAAGGGGTTTACAGGCATCCTAGACCCCCTAAAGTCCAGAAAATGTTGTTGGACCAAAATCGGTGTTAGAGAGCTCCGAATGTCCCTAAAACATATGCAACCTGAAAGGGGCATTAACCCGCACCCTAGACCACTGAAATTCCCAAAAATATATTGGCACTGAAAATGCATCCTACACCCCTGAACGTTCATAAAATGTTGGCAGCTCAAGAAAAGGCCTTAAAATGCATGTTAGGCCTTCAAAAATGTTGAAAACTTTGGAGGCGCAAAATAGGGGTTTACAGGCATCCTAGACCTCCTAAAGTCCAGAAAATGTTGTTGGATCAAAAACGGTGTCAGAGAGCTCTGAATGTCCTAAAAACATTTGCAGCCTGAAAGGGGCATTAACCAGCATCCTAGACCTCTGAAATTCCCAAAAATATTGTGTGCACGAAAAATTCATACTACACCCCTGAAAGTTCAGAATATGTTAGCAGCCCAAAAAAGGCATTAAAATGCATTTTAGGCCTGCAAAAATTTAGAAAACTTTGGAGGCCCAAAAAAGGGGTTTACAGGCATCCTAGACCCCTTAAGGTCCAGAAAATGTTGTTGGATAAAAAACGGTGTCAGAGAGCTCTGAATGTCCCAAAAACATTTGCAGCCTGAAAGGGGCATTAACACGCATCCTAGACCACTGAAATTTCCCAAAATATTTTTGCCATGAAAAATGCCTGCTACACCCCTGAAAGTTCAGAAAACACCCCAGAAATGTTGCCAGCTCAAAAAAGGCCTTAAAATGCATCTTAGGCCTGCAAAAATGTTGAAAACTTTGGAGACCCAAAAAAGGGGTTTACAGGCATCCTAGACCCCCTAAAGTCCAGAAAATGTTGTTGGACCAAAATCGGTGTCAGAGAGCTCTGAAAGGGGCATTAACCCGCATCCTAGACCATGGAAATTCCCAAAAATATTTTTGGCATGAAAAATGCATCCTACACCCCTGCAAGTTCAGAAAATGTTGGTAACTCTAAAAAAGGCCTTAAAATGCATGGTAGGCCTTCAAAAATGTTGAAAACTTTGGAGGCCCAAAAAAGGGATTTACAGGCATCCTAGACCCCCTAAAGTCCAGAAAATGTTGTGGGACCAAAAATGGTGTCAGAGAGCTCTGAATGTCCCAAAAACATTTGCAGCCACTGAAATTCCCAAAAATATTTTTGGCACGAAAAATGCATCCTACACCCCTGAAAGTTGAGAAAAGGTTGGCAGCTCAAGAAAAGGCCTTAAAATGCATGTTAGGCCTTCAAAAATGTTGAACACTTTGGAGGCCCAAAAAAGGGGTTTACAGGCATTCTAGACCCGCTAAGGTCCAGAAAATGTTGTTGGACCAAAAACGGTGTCAGAGAGCTCTGAATGTCCCAAAAACATTTGCAGCCTGAAAGGGGCATTAACCTGCATCCTAGACCTCTGAAATTCCCAAAAATATTTTGTGCACGAAAAATGCATCCTACACCCCTGAAAGTTGAGAAAATGTTGGCAGCTCAAGAAAAGGCCTTAAAATTCATGTTAGGCCTTCAAAAATGTTGAACACTTTGGAGGCCCAAAAAAGGGGTATACAGGCATTCTAGACCCCCTAAGGTCCAGAAAATGTTGTTGGACCAAAAACGGTGTCAGAGAGCTCTGAATGTCCCAAAAACATTTGCAGCCTGAAAGGGGCATTAACCCGCATCCTAGACCACTGAAATTCCCAAAAATATTTTTGGCATGAAAAATGCATCCTACACCCCTGCAAGTTCAGAAAATGTTGGTAACTCTAAAAAAGGCCTTAAAATGCATGTTAGGCCTTCAAAAATGTTGAAAACTTTGGAGGCCCAAAAAAGGGATTTACAGGCATCCTAGACCTCCTAAAGTCCAGAAAATGTTGTTGGATCAAAAACGGTGTCAGAGAGCTCTGAATGTCCCAAAAACATTTGCAGCCTGAAAGGGGCGTTAACCCACATCCTAGACCTCTGAAATTCCCAAAAATATTTTGTGCACGAAAAATTCATACTACACCCCTGAAAGTTCAGAATATGTTAGCAGCCCAAAAAAGGCATTAAAATGCATTTTAGGCCTGCAAAAATTTAGAAAACTTTGGAGGCCCAAAAAAGGGGTTTACAGGCATCCTAGACCCCCTAAAGTCCAGAAAATGTTGTTGGACCAAAAATGGTGTCAGAGAGCTCTGAATGTCCCAAAAACATCTGCAGCCTGAAAGGGGCATTAACCCGCATCCTAGACCACTGAAATTTCCCAAAATATTTTTACCATGAAAAATGCATGCTACACCCCTGAAAGTTCAGAAAACACCCAAGAAATGTTGTGAGCTCAAAAAAGGCCTTAACATGCATCTTAGGTCTGCAAAAATGTTGAAAACTTTGGAGACCCAAAAAAGGGGTTTACAGGCATCCTAGACCCCCTAAAGTCCAGAAAATGTTGGTGGATCAAAAACGGTGTCAGAGAGCTCCGAATGTCCCAAAAACATGTGCAACCTGAAAGGGGCATTAACCCGCATCCTAGACCACTGAAATTCCCAAAAATATTTTTGGTAATAAAAATGCATCCTACACCCCTGAAAGTTCAGAAAATGTTGGCAGCTCAAGAAAAGGCCTTAAAATGCATGTTAGGCCTTCAAAAATGTTGAAAACTTTGGAGGCACAAAATAGGGGTTTACAGGCATCCTAGACCTCCTAAAGTCCAGAAAATGTTGTTGGATCAAAAACGGTGTCAGAGAGCTCTGAATGTCCCAAAAACATTTGCAGCCTGAAAGGGCCATTAACCCACATCCTAGACCTCTGAAATTCCCAAAAATATTTTGTGCACGAAAAATTCATACTACACCCTTGAAAGTTCAGAATATGTTAGCAGCCCAAAAAAGGCATTAAAATGCATTTTAGGCCTGCAAAAATTTAGAAAACTTTGGATGCCCAAAAAAGGGGTTTACAGGCATCCTAGAACCCCTAATGTCCAGAAAATGTTGTTGGACCAAAAATGGTGTCAGAGAGCTCTGAATGTCCCAAAAACATTTGCAGCCTGAAAGGGGCATTAACCCGCATCCTAGACCTCTAAAATTCCCAAAAATATTTTGTGCACGAAAAATTCATACTACACCCCTGAAAGTTGAGAAAATGTTGGCAGCTCAAGAAAAGGCCTTAAAGCACATGTTAGGCCTTCAAAAATGTTGAAAACTTTGGAGGCCCAAAAAAGGGGTTTACAGGCATCCTAGACCCCCTAAAGTCCAGAAAATGTTGTTGGACCAATATCGGTGTCAGAGAGCTATGAATGTCCCAAAAACATTTGCAGCCTGAAAGGGGCATTAACCCGCATCCTAGACCACTGAAATTTCCCAAAATATTTTTGGCATGAAAAATGCATGCTACACCCCTGAAAGTTCAGAAAACACCCCAGAAATGTTGCCAGCTCAAAAAAGGCCTTAAAATGCATCTTAGACCTGCAAAAATGTTGAAAACTTTGAAGACCCAAAAAAGGGGTTTACAGGCATCCTAGACCCCCTAAAGTCCAGAAAATGTTGTTGGACCAAAATCGGTGTCAGAGAGCTCTGAAAGGGGCATTATCCCGCATCCTAGACCACTGAAATTCCCAAACATATTTTTGGCACGAAAAATGCATCCTACACCCCTGAAAGTTCAGAAAATGTTGGCAGCTCAAGAAAAGGCCTTAAAATGCATGTTAGGCCTTCAAAATGTTGAAAACTTTGGAGGCCCAAAAAAGGGGTTTACAGGCATCCTAGACCCCCTAAAGTCCAGAAAATGTTGTTGGACCAAAAATGGTGTCAGAGAGCTCTGAATGTCCCAAAAACATCTGCAGCCTGAAAGGGGCATTAACCCGCATCCTAGACCTCTGAAATTCCTAAAAATATTTTGTGCACGAAAAATGCATCCTATACCCCTGAAACTCAGAATATGTTAGCAGCCCAAAGAAGGCCTTAAAATGCATTTTAGGCCTACAAAAATTTAGAAAACTTTGGAGGCCCAAAAAAGGGGTTTACAGGCATCCTAGACCCCCTAAAGTCCAGAAAATGTTGTGGGACCAAAAATGGTGTCAGGGAGCTCTGAAAGGGGCATTAACCTGCATCCTAGATCACTGAAATTCCCAAAAATATTTTTGGCAATAAAAATGCATCCTACACCCCTGAAAGTTCAGAAAATGTTGGCAGCTCAAGAAAAGGCCTTAAAATGCATGTTAGGCCTTCAAAAATGTTGAAAACTTTGGAGGCACAAAATAGGGGTTTACAGGCATCCTAGACCTCCTAAAGTCCAGAAAATGTTGTTGGATCAAAAACGGTGTCAGAGAGCTCTGAATGTCCCAAAAACATTTGCAGCCTGAAAGGGGCATTAACCCACATCCTAGACCTCTGAAATTCCCAAAAATATTTTGTGCACGAAAAATTCATACTACACCCTTGAAAGTTCAGAATATGTTAGCAGCCCAAAAAAGGCATTAAAATGCATTTTAGGCCTGCAAAAATTTAGAAAACTTTGGAGGCCCAAAAAAGGGGTTTACAGGCATCCTAGACCCCTTCAGGTCCAGAAAATGTTGTTGGATCAAAAATGGTGTCAGAGAGCTCTGAATGTCCCAAAAACATTTGCAACCTGAAAGGGGCATTAACCCGCATCCTAGACCACTGAAATTTCCCAAAATATTTTTGCCATGAAAAATGCATGCTACACCCCTGAAAGTTCAGAAAACACCCCAGAAATGTTGGCAGCTCAAGTAAAGGCCTTAAAATGCATGTTAGGCCTTCAAAAATGTTGAAAACTTTGGAGGCCCAAAAAAGGGGTTTACAGGCATCCTAGACCCCCTAAAGTCCAGAAAATGTTGTTGGACCAAAATCGGTGTCAGAGAGCTCTGATTGTCCCCAAAACATTTGCAGCCTGAAAGGGGCATTAACCCGCATCCTAGACCACTGAAATTCCCAAAAATATTTTTGGCATGAAAAATGCATCCTACACCCCTGCAAGTTCAGAAAATGTTGGTAACTCTAAAAAAGGCCTTAAAATGCATGTTAGGCCTTCAAAAATGTTGAAAACTTTGGAGGCCCAAAAATAGGGTTTACAGGCATCCTAGACCTCCTAAAGTCCAGAAAATGTTGTTGGATCAAAAACGGTATCAGAGAGCTTTGAATGTCCCAAAAACATTTGCAGCCTGAAAGGGGCATTAACCCACATCCTAGACCTCTGAAATTCCAAAAAATATTTTGTGCACGAAAAATTCATACTACACCCCTGAAAGTTCAGAATATGTTAGCAGCCCAAAAAAGGCATTAAAATGCATTTTAGGCCTGCAAAAATTTAGAAAACTTTGGAGGCCCAAAAAAGGGGTTTACAGGCATCCTAGACCCCCTAAAGTCCAGAAAATGTTGTTGGACCGAAAATGGTGTCAGAGAGCTCTGAATGTCCCAAAACCATTTGCAGCCTGAAAGGGGCATTAACCCACATCCTAGACCTCTGAAATTCCAAAAAATATTTTGTGCACGAAAAATCCATACTACACCCCTGAAAGTTCAGAATATGTTAGCAGCCCAAAGAAGGCCTTAAAATGCATTTTAGGCCTACAAAAATCTAGAAAACTTTGGAGGCCCAAAAAGGGGTTTACAGGCATCCTAGACCCCCTAAAGTCCAGAAAATGTTGTTGGACCAAAATCGGTGTTAGAGAGCTCTGAATGTCCCAAAAACATGTGCAACCTGAAAGGGGCATTAACCCGCACCCTAGACCACTGAAATTCCCAAAAATATTTTGGCACTGAAAATGCATCCTACACCCCTGAACGTTCATAAAATGTTGGCAGCTCAAGAAAAGGCCTTAAAATGCATGTTAGGCCTTCAAAAATGTTGAAAACTTTGGAGGCGCAAAATAGGGGTTTACAGGCATCCTAGACCTCCTAAAGTCCAGAAAATGTTGTTGGATCAAAAACGGTGTCAGAGAGCTCTGAATGTCCCAAAAACATTTGCAGCCTGAAAGGGCATTAACCCGCACCCTAGACCTCTGAAATTCCCAAAAATATTTTGTGCACGAAAAATTCATACTACACCCCTGAAAGTTCAGAATATGTTAGCAGCCCAAAGAAGGCCTTAAAATGCATTTTAGGCCTACAAAAATTTAGAAAATTTTGGAGGCCCAAAAAAGGCGTTTACAGGCATCCTAGACCCCCTAAAGTCCAGAAAATGTTGTGGGACCAAAAACGGTGTCAGAGAGCTCTGAATGTCCCAAAAACATTTGCAGCCTGAAAGGGGCATTAACCAGCATCCTAGACCTCTGAAATTCCCAAAAATATTTTGTGCACGAAAAATTCATACTACACCCCTGAAAGTTCAGAATATGTGAGCAGCCCAAAAAAGGCATTAAAATGCATTTTAGGCCTGCAAAAATTTAGAAAACTTTGGAGGCCCAAAAAAGGGGTTTACAGGCATCCTAGACCCCCTAAAGTCCAGAAAATTTTGTTGGACCAAAAATGGTGTCAGAGAGCTCTGAATGTCCCAAAAACATTTGCAGCCTGAAAGGGGCATTAACCCGCATCCTAGACCACTGAAATTTCCCAAAATATTTTTGCCATGAAAAATGCATGTTACACCCCTGAAAGTTCAGAAAACACGACAGAAATGTTGGCAGCTCAAAAAAGGCCTTAAAATGCATCTTAGGCCTGCAAAAATGTTGAAAACTTTGGAGACCCAAAAAAGGGGTTTACAGGCATCCTAGACCCCCTAAACTCCAGAAAATGTTGTTGGACCAAAATCGGTGCCAGAGAGCTCTGAAAGGGGCATTAACCCGCATCCTAGACCACTGAAATTCCCAAAAATATATTTGGCACGAAAAATGCATCCTACACCCCTGAAAGGTCAGAAAATGTTGGCAGCTCAAGAAAAGGCCTTAAAATGCATGTTAGGCCTTCAAAAATGTTGAAAACTTTGGAGGCCCAAAAAAGGGGTTTACAGGCATCCTAGACCCCCTAAAGTCCAGAAAAAGTTTTTGGACCAAAATCGGTGTCAGAGAGCTCTGAAAGGGGCATTAACCCACATCCTAGACCACTGAAATTCCCAAAAATATTTTTGGCATGAAAAATGCATCCTACACCCCTGCAAGTTCAGAAAATGTTGGTAACTCTAAAAAAGGCCTTAAAATGCATGTTAGGCCTTCAAAAATGTTGAAAACTTGGAGGCCCAAAAAAGGGATTTACAGGCATCCTAGACCCCCTAAAGTCCAGAAAATGTTGTGGGACCAAAAATGGTGTCAGAGAGCTCTGAATGTCCCAAAAACATTTGCAGCCACTGAAATTCCCAAAAATATTTTTGGCACGAAAAATGCATCCTACACCCCTGAAAGTTGAGAAAATGTTGGCAGCTCAAGAAAAGGCTTTAAAACGCATGTTAGGCCTTCAAAAATGTTGAAAACTTTGGAGGCCCAAAAAAGGGGTTTACAGGCATTCTAGACCCCCTAAAGTCCAGAAAATGTTGTTGGACCAAAAACGGTGTCAGAGAGCTCTGAATGTCCCAACAACATTTGCAGCCTGAAAGGGGCATTAACCAGCATCCTAGACCTCTGAAATTCCCAAAAATATTTTGTGTACGAAAAATGCATCCTATACCCCTGAAACTCAGAATATGTTAGCAGCCCAAAGAAGGCCTTAAAATGCATTTTAGGCCTACAAAAATTTAGAAAACTTTGGAGGCCCAAAAAAGGGGTTTACAGGCATCCAAGACCCCCTAAAGTCCAGAAAATGTTGTGGGACCAAAAATGGTGTCAGAGAGCTCTGAATGTCCCAAAAACATCTGCAGCCACTGAAATTCCCAAAAATATTTTTGGCACGAAAAATGCATCCTACACCCCTGAAAGTTGAGAAAATGTTGGCAGCTCAAGTAAAGGCCTTAAAATGCATGCTAGGCCTTCAAAAATGTTGAAAACTTTGGAGGCCCAAAAAAGGGGTTTACAGGCATCCTAGACCCCTTAAGGTCCAGAAAATGTTGTTGGATCAAAAACGGTGTCAGAGAGCTCTGAATGTCCCAAAAACATTTGCAACCTGAAAGGGGCATTAACCCGCATCCTAGACCACGGAAATTCCCAAAAATATTTTTGGCATGAAAAATGCATCCTACACCCCTGAAAGTTCAGAAAATGTTGGCAGGTCAAGAAAAGGCCTTAAAATGCATGTTAGGCCTTCAAAAATGTTCAAAACTTTGGAGGCCCAAAAAAGGGGTTTACAGGCATCCTAGACCCCCTAAAGTCCAGAAAATGTTGTTGGACCAAAATCGGTGTCAGAGAGCTCTGAATGTCCCCAAAACATTTGCAGCCTGAAAGGGGCATTAACCCGCATCCTAGACCACTGAAATTCCCAAAAATATTTTTGTCAAGAAAAATGCATCCTACACCCCTGCAAGTTCAGAAAATGTTGATAACTCTAAAAAAGGCCTTAAAATGCATGTTAGGCCTTCAAAAATGTTGAAAACTTTGGAGGCCCAAAAAAGGGATTTACAGGCATCCTAGACCCCCTAAAGTCCAGAAAATGTTGTGGGACCAAAAATGGCGTCAGAGAGCTCTGAATGTCCCAAAAACATTTGCAGCCTGAAAGTGGCATTAACCCGCATCCTAGACCTCTGAAATTCCCAAAAATATTTTGTGCACGAAAAATGTATCCTATACCCCTGAACGTTCATAAAATGTTGGCAGCTCAAGAAAAGGCCTTAAAATGCGTGTTAGGCCTTCAAAAATGTTGAAAACTTTGGAGGTGCAAAATAGGGGTTTACAGGCATCCTAGACCCCCTAAAGTCCAGAAAATGTTGTTGGACCAAAAACGGTGTCAGAGAGCTCTGAATGTCCCAAAAACATTTGCAGCCTGAAAGGGGCATTAACCCGCATCCTAGACCTCTGAAATTCCCAAAAATATTTTGTGCATGAAAAATTCATACTACACCCCTGAAAGTTCAGAATATGTTAGCAGCCCAAAAAAGCCATTAAAATGCATTTTAGGCCTGCAAAAATTTAGAAAACTTTGGAGGCCCAAAAAAGGGGTTTACGGGCATCCTAGACCCCCTAAAGTCCAGAAAATGTTGTGGGACCAAAAATGGTGTCAGAGAGCTCTGAATGTCCCAAAAACATTTGCAGCCACTGAAATTCCCAAAAATATTTTTGGCACGAAAAATGCATCCTACACCCCTGAAAGTTGAGAAAATGTTGGCAGCTCAAGAAAAGGCCTTAAAACGCATGTTAGGCCTTCAAAAATGTTGAAAACTTTGGAGGCCCAAAAAAGCGGTTTACAGGCATTCTAGACCCCCTAAGGTCCAGAAAATGTTGTTGGACCAGAAACGGTGTCAGAGAGCTCTGAATGTCCCAAAAACATTTGCACCCTGAAAGGGGCATTAACCCGCATCCTAGACCTCTGAAATTCCCAAAAATATTTTGTGCACGAAAAATGCATCCTATACCCCTGAAACTCAGAATATGTTAGCAGCCCAAAGAAGGCCTTAAAATGCATTTTAGGCCTACAAAAATTTAGAAAACTTTGGAGGCCCAAAAAAGGGGTTTACAGGCATCCTAGACCCCCTAAAGTCCAGAAAATGTTGTGGGACCAAAAATGGTGTCAGAGAGCTCTGAATGTCCCAAAAACATTTGCAGCCACTGAAATTCCCAAAAATATTTTTGGCACGAAAAATGCATCCTACACCCCTGAAAGTTGAGAAAATGTTGGCAGCTCAAGTAAAGGCCTTAAAATGCATGTTAGGCCTTCAAAAATGTTGAAAACTTTGGAGGCCCAAAAAAGGGGTTTACAGGCATCCTAGACCCCTTAAGGTCCAGAAAATGTTGTTGGATAAAAAACGGTGTCAGAGAGCTCTGAATGTCCCAAAAACATTTGCAACCTGAAAGGGGCATTAACCCGCATCCTAGACCACTGAAATTTCCCAAAATATTTTTGCCATGAAAAATGCCTGCTACACCCCTGAAAGTTCAGAAAACACCCCAGAAATGTTGCCAGCTCAAAAAAGGCCTTAAAATGCATCTTAGGCCTGCAAAAATGTTGAAAACTTTGGAGACCCAAAAAAGGGGTTTACAGGCATCCTAGACCCCCTAAAGTCCAGAAAATGTTGTTGGACCAAAATCGGTGTCAGAGAGTTCTGAAAGGGGCATTAACCCGCATCCTAGACCACAGAAATTCCCAAAAATATTTTTGGCATTAAAAATGCATCCTACACCCCTGCAAGTTCAGAAAATGTTGATAACTCTAAAAAAGGCCTTAAAATGCATGTTAGGCCTTCAAAAATGTTGAAAACTTTGGAGGCCCAAAAAAGGGATTTACAGGCATCCTAGACCCCCTAAAGTCCAGAAAATGTTGTGGGACCAAAAATGGTGTCAGAGAGCTCTGAATGTCCCAAAAACATTTGCAGCCACTGAAATTCCCAAAAATATTTTTGGCACGAAAAATGCATCCTACACCCCTGAAAGTTGAGAAAATGTTGGCAGCTCAAGAAAAGGCCTTAAAATGCATGTTAGGCCTTCAAAAATGTTGAACACTTTGGAGGCCCAAAAAAGGGGTTTACAGGCATTCTAGACCCGCTAAGGTCCAGAAAATGTTGTTGGACCAAAAACGGTGTCAGAGAGCTCTGAATGTCCCAAAAACATTTGCAGCCTGAAAGGGGCATTAACCCGCATCCTAGACCACTGAAATTCCCAAAAATATTTTTGGCATGAAAAATGCATCCTACACCCCTGCAAGTTCAGAAAATGTTGGTAACTCTAGAAAAGGCCTTAAAATGCATGTTAGGCCTTCAAAAATGTTGAAAACTTTGGAGGCCCAAAAAAGGGATTTACAGGCATCCTAGACCTCCTAAAGTCCAGAAAATGTTGTTGGATCAAAAACGGTGTCAGAGAGCTCTGAATGTCCCAAAAACATTTGCAGCCTGAAAGGGGCATTAACCCACATCCTAGACCTCTGAAATTCCAAAAAATATTTTGTGCACGAAAAATTCATACTACACCCCTGAAAGTTCAGAATATGTTAGCAGCCCAAAAAAGGCATTAAAATGCATTTTAGGCCTGCAAAAATTTAGAAAACTTTGGAGGCCCAAAAAAGGGGTTTACAGGCATCCTAGACCCCCTAAAGTCCAGAAAATGTTGTTGGACCAAAAATGGTGTCAGAGAGCTCTGAATGTCCCAAAAACATTTGCAGCCTGAAAGGGGCATTAACACGCATCCTAGACCACTGAAAGTTCCCAAAATATTTTTGCCATGAAAAATGCCTGCTACACCCCTGAAAGTTCAGAAAACACCCCAGAAATGTTGCCAGCTCAAAAAAGGCCTTAAGATGCATCTTAGGCCTGCAAAAATGTTGAAAACTTTGGAGACCCAAAAAAGGGGTTTACAGGCATCCTAGACCCCCTAAAGTCCAGAAAATGTTGCTGGACCAAAATCGGTGTCAGAGAGCTCCGAATGTCCCAAAAACATGTGCAACCTGAAAGGGTCATTAACCCGCATCCTAGACCACTGAAATTCCCAAAAATATTTTGGCACTAAAAATGCATCCTACACCCATGAACGTTCATAAAATGTTGGCAGCTCAAGAAAAGGCCTTAAAATGCATGTTAGGCCTTCAAAAATGTTGAAAACTTTGGAGGCCCAAAAAAGGCGCAAAATAGGGGTTTACAGGCATCCTAGACCTCCTAAAGTCCAGAAAATGTTGTTGGATCAAAAACGGTGTCAGAGAGCTCTGAATGTCCCAAAAACATTTGCAGCCTGAAAGGGGCATTAACCGGCATCCTAGACCTCTGAAATTCCCAAAAATATTTTGTGCACGAAAAATGTATACTACCCCTAAAAGTTCAGAATATGTTAGAAGCCCAAAAAATGCATTCAAATGCATTTTATGCCTGAAAAAATTTAGAAAACTTTGGAGGCCCAAAAAAGGGGTTTACAGGCATCCTAGACCCCCTAAAGTCCATAAAATGTTGGTGGATCAAAAACGGTGTCAGAGAGCTCCGAATGTCCCAAAAACATGTGCAACTTGAAAGGGGCATTAACCCGCATCCTAGACCACTGAAATTCCCAAAAATATTTTTGGCAATAAAAATGCATCCTACACCTCTGAAAGTTCAGAAAATGTTGGCAGCTCAAGAAAAGGCCTTAAAATGCATGTTAGGCCTTCAAAAATGTTGAAAACTTTGGAGGCCCAAAAAAGGGATTTACAGGCATCCTAGACCCCCTGAAGTCCAGAAAATGTTGTTGGATCAAAAACGGTGTCAGAGAGCTCTGAATGTCCCAAAAACATTTGCAGCCTGAAAGGGGCATTAACCGGCATCCTAGACCTCTGAAATTCCCAAAAATATTTTGTGCACGAAAAATGTATACTACCCCTAAAAGTTCAGAATATGTTAGAAGCCCAAAAAATGCATTCAAATGCATTTTATGCCTGAAAAAATTTAGAAAACTTTGGAGGCCCAAAAAAGGGGTTTACAGGCATCCTAGACCCCCTAAAGTCCAGAAAATGTTGGTGGATCAAAAACGGTGTCAGAGAGCTCCGAATGTCCCAAAAACATGTGCAACCTGAAAGGGGCATTAACCCGAATCCTAGACCACTGAAATTCCCAAAAATATTTTTGGCAATAAAAATGCATCCTACACCCCTGAAAGTTCAGAAAATGTTGGCAGCTCTAAAAAAAGGCCTTAAAATGCATGTTAGGCCTTCAAAAATTTAGAAAACTTTGGAGGCCCAAAAAAGGGGTTTACAGGCATCCTAGACCCCCTAAAGTCCAGAAAATGATGTGGGACCAAAAATGGTGTCAGAGAGCTCTGAATGTCCCAAAAACATTTGCAGCCACTGAAATTCCCAAAAATATTTTTGGCACGAAAAATGCATCCTACACCCCTGCAAGTTCAGAAAATGTTGGTAACTCTAAAAAAGGCCTTAAAATGCATGTTAGGCCTTCAAAAATGTTGAAAACTTTGGAGGCCCAAAAAAGGGATTTACAGGCATCCTAGACCTCCTAAAGTCCAGAAAATTATGTTGGATCAAAAACGGTGTCAGAGAGCTCTGAATGTCCCAAAAACATTTGCAGCCTGAAAGGGGCATTACCCACATCCTAGACCTCTGAAATTCCCAAAAATATTTTGTGCACGAAAAATTCATACTACACCCCTGAAAGTTCAGAATATGTTAGCAGCCCAAAAAAGGCATTAAAATGCATTTTAGGCCTGCAAAAATTTAGAAAACTTTGGAGGCCCAAAAAAGGGGTTTACATGCATCCTAGACCCCCTAAAGTCCAGAAAATGTTGTTGGACCAAAATCGGTGTCAGAGAGCTCCGAATGTCCCAAAAATATGTGCAACCTGAAAGGGGCATTAACCCGCATCCTAGACCACTGAAATTCCCAAAAATATTTTGGCACTAAAAATGCATGCTACACCCCTGAAAGTTCAGAAAACACCCCAGAAATGTTGCGAGCTCATAAAAGGCCTTAACATGCATCTTAGGTCTGCAAAAATGTTGAAAACTTTGGAGACCCAAAAAAGGGGTTTACAGGCATCCTAGACCCCCTAAAGTCCAGAAAATGTTGTTGGACCAAAAATGGTGTCAGAGAGCTCTGAATGTCCCAAAAACATTTGCAGCCTGAAAGGGGCATTAACCCGCATCCTAGACCTCGGAAATTCCCAAAAATATTTTGTGCACGAAAAATGCATCCTATACCCCTGAAAGCTCAGAAAATGTTGGCAGCTCAAGAAAAGGCCTTAAAATGCATGTTAGGCCTTCAAAAATGTTGAAAACTTTGGAGGCCCAAAAAAGGGGTTTACATGCATCCTAGACCCCCTTAAGTCCAGAAACTTTTGTTGGACCAAAATCGGTGTCAGAGAGCTCTGAATGTCCCAAAAACATTTGCAGCCTGAAAGGGGCATTAACCCACATCCTAGACCACTGAAATTCCCAAAAATATTTTTGCCATGAAAAATGTATCCTACACCCTTGCAAGTTCAGAAAATGTTGGCAACTCTACAAAAGGCCTTAAAATGCATGTTAGGCCTTCAAAAATGTTGAAAACTTTGGAGGCCCAAAAAAGGGATTTACAGGCATCCTAGACCCCCTAAAGTCCAGAAAATGTTGTTGGACCAAAAATGGTGTCAGAGAGCTCTGAATGTCCCAAAAACATTTGCAGCCACTTAAATTCCAAAAATATTTTTGGCACAAAAAATGCATCCTACACCCCTGAAAGTTGAGAAAATGTTGGCAGCTCAAGAAAAGGCCTTAAAACGCATGTTAGGCCTTCAAAAATGTTGAAAACTTTGGAGGCCCAAAAAAGGGGTTTACAGGCATCCTAGACCCCCTAAAGTCCAGAAAATTTTGTTGGACCAAAATCGGTGTCAGAGAGCTCTGAATGTCCCAAAAACATTTGCAGCCTGAAAGGGGCATTAACCCACATCCTAGACCACTGAAATTCCCAAAAATATTTTTGCCATGAAAAATGCATCCTACACCCCTGCAAGTTCAGAAAATGTTGGCAACTCTACAAAAGGCCTTAAAATGCATATTAGGCCTTCAAAAATGTTGAAAACTTTGGAGGCCCAAAAAAGGGATTTACAGGCATCCTAGACCCCCTAAAGTCCAGAAAATGTTGGTGGATCAAAAACGGTGTCAGAGAGCTCCGAATGTCCCAAAAACATGTGCAACCTGAAAGGGGCCTTAACCCACATCCTAGACCGCTGAAATTCCCAGAAATATTTTTGGCAATAAAAATGCATCCTACACCCCTGAAAGTTCAGAAAATGTTGGCAGCTCAAGAAAAGGCCTTAAAATGCATGTTAGGCCTTCAAAAATGTTGAAAACTTTGGAGGTGCAAAATAGGGGTTTACAGGCATCCTAGACCTCCTAAAGTCCAGAAAATGTTGTTGGATCAAAAACGGTGTCAGAAAGCTCTGAATGTCCCAAAAACATGTGCAGCCTGAAAGGGGCATTAACCCGCATCCTAGACCTCTGAAATTCCCAAAAATATTTTGTGCACGAAAAATTCATACTACACCCCTGAAAGTTCAGAATATGTTAGCAGCCCAAAAAAGGCATTAAAATGCATTTTAGGCCTGCAAAAATTTAGAAAACTTTGGAGGCCCAAAAAAGGGGTTTACAGGCATCCTAGACCCCCTAAAGTCCAGAAAATGTTGTTGGATCAAAAACGGTGTCAGAGAGCTCTGAATGTCCCAAAAACATTTGCATCCACTGAAATTCCCAAAAATATTTTTGGCATGAAAAATGCATCCTACACCCCTGAAAGTTGAGAAAATGTTGGCAGCTCAAGAAAAGGCATTAAAATGCATGTTAGTCCTTCAAAAATGTTGAACACTTTGGAGGCCCAAAAAAGGGGTTTACAGGCATTCTAGACCCCCTAAGGTCCAGAAAATGTTGTTGGACCAAAAACGGTGTCAGAGAGCTCTGAATGTCCCAAAAACATTTGCAGCCTGAAAGGGGCATTAACCTGCATCCTAGACCTCTGAAATTCCCAAAAATATTTTGTGCACGAAAAATGCATCCTATACCCCTGAAACTCAGAATATGTTAGCAGCCCAAAGAAGGCCTTAAATGCATTTTAGGCCTACAAAAATTTAGAAAACTTTGGAGGCCCAAAAAAGGGATTTACAGGCATCCTAGACCCCCTAAAGTCCAGAAAATGTTGTGGGACCAAAAATGGTGTCAGAGAGCTCTGAATGTCCCAAAAATATTTGCAGCCACTGAAATTCCCAAAAATATTTTTGGCAGGAAAAATGCATCCTACACCCCTGAAAGTTGAGAAAATGTTGGCAGCTCAAGTAAAGGCCTTAAAATGCATGTTAGGCCTTCAAAAATGTTGAAAACTTTGGAGGCCCAAAAAAGGGGTTTACAGGCATCCTAGACCCCCTAAAGTCCAGAAAATGTTGTTGGACCAAAATCGGTGTCAGAGAGCTCTGATTGTCCCCAAAACATTTGCAGCCTGAAAGAGGCATTAAGCCGCATCCTAGACCACTGAAATTCCCAAAAATATTTTGTGCACGAAAAATGCATCCTATACCCCTGAAACTCAGAATATGTTAGCAGCCCAAAGAAGGCCTTAAAATGCATTTTAGGCCTACAAAAATTTAGAAAACTTTTGAGGCCCAAAAAAGGGATTTACAGGCATCCTAGACCCCCTAAAGTCCAGAAAATGTTGTGGGACCAAAAATGGTGTCAGAGAGCTCTGAATGTCCCAAAAATATTTGCAGCCACTGAAATTCCCAAAAATATTTTTGGCACGAAAAATGCATCCTACACCCCTGAAAGTTGAGAAAATGTTGGCAGCTCAAGTAAAGGCCTTAAAATGCATGTTAGGCCTTCAAAAATGTTGAAAACTTTGGAGGCCCAAAAAAGGGGTTTACAGGCATCCTAGACACCCTAAAGTCCAGAAAATGTTGTTGGACCAAAATCGGTGTCAGAGAGCTCTGATTGTCCCCAAAACATTTGCAGCCTGAAAGAGGCATTAAGCCGCATCCTAGACCACTGAAATTCCCAAAAATATTTTTGGCATGAAAAATGCATCCTACACCCCTGCAAGTTCAGAAAATGTTGGTAACTCTAAAAAAGGCCTTAAAATGCATGTTAGGCCTTCAAAAATGTTGAAAACTTTGGAGGCCCAAAAAAGGGATTTACAGGCATCCTAGACCCCCTAAAGTGCAGAAAATGTTGTGGGACCAAAAATGGTGTCAGAGAGCTCTGAATGTCCCAAAAACATTTGCAGCCACTGAAATTCCCAAAAATATTTTTGGCACGAAAAATGCATCCTACACCCCTGAAAGTTGAGAAAATGTTGGCAGCTCAAGAAAAGGCCTTAAAATGCATGTTAGGCCTTCAAAACTGTTGAACATTTTGGAGGCCCAAAAAAGGGGTTTACAGGCATTCTAGACCCCCTAAGGTCCAGAAAATGTTGTTGGACCAAAAACGGTGTCAGAGAGCTCTGAATGTCCCAAAAACATATGCAGCCTGAAAGGGGCATTAACCTGCATCCTAGACCTCTGAAATTCCCAAAAATATTTTGTGCACGAAAAATGCATCCTATACCCCTGAAACTCAGAATATGTTAGCAGCCCAAAGAAGGCCTTAAAATGTATTTTAGGCCTACAAAAATTTAGAAAACTTTGGAGGCCCAAAAAAGGGGTTTACAGGCATCCTAGACCCCCTAAAGTCCAGAAAATGTTGTGGGACCAAAAATGGTGTCAGAGAGCTCTGAATGTCCCAAAAACATTTGCAGCCACTGAAATTCCCAAAAATATTTTTGGCACGAAAAATGCATCCTACACCCCTGAAAGTTGAGAAAATGTTGGCAGCTCAAGTAAAGGCCTTAAAATGCATGTTAGGCCTTCAAAAATGTTGAAAACTTTGGAGGCCCAAAAAAGGGGTTTACAGGCATCCTAGACCCCCTAAAGTCCAGAAAATGTTGTTGGACCAAAATCGGTGTCAGAGAGCTCTGATTGTCCCCAAAACATTTGCAGCCTGAAAGGGGCATTAACCCGCATCCTAGACCACTGAAATTCCCAAAAATATTTTTGGCATGAAAAATGCATCCTACACCCCTGCAAGTTCAGAAAATGTTGGTAAGTCTAAAAAAGGCCTTAAAATGCATGTTAGGCCTTCAAAAATGTTGAAAACTTTGGAGGCCCAAAAAAGGGATTTACAGGCATCCTAGACCTCCTAAAGTCCAGAAAATGTTGTTGGATCAAAAACGGTGTCAGAGAGCTCTGAATGTCCCAAAAACATTTGCAGCCTGAAAGGGGCATTAACCCACATCCTAGACCACTGAAATTTCCCAAAATATTTTTGCCATGAAAAATGCATGCTACACCCCTGAAAGTTCAGAAAACACCCCAGAAATGTTGCCAGGTCAAAAAAGGCATTGAAATGCATTTTAGGCCTGCAAAAATGTTGAAAACTTTGGAGACCGAAAAAATGGGTTTACAGGCATCCTAGACCCCCTAAAGTCCAGAAAATGTTGTTGGACCAAAATCGGTGTCAGAGAGCTCCGAATGTCCCAAAAACATGTGCAACCTGAAAGGGGCATTAACCCGCATCCTAGACCACTGAAATTCCCAAAAATATTTTGGCACTAAAAATGCATCCTACACCCCTGAACGTTCATAAAATGTTGGCAGCTCAAGAAAAGGCCTTAAAATGCATGTTAGGCCTTCAAAAATGTTGAAAACTTTGGAGGCCCAAAAAAGGGGTTTACAGGCATCCTAGACCCCCTAAAGTCCAGAAAATGTTGTTGGACCAAAATCGGTGTCAGAGAGCTCTGATTGTCCCCAAAACATTTGCAGCCTGAAAGGGGCATTAAGCCGCATCCTAGACCACTGAAATTCCCAAAAATATTTTTGGCATGAAAAATGCATCCTACACCCCTGCAAGTTCAGAAAATGTTGGTAACTCTAAAAAAGGCCTTAAAATGCATGTTAGGCCTTCAAAAATGTTGAAAACTTTGGAGGCCCAAAAAAGGGATTTACAGGCATCCTAGACCCCCTAAAGTGCAGAAAATGTTGTGGGACCAAAAATGGTGTCAGAGAGCTCTGAATGTCCCAAAAACATTTGCAGCCACTGAAATTCCCAAAAATATTTTTGGCACGAAAAATGCATCCTACACCCCTGAAAGTTGAGAAAATGTTGGCAGCTCAAGAAAAGGCCTTAAAATGCATGTTAGGCCTTCAAAAATGTTGAACACTTTGGAGGCCCAAAAAAGGGGTTTACAGGCATTCTAGACCCCCTAAGGTCCAGAAAATGTTGTTGGACCAAAAACGGTGTCAGAGAGTTCTGAATGTCCCAAAAACATATGCAGCCTGAAAGGGGCATTAACCTGCATCCTAGACCTCTGAAATTCCCAAAAATATTTTGTGCACAAAAAATGCATCCTATACCCCTGAAACTCAGAATATGTTAGCAGCCCAAAGAAGGCCTTAAAATGCATTTTAGGCCTACAAAAATTTAGAAAACTTTGGAGGCCCAAAAAAGGGGTTTACAGGCATCCTAGACCCCCTAAAGTCCAGAAAATGTTGTTGGACCAAAATCGGTGTCAGAGAGCTCTGAATGTCCCAAAAACATGTGCAACCTGAAAGGGGCATTAACCCGCATCCTAGACCACTGAAATTCCCAAAAATATTTTGGCACTAAAAATGCATCCTACACCCCTGAACGTTCATAAAATGTTGGCAGCTCAAGAAAAGGCCTTAAAATGCATGTTAGGCCTTCAAAAATGTTGAAAACTTTGGAGGCGCAAAATAGGGGTTTACAGGCATCCTAGACCTCCTAAAGTCCAGAAAATGTTGTTGGATCAAAAACGGTGTCAGAGAGCTCTGAATGTCCCAAAAACATTTGCAGCCTGAAAGGGGCATTAACCCGCATCCTAGACCTCTGAAATTCCCAAAAATATTTTGTGCACGAAAAATTCATACTACACCCCTGAAAGTTCAGAATATGTTAGCAGCCCAAAAAAGGCATTAAAATGCATTTTAGGCCTGCAAAAATTTAGAAAACTTTGGAGGCCCAAAAAAGGGGTTTACAGGCATCCTAGACCCCCTAAAGTCCAGAAAATGTTGTTGGACCAAAAATGGTGTCAGAGAGCTCTGAATGTCCCAAAAACATTTGCAGCCTGAAAGGGGCATTAAGCCGCATCCTAGACCACTGAAATTCCCAAAAATATTTTTGGCATGAAAAATGCATCCTACACCCCTGCAAGTTCAGAAAATGTTGGTAACTCTAAAAAAGGCCTTAAAATGCATGTTAGGCCTTCAAAAATGTTGAAAACTTTGGAGGCCCAAAAAAGGGATTTACAGGCATCCTAGACCCCCTAAAGTGCAGAAAATGTTGTGGGACCAAAAATGGTGTCAGAGAGCTCTGAATGTCCCAAAAACATTTGCAGCCACTGAAATTCCCAAAAATATTTTTGGCACGAAAAATGCATCCTACACCCCTGAAAGTTGAGAAAATGTTGGCAGCTCAAGAAAAGGCCTTAAAATGCATGTTAGGCCTTCAAAAATGTTGAACACTTTGGAGGCCCAAAAAAGGGGTTTACAGGCATTCTAGACCCCCTAAGGTCCAGAAAATGTTGTTGGACCAAAAACGGTGTCAGAGAGTTCTGAATGTCCCAAAAACATATGCAGCCTGAAAGGGGCATTAACCTGCATCCTAGACCTCTGAAATTCCCAAAAATATTTTGTGCACAAAAAATGCATCCTATACCCCTGAAACTCAGAATATGTTAGCAGCCCAAAGAAGGCCTTAAAATGCATTTTAGGCCTACAAAAATTTAGAAAACTTTGGAGGCCCAAAAAAGGGGTTTACAGGCATCCTAGACCCCCTAAAGTCCAGAAAATGTTGTTGGACCAAAATCGGTGTCAGAGAGCTCTGAATGTCCCAAAAACATGTGCAACCTGAAAGGGGCATTAACCCGCATCCTAGACCACTGAAATTCCCAAAAATATTTTGGCACTAAAAATGCATCCTACACCCCTGAACGTTCATAAAATGTTGGCAGCTCAAGAAAAGGCCTTAAAATGCATGTTAGGCCTTCAAAAATGTTGAAAACTTTGGAGGCGCAAAATAGGGGTTTACAGGCATCCTAGACCTCCTAAAGTCCAGAAAATGTTGTTGGATCAAAAACGGTGTCAGAGAGCTCTGAATGTCCCAAAAACATTTGCAGCCTGAAAGGGGCATTAACCCGCATCCTAGACCTCTGAAATTCCCAAAAATATTTTGTGCACGAAAAATTCATACTACACCCCTGAAAGTTCAGAATATGTTAGCAGCCCAAAAAAGGCATTAAAATGCATTTTAGGCCTGCAAAAATTTAGAAAACTTTGGAGGCCCAAAAAAGGGGTTTACAGGCATCCTAGACCCCCTAAAGTCCAGAAAATGTTGTTGGACCAAAAATGGTGTCAGAGAGCTCTGAATGTCCCAAAAACATTTGCAGCCTGAAAGGGGCATTAACCCGCATCTTAGACCTCTGAAATTCCCAAAAATATTTTGTGCACGAAAAATGCATCCTATACCCCTGAAAGCTCAGAAAATGTTGGCAGCTCAAGAAAAGGCCTTAAAACGCATGTTAGGCCTTCAAAAATGTTGAAAACTTTGGAGACCCACAAAAGGGGTTTACAGGCATCCTAGACCCCCTAAGGTCCAGAAAATGTTGTTGGATCAAAAACGGTGTCAGAGAGCTCTGAATGTCCCAAAAATATTTGCAGCCTGAAAGGGGCATTAACCCGCATCCTAGACCTCTGAAATTCCCAAAAATATTTTGTGCACGAAAAATGCATCCTACACCCCTGCAAGTTCAGAAAATGTTGGCAACTCTACAAAAGGCCTTAAAATGCATGTTAGGCCTTCAAAAATGTTGAAAACTTTGGCGGCCCAAAAAAGGGATTTACAGGCATCCTAGACCCCCTAAAGTCCAGAAAATGTTGGTGGATCAAAAACGGTGTCAGAGAGCTCCGAATGTCCCAAAAACATGTGCAACCTGAAAGGGGCATTAACCCGCATCCTAGACCACTGAAATTCCCAGAAATATTTTTGGCAATAAAAATGCATCCTACACCCCTGAAAGTTCAGAAAATGTTGGCAGCTCAAGAAAAGGCCTTAAAATGCATGTTAGGCCTTCAAAAATGTTTAAAACTTTGGAGGCACAAAATAGGGGTTTACAGGCATCCTAGACCTCCTAAAGTCCAGAAAATGTTGTTGGATCAAAAACGGTGTCAGAGAGCTCTGAATGTCCCAAAAACATTTGCAACCTGAAAGGGGCATTAACCCGCATCCTAGACCACTGAAATTTCCCAAAATATTTTTGGCATGAAAAATGCATGCTGCACCCCTGAAAGTTCAGAAAACACCCCAGAAATGTTGCCAGCTCAAAAAAGGCCTTAAAATGCATCTTAGGCCTGCAAAAATGTTGAAAACTTTGGAGACCCAAAAAAAGGTTTACAGGCATCCTAGACCCCCTAAAGTCCAGAAAATGTTGTTGGACCAAAATCGGTGTCAGAGAGCTCTGAATGTCCCAAAAACATGTGCAGCCTGAAAGGGCCATTAACCCACATCCTAGACCACTGAAATTCCCAAAAATATATTTGGCACGAAAAATGCATCCTACACCCTATGAAAGTTCAGAATGTGTTAGCGGCCCAAAAAAGGCCTTAAATTGCATTTTAGGTATGCAAAAATGTTGAAAACGTTGGAGGCCCAAAAAAGGGGTTTACAGGCATCCTAGACCCCCTAAAGTCCAGAAAATGTTGGTGGCGGAAAACTGTGCCAGAGAGCTCTGTATGTAACAAAAACATTTGCAGCCTGAAAGGGCCATTAACCCACATCCTAGACCACTGAAATTCCCAAAAATATATTTAGCATGAAAAATGCATCCTACACGCCTTAAAGTTCAGAATATGTTAGCAGCCCAAAAAAGGCCTTACATTGCATCTTGGGTATGCAAAAATGTTGAAAACGTTGGAGGCCCAAAAAAGGGGTTTACAGGCATCCTAGACCCCCTAAAGTCCAGAAAATGTTGGTGGCCCAAAAACTGTGCCAGAGAGCTCTGTATGTACCAAAAACATGTGCAACCTGAAAGGGCCATTAACCCACATCCTAGACCACTGAAATTCCCAAAAATATATTTGGCACGAAAAATACATCCTACACCCCTGAACGTTCAGAATATGTTAGCAGCCCAAAAAAGGCCTTAAAATGCATCTTAGGCCTGCAAAGATGTTGAAAACTTTGGAGGCCCAAAAAAGGGGTTTAGAGGCATCGTAGACCCCCTAAAGTCCAGAAAATGTTGGTGGCCGAAAACTGTGCAAGAGAGCTCTGAATGTCCCAAAAACATGTGCAACCTGAAAGGGCCATTAACCCACATCCTAGACCACTGAAATTCCCAAAAATATATTTGGCACGAAAAATGCATCCTACACCCTATGAAAATTCAGAATGTGTTAGCGGCCCAAAAAAGGCCTTAAATTGCATCTTAGGCCTGCAAAACTGTTGAAAACTTTGGAGACCAAAAAAAGGGGTTTACAGGCATCCTAGACCCCCTAAAGTCCAGAAAATGTTGTTGGACCAAAAATGGTGTCAGAGAGCTCTGAATGTCCCAAAAACATTTGGAGCCTGAAAGGGGCATTAACCCGCATCCTAGACCTCTGAAATTCCCAAAAATATTTTGTGCACGAAAAATGCATCCTATACCCCTGAAAGCTCAGAAAATGTTGGCAGCTCAAGAAAAGGCCTTAAAATGCATGTTAGGCCTTCAAAAATGTTGAAAACTTTGGAGGCCCAAAAAAGGGGTTTACAGGCATCCTAGACCCCCTAAAGTCCAGAAAATGTTGTTGGACCAAAAATGGTGTCAGAGAGCTCTGAATGTCCCAAAAACATTTGCAGCCACTGAAATTCCCAAAAATATTTTTGGCACGAAAAATGCATCCTACACCCCTAAAAGTTGAGAAATCGTTGGCAGCTCAAGAAAAGGCCTTAAAACGCATGTTAGGTCTTCAAAAATGTTGAAAGCTTTGGAGGCCCAAAAAAGGCGTTTACAGGCATCCTAGTCCCCCTAAAGTCCAGAAAATGTTGTTGGACCAAAAATGGTGTCAGAGAGCTCTGAATGTCCCAAAAACATCTGCAGCCTGAAAGGGGCATTAACCCGCATCCTAGACCACTGAAATTTCCCAAAATATTTTTGCCATGAAAAATGCATGCTACACCCCTGAAAGTTCAGAAAACACCCCAAAAATGTTGTGAGCTCAAAAAAGGCCTTAACATGCATCTTAGGTCTGCAAAAATGTTGAAAACTTTGGAGACCCAAAAAAGGGGTTTACAGGCATCCTAGACCCCCTAAAGTCCAGAAAATGTCGTTGGACCAAAAATGGTGTCAGAGAGCTCTGAATGTCCCAAAAACATTTGCAGCCTGAAAGGGGCATTAACCCGCATCCTAGACCACTGAAATTCCCAAAAATATTTTTGCCATGAAAAATGCATCCTACACCCCTGCAAGTTCAGAAAATGTTGGCAACTCTAAAAAAGGCCTTAAAATGCATGTTAGGATTTCAGAAATGTTGAAAACTTTGGAGGCCCAAAAAAGGGATTTACAGGCATCCTAGACCCCCTAAAGTCCAGAAAATGTTGGTGGATCAAAAACGGTGTCAGAGAGCTCTGAATGTCCCAAAAACATGTGCAGCCTGAAAGGGGCATTAACCCGCATCCTAGACTTCTGAAATTCCCAAAAATATTTTGTGCACAAAAAATGCATACTACACCCCTGAAAGTTCAGAATATGTTGGCAGCTCAAGAAAAGGCCTTAAAATGCATGTTAGGCCATCAAAAATGTTGAAAACTTTGGAGGCCCAAAAAAGGGGTTTACAGGCATCCTAGACCCCCTAAAGTCCAGAAAATGTTGGTGGATCAAAAACCGTGTCAGAGAGCTCTGAATGTCCCAAAAACATGTGCAACCTGAAAGGGGCATTAACCCGCATCCTAGACCACTGAAATTCCCAGAAATATTTTTGGCAATAAAAATGCATCCTACACCCCTGAAAGTTCAGTAAATGTAGGCAGCTCAAGAAAAGGCCTTAAAATGCATGTTAGGCCTTCAAAAATGTTGAAAACTTTGGAGGCACAAAATAGGGGTTTACAGGCATCCTAGACCTCCTAAAGTCCAGAAAATGTTGTTGGATCAAAAACGGTGTCAGAGAGCTCTGAATGTCCCAAAAACATTTGCAGCCTGAAAGGGGAATTAACCCACATCCTAGACCTCTGAAATTCCCAAAAATATTTTGTGCAAGAAAAATTCATACTACACCCTTGAAAGTTCAGAATATGTTAGCAGCCCAAAAAAGGCATTAAAATGCATTTTATTCCTGCAAAAATTTAGAAAACTTTGGAGGCCCAAAAAAGGGCTTTACAGGCATCCTAGACCCCCTAAAGTCCAGCAAATATTGTTGTAACAAAAATGGTGTCAGAGAGCTCTGAATGTCCCAAAAACATTTGCAGCCTGAAAGGGGCATTAACCCGCATCCTAGACCTCTGAAATTCCCAAAAATATTTTTGGCACAAAAAATGCATCCTACACCCCTGAAAGTTGAGAAAATGTTGGCAGCTCAAGTAAAGGCCTTAAAATGCATGTTAGGCCTTCAAAAATGTTTAAAACTTCGGAGGCCCAAAAAAGGGATTTACAGGCATCCTAGACCTCCTAAAGTCCAGAAACTGTTGTTGGACCAAAAATGGTGTCAGAGAGCTCTGAATGTCCCAAAAATATTTGCAGCCTGAAAGGGGCATTAACCCGCATCCTAGACCTCTGAAATTCCCAAAAATATTTTGTGCACGAAAAATGCATCCTATACCCCTGAAAGCTCAGAAAATGTTGGCAGCTCAAGAAAAGGCCTTAAAACGCATGTTAGGCCTTCAAAAATGTTGAAAACTTTGGAGACCCACAAAAGGGGTTTACAGGCATACTAGACCCCCTAAGGTCCAGAAAATGTTGTTGGATCAAAAACGCTGTCAGAGAGCTCTGAATGTCCCAAAAATATTTGCAGCCTGAAAGGGGCATTAACCCGCATCCTAGACCTCTGAAATTCCCAAAAATATTTTGTGCACGAAAAATGCATCCTATACCCCTGAAAGCTCAGAAAATGTTGGCAGCTCAAGAAAAGGCCTTAAAATGCATGTTAGGCCTTCAAAAATGTTGAAAACTTTGGAGGCCCAAAAAAGAGGTTTACAGGCATCCTAGACCCCCTAAAGTTTTGAAAATGTTGTTGGACCAAAAATGGTGTCAGAGAGCTCTGAATGTCCCAAAAACATTTGCAGCCTGAAAGGGGCATTAACCCGCATCATAGACCTCTGAAATTCCCAATAATATTTTGTGCACGAAAAATTCATACTACACCCCTGAAAGTTCAAAATATGTTAGCAGCCCAAAAAAGGAATTAAAATGCATTTTAGGCCTACAAAAATTTAGAACACTTTGGTGGCCCAAAAAAGGTGTTTACAGGCATCCTAGACCCCCTAAAGTCCAGAAAATGTTGTTGGACCAAAAATGGTGTCAGAGAGCTCTGAATGTCCCAAAAACATTTGCAGCCACTTAAATTCCCAAAAGTATTTTTGGCACAAAAAATGCATCCTACACCCCTGAAAGTTGAGAAAACACCCCAGAAATGTTGCCAGCTCAAAAAAGGCCTTAAAATGCATCTTAGGCCTGCAAAAATGTTGAAAACTTTGGAGGCCCAAAAAAGGGGTTTACTGGCATCCTAGACCCCCTAAAGTCCAGAAAATGTTGTTGGACCAAAATCGGTGTCAGAGAGCTCTGAAAGGGGCATTAAACCACATCCTAGACCACTGAAATTCCCAAAAATATTTTTGGCACGAAAAATGCATCCTACACCCCTGAAAGTTCAGAAAATGTTGGCATCTCAAGAAAAGGCCTTAAAACGAATGTTAGGCCTTCAAAAATGTTGAAAACTTTGGAGGCCCAAAAAAGGGGTTTACAGGCATTCTAAACCCCCTAAGGTCCAGAAAATGTTGTTGGATCAAAAACGGTGTCAGAGAGCTCTGAATGTCCCAAAAACATTTGCAGCCTGAAAGGGGCATTAACCCGCATCCTAGACCACTGAAATTTCCCAAAATATTTTTGGCATGAAAAATGCATGCTACACCCCTGAAAGTTCAGAAAACACCCCAGAAATGTTGCCAGCTCAAAAAAGGCCTTAAAATGCATCTTAGGCCTGCAAAAATGTTGAAAACTTTGGAGGCCCAAAAAAGGGGTTTACTGGCATCCTAGACCCCCTAAAGTCCAGAAAATGTTGTTGGACCAAAATCGGTGTCAGAGAGCTCTGAAAGGGGCATTAAACCACATTCTAGACCACTGAAATTCCCAAAAATATTTTTGGCACTAAAAATACATCCTACACCCCTGAAAGTTCAGAAAATGTTTGCAGCTCAAGAAAAGGCCTTAAAATGCATGTTCGGCCTTCAAAAATGTTGAAAACTTTGGAGGCCCAAAAAAGGGGTTTACAGGCATCCTAGACCCCCTAAAGTCCAGAAAATGTTGTTGGACCAAAATCGGTGTCAGAGAGCTCTGAATGTCCCAAAAACATTTGCAGCCTGAAAGGGGCATTAACCCACATCCTAGACCACTGAAATGCCCAAAAATATTTTTGCCCTGAAAAATGCATCCTACACCCCTGCAAGTTCAGAAAATGTTGGCAACTCTAAAAAAGGCCTTAAAATGCATGTTAGGCCTTCAAAAACGTTGAAAACTTTGGAGGCCCAAAAAAGGGATTTACAGGCATCCTAGACCCCCTAACGTCCAGAAAATGTTGTTGGATCAAAAACGGTGTCAGAAAGCTCTGAATGTCCCAAAAACATTTGCACCCTGAAAGGGGCATTAACCCGCATTCTAGACCTCTGAAATTCCCAAAAATATTTTATGCACGGAAAATTCATACTACACCCCTGAAAATTCAGAATATGTTAGCAGCCCAAAAAAGGCATTAAAATGCATTTTAGGCCTGCAAAAAATTAGAAAACTTTGGAGGCCCAAAAAAGGGGTTTACAGGCATCTAGACCCCCTAAAGTCCAGAAAATGTTGTTGGACCAAAAATGGTGTCAGAGAGCTCTGAATGTCCCAAAAACATTTGCAGCCTGAAAGGGGCATTAACCCGCATCCTAGACCTCTGAAATTCCCAAAAATATTTTGTGCACGAAAAATGCATCCTATACCCCTGAAACTCAGAATATGTTAGCAGCCCAAAGAAGGCCTTAAAATGCATTTTAGGCCTAAAAAAATTTAGAAAAATTTGGAGGCCCAAAAAAGGCGTTTACAGGCATCCTAGACCCCCTAAAGTCCAGAAAATGTTGTTGGACCAAAAATGGTGTCAGAGAGCTCTGAATGTCCCAAAAACATCTGCAGCCTGAAAGGGGCATTAACCCGCATCCTAGACCACTGAAATTTCCCAAAATATTTTTGCCATGAAAAATGCATGCTACACCCATGAAAGTTCAGAAAACACCCCAGAAATGTTGTGAGCTCAAAAAAGGCCTTAACATGCATCTTAGGTCTGCAAAAATGTTGAAAACTTTGGAGACCCAAAAAAGGGGTTTACAGGCATCCTAGACCCCCTAAAGTCCAGAAAATGTTGTTGGACCAAAAATGGTGTCAGAGAGCTCTGAATGTCCCAAAAATATTTGCAGCCTGAAAGGGGCATTAACCCGCATCCTAGACCTCTGAAATTCCCAAAAATATTTTGTGCACGAAAAATGCATCCTATACCCCTGAAAGCTCAGAAAATGTTGGCAGCTCAAGAAAAGGCCTTAAAATGCATGTTAGGCCTTCAAAAATGTTGAAAACTTTGGAGGCCCAAAAAAGGCGTTTACAGGCATCCTAGACCCCCTAAAGTCCAGAAAATGTTGTTGGACCAAAAATGGTGTCAGAGAGCTCTGAATGTCCCAAAAACATTTGCAGCCACTTAAATTCCCAAAAATATTTTTGGCACAAAAAATGCATCCTACACCCCTGAAAGTTGAGAAAATGTTGGCAGCTCAAGAAAAGGCCTTAAAACGAATGTTAGGCCTTCAAAAATGTTGAAAACTTTGGAGGCCCAAAAAAGGGGTTTACAGGCATTCTAAACCCCCTAAGGACAAGAAAATGTTGTTGGATCAAAAACAGTGTCAGAGAGCTCTGAATGTCCCAAAAACATTTGCAGCCTGAAAGGGGCATTAACCCGCATCCTAGACCACTGAAATTTCCCAAAATATTTTTGGCATGAAAAATGCATGCTACACCCCTGAAAGTTCAGAAAACACCCCAGAAATGTTGCCAGCTCAAAAAAGGCCTTAAAATGCATCTTAGGCCTGCAAAAATGTTGAAAACTTTGGAGGCCCAAAAAAGGGGTTTACAGGCATCCTAGACCCCCTAAAGTCCAGAAAATGTTGTTGGACCAAAAACGGTGTCAGAGAGCTCTGAATGTCCCAAAAACATTTGCAGCCTGAAAGGGGCATTAACCCACATCCTAGACCTCTGAAATTCCCAAAAATATTTTGTGCACGAAAAATGCATACTACACCCCTGAAAGTTGAGAAAATGTTGGCAGCTCAAGAAAATGTTGTTGGACCAAAAATGGTGTCAGAGAGCTCTGAATGTCCCAAAAATAATTGCAGCCTGTAAGGGGCATTAACCTGCATCCTAGACCTCTGAAATTCCCAAAAATATTTTGTGCACGAAAAATGCATCCTATACCCCTGAAAGCTCAGAAAATGTTGGCAGCTCAAGAAAAGGCCTTAAAATGCATGTTAGGCCTTCAAAAATGTTGAAAACTTTGGAGGCCCAAAAAAGGCGTTTACAGGCATCCTAGACCCCCTAAAGTCCAGAAAATGTTGTTGGACCAAAAATGGTGTCAGAGAGCTCTGAATGTCCCAAAAACATTTGCAGCCACTTAAATTCCCCAAAATATTTTTGCCACAAAAAATGCATCCTACACCCCTGAAAGTTGAGAAAATGTTGGCAGATCAAGAAAAGGCCTTAAAACGAATGTTAGGCCTTCAAAAATGTTGAAAACTTTGGAGGCCCAAAAAAGGGGTTTACAGGCATTCTAAACACCCTAAGGTCCAGAAAATGTTGTTGGATCAAAAACAGTGTCAGAGAGCTCTGAATGTCCCAAAAACATTTGCAGCCTGAAAGGGGCATTAACCCGCATCCTAGACCACTGAAATTTCCCAAAATATTTTTGGCATGAAAAATGCATGCTACACCCCTGAAAGTTCAGAAAACACCCCAGAAATGTTGCCAGCTCAAAAAAGACCTTAAAATGTTGAAAACTTTGGAGGCGCAAAATAGGGGTTTACAGGCATCCTAGACCCCCTAAGGTCCAGAAAATGTTGTTGGACCAAAAACGGTGTCAGAGAGCTCTGAATGTCCCAAAAACATTTGCAGCCTGAAGGGGCATTAACCCACATCCTAGACCTCTGAAATTCCCAAAAATATTTTGTGCACGAAAAATGCATACTACACCCCTGAAAGTTCAGAATATGTTAGCAGCCCAAAAAATGCATTAAAATGCATTTTAGGCCTGCAAAAATTTAGAAAACTTTGGAGGCCCAAAAAAGGGGTTTACAGGCATCCTAGACCCCCTAAAGTCCAGAAAATGTTGGTGGATCAAAAACGGTGTCAGAGAGCTCCGAATGTCCCAAAAACATCTGCAGCCTGAAAGGGGCATTAACCCACATCCTAGACCTCTGAAATTCCCAAAAATATTTTGTGCACGAAAAATGCATCCTATACCCCTGAAACTCAGAATATGTTAGCAGCCCAAAGAAGGCCTTAAAATGCATTTTAGGCCTACAAAAATTTAGAAAACTTTGGAGACCCAAAAAAGGGGTTTACAGGCATCCTAGACCCCCTAAAGTCCAGAAAATTTTGTTGGACCAAAAATGGTGTCAGAGAGCTCTGAATGTCCCAAAAACATTTGCAGCCTGAAAGGGGCATTAACCTCCCACTGAAATTTCCCAAAATATTTTTGCCATGAAAAATGCATGTTACACCCCTGAAAGTTCAGAAAACACCACAGAAATGTTGGCAGCTCAAAAAAGGCCTTAAAATGCATCTTAGGCCTGCAAAAATGTTGAAAACTTTGGAGACCCAAAAAAGGGGTTTACAGGCATCCTAGACCCCCTAAAGTCCAGAAAATGTTGTTGGACCAAAATCGGTGTCAGAGAGCTCTGAAAGGGGCATTAACCCACATCCTAGACCACTGAAATTCCCAAAAATATTTTTGGCATGAAAAATGCATCCTACACCCCTGCAAGTTCAGAAAATGTTGGTAACTCTAAAAAAGGCCTTAAAATGCATGTTAGGCCTTCAAAAATGTTGAAAACTTTGGAGGCCCAAAAAAGGGATTTACAGGCATCCTAGACCCCCTAAAGTCCAGAAAATGTTGTGGGACCAAAAATGGTGTCAGAGAGCTCTGAATGCCCCATAAACATTTGCAGCCACTGAAATTCCCAAAAATATTTTTGGCACGAAAAATGCATCCTACACCCCTGAAAGTTGATAAAATGTTGGCAGCTCAAGAAAAGGCTTTAAAACGCATGTTAGGCCTTCAAAAATGTTGAAAACTTTGGAGGCCCAAAAAAGGGGTTTACAGGCATTCTAGACCCCCTAAAGTCCAGAAAATGTTGTTGGACCAAAAACGGTGTCAGAGAGCTCTGAATGTCCCAACAACATTTGCAGCCTGAAAGGGGCATTAACCCGCATCCTAGACCACTGAAATTTCCCAAAATATTTTTGCCATGAAAAATGCATGCTACACCCCTGAAAGTTCAGAAAACACCCCAGAAATGTTGGCAGCTCAAGAAAAGGCTTTAAAATGCATCTTAGGCCTGCAAAAATGTTGAAAACTTTGGAGCACCAAAAAAGGGGTTTACAGGCATCCTAGACCCCTAAAGTCCAGAAAATGTCGTTGGACCAAAAATGGTGTCAGAGAGCTCTGAATGTCCCAAAAACATTTGCAGCCTGAAAGGGGCATTAACCCGCATCCTAGTCCACTGAAATTCCCAAAAATATTTTTGGCATGAAAAATGCATCCTACACCCCTGCAAGTTCAGAAAATGTTGGCAACTCTAAAAAAGGCCTTAAAATGCATGTTAGGATTTCAGAAATGTTGAAAACTTTGGAGGCCCAAAAAAGGGATTTACAGGCATCCTAGACCCCCTAAAGTCCAGAAAATGTTGGTGGATCAAAAACGGTGTCAGCGAGCTCTGAATGTCCCAAAAACATGTGCAGCCTGAAAGGGGCATTAACCCGCATCCTAGACTTCTGAAATTCCCAAAATATTTTGTGCACGAAAAATGCATACTACACCCCTGAAAGTTCAGAATATGTTGGCAGCTCAAGAAAAGGCCTTAAAATGCATGTTAGGCCATCAAAAATGTTGAAAACTTTGGAGGCCCAAAAAAGGGGTTTACAGGCATCCTAGACCCCCTAAAGTCCAGAAAATGTTGGTGGATCAAAAACCGTGTCAGAGAGCTCTG
The DNA here is from genome assembly GCF_040938575.1 of Ambystoma mexicanum. Classification (NCBI taxonomy): domain Eukaryota; kingdom Metazoa; phylum Chordata; class Amphibia; order Caudata; family Ambystomatidae; genus Ambystoma; species Ambystoma mexicanum. Next base: position 318,874,412 of record NC_090931.1, on the reverse strand, counting down.
AATGTCCCAAAAACATGTGCAACCTGAAAGGGGCATTAACCCGCATCCTAGACCACTGAAATTCCCAGAAATATTTTTGGCAATAAAAATGCATCCTACACCCCTGAAAGTTCAGTAAATGTTGGCAGCTCAAGAAAAGGCCTTAAAATGCATGTTAGGCCTTCAAAAATGTTGAAAACTTTGGAGGCACAAAATAGGGGTTTACAGGCATCCTAGACCTCCTAAAGTCCAGAAAATGTTGTTGGATCAAAAACGGTGTCAGAGAGCTCTGAATGTCCCAAAAACATTTGCAGCCTGAAAGGGGAATTAACCCACATCCTAGACCTCTGAAATTCCCAAAAATATTTTGTGCAAGAAAAATTCATACTACACCCTTGAAAGTTCAGAATATGTTAGCAGCCCAAAAAAGGCATTAAAATGCATTTTAGGCCTGCAAAAATTTAGAAAACTTTGGAGGCCCAAAAAAGGACTTTACAGGCATCCTAGACCCCCTAAAGTCCAGAAAATATTGTTGTAACAAAAATGGTGTCAGAGAGCTCTGAATGTCCCAAAAACATTTGCAGCCTGAAAGGGGCATTAACCCGCATCATAGACCTCTGAAATTCCCAATAATATTTTGTGCACGAAAAATTCATACTACACCCCTGAAAGTTCAAAATATGTTAGCAGCCCAAAAAAGGAATTAAAATGCATTTTAGGCCTACAAAAATTTAGAACACTTTGGTGGCCCAAAAAAGGTGTTTACAGGCATCCTAGACCCCCTAAAGTCCAGAAAATGTTGTTGGACCAAAAATGGTGTCAGAGAGCTCTGAATGTCCCAAAAACATTTGCAGCCACTTAAATTCCCAAAAGTATTTTTGGCACAAAAAATGCATCCTACACCCCTGAAAGTTGAGAAAACACCCCAGAAATGTTGCCAGCTCAAAAAAGGCCTTAAAATGCATCTTAGGCCTGCAAAAATGTTGAAAACTTTGGAGGCCCAAAAAAGGGGTTTACTGGCATCCTAGACCCCCTAAAGTCCAGAAAATGTTGTTGGACCAAAATCGGTGTCAGAGAGCTCTGAAAGGGGCATTAAACCACATCCTAGACCACTGAAATTCCCAAAAATATTTTTGGCACGAAAAATGCATCCTACACCCCTGAAAGTTCAGAAAATGTTGGCATCTCAAGAAAAGGCCTTAAAACGAATGTTAGGCCTTCAAAAATGTTGAAAACTTTGGAGGCCCAAAAAAGGGGTTTACAGGCATTCTAAACCCCCTAAGGTCCAGAAAATGTTGTTGGATCAAAAACGGTGTCAGAGAGCTCTGAATGTCCCAAAAACATTTGCAGCCTGAAAGGGGCATTAACCCGCATCCTAGACCACTGAAATTTCCCAAAATATTTTTGGCATGAAAAATGCATGCTACACCCCTGAAAGTTCAGACAACACCCCAGAAATGTTGCCAGCTCAAAAAAGGCCTTAAAATGCATCTTAGGCCTGCAAAAATGTTGAAAACTTTGGAGGCCCAAAAAAGGGGTTTACTGGCATCCTAGACCCCCTAAAGTCCAGAAAATGTTGTTGGACCAAAATCGGTGTCAGAGAGCTCTGAAAGGGGCATTAAACCACATTCTAGACCACTGAAATTCCCAAAAATATTTTTGGCACTAAAAATACATCCTACACCCCTGAAAGTTCAGAAAATGTTTGCAGCTCAAGAAAAGGCCTTAAAATGCATGTTCGGCCTTCAAAAATGTTGAAAACTTTGGAGGCCCAAAAAAGGGGTTTACAGGCATCCTAGACCCCCTAAAGTCCAGAAAATGTTGTTGGACCAAAATCGGTGTCAGAGAGCTCTGAATGTCCCAAAAACATTTGCAGCCTGAAAGGGGCATTAACCCACATCCTAGACCACTGAAATGCCCAAAAATATTTTTGCCCTGAAAAATGCATCCTACACCCCTGCAAGTTCAGAAAATGTTGGCAACTCTAAAAAAGGCCTTAAAATGCATGTTAGGCCTTCAAAAACGTTGAAAACTTTGGAGGCCCAAAAAAGGGATTTACAGGCATCCTAGACCCCCTAACGTCCAGAAAATGTTGTTGGATCAAAAACGGTGTCAGAAAGCTCTGAATGTCCCAAAAACATTTGCACCCTGAAAGGGGCATTAACCCGCATTCTAGACCTCTGAAATTCCCAAAAATATTTTATGCACGGAAAATTCATACTACACCCCTGAAAATTCAGAATATGTTAGCAGCCCAAAAAAGGCATTAAAATGCATTTTAGGCCTGCAAAAAATTAGAAAACTTTGGAGGCCCAAAAAAGGGGTTTACAGGCATCTAGACCCCCTAAAGTCCAGAAAATGTTGTTGGACCAAAAATGGTGTCAGAGAGCTCTGAATGTCCCAAAAACATTTGCAGCCTGAAAGGGGCATTAACCCGCATCCTAGACCTCTGAAATTCCCAAAAATATTTTGTGCACGAAAAATGCATCCTATACCCCTGAAACTCAGAATATGTTAGCAGCCCAAAGAAGGCCTTAAAATGCATTTTAGGCCTAAAAAAATTTAGAAAAATTTGGAGGCCCAAAAAAGGCGTTTACAGGCATCCTAGACCCCCTAAAGTCCAGAAAATGTTGTTGGACCAAAAATGGTGTCAGAGAGCTCTGAATGTCCCAAAAACATCTGCAGCCTGAAAGGGGCATTAACCCGCATCCTAGACCACTGAAATTTCCCAAAATATTTTTGCCATGAAAAATGCATGCTACACCCATGAAAGTTCAGAAAACACCCCAGAAATGTTGTGAGCTCAAAAAAGGCCTTAACATGCATCTTAGGTCTGCAAAAATGTTGAAAACTTTGGAGACCCAAAAAAGGGGTTTACAGGCATCCTAGACCCCCTAAAGTCCAGAAAATGTTGTTGGACCAAAAATGGTGTCAGAGAGCTCTGAATGTCCCAAAAATATTTGCAGCCTGAAAGGGGCATTAACCCGCATCCTAGACCTCTGAAATTCCCAAAAATATTTTGTGCACGAAAAATGCATCCTATACCCCTGAAAGCTCAGAAAATGTTGGCAGCTCAAGAAAAGGCCTTAAAATGCATGTTAGGCCTTCAAAAATGTTGAAAACTTTGGAGGCCCAAAAAAGGCGTTTACAGGCATCCTAGACCCCCTAAAGTCCAGAAAATGTTGTTGGACCAAAAATGGTGTCAGAGAGCTCTGAATGTCCCAAAAACATTTGCAGCCACTTAAATTCCCAAAAATATTTTTGGCACAAAAAATGCATCCTACACCCCTGAAAGTTGAGAAAATGTTGGCAGCTCAAGAAAAGGCCTTAAAACGAATGTTAGGCCTTCAAAAATGTTGAAAACTTTGGAGGCCCAAAAAAGGGGTTTACAGGCATTCTAAACCCCCTAAGGACAAGAAAATGTTGTTGGATCAAAAACAGTGTCAGAGAGCTCTGAATGTCCCAAAAACATTTGCAGCCTGAAAGGGGCATTAACCCGCATCCTAGACCACTGAAATTTCCCAAAATATTTTTGGCATGAAAAATGCATGCTACACCCCTGAAAGTTCAGAAAACACCCCAGAAATGTTGCCAGCTCAAAAAAGGCCTTAAAATGCATCTTAGGCCTGCAAAAATGTTGAAAACTTTGGAGGCCCAAAAAAGGGGTTTACAGGCATCCTAGACCCCCTAAAGTCCAGAAAATGTTGTTGGACCAAAAACGGTGTCAGAGAGCTCTGAATGTCCCAAAAACATTTGCAGCCTGAAAGGGGCATTAACCCACATCCTAGACCTCTGAAATTCCCAAAAATATTTTGTGCACGAAAAATGCATACTACACCCCTGAAAGTTGAGAAAATGTTGGCAGCTCAAGAAAATGTTGTTGGACCAAAAATGGTGTCAGAGAGCTCTGAATGTCCCAAAAATAATTGCAGCCTGTAAGGGGCATTAACCTGCATCCTAGACCTCTGAAATTCCCAAAAATATTTTGTGCACGAAAAATGCATCCTATACCCCTGAAAGCTCAGAAAATGTTGGCAGCTCAAGAAAAGGCCTTAAAATGCATGTTAGGCCTTCAAAAATGTTGAAAACTTTGGAGGCCCAAAAAAGGCGTTTACAGGCATCCTAGACCCCCTAAAGTCCAGAAAATGTTGTTGGACCAAAAATGGTGTCAGAGAGCTCTGAATGTCCCAAAAACATTTGCAGCCACTTAAATTCCCCAAAATATTTTTGCCACAAAAAATGCATCCTACACCCCTGAAAGTTGAGAAAATGTTGGCAGATCAAGAAAAGGCCTTAAAACGAATGTTAGGCCTTCAAAAATGTTGAAAACTTTGGAGGCCCAAAAAAGGGGTTTACAGGCATTCTAAACACCCTAAGGTCCAGAAAATGTTGTTGGATCAAAAACAGTGTCAGAGAGCTCTGAATGTCCCAAAAACATTTGCAGCCTGAAAGGGGCATTAACCCGCATCCTAGACCACTGAAATTTCCCAAAATATTTTTGGCATGAAAAATGCATGCTACACCCCTGAAAGTTCAGAAAACACCCCAGAAATGTTGCCAGCTCAAAAAAGACCTTAAAATGTTGAAAACTTTGGAGGCGCAAAATAGGGGTTTACAGGCATCCTAGACCCCCTAAGGTCCAGAAAATGTTGTTGGACCAAAAACGGTGTCAGAGAGCTCTGAATGTCCCAAAAACATTTGCAGCCTGAAGGGGCATTAACCCACATCCTAGACCTCTGAAATTCCCAAAAATATTTTGTGCACGAAAAATGCATACTACACCCCTGAAAGTTCAGAATATGTTAGCAGCCCAAAAAATGCATTAAAATGCATTTTAGGCCTGCAAAAATTTAGAAAACTTTGGAGGCCCAAAAAAGGGGTTTACAGGCATCCTAGACCCCCTAAAGTCCAGAAAATGTTGGTGGATCAAAAACGGTGTCAGAGAGCTCCGAATGTCCCAAAAACATCTGCAGCCTGAAAGGGGCATTAACCCACATCCTAGACCTCTGAAATTCCCAAAAATATTTTGTGCACGAAAAATGCATCCTATACCCCTGAAACTCAGAATATGTTAGCAGCCCAAAGAAGGCCTTAAAATGCATTTTAGGCCTACAAAAATTTAGAAAACTTTGGAGACCCAAAAAAGGGGTTTACAGGCATCCTAGACCCCCTAAAGTCCAGAAAATTTTGTTGGACCAAAAATGGTGTCAGAGAGCTCTGAATGTCCCAAAAACATTTGCAGCCTGAAAGGGGCATTAACCTCCCACTGAAATTTCCCAAAATATTTTTGCCATGAAAAATGCATGTTACACCCCTGAAAGTTCAGAAAACACCACAGAAATGTTGGCAGCTCAAAAAAGGCCTTAAAATGCATCTTAGGCCTGCAAAAATGTTGAAAACTTTGGAGACCCAAAAAAGGGGTTTACAGGCATCCTAGACCCCCTAAAGTCCAGAAAATGTTGTTGGACCAAAATCGGTGTCAGAGAGCTCTGAAAGGGGCATTAACCCACATCCTAGACCACTGAAATTCCCAAAAATATTTTTGGCATGAAAAATGCATCCTACACCCCTGCAAGTTCAGAAAATGTTGGTAACTCTAAAAAAGGCCTTAAAATGCATGTTAGGCCTTCAAAAATGTTGAAAACTTTGGAGGCCCAAAAAAGGGATTTACAGGCATCCTAGACCCCCTAAAGTCCAGAAAATGTTGTGGGACCAAAAATGGTGTCAGAGAGCTCTGAATGCCCCATAAACATTTGCAGCCACTGAAATTCCCAAAAATATTTTTGGCACGAAAAATGCATCCTACACCCCTGAAAGTTGATAAAATGTTGGCAGCTCAAGAAAAGGCTTTAAAACGCATGTTAGGCCTTCAAAAATGTTGAAAACTTTGGAGGCCCAAAAAAGGGGTTTACAGGCATTCTAGACCCCCTAAAGTCCAGAAAATGTTGTTGGACCAAAAACGGTGTCAGAGAGCTCTGAATGTCCCAACAACATTTGCAGCCTGAAAGGGGCATTAACCCGCATCCTAGACCACTGAAATTTCCCAAAATATTTTTGCCATGAAAAATGCATGCTACACCCCTGAAAGTTCAGAAAACACCCCAGAAATGTTGGCAGCTCAAGAAAAGGCTTTAAAATGCATCTTAGGCCTGCAAAAATGTTGAAAACTTTGGAGACCCAAAAAAGGGGTTTACAGGCATCCTAGACCCCTAAAGTCCAGAAAATGTCGTTGGACCAAAAATGGTGTCAGAGAGCTCTGAATGTCCCAAAAACATTTGCAGCCTGAAAGGGGCATTAACCCGCATCCTAGTCCACTGAAATTCCCAAAAATATTTTTGGCATGAAAAATGCATCCTACACCCCTGCAAGTTCAGAAAATGTTGGCAACTCTAAAAAAGGCCTTAAAATGCATGTTAGGATTTCAGAAATGTTGAAAACTTTGGAGGCCCAAAAAAGGGATTTACAGGCATCCTAGACCCCCTAAAGTCCAGAAAATGTTGGTGGATCAAAAACGGTGTCAGCGAGCTCTGAATGTCCCAAAAACATGTGCAGCCTGAAAGGGGCATTAACCCGCATCCTAGACTTCTGAAATTCCCAAAATATTTTGTGCACGAAAAATGCATACTACACCCCTGAAAGTTCAGAATATGTTGGCAGCTCAAGAAAAGGCCTTAAAATGCATGTTAGGCCATCAAAAATGTTGAAAACTTTGGAGGCCCAAAAAAGGGGTTTACAGGCATCCTAGACCCCCTAAAGTCCAGAAAATGTTGGTGGATCAAAAACCGTGTCAGAGAGCTCTGAATGTCCCAAAAACATGTGCAACCTGAAAGGGGCATTAACCCGCATCCTAGACCACTGAAATTCCCAGAAATATTTTTGGCAATAAAAATGCATCCTACACCCCTGAAAGTTCAGTAAATGTTGGCAGCTCAAGAAAAGGCCTTAAAATGCATGTTAGGCCTTCAAAAATGTTGAAAACTTTGGAGGCACAAAATAGGGGTTTACAGGCATCCTAGACCTCCTAAAGTCCAGAAAATGTTGTTGGATCAAAAACGGTGTCAGAGAGCTCTGAATGTCCCAAAAACATTTGCAGCCTGAAAGGGGAATTAACCCACATCCTAGACCTCTGAAATTCCCAAAAATATTTTGTGCAAGAAAAATTCATACTACACCCTTGAAAGTTCAGAATATGTTAGCAGCCCAAAAAAGGCATTAAAATGCATTTTAGGCCTGCAAAAATTTAGAAAACTTTGGAGGCCCAAAAAAGGACTTTACAGGCATCCTAGACCCCCTAAAGTCCAGAAAATATTGTTGTAACAAAAATGGTGTCAGAGAGCTCTGAATGTCCCAAAAACATTTGCAGCCTGAAAGGGGCATTAACCCGCATCCTAGACCTCTGAAATTACCAAAAATATTTTTGGCACAAAAAATGCATCCTACACCCCTGAAAGTTGAGAAAATGTTGGCAGCTCAAGTAAAGGCCTTAAAATGCATGTTAGGCCTTCAAAAATGTTTAAAACTTCGGAGGCCCAAAAAAGGGATTTACAGGCATCCTAGACCCCCTAAAGTCCAGAAAATGTTGTTGGACCAAAAATGGTGTCAGAGAGCTCTGAATGTCCCAAAAACATTTGCAGCCTGAAAGGGGCATTAACACACATCCTAGACCACTGAAATTTCCCAAAATATTTTTGCCATGAAAAATGCATGCTACACCCCTGAAAGTTCAGAAAACACCCCAGAAATGTTGCCAGGTCAAAAAAGGCCTTGAAATGCATCTTAGGCCTGCAAAAATGTTGAAAACTTTGGAGACCCAAAAAAGGGGTTTACAGGCATCCTAGACCCCCTAAAGTCCAGAAAATGTTGTTGGACCAAAATCGGTGTCAGAGAGCTCTGAATGTCCCAAAAACATTTGCAGCCACTGAAATTCCCAAAAATATTTTTGCCATGAAAAATGCATGCTACACCCCTGAAAGTTCAGAAAACACCCCAGAAATGTTGCCAGGTCAAAAAAGGCCTTGAAATGCATCTTAGGCCTTCAAAAATGTTGAAAACTTTGGAGGCCCAAAAAAGGGGTTTACAGGCATCCTAGACCCCCTAAAGTCCAGAAAATGTTGTTGGGCCAAAATCGGTGTCAGAGAGCTCTGATTGTCCCCAAAACATTTGCAGCCTGAAAGGGGCATTAACCCGCATCCTAGACCACTGAAATTCCCAAAAATATTTTTGGCATGAAAAATGCATCCTACACCCCTGCAAGTTCAGAAAATGTTGGTAACTCTAAAAAAGGCCTTAAAATGCATGTTAGGCCTTCAAAAATGTTGAAAACTTTGGAGGCCCAAAAAAGGGATTTACAGGCATCCTAGACCTCCTAAAGTCCAGAAACTGTTGTTGGACCAAAAATGGTGTCAGAGAGCTCTGAATGTCCCAAAAATATTTGCAGCCTGAAAGGGGCATTAACCCGCATCCTAGACCTCTGAAATTCCCAAAAATATTTTGTGCACGAAAAATGCATCCTATACCCCTGAAAGTTCAGAAAATGTTGGCAGCTCAAGAAAAGGCCTTAAAACGCATGTTAGGCCTTCAAAAATGTTGAAAACTTTGGAGACCCACAAAAGGGGTTTACAGGCATACTAGGCCCCCTAAGGTCCAGAAAATGTTGTTGGATCAAAAACGGTGTCAGAGAGCTCTGAATGTCCCAAAAATATTTGCAGCCTGAAAGGGGCATTAACCCGCATCCTAGACCTCTGAAATTCCCAAAAATATTTTGTGCACGAAAAATGCATCCTATACCCCTGAAAGCTCAGAAAATGTTGGCAGCTCAAGAAAAGGCCTTAAAATTCATGTTAGGCCTTCAAAAATGTTGAAAACTTTGGAGGCCCAAAAAAGAGGTTTACAGGCATCCTAGACCCCCTAAAGTTTTGAAAATGTTGTTGGACCAAAAATGGTGTCAGAGAGCTCTGAATGTCCCAAAAACATTTGCAGCCTGAAAGGGGCAGTAACACACATCCTAGACCACTGAAATTCCCCAAAATATTTTTGCCATGAAAAATGCATGCTACACCCCTGAAAGTTCAGAAAACACCCCAGAAATGTTGCCAGGTCAAAAAAGGCCTTGAAATGCATCTTAGGCCTGCAAAAATGTTGAAAACTTTGGAGACCCAAAAAAGGGGTTTACAGGCATCCTAGACCCCCTAAAGTCCAGAAAATGTTGTTGGACCAAAATCGGTGTCAGAGAGCTCTGAATGTCCCAAAAACATTTGCAGCCACTGAAATTCCCAAAAATATTTTTGCCATGAAAAATGCATGCTACACCCCTGAAAGTTCAGAAAACACCCCAGAAATGTTGCCAGGTCAAAAAAGGCCTTGAAATGCATCTTAGGCCTTCAAAAATGTTGAAAACTTTGGAGGCCCAAAAAAGGGGTTTACAGGCATCCTAGACCCCCTAAAGTCCAGAAAATGTTGTTGGGCCAAAATCGGTGTCAGAGAGCTCTGATTGTCCCCAAAACATTTGCAGCCTGAAAGGGGCATTAACCCGCATTCTAGACCACTGAAATTCCCAAAAATATTTTTGGCATGAAAAATGCATCCTACACCCCTGCAAGTTCAGAAAATGTTGGTAACTCTAAAAAAGGCCTTAAAATGCATGTTAGGCCTTCAAAAATGTTGAAAACTTTGGAGGCCCAAAAAAGGGATTTACAGGCATCCTAGACCTCCTAAAGTCCAGAAACTGTTGTTGGACCAAAAATGGTGTCAGAGAGCTCTGAATGTCCCAAAAATATTTGCAGCCTGAAAGGGGCATTAACCCGCATCCTAGACCTCTGAAATTCCCAAAAATATTTTGTGCACGAAAAATGCATCCTATACCCCTGAAAGTTCAGAAAATGTTGGCAGCTCAAGAAAAGGCCTTAAAACGCATGTTAGGCCTTCAAAAATGTTGAAAACTTTGGAGACCCACAAAAGGGGTTTACAGGCATACTAGACCCCCTAAGGTCCAGAAAATGTTGTTGGATCAAAAACGGTGTCAGAGAGCTCTGAATGTCCCAAAAATATTTGCAGCCTGAAAGGGGCATTAACCCGCATCCTAGACCTCTGAAATTCCCAAAAATATTTTGTGCACGAAAAATGCATCCTATACCCCTGAAAGCTCAGAAAATGTTGGCAGCTCAAGAAAAGGCCTTAAAATGCATGTTAGGCCTTCAAAAATGTTGAAAACTTTGGAGGCCCAAAAAAGAGGTTTACAGGCATCCTAGACCCCCTAAAGTTTTGAAAATGTTGTTGGACCAAAAATGGTGTCAGAGAGCTCTGAATGTCCCAAAAACATTTGCAGCCTGAAAGGGGCATTAACCCGCATCATAGACCTCTGAAATTCCCAATAATATTTTGTGCACGAAAAATTCATACTACACCCCTGAAAGTTCAAAATATGTTAGCAGCCCAAAAAAGGCATTAAAATGCATTTTAGGCCTACAAAAATTTAGAAAACTTTGGAGGCCCAAAAAAGGGGTTTACAGGCATCCTAGACCCCCTAAAGTCCAGAAAATGTTGTTGGACCAAAAATGATGTCCGTGAGCTCTGAATGTCCCAAAAACATTTGCAGCCTGAAAGGGGCATTAACCCGCATCCTAGACCTCTGAAATTCCCAATAATATTTTGTGCACGAAAAATTCATACTACACCCCTGAAAGTTCAAAATATGTTAGCAGCCCAAAAAAGGAATTAAAATGCATTTTAGGCCTACAAAAATTTAGAAAACTTTGGAGGCCCAAAAAAGGCGTTTACAGGCATCCTAGACCCCCTAAAGTCCAGAAAATGTTGTTGGACCAAAAATGGTGTCAGAGAGCTCTGAATGTCCCAAAAACATTTGCAGCCACTTAAATTCCCAAAAGTATTTTTGGCACAAAAAATGCATCCTACACCCCTGAAAGTTGAGAAAATGTTGGCAGCTCAAGAAAAGGCCTTAAAACGAATGTTAGGCCTTCAAAAATGTTGAAAACTTTGGAGGCCCAAAAAAGGGGTTTACAGGCATTCTAAACCCCCTAAGGTCCAGAAAATGTTGTTGGATCAAAAACGGTGTCAGAGAGCTCTGAATGTCCCAAAAACATTTGCAGCCTGAAAGGGGCATTAACCCGCATCCTAGACCACTGAAATTTCCCAAAATATTTTTGGCATGAAAAATGCATGCTACACCCCTGAAAGTTCAGAAAACACCCCAGAAATGTTGCCAGCTCAAAAAAGGCCTTAAAATGCATCTTAGGCCTGCAAAAATGTTGAAAACTTTGGAGGCCCAAAAAAGGGGTTTACTGGCATCCTAGACCCCCTAAAGTCCAGAAAATGTTGTTGGACCAAAAATGGTGTCAGAGAGCTCTGAATGTCCCAAAAACATTTGCAGCCACTTAAATTCCCAAAAGTATTTTTGGCACAAAAAATACATCCTACACCCCTGAAAGTTGAGAAAATGTTGGCAGCTCAAGAAAAGGCCTTAAAACGAATGTTAGGCCTTCAAAAATGTTGAAAACTTTGGAGGCCCAAAAAAGGGGTTTACAGGCATTCTAAACCCCCTAAGGTCCAGAAAATGTTGTTGGATCAAAAACGGTGTCAGAGAGCTCTGAATGTCCCAAAAACATTTGCAGCCTGAAAGGGGCATTAACCCGCATCCTAGACCACTGAAATTCCCAAAAATATTTTTGGCATGAAAAATGCATCCTACACCCCTGCAAGTTCAGAAAATGTTGGTAACTCTAAAAAAGGCCTTAAAATGCATGTTAGGCCTTCAAAAATGTTGAAAACTTTGGAGGCCCAAAAAAGGGATTTACAGGCATCCTAGACCTCCTAAAGTCCAGAAACTGTTGTTGGACCAAAAATGGTGTCAGAGAGCTCTGAATGTCCCAAAAATATTTGCAGCCTGAAAGGGGCATTAACCCGCATCCTAGACCTCTGAAATTCCCAAAAATATTTTGTGCACGAAAAATGCATCCTATACCCCTGAAAGTTCAGAAAATGTTGGCAGCTCAAGAAAAGGCCTTAAAACGCATGTTAGGCCTTCAAAAATGTTGAAAACTTTGGAGACCCACAAAAGGGGTTTACAGGCATACTAGACCCCCTAAGGTCCAGAAAATGTTGTTGGATCAAAAACGGTGTCAGAGAGCTCTGGATGTCCCAAAAATATTTGCAGCCTGAAAGGGGCATTAACCCGCATCCTAGACCTCTGAAATTCCCAAAAATATTTTGTGCACGAAAAATGCATCCTATACCCCTGAAAGCTCAGAAAATGTTGGCAGCTCAAGAAAAGGCCTTAAAATGCATGTTAGGCCTTCAAAAATGTTGAAAACTTTGGAGGCCCAAAAAAGAGGTTTACAGGCATCCTAGACCCCCTAAAGTTTTGAAAATGTTGTTGGACCAAAAATGGTGTCAGAGAGCTCTGAATGTCCCAAAAACATTTGCAGCCTGAAAGGGGCATTAACCCGCATCATAGACCTCTGAAATTCCCAATAATATTTTGTGCACGAAAAATTCATACTACACCCCTGAAAGTTCAAAATATGTTAGCAGCCCAAAAAAGGAATTAAAATGCATTTTAGGCCTACAAAAATTTAGAAAACTTTGGAGGCCCAAAAAAGGCGTTTACAGGCATCCTAGACCCCCTAAAGTCCAGAAAATGTTGTTGGACCAAAAATGGTGTCAGAGAGCTCTGAATGTCCCAAAAACATTTGCAGCCACTTAAATTCCCAAAAGTATTTTTGGCACAAAAAATGCATCCTACACCCCTGAAAGTTGAGAAAATGTTGGCAGCTCAAGAAAAGGCCTTAAAACGAATGTTAGGCCTTCAAAAATGTTGAAAACTTTGGAGGCCCAAAAAAGGGGTTTACAGGCATTCTAAACCCCCTAAGGTCCAGAAAATGTTGTTGGATCAAAAATGGTGTCAGAGAGCTCTGAATGTCCCAAAAACATTTGCAGCCTGAAAGGGGCATTAACCCGCATCCTAGACCACTGAAATTTCCCAAAATATTTTTGGCATGAAAAATGCATGCTACACCCCTGAAAGTTCAGAAAACACCCCAGAAATGTTGCCAGCTCAAAAAAGGCCTTAAAATGCATCTTAGGCCTGCAAAAATGTTGAAAACTTTGGAGGCCCAAAAAAGGGGTTTACTGGCATCCTAGACCCCCTAAAGTCCAGAAAATGTTGTTGGACCAAAATCGGTGTCAGAGAGCTCTGAAAGGGGCATTAAACCACATCCTAGACCACTGAAATTCCCAAAAATATTTTTGGCACGAAAAATGCATCCTACACCCCTGAAAGTTCAGAAAATGTTGGCATCTCAAGAAAAGGCTTTAAAATGCATGTTAGGCCTAAAAAAATGTTGAAAACTTTGGAGGCCCAAAAAAGGGGTTTACAGGCATCCTAGACCCCCTAAAGTCCAGAAAATGTTGTTGGACCAAAAATGGTGTCAGAGAGCTCTGAATGTCCCAAAAACATTTGCAGCCTGAAAGGGGCATTAACCCGCATCCTAGACCACTGAAATTCCCAAAAATATTTTTCGCATGAAAAATGCATCCTACACCCCTGCAAGTTCAGAAAATGTTGGCAACTATAAAAAAGGCCTAAAAATGCATGTTAGGATTTCAAAAATGTTGAAAACTTTGGAGGCCCAAAAAAGGGATTTACAGGCATCCTAGACCCCCTAAAGTCTAGAAAATGTTGGTGGATCAAAAACGGTGTCAGAGAGCTCTGAATGTCCCAAAAACATGTGCAACCTGAAAGGGGCATTAACTCGCATCCCAGACCACTGAAATTCCCAAAAATATTTTTGGCACTAAAAATACATCCTACACCCCTGAAAGTTCAGAAAATGTTTGCAGCTCAAGAAAAGGCCTTAAAATGCATGTTCGGCCTTCAAAAATGTTGAAAACTTTGGAGGCCCAAAAAAGGGGTTTACAGGCATCCTAGACCCCCTAAAGTCCAGAAAATGTTGTTGGACCAAAATCGGTGTCAGAGAGCTCTGAATGTCCCAAAAACATTTGCAGCCTGAAAGGGGCATTAACCCACATCCTAGACCACTGAAATGCCCAAAAATATTTTTGCCCTGAAAAATGCATCCTACACCCCTGCAAGTTCAGAAAATGTTGGCAACTCTAAAAAAGGCCTTAAAATGCATGTTAGGCCTTCAAAAACGTTGAAAACTTTGGAGGCCCAAAAAAGGGATTTACAGGCATCCTAGACCCCCTAACGTCCAGAAAATGTTGTTGGATCAAAAACGGTGTCAGAGAGCTCTGAATGTCCCAAAAACATTTGCAGCCTGAAAGGGGCATTAACCCGCATCCTAGACCTCTGAAATTCCCAAAAATATTTTGTGCACGAAAAATGCATCCTATACCCCTGAAACTCAGAATATGTTAGCAGCCCAAAGAAGGCCTTAAAATGCATTTTAGGCCTAAAAAAATTTAGAAAAATTTGGAGGCCCAAAAAAGGCGTTTACAGGCATCCTAGACCCCCTAAAGTCCAGAAAATGTTGTTGGACCAAAAATGGTGTCAGAGAGCTCTGAATGTCCCAAAAACATTTGCAGCCACTTAAATTCCCAAAAGTATTTTTGGCACAAAAAATGCATCCTACACCCCTGAAAGTTGAGAAAATGTTGGCAGCTCAAGAAAAGGCCTTAAAACGAATGTTAGGCCTTCAAAAATGTTGAAAACTTTGGAGGCCCAAAAAAGGGGTTTACAGGCATTCTAAACCCCCTAAGGTCCAGAAAATGTTGTTGGATCAAAAATGGTGTCAGAGAGCTCTGAATGTCCCAAAAACATTTGCAGCCTGAAAGGGGCATTAACCCGCATCCTAGACCACTGAAATTTCCCAAAATATTTTTGGCATGAAAAATGCATGCTACACCCCTGAAAGTTCAGAAAACACCCCAGAAATGTTGCCAGCTCAAAAAAGGCCTTAAAATGCATCTTAGGCCTGCAAAAATGTTGAAAACTTTGGAGGCCCAAAAAAGGGGTTTACTGGCATCCTAGACCCCCTAAAGTCCAGAAAATGTTGTTGGACCAAAATCGGTGTCAGAGAGCTCTGAAAGGGGCATTAAACCACATCCTAGACCACTGAAATTCCCAAAAATATTTTTGGCACGAAAAATGCATCCTACACCCCTGAAAGTTCAGAAAATGTTGGCATCTCAAGAAAAGGCTTTAAAATGCATGTTAGGCCTAAAAAAATGTTGAAAACTTTGGAGGCCCAAAAAAGGGGTTTACAGGCATCCTAGACCCCCTAAAGTCCAGAAAATGTTGTTGGACCAAAAATGGTGTCAGAGAGCTCTGAATGTCCCAAAAACATTTGCAGCCTGAAAGGGGCATTAACCCGCATCCTAGACCACTGAAATTCCCAAAAATATTTTTCGCATGAAAAATGCATCCTACACCCCTGCAAGTTCAGAAAATGTTGGCAACTCTAAAAAAGGCCTAAAAATGCATGTTAGGATTTCAAAAATGTTGAAAACTTTGGAGGCCCAAAAAAGGGATTTACAGGCATCCTAGACCCCCTAAAGTCTAGAAAATGTTGGTGGATCAAAAACGGTGTCAGAGAGCTCTGAATGTCCCAAAAACATGTGCAACCTGAAAGGGGCATTAACTCGCATCCCAGACCACTGAAATTCCCAAAAATATTTTTGGCACTAAAAATACATCCTACACCCCTGAAAGTTCAGAAAATGTTTGCAGCTCAAGAAAAGGCCTTAAAATGCATGTTCGGCCTTCAAAAATGTTGAAAACTTTGGAGGCCCAAAAAAGGGGTTTACAGGCATCCTAGACCCCCTAAAGTCCAGAAAATGTTGTTGGACCAAAATCGGTGTCAGAGAGCTCTGAATGTCCCAAAAACATTTGCAGCCTGAAAGGGGCATTAACCCACATCCTAGACCACTGAAATGCCCAAAAATATTTTTGCCCTGAAAAATGCATCCTACACCCCTGCAAGTTCAGAAAATGTTGGCAACTCTAAAAAAGGCCTTAAAATGCATGTTAGGCCTTCAAAAACGTTGAAAACTTTGGAGGCCCAAAAAAGGGATTTACAGGCATCCTAGACCCCCTAACGTCCAGAAAATGTTGTTGGATCAAAAACGGTGTCAGAGAGCTCTGAATGTCCCAAAAACATTTGCAGCCTGAAAGGGGCATTAACCCGCATCCTAGACCTCTGAAATTCCCAAAAATATTTTGTGCACGAAAAATGCATCCTATACCCCTGAAACTCAGAATATGTTAGCAGCCCAAAGAAGGCCTTAAAATGCATTTTAGGCCTAAAAAAATTTAGAAAAATTTGGAGGCCCAAAAAAGGCGTTTACAGGCATCCTAGACCCCCTAAAGTCCAGAAAATGTTGTTGGACCAAAAATGGTGTCAGAGAGCTCTGAATGTCCCAAAAACATCTGCAGCCTGAAAGGGGCATTAACCCGCATCCTAGACCACTGAAATTTCCCAAAATATTTTTGCCATGAAAAATGCATGCTACACCCATGAAAGTTCAGAAAACACCCCAGAAATGTTGTGAGCTCAAAAAAGGCCTTAACATGCATCTTAGGTCTGCAAAAATGTTGAAAACTTTGGAGACCCAAAAAAGGGGTTTACAGGCATCCTAGACCCCCTAAAGTCCAGAAAATGTTGTTGGACCAAAAATGGTGTCAGAGAGCTCTGAATGTCCCAAAAATATTTGCAGCCTGAAAGGGGCATTAACCCGCATCCTAGACCTCTGAAATTCCCAAAAATATTTTGTGCACGAAAAATGCATCCTATACCCCTGAAAGCTCAGAAAATGTTGGCAGCTCAAGAAAAGGCCTTAAAATGCATGTTAGGCCTTCAAAAATGTTGAAAACTTTGGAGGCCCAAAAAAGGCGTTTACAGGCATCCTAGACCCCCTAAAGTCCAGAAAATGTTGTTGGACCAAAAATGGTGTCAGAGAGCTCTGAATGTCCCAAAAACATTTGCAGCCACTTAAATTCCCAAAAATATTTTTGGCACAAAAAATGCATCCTACACCCCTGAAAGTTGAGAAAATGTTGGCAGCTCAAGAAAAGGCCTTAAAACGAATGTTAGGCCTTCAAAAATGTTGAAAACTTTGGAGGCCCAAAAAAGGGGTTTACAGGCATTCTAAACCCCCTAAGGTCCAGAAAATGTTGTTGGATCAAAAACAGTGTCAGAGAGCTCTGAATGTCCCAAAAACATTTGCAGCCTGAAAGGGGCATTAACCCGCATCCTAGACCACTGAAATTTCCCAAAATATTTTTGGCATGAAAAATGCATGCTACACCCCTGAAAGTTCAGAAAACACCCCAGAAATGTTGCCAGCTCAAAAAAGGCCTTAAAATGCATCTTAGGCCTGCAAAAATGTTGAAAACTTTGGAGGCCCAAAAAAGGGGTTTACAGGCATCCTAGACCCCCTAAAGTCCAGAAAATGTTGTTGGACCAAAAACGGTGTCAGAGAGCTCTGAATGTCCCAAAAACATTTGCAGCCTGAAAGGGGCATTAACCCACATCCTAGACCTCTGAAATTCCCAAAAATATTTTGTGCACGAAAAATGCATACTACACCCCTGAAAGTTGAGAAAATGTTGGCAGCTCAAGAAAATGTTGTTGGACCAAAAATGGTGTCAGAGAGCTCTGAATGTCCCAAAAATATTTGCAGCCTGAAAGGGGCATTAACCCGCATCCTAGACCTCTGAAATTCCCCAAAATATTTTGTGCACGAAAAATGCATCCTATACCCCTGAAAGCTCAGAAAATGTTGGCAGCTCAAGAAAAGGCCTTAAAATGCATGTTAGGCCTTCAAAAATGTTGAAAACTTTGGAGGCCCAAAAAAGGCATTTACAGGCATCCTAGACCCCCTAAAGTCCAGAAAATGTTGTTGGACCAAAAATGGTGTCAGAGAGCTCTGAATGTCCCAAAAACATTTGCAGCCACTTAAATTCCCCAAAATATTTTTGGCACAAAAAATGCATCCTACACCCCTGAAAGTTGAGAAAATGTTGGCAGCTCAAGAAAAGGCCTTAAAACGAATGTTAGGCCTTCAAAAATGTTGAAAACTTTGGAGGCCCAAAAAAGGGGTTTACAGGCATTCTAAACCCCCTAAGGTCCAGAAAATGTTGTTGGATCAAAAACAGTGTCAGAGAGCTCTGAATGTCCCAAAAACATTTGCAGCCTGAAAGGGGCATTAACCCGCATCCTAGACCACTGAAATTTCCCAAAATATTTTTGGCATGAAAAATGCATGCTACACCCCTGAAAGTTCAGAAAACACCCCAGAAATGTTGCCAGCTCAAAAAAGGCCTTAAAATGTTGAAAACTTTGGAGGCGCAAAATAGGGGTTTACAGGCATCCTAGACCCCCTAAGGTCCAGAAAATGTTGTTGGACCAAAAACGGTGTCAGAGAGCTCTGAATGTCCCAAAAACATTTGCAGCCTGAAGGGGCATTAACCCACATCCTAGACCTCTGAAATTCCCAAAAATATTTTGTGCACGAAAAATGCATACTACACCCCTGAAAGTTCAGAATATGTTAGCAGCCCAAAAAATGCATTAAAATGCATTTTAGGCCTGCAAAAATTTAGAAAACTTTGGAGGCCCAAAAAAGGGGTTTACAGGCATCCTAGACCCCCTAAAGTCCAGAAAATGTTGGTGGATCAAAAACGGTGTCAGAGAGCTCCGAATGTCCCAAAAACATCTGCAGCCTGAAAGGGGCATTAACCCACATCCTAGACCTCTGAAATTCCCAAAAATATTTTGTGCACGAAAAATGCATCCTATACCCCTGAAACTCAGAATATGTTAGCAGCCCAAAGAAGGCCTTAAAATGCATTTTAGGCCTACAAAAATTTAGAAAACTTTGGAGGCCCAAAAAAGGGGTTTACAGGCATCCTAGACCCCCTAAAGTCCAGAAAATTTTGTTGGACCAAAAATGGTGTCAGAGAGCTCTGAATGTCCCAAAAACATTTGCAGCCTGAAAGGGGCATTAACCTCCCACTGAAATTTCCCAAAATATTTTTGCCATGAAAAATGCATGTTACACCCCTGAAAGTTCAGAAAACACCACAGAAATGTTGGCAGCTCAAAAAAGGCCTTAAAATGCATCTTAGGCCTGCAAAAATGTTGAAAACTTTGGAGACCCAAAAAAGGGGTTTACAGGCATCCTAGACCCCCTAAATTCCAGAAAATGTTGTTGGACCAAAATCGGTGTCAGAGAGCTCTGAAAGGGGCATTAACCCACATCCTAGACCACTGAAATTCCCAAAAATATTTTTGGCATGAAAAATGCATCCTACACCCCTGCAAGTTCAGAAAATGTTGGTAACTCTAAAAAAGGCCTTAAAATGCATGTTAGGCCTTCAAAAATGTTGAAAACTTTGGAGGCCCAAAAAAGGGATTTACAGGCATCCTAGACCCCCTAAAGTCCAGAAAATGTTGTGGGACCAAAAATGGTGTCAGAGAGCTCTGAATGCCCCAAAAACATTTGCAGCCACTGAAATTCCCAAAAATATTTTTGGCACGAAAAATGCATCCTACACCCCTGAAAGTTGATAAAATGTTGGCAGCTCAAGAAAAGGCTTTAAAACGCATGTTAGGCCTTCAAAAATGTTGAAAACTTTGGAGGCCCAAAAAAGGGGTTTACAGGCATTCTAGACCCCCTAAAGTCCAGAAAATGTTGTTGGACCAAAAACGGTGTCAGAGAGCTCTGAATGTCCCAACAACATTTGCAGCCTTAAGGGGCATTAACCCGCATCCTAGACCACTGAAATTTCCCAAAATATTTTTGCCATGAAAAATGCATGCTACACCCCTGATAGTTCATAAAACACCCCAGAAATGTTGGCAGCTCAAGAAAAGGCTTTAAAATGCATCTTAGGCCTGCAAAAATGTTGAAAACTTTGGAGACCCAAAAAAGGGGTTTACAGGCATCCTAGACCCCTAAAGTCCAGAAAATGTCGTTGGACCAAAAATGGTGTCAGAGAGCTCTGAATGTCCCAAAAACATTTGCAGCCTGAAAGGGGCATTAACCCGCATCCTAGACCTCTGAAATTCCCAAAAATATTTTGTGCACGAAAAATTCATACTACACCCCTGAAAGTTCAGAATATGTTAGCAGCCCAAAAAAGTCATTAAAATGCATTTTAGGCCTGCAAAAATTTAGAAAACTTTGGAGACCCAAAAAAGGGGTTTACAGGCATCCTAGACCCCCTAAAGTCCAGAAAATGTTGTTGGACCAAAAATGGTGTCAGAGAGCTCTGAATGTCCCAAAAACATTTGCAGCCTGAAAGGGGCATTAACCCGCATCCTAGACCTCTGAAATTCCCAAAAATATTTTGTGCACGAAAAATGCATCCTATACCCCTGAAAGCTCAGAAAATGTTGGCAGCTCAAGAAAAGGCCTTAAAACGCATGTTAGGCCTTCAAAAATGTTGAAAACTTTGGAGACCCACAAAAGGGGTTTACAGGCATCCTAGACCCCCTAAGGTCCAGAAAATGTTGTTGGATCAAAAACGGTGTCAGAGAGCTCTGAATGTCCCAAAAATATTTGCAGCCTGAAAGGGGCATTAACCCGCATCCTAGACCTCTGAAATTCCCAAAAATATTTTGTGCATGAAAAATGCATACTACACCCCTGAAAGTTCAGAATATGTTGGCAGCTCAAGAAAAGGCCTTAAAATGCATGTTAGGCCTTCAAAAATGTTGAAAACTTTGGAGGCCCAAAAAAGGGGTTTACAGGCATCCTAGACCCCCTAAAGTCCAGAAAATGTTGGTGGATCAAAAACGGTGTCAGAGAGCTCCGAATGTCCCAAAAACATGTGCAACCTGAAAGGGGCATTAACCCGCATCCTAGACCACTGAAATTCCCAGAAATATTTTTGGCAATAAAAATGCATCCTACACCCCTGAAAGTTCAGTAAATGTTGGCAGCTCAAGAAAAGGCCTTAAAATGCATGTTAGGCCTTCAAAAATGTTGAAAACTTTGGAGGCACAAAATAGGGGTTTACAGGCATCCTAGACCTCCTAAAGTCCAGAAAATGTTGTTGGATCAAAAACGGTGTCAGAGAGCTCTGAATGTCCCAAAAACATTTGCAGCCTGAAAGGGGCATTAACCCACATCCTAGACCTCTGAAATTCCCAAAAATATTTTGTGCAAGAAAAATTCATACTACACCCTTGAAAGTTCAGAATATGTTAGCAGCCCAAAAAAGGCATTAAAATGCATTTTAGGCCTGCAAAAATTTAGAAAACTTTGGAGGCCCAAAAAAGGGCTTTACAGGCATCCTAGACCCCCTAAAGTCCAGAAAATATTGTTGTAACAAAAATGGTGTCAGAGAGCTCTGAATGTCCCAAAAACATTTGCAGCCTGAAAGGGGCATTAACCCGCATCCTAGACCTCTGAAATTCCCAAAAATATTTTTGGCACGAAAAATGCATCCTACACCCCTGAAAGTTGAGAAAATGTTGGCAGCTCAAGTAAAGGCCTTAAAATGCATGTTAGGCCTTCAAAAATGTTGAAAACTTTGGAGGCCCAAATAAGGGATTTACAGGCATCCTAGACCCCCTAAAGTCCAGAAAATGTTGTTGGACCAAAAATGATGTCCGTGAGCTCTGAATGTCCCAAAAACATTTGCAGCCTGAAAGGGGCATTAACCTGCATCCTAGATGACAGAAATTCCCAAAAATATTTTTGGCACGAAAAACGCATCCTACACCCCTGAAAGTTCAGAAAATGTTGGCAGCTCAAGAAAAGGCCTTAAAATGCATCTTAGGCCTTAAAAAAATGTTGAAAACTTTGGAGGCCCATAAAAAGGGTTTACAGGCATCCTAGACCCCCTAAGTCCAGAAAATGTTGTTGGACCAAAAACGGTGTCAGAGAGCTCTGAATGTCCCAAAAACATTTGAAACCTGAATGGGGCATTAACCTGCATCCTAGACCACTGAAATTCCCAAACATTTTTTTGTTTTGAAAAACGCATCCTACACCCCTGAAAGTTCAGAAAATGTTGGCAACTCTAAAAAAGGCCTTAAAATGCATGTTAGGATTTCAAAAATGTTGAAAACTTTGGAGGCCCAAAAAAGGGATTTACAGGCATCCTAGACCCCCTAAAGTCCAGAAAATGTTGGTGGATCAAAAACGGTGTCAGAGAGCTCTGAATGTCCCAAAAACATGTGCAACCTGAAAGGGGCATTAACTCGCATCCCAGACCACTGAAATTCCCAAAAATATTTTTGGCACTAAAAATACATCCTACACCCCTGAAAGTTCAGAAAATGTTTGCAGCTCAAGAAAAGGCTTTAAAATGCATGTTCGGCCTTCAAAAATGTTGAAAACTTTGGAGGCCCAAAAAAGGGGTTTACAGGCATCCTAGACCCCCTAAAGTCCAGAAAATGTTGTTGGACCAAAATCGGTGTCAGAGAGCTCTGAATGTCCCAAAAACATTTGCAGCCTGAAAGGGGCATTAACCCACATCCTAGACCACTTAAATGCCTAAAAATATTTTTGCCCTGAAAAATGCATCCTACACCCCTGCAAGTTCAGAAAATGTTGGCAACTCTAAAAAAGGCCTTAAAATGCATGTTAGGTCTTCAAAAACGTTGAAAACTTTGGAGGCCCAAAAAAGGGATTTACAGGCATCCTAGACCCCCTAACGTCCAGAAAATGTTGTTGGATCAAAAACGGTGTCAGAAAGCTCTGAATGTCCCAAAAACATTTGCACCCTGAAAGGGGCATTAACCCGCATTCTAGACCTCTGAAATTCCCAAAAATATTTTGTGCACGGAAAATTCATACTACACCCCTGAAAATTCAGAATATGTTAGCAGCCCAAAAAAGGCATTAAAATGCATTTTAGGCCTGCAAAAAATTAGAAAACTTTGGAGGCCCAAAAAAGGGGTTTACAGGCATCCTAGACCCCCTAAAGTCCAGAAAATGTTGTTGGACCAAAAATGGTGTCAGAGAGCTCTGAATGTCCCAAAAACATTTGCAGCCTGAAAGGGGCATTAACCCGCATCCTAGACCTCTGAAATTCCCAAAAATATTTTTGGCACGAAAAATGCATCCTACACCCCTGAAAGTTGAGAAAATGTTGGCAGCTCAAGTAAAGGCCTTAAAATGCATGTTAGGCCTTCAAAAATGTTTAAAACTTTGGAGGCCCAAAAAAGGGATTTACAGGCATCCTAGACCCCCTAAAGTCCAGAAAATGTTGTTGGATCAAAAATGGTGTCAGAGAGCTCTGAATGTCCCAAAAACATGTGCAGCCTGAAAGGGGCATTAACCCGCATCCTAGACCTCTGAAATTCCCAAAAATATTTTGTGCATGAAAAATGCATACTACACCCCTGAAAGTTCAGAATATGTTAGCAGCCCAAAAAATGCATTAAAATGCATTTTAGGCCTGCAAAAATTTAGAAAACTTTGGAGGCCCAAAAAAGGGTTTACAGGCATCCTAGACCCCCTAAAGTCCAGAAAATGTTGGTGGATCAAAAACGGTGTCCGAGAACTCTGAATGTCCCAAAAACATTTGCAGCCACTGAAATTCCCAAACATATTTTTGGCACGAAAAATGCATCCTACACCCCTGAAAGTTGAGAAAATGTTGGCAGCTCAAGAAAAGGCCTTAAAATGCATGTTAGGCCGTCAAAAATGTTGACAACTTTGGAGGGCCAAAAAAGGGGTTTACAGGCATCCTAGACCCCCTAAAGTCCAGAAAATGTTGTTGGACCAAAAATGATGTCCGTGAGCTCTGAATGTCCCAAAAACATTTGCAGCCTGAAAGGGGCATTAACCTGCATCCTAGACGACAGAAATTCCCAAAAATATTTCTGGCAGGAAAAACGCATCCTACACCCCTGAAAGTTCAGAAAATGTTGGTAGCTCAAGAAAAGGCCTTAAAATGCATCTTAGGCCTTAAAAAAATGTTGAAAACTTTGGAGGCCCATAAAAAGGGTTTACAGGCATCCTAGACCCCCTAAGTCCAGAAAATGTTGTTGGACCAAAAACGGTGTCAGAGAGCTCTGAATGTCCCAAAAACATTTGAAACCTGAATGGGGCATTAACCTGCATCCTAGACCACTGAAATTCCCAAACATTTTTTTTTTTTGAAAAATGCATCCTACACCCCTGCAAGTTCAGGAAATGTTGGCAACTCTAAAAAAGGCCTTAAAATGCATGTTAGGCCTTCAGAAATGTTGAAAACTTTGGAGGCCCAAAAAAGGGGTTTACAGGCATCCTGGACCCCCTAAAGTCCAGAAAATGTTGTTGGACCAAAAATGGTGTCAGAGAGCTCTGAATGTCCCAAAAACATTTGCAGCCTGAAAGGGGCATTAACCCGCATCCTAGACCACTGAAATTCCCAAAAATATTTTTTCCATGAAAAATGCATCCTACACCCCTGCAAGTTCAGAAAATGTTGGCAACTCTAAAAAAGGCCTTAAAATGCATGTTAGGATTTCAAAAATGTTGAAACCTTTGGAGGCCCAAAAAAGGGATTTACAGGCATCCTAGACCCCCTAAAGTCCAGAAAATGTTGATGGATCAAAAATGGTGTCAGAGAGCTCTGAATGTCCCAAAAACATGTGCAACCTGAAAGGGGCATTAACTCGCATCCCAGACCACTGAAATTCCCAAAAATATTTTTGGCATGAAAAATGCATCCTACACCCCTGCAAGTTCAGAAAATGTTGGTAACTCTAAAAAAGGGCTTAAAATGCATGTTAGGCCTTCAAAAATGTTGAAAACTTTGGAGGCCCAAAAAAGGGATTTACAGGCATCCTAGACCCCCTAAAGTCCAGAAAATGTTGTGGGACCAAAAATGGTGTCAGAGAGCTCTGAATGTCCCAAAAACATTTGCAGCCACTGAAATTCCCAAAAATATTTTTGGCACGAAAAATGCATCCTACACCCCTGAAAGTTGAGAAAATGTTGGCAGCTCAAGAAAAGGCCTTAAAATGCATGTTAGGCCTTCAAAAATGTTGAACACTTTGGAGGCCCAAAAAAGGGGTTTACAGGCATCCTAGACCTCCTAAAGTCCAGAAAATGTTGTTGGATCAAAAACGGTGTCAGAGAGCTCTGAATGTCCCAAAAACATTTGCAGCCTGAAAGGGGCATTAACCCGCATCCTAGACCTCTGAAATTCCCAAAAATATTTTGTGCACGAAAAATGCATCCTATACCCCTGAAACTCAGAATATGTTAGCAGCCCAAAAAAGGCATTAAAATGCATTTTAGGCCTTCAAAAATTTAGAAAACTTTGGAGGCCCAAAAAAGGGGTTTACAGGCATCCTAGACCCCCTAAAGTCCAGAAAATGTTGTTGGACCAAAAATGGTGTCAGAGAGCTCTGAATGTCCCAAAAACATTTGCAGCCTGAAACAGGCATTAACCCGCATCCTAGACCACTGACATTTCCCAAAATATTTTTGGCATGAAAAAATGCATGCTACACCCCTGAAAGTTCAGAAAATACCCCAGAAATGTTGCAAGCTCAAAAAAGGCCTTAACATGCATCTTAGGTCTGCAAAAATGTTGAAAACTTTGGAGACCCAAAAAAGGGGTTTACAGGCATCCTAGACCCCATAAAGTCCAGAAAATGTTGTTGGACCAAAAATGGTGTCAGAGAGCTCTGAATGTCCCAAAAATATTTGCAGCCTGAAAGGGGCATTAACCCGCATCCTAGACCTCTGAAATTCCCAAAAATATTTTGTGCACGAAAAATGCATCCTATACCCCTGAAAGCTCAGAAAATGTTGGCAGCTCAAGAAAAGGCCTTAAAATGCATGTTAGGCCTTCAAAAATGTTGAAAACTTTGGAGGCCCAAAATAGGGGTTTACAGGCATCCTAGACCCCCTAAAGTCCAGAAAATGTTGTTGGACCAAAAATGGTGTCAGAGAGCTCTGAATGTCCCAAAAACATTTGCAGCCTGAAAGGGGCATTAACCCGCATCCTAGACCTCTGAAATTCCCAAAAATATTTTGTGCACGAAAAATGCATCCTATACCCCTGAAAGCTCAGAAAATGTTGGCAGCTCAAGAAAAGGCCTTAAAACGCATGTTAGGCCTTCAAAAATGTTGAAAACTTTGGAGACCCACAAAAGGGGTTTACAGGCATCCTAGACCCCCTAAGGTCCAGAAAATGTTGTTGGATCAAAAACGGTGTCAGAGAGCTCTGAATGTCCCAAAAATATTTGCAGCCTGAAAGGGGCATTAACCCGCATCCTAGACCTCTGAAATTCCCAAAAATATTTTGTGCACGAAAAATGCATACTACACCCCTGAAAGTTCAGAATATGTTGGCAGCTCAAGAAAAGGCCTTAAAATGCATGTTAGGCCTTCAAAAATGTTGAAAACTTTGGAGGCCCAAAAAAGGGGTTTACAGGCATCCTAGACCCCCTAAAGTCCAGAAAATGTTGGTGGATCAAAAACGGTGTCAGAGAGCTCCGAATGTCCCAAAAACATGTGCAACCTGAAAGGGGCATTAACCCGCATCCTAGACCACTGAAATTCCCAGAAATATTTTTGGCAATAAAAATGCATCCTACACCCCTGAAAGTTCAGTAAATGTTGGCAGCTCAAGAAAAGGCCTTAAAATGCATGTTAGGCCTTCAAAAATGTTGAAAACTTTGGAGGCACAAAATAGGGGTTTACAGGCATCCTAGACCTCCTAAAGTCCAGAAAATGTTGTTGGATCAAAAACGGTGTCAGAGAGCTCTGAATGTCCCAAAAACATTTGCAGCCTGAAAGGGGCATTAACCCACATCCTAGACCTCTGAAATTCCCAAAAATATTTTGTGCAAGAAAAATTCATACTACACCCTTGAAAGTTCAGAATATGTTGGCAGCCCAAAAAAGGCATTAAAATGCATTTTAGGCCTGCAAAAATTTAGAAAACTTTGGAGGCCCAAAAAAGGGCTTTACAGGCATCCTAGACCCCCTAAAGTCCAGAAAATATTGTTGTAACAAAAATGGTGTCAGAGAGCTCTGAATGTCCCAAAAACATTTGCAGCCTGAAAGGGGCATTAACCCGCATCCTAGACCTCTGAAATTCCCAAAAATATTTTTGGCACGAAAAATGCATCCTACACCCCTGAAAGTTGAGAAAATGTTGGCAGCTCAAGTAAAGGCCTTAAAATGCATGTTAGGCCTTCAAAAATGTTGAAAACTTTGGAGGCCCAAATAAGGGATTTACAGGCATCCTAGACCCCCTAAAGTCCAGAAAATGTTGTTGGACCAAAAATGATGTCCGTGAGCTCTGAATGTCCCAAAAACATTTGCAGCCTGAAAGGGGCATTAACCTGCATCCTAGACGACAGAAATTCCCAAAAATATTTTTGGCACGAAAAACGCATCCTACACCCCTGAAAGTTCAGAAAATGTTGGCAGCTCAAGAAAAGGCTAAAATGCATCTTAGGCCTTAAAAAAATGTTGAAAACTTTGGAGGCCCATAAAAAGGGTTTACAGGCATCCTAGACCCCCTAAGTCCAGAAAATGTTGTTGGACCAAAAACGGTGTCAGAGAGCTCTGAATGTCCCAAAAACATTTGAAACCTGAATGGGGCATTAACCTGCATCCTAGACCACTGAAATTCCCAAACATTTTTTTGTTTTGAAAAACGCATCCTACACCCCTGAAAGTTCAGAAAATGTTGGCAACTCTAAAAAAGGCCTTAAAATGCATGTTAGGATTTCAAAAATGTTGAAAACTTTGGAGGCCCAAAAAAGGGATTTACAGGCATCCTAGACCCCCTAAAGTCCAGAAAATGTTGGTGGATCAAAAACGGTGTCAGAGAGCTCTGAATGTCCCAAAAACATGTGCAACCTGAAAGGGGCATTAACTCGCATCCCAGACCACTGAAATTCCCAAAAATATTTTTGGCACTAAAAATACATCCTACACCCCTGAAAGTTCAGAAAATGTTTGCAGCTCAAGAAAAGGCTTTAAAATGCATGTTCGGCCTTCAAAAATGTTGAAAACTTTGGAGGCCCAAAAAAGGGGTTTACAGGCATCCTAGACCCCCTAAAGTCCAGAAAATGTTGTTGGACCAAAATCGGTGTCAGAGAGCTCTGAATGTCCCAAAAACATTTGCAGCCTGAAAGGGGCATTAACCCACATCCTAGACCACTGAAATGCCCAAAAATATTTTTGCCCTGAAAAATGCATCCTACACCCCTGCAAGTTCAGAAAATGTTGGCAACTCTAAAAAAGGCCTTAAAATGCATGTTAGGCCTTCAAAAACGTTGAAAACTTTGGAGGCCCAAAAAAGGGATTTACAGGCATCCTAGACCCCCTAACGTCCAGAAAATGTTGTTGGATCAAAAACGGTGTCAGAAAGCTCTGAATGTCCCAAAAACATTTGCACCCTGAAAGGGGCATTAACCCGCATTCTAGACCTCTGAAATTCCCAAAAATATTTTGTGCACGGAAAATTCATACTACACCCCTGAAAATTCAGAATATGTTAGCAGCCCAAAAAAGGCATTAAAATGCATTTTAGGCCTGCAAAAAATTAGAAAACTTTGGAGGCCCAAAAAAGGGGTTTACAGGCATCCTAGACCCCCTAGAGTCCAGAAAATGTTGTTGGACCAAAAATGGTGTCAGAGAGCTCTGAATGTCCCAAAAACATTTGCAGCCTGAAAGGGGCATTAACCCGCATCCTAGACCTCTGAAATTCCCAAAAATATTTTTGGCACGAAAAATGCATCCTACACCCCTGAAAGTTGAGAAAATGTTGGCAGCTCAAGTAAAGGCCTTAAAATGCATGTTAGGCCTTCAAAAATGTTAAAAACTTTGGAGGCCCAAAAAAGGGATTTACAGGCATCCTAGACCCCCTAAAGTCCAGAAAATGTTGTTGGATCAAAAATGGTGTCAGAGAGCTCTGAATGTCCCAAAAACATGTGCAGCCTGAAAGGGGCATTAACCCGCATCCTAGACCTCTGAAATTCCCAAAAATATTTTGTGCATGAAAAATGCATACTACACCCCTGAAAGTTCAGAATATGTTAGCAGCCCAAAAAATGCATTAAAATGCATTTTAGGCCTGCAAAAATTTAGAAAACTTTGGAGGCCCAAAAAAGGGTTTACAGGCATCCTAGACCCCCTAAAGTCCAGAAAATGTTGGTGGATCAAAAACGGTGTCCGAGAACTCTGAATGTCCCAAAAACATTTGCAGCCACTGAAATTCCCAAACATATTTTTGGCACGAAAAATGCATCCTACACCCCTGAAAGTTGAGAAAATGTTGGCAGCTCAAGAAAAGGCCTTAAAATGCATGTTAGGCCGTCAAAAATGTTGACAACTTTGGAGGGCCAAAAAAGGGGTTTACAGGCATCCTAGACCCCCTAAAGTCCAGAAAATGTTGTTGGACCAAAAATGATGTCCGTGAGCTCTGAATGTCCCAAAAACATTTGCAGCCTGCAAGGGGCATTAACCTGCATCCTAGACGACAGAAATTCCCAAAAATATTTCTGGCAGGAAAAACGCATCCTACACCCCTGAAAGTTCAGAAAATGTTGGCAGCTCAAGAAAAGGCCTTAAAATGCATTTTAGGCCTTAAAAAAATGTTGAAAACTTTGGAGGCCCATAAAAAGGGTTTACAGGCATCCTAGACCCCCTAAGTCCAGAAAATGTTGTTGGACCAAAAACGGTGTCAGAGAGCTCTGAATGTCCCAAAAACATTTGAAACCTGAATGGGGCATTAACCTGCATCCTAGACCACTGAAATTCCCAAACATTTTTTTTTTTTGAAAAATGCATCCTACACCCCTGCAAGTTCAGGAAATGTTGGCAACTCTAAAAAAGGCCTTAAAATGCATGTTAGGCCTTCAGAAATGTTGAAAACTTTGGAGGCCCAAAAAAGGGGTTTACAGGCATCCTGGACCCCCTAAAGTCCAGAAAATGTTGTTGGACCAAAAATGGTGTCAGAGAGCTCTGAATGTCCCAAAAACATTTGCAGCCTGAAAGGGGCATTAACCCGCATCCTAGACCACTGAAATTCCCAAAAATATTTTTTCCATGAAAAATGCATCCTACACCCCTGCAAGTTCAGAAAATGTTGGCAACTCTAAAAAAGGCCTTAAAATGCATGTTAGGATTTCAAAAATGTTGAAACCTTTGGAGGCCCAAAAAAGGGATTTACAGGCATCCTAGACCCCCTAAAGTCCAGAAAATGTTGATGGATCAAAAATGGTGTCAGAGAGCTCTGAATGTCCCAAAAACATGTGCAACCTGAAAGGGGCATTAACTCGCATCCCAGACCACTGAAATTCCCAAAAATATTTTTGGCATGAAAAATGCATCCTACACCCCTGCAAGTTCAGAAAATGTTGGTAACTCTAAAAAAGGGCTTAAAATGCATGTTAGGCCTTCAAAAATGTTGAAAACTTTGGAGGCCCAAAAAAGGGATTTACAGGCATCCTAGACCCCCTAAAGTCCAGAAAATGTTGTGGGACCAAAAATGGTGTCAGAGAGCTCTGAATGTCCCAAAAACATTTGCAGCCACTGAAATTCCCAAAAATATTTTTGGCACGAAAAATGCATCCTACACCCCTGAAAGTTGAGAAAATGTTGGCAGCTCAAGAAAAGGCCTTAAAATGCATGTTAGGCCTTCAAAAATGTTGAACACTTTGGAGGCCCAAAAAAGGGGTTTACAGGCATCCTAGACCTCCTAAAGTCCAGAAAATGTTGTTGGATCAAAAACGGTGTCAGAGAGCTCTGAATGTCCCAAAAACATTTGCAGCCTGAAAGGGGCATTAACCCGCATCCTAGACCTCTGAAATTCCCAAAAATATTTTGTGCACGAAAAATGCATCCTATACCCCTGAAACTCAGAATATGTTAGCAGCCCAAAAAAGGCATTAAAATGCATTTTAGGCCTTCAAAAATTTAGAAAACTTTGGAGGCCCAAAAAAGGGGTTTACAGGCATCCTAGACCCCCTAAAGTCCAGAAAATGTTGTTGGACCAAAAATGGTGTCAGAGAGCTCTGAATGTCCCAAAAACATTTGCAGCCTGAAACAGGCATTAACCCGCATCCTAGACCACTGACATTTCCCAAAATATTTTTGGCATGAAAAAATGCATGCTACACCCCTGAAAGTTCAGAAAATACCCCAGAAATGTTGCAAGCTCAAAAAAGGCCTTAACATGCATCTTAGGTCTGCAAAAATGTTGAAAACTTTGGAGACCCAAAAAAGGGGTTTACAGGCATCCTAGACCCCCTAAAGTCCAGAAAATGTTGTTGGACCAAAAATGGTGTCAGAGAGCTCTGAATGTCCCAAAAATATTTGCAGCCTGAAAGGGGCATTAACCCGCATCCTAGACCTCTGAAATTCCCAAAAATATTTTGTGCACGAAAAATGCATCCTATACCCCTGAAAGCTCAGAAAATGTTGGCAGCTCAAGAAAAGGCCTTAAAACGCATGTTAGGCCTTCAAAAATGTTGAAAACTTTGGAGACCCACAAAAGGGGTTTACAGGCATCCTAGACCCCCTAAGGTCCAGAAAATGTTGTTGGATCAAAAACGGTGTCAGAGAGCTCTGAATGTCCCAAAAATATTTGCAGCCTGAAAGGGGCATTAACCCGCATCCTAGACCTCTGAAATTCCCAAAAATATTTTGTGCACGAAAAATGCATACTACACCCCTGAAAGTTCAGAATATGTTGGCAGCTCAAGAAAAGGCCTTAAAATGCATGTTAGGCCTTCAAAAATGTTGAAAACTTTGGAGGCCCAAAAAAGGGGTTTACAGGCATCCTAGACCCCCTAAAGTCCAGAAAATGTTGGTGGATCAAAAACGGTGTCAGAGAGCTCCGAATGTCCCAAAAACATGTGCAACCTGAAAGGGGCATTAACCCGCATCCTAGACCACTGAAATTCCCAGAAATATTTTTGGCAATAAAAATGCATCCTACACCCCTGAAAGTTCAGTAAATGTTGGCAGCTCAAGAAAAGGCCTTAAAATGCATGTTAGGCCTTCAAAAATGTTGAAAACTTTGGAGGCACAAAATAGGGGTTTACAGGCATCCTAGACCTCCTAAAGTCCAGAAAATGTTGTTGGATCAAAAACGGTGTCAGAGAGCTCTGAATGTCCCAAAAACATTTGCAGCCTGAAAGGGGCATTAACCCACATCCTAGACCTCTGAAATTCCCAAAAATATTTTGTGCAAGAAAAATTCATACTACACCCTTGAAAGTTCAGAATATGTTAGCAGCCCAAAAAAGGCATTAAAATGCATTTTAGGCCTGCAAAAATTTAGAAAACTTTGGAGGCCCAAAAAAGGGCTTTACAGGCATCCTAGACCCCCTAAAGTCCAGAAAATATTGTTGTAACAAAAATGGTGTCAGAGAGCTCTGAATGTCCCAAAAACATTTGCAGCCTGAAAGGGGCATTAACCCGCATCCTAGACCTCTGAAATTCCCAAAAATATTTTTGGCACGAAAAATGCATCCTACACGCCTGAAAGTTGAGAAAATGTTGGCAGCTCAAGTAAAGGCCTTAAAATGCATGTTAGGCCTTCAAAAATGTTGAAAACTTTGGAGGCCCAAATAAGGGATTTACAGGCATCCTAGACCCCCTAAAGTCCAGAAAATGTTGTTGGACCAAAAATGATGTCCGTGAGCTCTGAATGTCCCAAAAACATTTGCAGCCTGAAAGGGGCATTAACCTGCATCCTAGATGACAGAAATTCCCAAAAATATTTTTGGCACGAAAAACGCATCCTACACCCCTGAAAGTTCAGAAAATGTTGGCAGCTCAAGAAAAGGCCTTAAAATGCA
Organism: Ambystoma mexicanum; assembly: GCF_040938575.1. Classification (NCBI taxonomy): domain Eukaryota; kingdom Metazoa; phylum Chordata; class Amphibia; order Caudata; family Ambystomatidae; genus Ambystoma; species Ambystoma mexicanum. Next base: position 318,841,677 of record NC_090931.1, on the reverse strand, counting down.
TCTTAGGCCTTAAAAAAATGTTGAAAACTTTGGAGGCCCATAAAAAGGGTTTACAGGCATCCTAGACCCCCTAAGTCCAGAAAATGTTGTTGGACCAAAAACGGTGTCAGAGAGCTCTGAATGTCCCAAAAACATTTGAAACCTGAATGGGGCATTAACCTGCATCCTAGACCACTGAAATTCCCAAACATTTTTTTGTTTTGAAAAACGCATCCTACACCCCTGAAAGTTCAGAAAATGTTGGCAACTCTAAAAAAGGCCTTAAAATGCATGTTAGGATTTCAAAAATGTTGAAAACTTTGGAGGCCCAAAAAAGGGATTTACAGGCATCCTAGACCCCCTAAAGTCCAGAAAATGTTGGTGGATCAAAAACGGTGTCAGAGAGCTCTGAATGTCCCAAAAACATGTGCAACCTGAAAGGGGCATTAACTCGCATCCCAGACCACTGAAATTCCCAAAAATATTTTTGGCACTAAAAATACATCCTACACCCCTGAAAGTTCAGAAAATGTTTGCAGCTCAAGGAAAGGCTTTAAAATGCATGTTCGGCCTTCAAAAATGTTGAAAACTTTGGAGGCCCAAAAAAGGGGTTTACAGGCATCCTAGACCCCCTAAAGTCCAGAAAATGTTGTTGGACCAAAATCGGTGTCAGAGAGCTCTGAATGTCCCAAAAACATTTGCAGCCTGAAAGGGGCATTAACCCACATCCTAGACCACTGAAATGCCCAAAAATATTTTTGCCCTGAAAAATGCATCCTACACCCCTGCAAGTTCAGAAAATGTTGGCAACTCTAAAAAAGGCCTTAAAATGCATGTTAGGTCTTCAAAAACGTTGAAAACTTTGGAGGCCCAAAAAAGGGATTTACAGGCATCCTAGACCCCCTAACGTCCAGAAAATGTTGTTGGATCAAAAACGGTGTCAGAAAGCTCTGAATGTCCCAAAAACATTTGCACCCTGAAAGGGGCATTAACCCGCATTCTAGACCTCTGAAATTCCCAAAAATATTTTGTGCACGGAAAATTCATACTACACCCCTGAAAATTCAGAATATGTTAGCAGCCCAAAAAAGGCATTAAAATGCATTTTAGGCCTGCAAAAAATTAGAAAACTTTGGAGGCCCAAAAAAGGGGTTTACAGGCATCCTAGACCCCCTAAAGTCCAGAAAATGTTGTTGGACCAAAAATGGTGTCAGAGAGCTCTGAATGTCCCAAAAACATTTGCAGCCTGAAAGGGGCATTAACCCGCATCCTAGACCTCTGAAATTCCCAAAAATATTTTTGGCACGAAAAATGCATCCTACACCCCTGAAAGTTGAGAAAATGTTGGCAGCTCAAGTAAAGGCCCTAAAATGCATGTTAGGCCTTCAAAAATGTTTAAAACTTTGGAGGCCCAAAAAAGGGATTTACAGGCATCCTAGACCCCCTAAAGTCCAGAAAATGTTGTTGGATCAAAAATGGTGTCAGAGAGCTCTGAATGTCCCAAAAACATGTGCAGCCTGAAAGGGGCATTAACCCGCATCCTAGACCTCTGAAATTCCCAAAAATATTTTGTGCATGAAAAATGCATACTACACCCCTGAAAGTTCAGAATATGTTAGCAGCCCAAAAAATGCATTAAAATGCATTTTAGGCCTGCAAAAATTTAGAAAACTTTGGAGGCCCAAAAAAGGGTTTACAGGCATCCTAGACCCCCTAAAGTCCAGAAAATGTTGGTGGATCAAAAACGGTGTCCGAGAACTCTGAATGTCCCAAAAACATTTGCAGCCACTGAAATTCCCAAACATATTTTTGGCACGAAAAATGCATCCTACACCCCTGAAAGTTGAGAAAATGTTGGCAGCTCAAGAAAAGGCCTTAAAATGCATGTTAGGCCGTCAAAAATGTTGACAACTTTGGAGGGCCAAAAAAGGGGTTTACAGGCATCCTAGACCCCCTAAAGTCCAGAAAATGTTGTTGGACCAAAAATGATGTCCGTGAGCTCTGAATGTCCCAAAAACATTTGCAGCCTGAAAGGGGCATTAACCTGCATCCTAGACGACAGAAATTCCCAAAAATATTTCTGGCAGGAAAAACGCATCCTACACCCCTGAAAGTTCAGAAAATGTTGGCAGCTCAAGAAAAGGCCTTAAAATGCATCTTAGGCCTTAAAAAAATGTTGAAAACTTTGGAGGCCCATAAAAAGGGTTTACAGGCATCCTAGACCCCCTAAGTCCAGAAAATGTTGTTGGACCAAAAACGGTGTCAGAGAGCTCTGAATGTCCCAAAAACATTTGAAACCTGAATGGGGCATTAACCTGCATCCTAGACCACTGAAATTCCCAAACATTTTTTTTTTTTGAAAAATGCATCCTACACCCCTGCAAGTTCAGGAAATGTTGGCAACTCTAAAAAAGGCCTTAAAATGCATGTTAGGCCTTCAGAAATGTTGAAAACTTTGGAGGCCCAAAAAAGGGGTTTACAGGCATCCTGGACCCCCTAAAGTCCAGAAAATGTTGTTGGACCAAAAATGGTGTCAGAGAGCTCTGAATGTCCCAAAAACATTTGCAGCCTGAAAGGGGCATTAACCCGCATCCTAGACCACTGAAATTCCCAAAAATATTTTTTCCATGAAAAATGCATCCTACACCCCTGCAAGTTCAGAAAATGTTGGCAACTCTAAAAAAGGCCTTAAAATGCATGTTAGGATTTCAAAAATGTTGAAACCTTTGGAGGCCCAAAAAAGGGATTTACAGGCATCCTAGACCCCCTAAAGTCCAGAAAATGTTGATGGATCAAAAATGGTGTCAGAGAGCTCTGAATGTCCCAAAAACATGTGCAACCTGAAAGGGGCATTAACTCGCATCCCAGACCACTGAAATTCCCAAAAATATTTTTGGCATGAAAAATGCATCCTACACCCCTGCAAGTTCAGAAAATGTTGGTAACTCTAAAAAAGGGCTTAAAATGCATGTTAGGCCTTCAAAAATGTTGAAAACTTTGGAGGCCCAAAAAAGGGATTTACAGGCATCCTAGACCCCCTAAAGTCCAGAAAATGTTGTGGGACCAAAAATGGTGTCAGAGAGCTCTGAATGTCCCAAAAACATTTGCAGCCACTGAAATTCCCAAAAATATTTTTGGCACGAAAAATGCATCCTACACCCCTGAAAGTTGAGAAAATGTTGGCAGCTCAAGAAAAGGCCTTAAAATGCATGTTAGGCCTTCAAAAATGTTGAACACTTTGGAGGCCCAAAAAAGGGGTTTACAGGCATCCTAGACCTCCTAAAGTCCAGAAAATGTTGTTGGATCAAAAACGGTGTCAGAGAGCTCTGAATGTCCCAAAAACATTTGCAGCCTGAAAGGGGCATTAACCCGCATCCTAGACCTCTGAAATTCCCAAAAATATTTTGTGCACGAAAAATGCATCCTATACCCCTGAAACTCAGAATATGTTAGCAGCCCAAAAAAGGCATTAAAATGCATTTTAGGCCTTCAAAAATTTAGAAAACTTTGGAGGCCCAAAAAAGGGGTTTACAGGCATCCTAGACCCCCTAAAGTCCAGAAAATGTTGTTGGACCAAAAATGGTGTCAGAGAGCTCTGAATGTCCCAAAAACATTTGCAGCCTGAAACAGGCATTAACCCGCATCCTAGACCACTGACATTTCCCAAAATATTTTTGGCATGAAAAAATGCATGCTACACCCCTGAAAGTTCAGAAAATACCCCAGAAATGTTGCAAGCTCAAACAAGGCCTTAACATGCATCTTAGGTCTGCAAAAATGTTGAAAACTTTGGAGACCCAAAAAAGGGGTTTACAGGCATCCTAGACCCCATAAAGTCCAGAAAATGTTGTTGGACCAAAAATGGTGTCAGAGAGCTCTGAATGTCCCAAAAATATTTGCAGCCTGAAAGGGGCATTAACCCGCATCCTAGACCTCTGAAATTCCCAAAAATATTTTGTGCACGAAAAATGCATCCTATACCCCTGAAAGCTCAGAAAATGTTGGCAGCTCAAGAAAAGGCCTTAAAATGCATGTTAGGCCTTCAAAAATGTTGAAAACTTTGGAGGCCCAAAATAGGGGTTTACAGGCATCCTAGACCCCCTAAAGTCCAGAAAATGTTGTTGGAACCAAAAATGGTGTCAGAGAGCTCTGAATGTCCCAAAAACATTTGCAGCCTGAAAGGGGCATTAACCCGCATCCTAGACCTCTGAAATTCCCAAAAATATTTTGTGCACGAAAAATGCATCCTATACCCCTGAAAGCTCAGAAAATGTTGGCAGCTCAAGAAAAGGCCTTAAAACGCATGTTAGGCCTTCAAAAATGTTGAAAACTTTGGAGACCCACAAAAGGGGTTTACAGGCATCCTAGACCCCCTAAGGTCCAGAAAATGTTGTTGGATCAAAAACGGTGTCAGAGAGCTCTGAATGTCCCAAAAATATTTGCAGCCTGAAAGGGGCATTAACCCGCATCCTAGACCTCTGAAATTCCCAAAAATATTTTGTGCACGAAAAATGCATACTACACCCCTGAAAGTTCAGAATATGTTGGCAGCTCAAGAAAAGGCCTTAAAATGCATGTTAGGCCTTCAAAAATGTTGAAAACTTTGGAGGCCCAAAAAAGGGGTTTACAGGCATCCTAGACCCCCTAAAGTCCAGAAAATGTTGGTGGATCAAAAACGGTGTCAGAGAGCTCCGAATGTCCCAAAAACATGTGCAACCTGAAAGGGGCATTAACCCGCATCCTAGACCACTGAAATTCCCAGAAATATTTTTGGCAATAAAAATGCATCCTACACCCCTGAAAGTTCAATAAATGTTGGCAGCTCAAGAAAAGGCCTTAAAATGCATGTTAGGCCTTCAAAAATGTTGAAAACTTTGGAGGCACAAAATAGGGGTTTACAGGCATCCTAGACCTCCTAAAGTCCAGAAAATGTTGTTGGATCAAAAACGGTGTCAGAGAGCTCTGAATGTCCCAAAAACATTTGCAGCCTGAAAGGGGCATTAACCCACATCCTAGACCTCTGAAATTCCCAAAAATATTTTGTGCAAGAAAAATTCATACTACACCCTTGAAAGTTCAGAATATGTTAGCAGCCCAAAAAAGGCATTAAAATGCATTTTAGGCCTGCAAAAATTTAGAAAACTTTGGAGGCCCAAAAAAGGGCTTTACAGGCATCCTAGACCCCCTAAAGTCCAGAAAATGTTGTTGGACCAAAAATGATGTCCGTGAGCTCTGAATGTCCCAAAAACATTTGCAGCCTGAAAGGGGCATTAACCTGCATCCTAGACGACAGAAATTCCCAAAAATATTTTTGGCACGAAAAATGCATCCTACACCCCTGAAAGTTGAGAAAATGTTGGCAGCTCAAGTAAAGGCCTTAAAATGCATGTTAGGCCTTCAAAAATGTTGAAAACTTTGGAGGCCCAAATAAGGGATTTACAGGCATCCTAGACCCCCTAAAGTCCAGAAAATGTTGTTGGACCAAAAATGATGTCCGTGAGCTCTGAATGTCCCAAAAACATTTGCAGCCTGAAAGGGGCATTAACCTGCATCCTAGACGACAGAAATTCCCAAAAATATTTTTGGCACGAAAAACGCATCCTACACCCCTGAAAGTTCAGAAAATGTTGGCAGCTCAAGAAAAGGCTAAAATGCATCTTAGGCCTTAAAAAAATGTTGAAAACTTTGGAGGCCCATAAAAAGGGTTTACAGGCATCCTAGACCCCCTAAGTCCAGAAAATGTTGTTGGACCAAAAACGGTGTCAGAGAGCTCTGAATGTCCCAAAAACATTTGAAACCTGAATGGGGCATTAACCTGCATCCTAGACCACTGAAATTCCCAAACATTTTTTTGTTTTGAAAAACGCATCCTACACCCCTGAAAGTTCAGAAAATGTTGGCAACTCTAAAAAAGGCCTTAAAATGCATGTTAGGATTTCAAAAATGTTGAAAACTTTGGAGGCCCAAAAAAGGGATTTACAGGCATCCTAGACCCCCTAAAGTCCAGAAAATGTTGGTGGATCAAAAACGGTGTCAGAGAGCTCTGAATGTCCCAAAAACATGTGCAACCTGAAAGGGGCATTAACTCGCATCCCAGACCACTGAAATTCCCAAAAATATTTTTGGCACTAAAAATACATCCTACACCCCTGAAAGTTCAGAAAATGTTTGCAGCTCAAGAAAAGGCTTTAAAATGCATGTTCGGCCTTCAAAAATGTTGAAAACTTTGGAGGCCCAAAAAAGGGGTTTACAGGCATCCTAGACCCCCTAAAGTCCAGAAAATGTTGTTGGACCAAAATTGGTGTCAGAGAGCTCTGAATGTCCCAAAAACATTTGCAGCCTGAAAGGGGCATTAACCCACATCCTAGACCACTGAAATGCCCAAAAATATTTTTGCCCTGAAAAATGCATCCTACACCCCTGCAAGTTCAGAAAATGTTGGCAACTCTAAAAAAGGCCTTAAAATGCATGTTAGGCCTTCAAAAACGTTGAAAACTTTGGAGGCCCAAAAAAGGGATTTACAGGCATCCTAGACCCCCTAACGTCCAGAAAATGTTGTTGGATCAAAAACGGTGTCAGAAAGCTCTGAATGTCCCAAAAACATTTGCACCCTGAAAGGGGCATTAACCCGCATTCTAGACCTCTGAAATTCCCAAAAATATTTTGTGCACGGAAAATTCATACTACACCCCTGAAAATTCAGAATATGTTAGCAGCCCAAAAAAGGCATTAAAATGCATTTTAGGCCTGCAAAAAATTAGAAAACTTTGGAGGCCCAAAAAAGGGGTTTACAGGCATCCTAGACCCCCTAGAGTCCAGAAAATGTTGTTGGACCAAAAATGGTGTCAGAGAGCTCTGAATGTCCCAAAAACATTTGCAGCCTGAAAGGGGCATTAACCCGCATCCTAGACCTCTGAAATTCCCAAAAATATTTTTGGCACGAAAAATGCATCCTACACCCCTGAAAGTTGAGAAAATGTTGGCAGCTCAAGTAAAGGCCTTAAAATGCATGTTAGGCCTTCAAAAATGTTAAAAACTTTGGAGGCCCAAAAAAGGGATTTACAGGCATCCTAGACCCCCTAAAGTCCAGAAAATGTTGTTGGATCAAAAATGGTGTCAGAGAGCTCTGAATGTCCCAAAAACATGTGCAGCCTGAAAGGGGCATTAACCCGCATCCTAGACCTCTGAAATTCCCAAAAATATTTTGTGCATGAAAAATGCATACTACACCCCTGAAAGTTCAGAATATGTTAGCAGCCCAAAAAATGCATTAAAATGCATTTTAGGCCTGCAAAAATTTAGAAAACTTTGGAGGCCCAAAAAAGGGTTTACAGGCATCCTAGACCCCCTAAAGTCCAGAAAATGTTGGTGGATCAAAAACGGTGTCCGAGAACTCTGAATGTCCCAAAAACATTTGCAGCCACTGAAATTCCCAAACATATTTTTGGCACGAAAAATGCATCCTACACCCCTGAAAGTTGAGAAAATGTTGGCAGCTCAAGAAAAGGCCTTAAAATGCATGTTAGGCCGTCAAAAATGTTGACAACTTTGGAGGGCCAAAAAAGGGGTTTACAGGCATCCTAGACCCCCTAAAGTCCAGAAAATGTTGTTGGACCAAAAATGATGTCCGTGAGCTCTGAATGTCCCAAAAACATTTGCAGCCTGAAAGGGGCATTAACCTGCATCCTAGACGACAGAAATTCCCAAAAATATTTCTGGCAGGAAAAACGCATCCTACACCCCTGAAAGTTCAGAAAATGTTGGCAGCTCAAGAAAAGGCCTTAAAATGCATTTTAGGCCTTAAAAAAATGTTGAAAACTTTGGAGGCCCAAAAAAGGGGTTTACAGGCATCCTAGACCCCCTAAAGTCCAGAAAATGTTGTTGGACCAAAAATGGTGTCAGAGAGCTCTGAATGTCCCAAAAACATTTGCAGCCTGAAACAGGCATTAACCCGCATCCTAGACCACTGACATTTCCCAAAATATTTTTGGCATGAAAAAATGCATGCTACACCCCTGAAAGTTCAGAAAATACCCCAGAAATGTTGCAAGCTCAAAAAAGGCCTTAACATGCATCTTAGGTCTGCAAAAATGTTGAAAACTTTGGAGACCCAAAAAAGGGGTTTACAGGCATCCTAGACCCCCTAAAGTCCAGAAAATGTTGTTGGACCAAAAATGGTGTCAGAGAGCTCTGAATGTCCCAAAAATATTTGCAGCCTGAAAGGGGCATTAACCCGCATCCTAGACCTCTGAAATTCCCAAAAATATTTTGTGCACGAAAAATGCATCCTATACCCCTGAAAGCTCAGAAAATGTTGGCAGCTCAAGAAAAGGCCTTAAAATGCATGTTAGGCCTTCAAAAATGTTGAAAACTTTGGAGGCCCAAAATAGGGGTTTACAGGCATCCTAGACCCCCTAAAGTCCAGAAAATGTTGTTGGACCAAAAATGGTGTCAGAGAGCTCTGAATGTCCCAAAAACATTTGCAGCCTGAAAGGGGCATTAACCCGCATCCTAGACCTCTGAAATTCCCAAAAATATTTTGTGCACGAAAAATGCATCCTATACCCCTGAAAGCTCAGAAAATGTTGGCAGCTCAAGAAAAGGCCTTAAAACGCATGTTAGGCCTTCAAAAATGTTGAAAACTTTGGAGACCCACAAAAGGGGTTTACAGGCATCCTAGACCCCCTAAGGTCCAGAAAATGTTGTTGGATCAAAAACGGTGTCAGAGAGCTCTGAATGTCCCAAAAATATTTGCAGCCTGAAAGGGGCATTAACCCGCATCCTAGACCTCTGAAATTCCCAAAAATATTTTGTGCACGAAAAATGCATCCTATACCCCTGAAACTCAGAATATGTTAGCAGCCCAAAAAAGGCATTAAAATGCATTTTAGGCCTTCAAAAATTTAGAAAACTTTGGAGGCCCAAAAAAGGGGTTTACAGGCATCCTAGACCCCCTAAAGTCCAGAAAATGTTGTTGGACCAAAAATGGTGTCAGAGAGCTCTGAATGTCCCAAAAACATTTGCAGCCTGAAACAGGCATTAACCCGCATCCTAGACCACTGACATTTCCCAAAATATTTTTGGCATGAAAAAATGCATGCTACACCCCTGAAAGTTCAGAAAATACCCCAGAAATGTTGCAAGCTCAAAAAAGGCCTTAACATGCATCTTAGGTCTGCAAAAATGTTGAAAACTTTGGAGACCCAAAAAAGGGGTTTACAGGCATCCTAGACCCCCTAAAGTCCAGAAAATGTTGTTGGACCAAAAATGGTGTCAGAGAGCTCTGAATGTCCCAAAAATATTTGCAGCCTGAAAGGGGCATTAACCCGCATCCTAGACCTCTGAAATTCCCAAAAATATTTTGTGCACGAAAAATGCATCCTATACCCCTGAAAGCTCAGAAAATGTTGGCAGCTCAAGAAAAGGCCTTAAAATGCATGTTAGGCCTTCAAAAATGTTGAAAACTTTGGAGGCCCAAAATAGGGGTTTACAGGCATCCTAGACCCCCTAAAGTCCAGAAAATGTTGTTGGACCAAAAATGGTGTCAGAGAGCTCTGAATGTCCCAAAAACATTTGCAGCCTGAAAGGGGCATTAACCCGCATCCTAGACCTCTGAAATTCCCAAAAATATTTTGTGCACGAAAAATGCATCCTATACCCCTGAAAGCTCAGAAAATGTTGGCAGCTCAAGAAAAGGCCTTAAAACGCATGTTAGGCCTTCAAAAATGTTGAAAACTTTGGAGACCCACAAAAGGGGTTTACAGGCATCCTAGACCCCCTAAGGTCCAGAAAATGTTGTTGGATCAAAAACGGTGTCAGAGAGCTCTGAATGTCCCAAAAACATTTGCAGCCTGAAAGGGGCATTAACCCGCATCCTAGACCTCTGAAATTCCCAAAAATATTTTGTGCACGAAAAATGCATACTACACCCCTGAAAGTTCAGAATATGTTGGCAGCTCAAGAAAAGGCCTTAAAATGCATGTTAGGCCTTCAAAAATGTTGAAAACTTTGGAGGCCCAAAAAAGGGGTTTACAGGCATCCTAGACCCCCTAAAGTCCAGAAAATGTTGGTGGATCAAAAACGGTGTCAGAGAGCTCCGAATGTCCCAAAAACATGTGCAACCTGAAAGGGGCATTAACCCGCATCCTAGACCACTGAAATTCCCAGAAATATTTTTGGCAATAAAAATGCATCCTACACCCCTGAAAGTTCAGTAAATGTTGGCAGCTCAAGAAAAGGCCTTAAAATGCATGTTAGGCCTTCAAAAATGTTGAAAACTTTGGAGGCACAAAATAGGGGTTTACAGGCATCCTAGACCTCCTAAAGTCCAGAAAATGTTGTTGGATCAAAAACGGTGTCAGAGAGCTCTGAATGTCCCAAAAACATTTGCAGCCTGAAAGGGGCATTAACCCACATCCTAGACCTCTGAAATTCCCAAAAATATTTTGTGCAAGAAAAATTCATACTACACCCTTGAAAGTTCAGAATATGTTAGCAGCCCAAAAAAGGCATTAAAATGCATTTTAGGCCTGCAAAAATTTAGAAAACTTTGGAGGCCCAAAAAAGGGCTTTACAGGCATCCTAGACCCCCTAAAGTCCAGAAAATATTGTTGTAACAAAAATGGTGTCAGAGAGCTCTGAATGTCCCAAAAACATTTGCAGCCTGAAAGGGGCATTAACCCGCATCCTAGACCTCTGAAATTCCCAAAAATATTTTTGGCACGAAAAATGCATCCTACACCCCTGAAAGTTGAGAAAATGTTGGCAGCTCAAGTAAAGGCCTTAAAATGCATGTTAGGCCTTCAAAAATGTTGAAAACTTTGGAGGCCCAAATAAGGGATTTACAGGCATCCTAGACCCCCTAAAGTCCAGAAAATGTTGTTGGACCAAAAATGATGTCCGTGAGCTCTGAATGTCCCAAAAACATTTGCAGCCTGAAAGGGGCATTAACCTGCATCCTAGATGACAGAAATTCCCAAAAATATTTTTGGCACGAAAAACGCATCCTACACCCCTGAAAGTTCAGAAAATGTTGGCAGCTCAAGAAAAGGCCTTAAAATGCATCTTAGGCCTTAAAAAAATGTTGAAAACTTTGGAGGCCCATAAAAAGGGTTTACAGGCATCCTAGACCCCCTAAGTCCAGAAAATGTTGTTGGACCAAAAACGGTGTCAGAGAGCTCTGAATGTCCCAAAAACATTTGAAACCTGAATGGGGCATTAACCTGCATCCTAGACCACTGAAATTCCCAAACATTTTTTTGTTTTGAAAAACGCATCCTACACCCCTGAAAGTTCAGAAAATGTTGGCAACTCTAAAAAAGGCCTTAAAATGCATGTTAGGATTTCAAAAATGTTGAAAACTTTGGAGGCCCAAAAAAGGGATTTACAGGCATCCTAGACCCCCTAAAGTCCAGAAAATGTTGGTGGATCAAAAACGGTGTCAGAGAGCTCTGAATGTCCCAAAAACATGTGCAACCTGAAAGGGGCATTAACTCGCATCCCAGACCACTGAAATTCCCAAAAATATTTTTGGCACTAAAAATACATCCTACACCCCTGAAAGTTCAGAAAATGTTTGCAGCTCAAGGAAAGGCTTTAAAATGCATGTTCAGCCTTCAAAAATGTTGAAAACTTTGGAGGCCCAAAAAAGGGGTTTACAGGCATCCTAGACCCCCTAAAGTCCAGAAAATGTTGTTGGACCAAAATCGGTGTCAGAGAGCTCTGAATGTCCCAAAAACATTTGCAGCCTGAAAGGGGCATTAACCCACATCCTAGACCACTGAAATGCCCAAAAATATTTTTGCCCTGAAAAATGCATCCTACACCCCTGCAAGTTCAGAAAATGTTGGCAACTCTAAAAAAGGCCTTAAAATGCATGTTAGGTCTTCAAAAACGTTGAAAACTTTGGAGGCCCAAAAAAGGGATTTACAGGCATCCTAGACCCCCTAACGTCCAGAAAATGTTGTTGGATCAAAAACGGTGTCAGAAAGCTCTGAATGTCCCAAAAACATTTGCACCCTGAAAGGGGCATTAACCCGCATTCTAGACCTCTGAAATTCCCAAAAATATTTTGTGCACGGAAAATTCATACTACACCCCTGAAAATTCAGAATATGTTAGCAGCCCAAAAAAGGCATTAAAATGCATTTTAGGCCTGCAAAAAATTAGAAAACTTTGGAGGCCCAAAAAAGGGGTTTACAGGCATCCTAGACCCCCTAAAGTCCAGAAAATGTTGTTGGACCAAAAATGGTGTCAGAGAGCTCTGAATGTCCCAAAAACATTTGCAGCCTGAAAGGGGCATTAACCCGCATCCTAGACCTCTGAAATTCCCAAAAATATTTTTGGCACGAAAAATGCATCCTACACCCCTGAAAGTTGAGAAAATGTTGGCAGCTCAAGTAAAGGCCCTAAAATGCATGTTAGGCCTTCAAAAATGTTTAAAACTTTGGAGGCCCAAAAAAGGGATTTACAGGCATCCTAGACCCCCTAAAGTCCAGAAAATGTTGTTGGATCAAAAATGGTGTCAGAGAGCTCTGAATGTCCCAAAAACATGTGCAGCCTGAAAGGGGCATTAACCCGCATCCTAGACCTCTGAAATTCCCAAAAATATTTTGTGCATGAAAAATGCATACTACACCCCTGAAAGTTCAGAATATGTTAGCAGCCCAAAAAATGCATTAAAATGCATTTTAGGCCTGCAAAAATTTAGAAAACTTTGGAGGCCCAAAAAAGGGTTTACAGGCATCCTAGACCCCCTAAAGTCCAGAAAATGTTGGTGGATCAAAAACGGTGTCCGAGAACTCTGAATGTCCCAAAAACATTTGCAGCCACTGAAATTCCCAAACATATTTTTGGCACGAAAAATGCATCCTACACCCCTGAAAGTTGAGAAAATGTTGGCAGCTCAAGAAAAGGCCTTAAAATGCATGTTAGGCCGTCAAAAATGTTGACAACTTTGGAGGGCCAAAAAAGGGGTTTACAGGCATCCTAGACCCCCTAAAGTCCAGAAAATGTTGTTGGACCAAAAATGATGTCCGTGAGCTCTGAATGTCCCAAAAACATTTGCAGCCTGAAAGGGGCATTAACCTGCATCCTAGACGACAGAAATTCCCAAAAATATTTCTGGCAGGAAAAACGCATCCTACACCCCTGAAAGTTCAGAAAATGTTGGCAGCTCAAGAAAAGGCCTTAAAATGCATCTTAGGCCTTAAAAAAATGTTGAAAACTTTGGAGGCCCATAAAAAGGGTTTACAGGCATCCTAGACCCCCTAAGTCCAGAAAATGTTGTTGGACCAAAAACGGTGTCAGAGAGCTCTGAATGTCCCAAAAACATTTGAAACCTGAATGGGGCATTAACCTGCATCCTAGACCACTGAAATTCCCAAACATTTTTTTTTTTTGAAAAATGCATCCTACACCCCTGCAAGTTCAGGAAATGTTGGCAACTCTAAAAAAGGCCTTAAAATGCATGTTAGGCCTTCAGAAATGTTGAAAACTTTGGAGGCCCAAAAAAGGGGTTTACAGGCATCCTGGACCCCCTAAAGTCCAGAAAATGTTGTTGGACCAAAAATGGTGTCAGAGAGCTCTGAATGTCCCAAAAACATTTGCAGCCTGAAAGGGGCATTAACCCGCATCCTAGACCACTGAAATTCCCAAAAATATTTTTTCCATGAAAAATGCATCCTACACCCCTGCAAGTTCAGAAAATGTTGGCAACTCTAAAAAAGGCCTTAAAATGCATGTTAGGATTTCAAAAATGTTGAAACCTTTGGAGGCCCAAAAAAGGGATTTACAGGCATCCTAGACCCCCTAAAGTCCAGAAAATGTTGATGGATCAAAAATGGTGTCAGAGAGCTCTGAATGTCCCAAAAACATGTGCAACCTGAAAGGGGCATTAACTCGCATCCCAGACCACTGAAATTCCCAAAAATATTTTTGGCATGAAAAATGCATCCTACACCCCTGCAAGTTCAGAAAATGTTGGTAACTCTAAAAAAGGGCTTAAAATGCATGTTAGGCCTTCAAAAATGTTGAAAACTTTGGAGGCCCAAAAAAGGGATTTACAGGCATCCTAGACCCCCTAAAGTCCAGAAAATGTTGTGGGACCAAAAATGGTGTCAGAGAGCTCTGAATGTCCCAAAAACATTTGCAGCCACTGAAATTCCCAAAAATATTTTTGGCACGAAAAATGCATCCTACACCCCTGAAAGTTGAGAAAATGTTGGCAGCTCAAGAAAAGGCCTTAAAATGCATGTTAGGCCTTCAAAAATGTTGAACACTTTGGAGGCCCAAAAAAGGGGTTTACAGGCATCCTAGACCTCCTAAAGTCCAGAAAATGTTGTTGGATCAAAAACGGTGTCAGAGAGCTCTGAATGTCCCAAAAACATTTGCAGCCTGAAAGGGGCATTAACCCGCATCCTAGACCTCTGAAATTCCCAAAAATATTTTTGGCACGAAAAATGCATCCTACACCCCTGAAAGTTGATAAAATGTTGGCAGCTCAAGAAAAGGCTTTAAAACGCATGTTAGGCCTTCAAAAATGTTGAAAACTTTGGAGGCCCAAAAAAGGGGTTTACAGGCATTCTAGACCCCCTAAAGTCCAGAAAATGTTGTTGGACCAAAAACGGTGTCAGAGAGCTCTGAATGTCCCAACAACATTTGCAGCCTTAAGGGGCATTAACCCGCATCCTAGACCACTGAAATTTCCCAAAATATTTTTGCCATGAAAAATGCATGCTACACCCCTGATAGTTCATAAAACACCCCAGAAATGTTGGCAGCTCAAGAAAAGGCTTTAAAATGCATCTTAGGCCTGCAAAAATGTTGAAAACTTTGGAGACCCAAAAAAGGGGTTTACAGGCATCCTAGACCCCTAAAGTCCAGAAAATGTCGTTGGACCAAAAATGGTGTCAGAGAGCTCTGAATGTCCCAAAAACATTTGCAGCCTGAAAGGGGCATTAACCCGCATCCTAGACCTCTGAAATTCCCAAAAATATTTTGTGCACGAAAAATTCATACTACACCCCTGAAAGTTCAGAATATGTTAGCAGCCCAAAAAAGTCATTAAAATGCATTTTAGGCCTGCAAAAATTTAGAAAACTTTGGAGACCCAAAAAAGGGGTTTACAGGCATCCTAGACCCCCTAAAGTCCAGAAAATGTTGTTGGACCAAAAATGGTGTCAGAGAGCTCTGAATGTCCCAAAAATATTTGCAGCCTGAAAGGGGCATTAACCCGCATCCTAGACCTCTGAAATTCCCAAAAATATTTTGTGCACGAAAAATGCATCCTATACCCCTGAAAGCTCAGAAAATGTTGGCAGCTCAAGAAAAGGCCTTAAAATGCATGTTAGGCCTTCAAAAATGTTGAAAACTTTGGAGGCCCAAAATAGGGGTTTACAGGCATCCTAGACCCCCTAAAGTCCAGAAAATGTTGTTGGACCAAAAATGGTGTCAGAGAGCTCTGAATGTCCCAAAAACATTTGCAGCCTGAAAGGGGCATTAACCCGCATCCTAGACCTCTGAAATTCCCAAAAATATTTTGTGCACGAAAAATGCATCCTATACCCCTGAAAGCTCAGAAAATGTTGGCAGCTCAAGAAAAGGCCTTAAAACGCATGTTAGGCCTTCAAAAATGTTGAAAACTTTGGAGACCCACAAAAGGGGTTTACAGGCATCCTAGACCCCCTAAGGTCCAGAAAATGTTGTTGGATCAAAAACGGTGTCAGAGAGCTCTGAATGTCCCAAAAATATTTGCAGCCTGAAAGGGGCATTAACCCGCATCCTAGACCTCTGAAATTCCCAAAAATATTTTGTGCATGAAAAATGCATACTACACCCCTGAAAGTTCAGAATATGTTGGCAGCTCAAGAAAAGGCCTTAAAATGCATGTTAGGCCTTCAAAAATGTTGAAAACTTTGGAGGCCCAAAAAAGGGGTTTACAGGCATCCTAGACCCCCTAAAGTGCAGAAAATGTTGGTGGATCAAAAACGGTGTCAGAGAGCTCCGAATGTCCCAAAAACATGTGCAACCTGAAAGGGGCATTAACCCGCATCCTAGACCACTGAAATTCCCAGAAATATTTTTGGCAATAAAAATGCATCCTACACCCCTGAAAGTTCAGTAAATGTTGGCAGCTCAAGAAAAGGCCTTAAAATGCATGTTAGGCCTTCAAAAATGTTGAAAACTTTGGAGGCACAAAATAGGGGTTTACAGGCATCCTAGACCTCCTAAAGTCCAGAAAATGTTGTTGGATCAAAAACGGTGTCAGAGAGCTCTGAATGTCCCAAAAACATTTGCAGCCTGAAAGGGGCATTAACCCACATCCTAGACCTCTGAAATTCCCAAAAATATTTTGTGCAAGAAAAATTCATACTACACCCTTGAAAGTTCAGAATATGTTAGCAGCCCAAAAAAGGCATTAAAATGCATTTTAGGCCTGCAAAAATTTAGAAAACTTTGGAGGCCCAAAAAAGGGCTTTACAGGCATCCTAGACCCCCTAAAGTCCAGAAAATATTGTTGTAACAAAAATGGTGTCAGAGAGCTCTGAATGTCCCAAAAACATTTGCAGCCTGAAAGGGGCATTAACCCGCATCCTAGACCTCTGAAATTCCCAAAAATATTTTTGGCACGAAAAATGCATCCTACACCCCTGAAAGTTGAGAAAATGTTGGCAGCTCAAGTAAAGGCCTTAAAATGCATGTTAGGCCTTCAAAAATGTTGAAAACTTTGGAGGCCCAAATAAGGGATTTACAGGCATCCTAGACCCCCTAAAGTCCAGAAAATGTTGTTGGACCAAAAATGATGTCCGTGAGCTCTGAATGTCCCAAAAACATTTGCAGCCTGAAAGGGGCATTAACCTGCATCCTAGATGACAGAAATTCCCAAAAATATTTTTGGCACGAAAAACGCATCCTACACCCCTGAAAGTTCAGAAAATGTTGGCAGCTCAAGAAAAGGCCTTAAAATGCATCTTAGGCCTTAAAAAAATGTTGAAAACTTTGGAGGCCCATAAAAAGGGTTTACAGGCATCCTAGACCCCCTAAGTCCAGAAAATGTTGTTGGACCAAAAACGGTGTCAGAGAGCTCTGAATGTCCCAAAAACATTTGAAACCTGAATGGGGCATTAACCTGCATCCTAGACCACTGAAATTCCCAAACATTTTTTTGTTTTGAAAAACGCATCCTACACCCCTGAAAGTTCAGAAAATGTTGGCAACTCTAAAAAAGGCCTTAAAATGCATGTTAGGATTTCAAAAATGTTGAAAACTTTGGAGGCCCAAAAAAGGGATTTACAGGCATCCTAGACCCCCTAAAGTCCAGAAAATGTTGGTGGATCAAAAACGGTGTCAGAGAGCTCTGAATGTCCCAAAAACATGTGCAACCTGAAAGGGGCATTAACTCGCATCCCAGACCACTGAAATTCCCAAAAATATTTTTGGCACTAAAAATACATCCTACACCCCTGAAAGTTCAGAAAATGTTTGCAGCTCAAGAAAAGGCTTTAAAATGCATGTTCGGCCTTCAAAAATGTTGAAAACTTTGGAGGCCCAAAAAAGGGGTTTACAGGCATCCTAGACCCCCTAAAGTCCAGAAAATGTTGTTGGACCAAAATCGGTGTCAGAGAGCTCTGAATGTCCCAAAAACATTTGCAGCCTGAAAGGGGCATTAACCCACATCCTAGACCACTGAAATGCCCAAAAATATTTTTGCCCTGAAAAATGCATCCTACACCCCTGCAAGTTCAGAAAATGTTGGCAACTCTAAAAAAGGCCTTAAAATGCATGTTAGGTCTTCAAAAACGTTGAAAACTTTGGAGGCCCAAAAAAGGGATTTACAGGCATCCTAGACCCCCTAACGTCCAGAAAATGTTGTTGGATCAAAAACGGTGTCAGAAAGCTCTGAATGTCCCAAAAACATTTGCACCCTGAAAGGGGCATTAACCCGCATTCTAGACCTCTGAAATTCCCAAAAATATTTTGTGCACGGAAAATTCATACTACACCCCTGAAAATTCAGAATATGTTAGCAGCCCAAAAAAGGCATTAAAATGCATTTTAGGCCTGCAAAAAATTAGAAAACTTTGGAGGCCCAAAAAAGGGGTTTACAGGCATCCTAGACCCCCTAAAGTCCAGAAAATGTTGTTGGACCAAAAATGGTGTCAGAGAGCTCTGAATGTCCCAAAAACATTTGCAGCCTGAAAGGGGCATTAACCCGCATCCTAGACCTCTGAAATTCCCAAAAATATTTTTGGCACGAAAAATGCATCCTACACCCCTGAAAGTTGAGAAAATGTTGGCAGCTCAAGTAAAGGCCTTAAAATGCATGTTAGGCCTTCAAAAATGTTTAAAACTTTGGAGGCCCAAAAAAGGGATTTACAGGCATCCTAGACCCCCTAAAGTCCAGAAAATGTTGTTGGATCAAAAATGGTGTCAGAGAGCTCTGAATGTCCCAAAAACATGTGCAGCCTGAAAGGGGCATTAACCCGCATCCTAGACCTCTGAAATTCCCAAAAATATTTTGTGCATGAAAAATGCATACTACACCCCTGAAAGTTCAGAATATGTTAGCAGCCCAAAAAATGCATTAAAATGCATTTTAGGCCTGCAAAAATTTAGAAAACTTTGGAGGCCCAAAAAAGGGTTTACAGGCATCCTAGACCCCCTAAAGTCCAGAAAATGTTGGTGGATCAAAAACGGTGTCCGAGAACTCTGAATGTCCCAAAAACATTTGCAGCCACTGAAATTCCCAAACATATTTTTGGCACGAAAAATGCATCCTACACCCCTGAAAGTTGAGAAAATGTTGGCAGCTCAAGAAAAGGCCTTAAAATGCATGTTAGGCCGTCAAAAATGTTGACAACTTTGGAGGGCCAAAAAAGGGGTTTACAGGCATCCTAGACCCCCTAAAGTCCAGAAAATGTTGTTGGACCAAAAATGATGTCCGTGAGCTCTGAATGTCCCAAAAACATTTGCAGCCTGAAAGGGGCATTAACCTGCATCCTAGACGACAGAAATTCCCAAAAATATTTCTGGCAGGAAAAACGCATCCTACACCCCTGAAAGTTCAGAAAATGTTGGCAGCTCAAGAAAAGGCCTTAAAATGCATCTTAGGCCTTAAAAAAATGTTGAAAACTTTGGAGGCCCATAAAAAGGGTTTACAGGCATCCTAGACCCCCTAAGTCCAGAAAATGTTGTTGGACCAAAAACGGTGTCAGAGAGCTCTGAATGTCCCAAAAACATTTGAAACCTGAATGGGGCATTAACCTGCATCCTAGACCACTGAAATTCCCAAACATTTTTTTTTTTTGAAAAATGCATCCTACACCCCTGCAAGTTCAGGAAATGTTGGCAACTCTAAAAAAGGCCTTAAAATGCATGTTAGGCCTTCAGAAATGTTGAAAACTTTGGAGGCCCAAAAAAGGGGTTTACAGGCATCCTGGACCCCCTAAAGTCCAGAAAATGTTGTTGGACCAAAAATGGTGTCAGAGAGCTCTGAATGTCCCAAAAACATTTGCAGCCTGAAAGGGGCATTAACCCGCATCCTAGACCACTGAAATTCCCAAAAATATTTTTTCCATGAAAAATGCATCCTACACCCCTGCAAGTTCAGAAAATGTTGGCAACTCTAAAAAAGGCCTTAAAATGCATGTTAGGATTTCAAAAATGTTGAAACCTTTGGAGGCCCAAAAAAGGGATTTACAGGCATCCTAGACCCCCTAAAGTCCAGAAAATGTTGATGGATCAAAAATGGTGTCAGAGAGCTCTGAATGTCCCAAAAACATGTGCAACCTGAAAGGGGCATTAACTCGCATCCCAGACCACTGAAATTCCCAAAAATATTTTTGGCATGAAAAATGCATCCTACACCCCTGCAAGTTCAGAAAATGTTGGTAACTCTAAAAAAGGGCTTAAAATGCATGTTAGGCCTTCAAAAATGTTGAAAACTTTGGAGGCCCAAAAAAGGGATTTACAGGCATCCTAGACCCCCTAAAGTCCAGAAAATGTTGTGGGACCAAAAATGGTGTCAGAGAGCTCTGAATGTCCCAAAAACATTTGCAGCCACTGAAATTCCCAAAAATATTTTTGGCACGAAAAATGCATCCTACACCCCTGAAAGTTGAGAAAATGTTGGCAGCTCAAGAAAAGGCCTTAAAATGCATGTTAGGCCTTCAAAAATGTTGAACACTTTGGAGGCCCAAAAAAGGGGTTTACAGGCATCCTAGACCTCCTAAAGTCCAGAAAATGTTGTTGGATCAAAAACGGTGTCAGAGAGCTCTGAATGTCCCAAAAACATTTGCAGCCTGAAAGGGGCATTAACCCGCATCCTAGACCTCTGAAATTCCCAAAAATATTTTGTGCACGAAAAATGCATCCTATACCCCTGAAACTCAGAATATGTTAGCAGCCCAAAAAAGGCATTAAAATGCATTTTAGGCCTTCAAAAATTTAGAAAACTTTGGAGGCCCAAAAAAGGGGTTTACAGGCATCCTAGACCCCCTAAAGTCCAGAAAATGTTGTTGGACCAAAAATGGTGTCAGAGAGCTCTGAATGTCCCAAAAACATTTGCAGCCTGAAACAGGCATTAACCCGCATCCTAGACCACTGACATTTCCCAAAATATTTTTGGCATGAAAAAATGCATGCTACACCCCTGAAAGTTCAGAAAATACCCCAGAAATGTTGCAAGCTCAAAAAAGGCCTTAACATGCATCTTAGGTCTGCAAAAATGTTGAAAACTTTGGAGACCCAAAAAAGGGGTTTACAGGCATCCTAGACCCCATAAAGTCCAGAAAATGTTGTTGGACCAAAAATGGTGTCAGAGAGCTCTGAATGTCCCAAAAATATTTGCAGCCTGAAAGGGGCATTAACCCGCATCCTAGACCTCTGAAATTCCCAAAAATATTTTGTGCACGAAAAATGCATCCTATACCCCTGAAAGCTCAGAAAATGTTGGCAGCTCAAGAAAAGGCCTTAAAATGCATGTTAGGCCTTCAAAAATGTTGAAAACTTTGGAGGCCCAAAATAGGGGTTTACAGGCATCCTAGACCCCCTAAAGTCCAGAAAATGTTGTTGGACCAAAAATGGTGTCAGAGAGCTCTGAATGTCCCAAAAACATTTGCAGCCTGAAAGGGGCATTAACCCGCATCCTAGACCTCTGAAATTCCCAAAAATATTTTGTGCACGAAAAATGCATCCTATACCCCTGAAAGCTCAGAAAATGTTGGCAGCTCAAGAAAAGGCCTTAAAACGCATGTTAGGCCTTCAAAAATGTTGAAAACTTTGGAGACCCACAAAAGGGGTTTACAGGCATCCTAGACCCCCTAAGGTCCAGAAAATGTTGTTGGATCAAAAACGGTGTCAGAGAGCTCTGAATGTCCCAAAAATATTTGCAGCCTGAAAGGGGCATTAACCCGCATCCTAGACCTCTGAAATTCCCAAAAATATTTTGTGCACGAAAAATGCATACTACACCCCTGAAAGTTCAGAATATGTTGGCAGCTCAAGAAAAGGCCTTAAAATGCATGTTAGGCCTTCAAAAATGTTGAAAACTTTGGAGGCCCAAAAAAGGGGTTTACAGGCATCCTAGACCCCCTAAAGTCCAGAAAATGTTGGTGGATCAAAAACGGTGTCAGAGAGCTCCGAATGTCCCAAAAACATGTGCAACCTGAAAGGGGCATTAACCCGCATCCTAGACCACTGAAATTCCCAGAAATATTTTTGGCAATAAAAATGCATCCTACACCCCTGAAAGTTCAGTAAATGTTGGCAGCTCAAGAAAAGGCCTTAAAATGCATGTTAGGCCTTCAAAAATGTTGAAAACTTTGGAGGCACAAAATAGGGGTTTACAGGCATCCTAGACCTCCTAAAGTCCAGAAAATGTTGTTGGATCAAAAACGGTGTCAGAGAGCTCTGAATGTCCCAAAAACATTTGCAGCCTGAAAGGGGCATTAACCCGCATCCTAGACCTCTGAAATTCCCAAAAATATTTTTGGCACGAAAAATGCATCCTACACCCCTGAAAGTTGAGAAAATGTTGGCAGCTCAAGTAAAGGCCTTAAAATGCATGTTAGGCCTTCAAAAATGTTGAAAACTTTGGAGGCCCAAATAAGGGATTTACAGGCATCCTAGACCCCCTAAAGTCCAGAAAATGTTGTTGGACCAAAAATGATGTCCGTGAGCTCTGAATGTCCCAAAAACATTTGCAGCCTGAAAGGGGCATTAACCTGCATCCTAGACGACAGAAATTCCCAAAAATATTTTTGGCACGAAAAACGCATCCTACACCCCTGAAAGTTCAGAAAATGTTGGCAGCTCAAGAAAAGGCTAAAATGCATCTTAGGCCTTAAAAAAATGTTGAAAACTTTGGAGGCCCATAAAAAGGGTTTACAGGCATCCTAGACCCCCTAAGTTCAGAAAATGTTGTTGGACCAAAAACGGTGTCAGAGAGCTCTGAATGTCCCAAAAACATTTGAAACCTGAATGGGGCATTAACCTGCATCCTAGACCACTGAAATTCCCAAACATTTTTTTGTTTTGAAAAACGCATCCTACACCCCTGAAAGTTCAGAAAATGTTGGCAACTCTAAAAAAGGCCTTAAAATGCATGTTAGGATTTCAAAAATGTTGAAAACTTTGGAGGCCCAAAAAAGGGATTTACAGGCATCCTAGACCCCCTAAAGTCCAGAAAATGTTGGTGGATCAAAAACGGTGTCAGAGAGCTCTGAATGTCCCAAAAACATGTGCAACCTGAAAGGGGCATTAACTCGCATCCCAGACCACTGAAATTCCCAAAAATATTTTTGGCACTAAAAATACATCCTACACCCCTGAAAGTTCAGAAAATGTTTGCAGCTCAAGAAAAGGCTTTAAAATGCATGTTCGGCCTTCAAAAATGTTGAAAACTTTGGAGGCCCAAAAAAGGGGTTTACAGGCATCCTAGACCCCCTAAAGTCCAGAAAATGTTGTTGGACCAAAATCGGTGTCAGAGAGCTCTGAATGTCCCAAAAACATTTGCAGCCTGAAAGGGGCATTAACCCACATCCTAGACCACTGAAATGCCCAAAAATATTTTTGCCCTGAAAAATGCATCCTACACCCCTGCAAGTTCAGAAAATGTTGGCAACTCTAAAAAAGGCCTTAAAATGCATGTTAGGCCTTCAAAAACGTTGAAAACTTTGGAGGCCCAAAAAAGGGATTTACAGGCATCCTAGACCCCCTAACGTCCAGAAAATGTTGTTGGATCAAAAACGGTGTCAGAAAGCTCTGAATGTCCCAAAAACATTTGCACCCTGAAAGGGGCATTAACCCGCATTCTAGACCTCTGAAATTCCCAAAAATATTTTGTGCACGGAAAATTCATACTACACCCCTGAAAATTCAGAATATGTTAGCAGCCCAAAAAAGGCATTAAAATGCATTTTAGGCCTGCAAAAAATTAGAAAACTTTGGAGGCCCAAAAAAGGGGTTTACAGGCATCCTAGACCCCCTAGAGTCCAGAAAATGTTGTTGGACCAAAAATGGTGTCAGAGAGCTCTGAATGTCCCAAAAACATTTGCAGCCTGAAAGGGGCATTAACCCGCATCCTAGACCTCTGAAATTCCCAAAAATATTTTTGGCACGAAAAATGCATCCTACACCCCTGAAAGTTGAGAAAATGTTGGCAGCTCAAGTAAAGGCCTTAAAATGCATGTTAGGCCTTCAAAAATGTTAAAAACTTTGGAGGCCCAAAAAAGGGATTTACAGGCATCCTAGACCCCCTAAAGTCCAGAAAATGTTGTTGGATCAAAAATGGTGTCAGAGAGCTCTGAATGTCCCAAAAACATGTGCAGCCTGAAAGGGGCATTAACCCGCATCCTAGACCTCTGAAATTCCCAAAAATATTTTGTGCATGAAAAATGCATACTACACCCCTGAAAGTTCAGAATATGTTAGCAGCCCAAAAAATGCATTAAAATGCATTTTAGGCCTGCAAAAATTTAGAAAACTTTGGAGGCCCAAAAAAGGGTTTACAGGCATCCTAGACCCCCTAAAGTCCAGAAAATGTTGGTGGATCAAAAACGGTGTCCGAGAACTCTGAATGTCCCAAAAACATTTGCAGCCACTGAAATTCCCAAACATATTTTTGGCACGAAAAATGCATCCTACACCCCTGAAAGTTGAGAAAATGTTGGCAGCTCAAGAAAAGGCCTTAAAATGCATGTTAGGCCGTCAAAAATGTTGACAACTTTGGAGGGCCAAAAAAGGGGTTTACAGGCATCCTAGACCCCCTAAAGTCCAGAAAATGTTGTTGGACCAAAAATGATGTCCGTGAGCTCTGAATGTCCCAAAAACATTTGCAGCCTGCAAGGGGCATTAACCTGCATCCTAGACGACAGAAATTCCCAAAAATATTTCTGGCAGGAAAAACGCATCCTACACCCCTGAAAGTTCAGAAAATGTTGGCAGCTCAAGAAAAGGCCTTAAAATGCATTTTAGGCCTTAAAAAAATGTTGAAAACTTTGGAGGCCCATAAAAAGGGTTTACAGGCATCCTAGACCCCCTAAGTCCAGAAAATGTTGTTGGACCAAAAACGGTGTCAGAGAGCTCTGAATGTCCCAAAAACATTTGAAACCTGAATGGGGCATTAACCTGCATCCTAGACCACTGAAATTCCCAAACATTTTTTTTTTTTGAAAAATGCATCCTACACCCCTGCAAGTTCAGGAAATGTTGGCAACTCTAAAAAAGGCCTTAAAATGCATGTTAGGCCTTCAGAAATGTTGAAAACTTTGGAGGCCCAAAAAAGGGGTTTACAGGCATCCTGGACCCCCTAAAGTCCAGAAAATGTTGTTGGACCAAAAATGGTGTCAGAGAGCTCTGAATGTCCCAAAAACATTTGCAGCCTGAAAGGGGCATTAACCCGCATCCTAGACCACTGAAATTCCCAAAAATATTTTTTCCATGAAAAATGCATCCTACACCCCTGCAAGTTCAGAAAATGTTGGCAACTCTAAAAAAGGCCTTAAAATGCATGTTAGGATTTCAAAAATGTTGAAACCTTTGGAGGCCCAAAAAAGGGATTTACAGGCATCCTAGACCCCCTAAAGTCCAGAAAATGTTGATGGATCAAAAATGGTGTCAGAGAGCTCTGAATGTCCCAAAAACATGTGCAACCTGAAAGGGGCATTAACTCGCATCCCAGACCACTGAAATTCCCAAAAATATTTTTGGCATGAAAAATGCATCCTACACCCCTGCAAGTTCAGAAAATGTTGGTAACTCTAAAAAAGGGCTTAAAATGCATGTTAGGCCTTCAAAAATGTTGAAAACTTTGGAGGCCCAAAAAAGGGATTTACAGGCATCCTAGACCCCCTAAAGTCCAGAAAATGTTGTGGGACCAAAAATGGTGTCAGAGAGCTCTGAATGTCCCAAAAACATTTGCAGCCACTGAAATTCCCAAAAATATTTTTGGCACGAAAAATGCATCCTACACCCCTGAAAGTTGAGAAAATGTTGGCAGCTCAAGAAAAGGCCTTAAAATGCATGTTAGGCCTTCAAAAATGTTGAACACTTTGGAGGCCCAAAAAAGGGGTTTACAGGCATCCTAGACCTCCTAAAGTCCAGAAAATGTTGTTGGATCAAAAACGGTGTCAGAGAGCTCTGAATGTCCCAAAAACATTTGCAGCCTGAAAGGGGCATTAACCCGCATCCTAGACCTCTGAAATTCCCAAAAATATTTTGTGCACGAAAAATGCATCCTATACCCCTGAAACTCAGAATATGTTAGCAGCCCAAAAAAGGCATTAAAATGCATTTTAGGCCTTCAAAAATTTAGAAAACTTTGGAGGCCCAAAAAAGGGGTTTACAGGCATCCTAGACCCCCTAAAGTCCAGAAAATGTTGTTGGACCAAAAATGGTGTCAGAGAGCTCTGAATGTCCCAAAAACATTTGCAGCCTGAAACAGGCATTAACCCGCATCCTAGACCACTGACATTTCCCAAAATATTTTTGGCATGAAAAAATGCATGCTACACCCCTGAAAGTTCAGAAAATACCCCAGAAATGTTGCAAGCTCAAAAAAGGCCTTAACATGCATCTTAGGTCTGCAAAAATGTTGAAAACTTTGGAGACCCAAAAAAGGGGTTTACAGGCATCCTAGACCCCCTAAAGTCCAGAAAATGTTGTTGGACCAAAAATGGTGTCAGAGAGCTCTGAATGTCCCAAAAATATTTGCAGCCTGAAAGGGGCATTAACCCGCATCCTAGACCTCTGAAATTCCCAAAAATATTTTGTGCACGAAAAATGCATCCTATACCCCTGAAAGCTCAGAAAATGTTGGCAGCTCAAGAAAAGGCCTTAAAACGCATGTTAGGCCTTCAAAAATGTTGAAAACTTTGGAGACCCACAAAAGGGGTTTACAGGCATCCTAGACCCCCTAAGGTCCAGAAAATGTTGTTGGATCAAAAACGGTGTCAGAGAGCTCTGAATGTCCCAAAAATATTTGCAGCCTGAAAGGGGCATTAACCCGCATCCTAGACCTCTGAAATTCCCAAAAATATTTTGTGCACGAAAAATGCATACTACACCCCTGAAAGTTCAGAATATGTTGGCAGCTCAAGAAAAGGCCTTAAAATGCATGTTAGGCCTTCAAAAATGTTGAAAACTTTGGAGGCCCAAAAAAGGGGTTTACAGGCATCCTAGACCCCCTAAAGTCCAGAAAATGTTGGTGGATCAAAAACGGTGTCAGAGAGCTCCGAATGTCCCAAAAACATGTGCAACCTGAAAGGGGCATTAACCCGCATCCTAGACCACTGAAATTCCCAGAAATATTTTTGGCAATAAAAATGCATCCTACACCCCTGAAAGTTCAGTAAATGTTGGCAGCTCAAGAAAAGGCCTTAAAATGCATGTTAGGCCTTCAAAAATGTTGAAAACTTTGGAGGCACAAAATAGGGGTTTACAGGCATCCTAGACCTCCTAAAGTCCAGAAAATGTTGTTGGATCAAAAACGGTGTCAGAGAGCTCTGAATGTCCCAAAAACATTTGCAGCCTGAAAGGGGCATTAACCCACATCCTAGACCTCTGAAATTCCCAAAAATATTTTGTGCAAGAAAAATTCATACTACACCCTTGAAAGTTCAGAATATGTTAGCAGCCCAAAAAAGGCATTAAAATGCATTTTAGGCCTGCAAAAATTTAGAAAACTTTGGAGGCCCAAAAAAGGGCTTTACAGGCATCCTAGACCCCCTAAAGTCCAGAAAATATTGTTGTAACAAAAATGGTGTCAGAGAGCTCTGAATGTCCCAAAAACATTTGCAGCCTGAAAGGGGCATTAACCCGCATCCTAGACCTCTGAAATTCCCAAAAATATTTTTGGCACGAAAAATGCATCCTACACCCCTGAAAGTTGAGAAAATGTTGGCAGCTCAAGTAAAGGCCTTAAAATGCATGTTAGGCCTTCAAAAATGTTGAAAACTTTGGAGGCCCAAATAAGGGATTTACAGGCATCCTAGACCCCCTAAAGTCCAGAAAATGTTGTTGGACCAAAAATGATGTCCGTGAGCTCTGAATGTCCCAAAAACATTTGCAGCCTGAAAGGGGCATTAACCTGCATCCTAGATGACAGAAATTCCCAAAAATATTTTTGGCACGAAAAACGCATCCTACACCCCTGAAAGTTCAGAAAATGTTGGCAGCTCAAGAAAAGGCCTTAAAATGCATCTTAGGCCTTAAAAAAATGTTGAAAACTTTGGAGGCCCATAAAAAGGGTTTACAGGCATCCTAGACCCCCTAAGTCCAGAAAATGTTGTTGGACCAAAAACGGTGTCAGAGAGCTCTGAATGTCCCAAAAACATTTGAAACCTGAATGGGGCATTAACCTGCATCCTAGACCACTGAAATTCCCAAACATTTTTTTGTTTTGAAAAACGCATCCTACACCCCTGAAAGTTCAGAAAATGTTGGCAACTCTAAAAAAGGCCTTAAAATGCATGTTAGGATTTCAAAAATGTTGAAAACTTTGGAGGCCCAAAAAAGGGATTTACAGGCATCCTAGACCCCCTAAAGTCCAGAAAATGTTGGTGGATCAAAAACGGTGTCAGAGAGCTCTGAATGTCCCAAAAACATGTGCAACCTGAAAGGGGCATTAACTCGCATCCCAGACCACTGAAATTCCCAAAAATATTTTTGGCACTAAAAATACATCCTACACCCCTGAAAGTTCAGAAAATGTTTGCAGCTCAAGGAAAGGCTTTAAAATGCATGTTCGGCCTTCAAAAATGTTGAAAACTTTGGAGGCCCAAAAAAGGGGTTTACAGGCATCCTAGACCCCCTAAAGTCCAGAAAATGTTGTTGGACCAAAATCGGTGTCAGAGAGCTCTGAATGTCCCAAAAACATTTGCAGCCTGAAAGGGGCATTAACCCACATCCTAGACCACTGAAATGCCCAAAAATATTTTTGCCCTGAAAAATGCATCCTACACCCCTGCAAGTTCAGAAAATGTTGGCAACTCTAAAAAAGGCCTTAAAATGCATGTTAGGTCTTCAAAAACGTTGAAAACTTTGGAGGCCCAAAAAAGGGATTTACAGGCATCCTAGACCCCCTAACGTCCAGAAAATGTTGTTGGATCAAAAACGGTGTCAGAAAGCTCTGAATGTCCCAAAAACATTTGCACCCTGAAAGGGGCATTAACCCGCATTCTAGACCTCTGAAATTCCCAAAAATATTTTGTGCACGGAAAATTCATACTACACCCCTGAAAATTCAGAATATGTTAGCAGCCCAAAAAAGGCATTAAAATGCATTTTAGGCCTGCAAAAAATTAGAAAACTTTGGAGGCCCAAAAAAGGGGTTTACAGGCATCCTAGACCCCCTAAAGTCCAGAAAATGTTGTTGGACCAAAAATGGTGTCAGAGAGCTCTGAATGTCCCAAAAACATTTGCAGCCTGAAAGGGGCATTAACCCGCATCCTAGACCTCTGAAATTCCCAAAAATATTTTTGGCACGAAAAATGCATCCTACACCCCTGAAAGTTGAGAAAATGTTGGCAGCTCAAGTAAAGGCCCTAAAATGCATGTTAGGCCTTCAAAAATGTTTAAAACTTTGGAGGCCCAAAAAAGGGATTTACAGGCATCCTAGACCCCCTAAAGTCCAGAAAATGTTGTTGGATCAAAAATGGTGTCAGAGAGCTCTGAATGTCCCAAAAACATGTGCAGCCTGAAAGGGGCATTAACCCGCATCCTAGACCTCTGAAATTCCCAAAAATATTTTGTGCATGAAAAATGCATACTACACCCCTGAAAGTTCAGAATATGTTAGCAGCCCAAAAAATGCATTAAAATGCATTTTAGGCCTGCAAAAATTTAGAAAACTTTGGAGGCCCAAAAAAGGGTTTACAGGCATCCTAGACCCCCTAAAGTCCAGAAAATGTTGGTGGATCAAAAACGGTGTCCGAGAACTCTGAATGTCCCAAAAACATTTGCAGCCACTGAAATTCCCAAACATATTTTTGGCACGAAAAATGCATCCTACACCCCTGAAAGTTGAGAAAATGTTGGCAGCTCAAGAAAAGGCCTTAAAATGCATGTTAGGCCGTCAAAAATGTTGACAACTTTGGAGGGCCAAAAAAGGGGTTTACAGGCATCCTAGACCCCCTAAAGTCCAGAAAATGTTGTTGGACCAAAAATGATGTCCGTGAGCTCTGAATGTCCCAAAAACATTTGCAGCCTGAAAGGGGCATTAACCTGCATCCTAGACGACAGAAATTCCCAAAAATATTTCTGGCAGGAAAAACGCATCCTACACCCCTGAAAGTTCAGAAAATGTTGGCAGCTCAAGAAAAGGCCTTAAAATGCATCTTAGGCCTTAAAAAAATGTTGAAAACTTTGGAGGCCCATAAAAAGGGTTTACAGGCATCCTAGACCCCCTAAGTCCAGAAAATGTTGTTGGACCAAAAACGGTGTCAGAGAGCTCTGAATGTCCCAAAAACATTTGAAACCTGAATGGGGCATTAACCTGCATCCTAGACCACTGAAATTCCCAAACATTTTTTTTTTTTGAAAAATGCATCCTACACCCCTGCAAGTTCAGGAAATGTTGGCAACTCTAAAAAAGGCCTTAAAATGCATGTTAGGCCTTCAGAAATGTTGAAAACTTTGGAGGCCCAAAAAAGGGGTTTACAGGCATCCTGGACCCCCTAAAGTCCAGAAAATGTTGTTGGACCAAAAATGGTGTCAGAGAGCTCTGAATGTCCCAAAAACATTTGCAGCCTGAAAGGGGCATTAACCCGCATCCTAGACCACTGAAATTCCCAAAAATATTTTTTCCATGAAAAATGCATCCTACACCCCTGCAAGTTCAGAAAATGTTGGCAACTCTAAAAAAGGCCTTAAAATGCATGTTAGGATTTCAAAAATGTTGAAACCTTTGGAGGCCCAAAAAAGGGATTTACAGGCATCCTAGACCCCCTAAAGTCCAGAAAATGTTGATGGATCAAAAATGGTGTCAGAGAGCTCTGAATGTCCCAAAAACATGTGCAACCTGAAAGGGGCATTAACTCGCATCCCAGACCACTGAAATTCCCAAAAATATTTTTGGCATGAAAAATGCATCCTACACCCCTGCAAGTTCAGAAAATGTTGGTAACTCTAAAAAAGGGCTTAAAATGCATGTTAGGCCTTCAAAAATGTTGAAAACTTTGGAGGCCCAAAAAAGGGATTTACAGGCATCCTAGACCCCCTAAAGTCCAGAAAATGTTGTGGGACCAAAAATGGTGTCAGAGAGCTCTGAATGTCCCAAAAACATTTGCAGCCACTGAAATTCCCAAAAATATTTTTGGCACGAAAAATGCATCCTACACCCCTGAAAGTTGAGAAAATGTTGGCAGCTCAAGAAAAGGCCTTAAAATGCATGTTAGGCCTTCAAAAATGTTGAACACTTTGGAGGCCCAAAAAAGGGGTTTACAGGCATCCTAGACCTCCTAAAGTCCAGAAAATGTTGTTGGATCAAAAACGGTGTCAGAGAGCTCTGAATGTCCCAAAAACATTTGCAGCCTGAAAGGGGCATTAACCCGCATCCTAGACCTCTGAAATTCCCAAAAATATTTTGTGCACGAAAAATGCATCCTATACCCCTGAAACTCAGAATATGTTAGCAGCCCAAAAAAGGCATTAAAATGCATTTTAGGCCTTCAAAAATTTAGAAAACTTTGGAGGCCCAAAAAAGGGGTTTACAGGCATCCTAGACCCCCTAAAGTCCAGAAAATGTTGTTGGACCAAAAATGGTGTCAGAGAGCTCTGAATGTCCCAAAAACATTTGCAGCCTGAAACAGGCATTAACCCGCATCCTAGACCACTGACATTTCCCAAAATATTTTTGGCATGAAAAAATGCATGCTACACCCCTGAAAGTTCAGAAAATACCCCAGAAATGTTGCAAGCTCAAACAAGGCCTTAACATGCATCTTAGGTCTGCAAAAATGTTGAAAACTTTGGAGACCCAAAAAAGGGGTTTACAGGCATCCTAGACCCCATAAAGTCCAGAAAATGTTGTTGGACCAAAAATGGTGTCAGAGAGCTCTGAATGTCCCAAAAATATTTGCAGCCTGAAAGGGGCATTAACCCGCATCCTAGACCTCTGAAATTCCCAAAAATATTTTGTGCACGAAAAATGCATCCTATACCCCTGAAAGCTCAGAAAATGTTGGCAGCTCAAGAAAAGGCCTTAAAATGCATGTTAGGCCTTCAAAAATGTTGAAAACTTTGGAGGCCCAAAATAGGGGTTTACAGGCATCCTAGACCCCCTAAAGTCCAGAAAATGTTGTTGGAACCAAAAATGGTGTCAGAGAGCTCTGAATGTCCCAAAAACATTTGCAGCCTGAAAGGGGCATTAACCCGCATCCTAGACCTCTGAAATTCCCAAAAATATTTTGTGCACGAAAAATGCATCCTATACCCCTGAAAGCTCAGAAAATGTTGGCAGCTCAAGAAAAGGCCTTAAAACGCATGTTAGGCCTTCAAAAATGTTGAAAACTTTGGAGACCCACAAAAGGGGTTTACAGGCATCCTAGACCCCCTAAGGTCCAGAAAATGTTGTTGGATCAAAAACGGTGTCAGAGAGCTCTGAATGTCCCAAAAATATTTGCAGCCTGAAAGGGGCATTAACCCGCATCCTAGACCTCTGAAATTCCCAAAAATATTTTGTGCACGAAAAATGCATACTACACCCCTGAAAGTTCAGAATATGTTGGCAGCTCAAGAAAAGGCCTTAAAATGCATGTTAGGCCTTCAAAAATGTTGAAAACTTTGGAGGCCCAAAAAAGGGGTTTACAGGCATCCTAGACCCCCTAAAGTCCAGAAAATGTTGGTGGATCAAAAACGGTGTCAGAGAGCTCCGAATGTCCCAAAAACATGTGCAACCTGAAAGGGGCATTAACCCGCATCCTAGACCACTGAAATTCCCAGAAATATTTTTGGCAATAAAAATGCATCCTACACCCCTGAAAGTTCAATAAATGTTGGCAGCTCAAGAAAAGGCCTTAAAATGCATGTTAGGCCTTCAAAAATGTTGAAAACTTTGGAGGCACAAAATAGGGGTTTACAGGCATCCTAGACCTCCTAAAGTCCAGAAAATGTTGTTGGATCAAAAACGGTGTCAGAGAGCTCTGAATGTCCCAAAAACATTTGCAGCCTGAAAGGGGCATTAACCCACATCCTAGACCTCTGAAATTCCCAAAAATATTTTGTGCAAGAAAAATTCATACTACACCCTTGAAAGTTCAGAATATGTTAGCAGCCCAAAAAAGGCATTAAAATGCATTTTAGGCCTGCAAAAATTTAGAAAACTTTGGAGGCCCAAAAAAGGGCTTTACAGGCATCCTAGACCCCCTAAAGTCCAGAAAATGTTGTTGGACCAAAAATGATGTCCGTGAGCTCTGAATGTCCCAAAAACATTTGCAGCCTGAAAGGGGCATTAACCTGCATCCTAGACGACAGAAATTCCCAAAAATATTTTTGGCACGAAAAATGCATCCTACACCCCTGAAAGTTGAGAAAATGTTGGCAGCTCAAGTAAAGGCCTTAAAATGCATGTTAGGCCTTCAAAAATGTTGAAAACTTTGGAGGCCCAAATAAGGGATTTACAGGCATCCTAGACCCCCTAAAGTCCAGAAAATGTTGTTGGACCAAAAATGATGTCCGTGAGCTCTGAATGTCCCAAAAACATTTGCAGCCTGAAAGGGGCATTAACCTGCATCCTAGACGACAGAAATTCCCAAAAATATTTTTGGCACGAAAAACGCATCCTACACCCCTGAAAGTTCAGAAAATGTTGGCAGCTCAAGAAAAGGCTAAAATGCATCTTAGGCCTTAAAAAAATGTTGAAAACTTTGGAGGCCCATAAAAAGGGTTTACAGGCATCCTAGACCCCCTAAGTCCAGAAAATGTTGTTGGACCAAAAACGGTGTCAGAGAGCTCTGAATGTCCCAAAAACATTTGAAACCTGAATGGGGCATTAACCTGCATCCTAGACCACTGAAATTCCCAAACATTTTTTTGTTTTGAAAAACGCATCCTACACCCCTGAAAGTTCAGAAAATGTTGGCAACTCTAAAAAAGGCCTTAAAATGCATGTTAGGATTTCAAAAATGTTGAAAACTTTGGAGGCCCAAAAAAGGGATTTACAGGCATCCTAGACCCCCTAAAGTCCAGAAAATGTTGGTGGATCAAAAACGGTGTCAGAGAGCTCTGAATGTCCCAAAAACATGTGCAACCTGAAAGGGGCATTAACTCGCATCCCAGACCACTGAAATTCCCAAAAATATTTTTGGCACTAAAAATACATCCTACACCCCTGAAAGTTCAGAAAATGTTTGCAGCTCAAGAAAAGGCTTTAAAATGCATGTTCGGCCTTCAAAAATGTTGAAAACTTTGGAGGCCCAAAAAAGGGGTTTACAGGCATCCTAGACCCCCTAAAGTCCAGAAAATGTTGTTGGACCAAAATTGGTGTCAGAGAGCTCTGAATGTCCCAAAAACATTTGCAGCCTGAAAGGGGCATTAACCCACATCCTAGACCACTGAAATGCCCAAAAATATTTTTGCCCTGAAAAATGCATCCTACACCCCTGCAAGTTCAGAAAATGTTGGCAACTCTAAAAAAGGCCTTAAAATGCATGTTAGGCCTTCAAAAACGTTGAAAACTTTGGAGGCCCAAAAAAGGGATTTACAGGCATCCTAGACCCCCTAACGTCCAGAAAATGTTGTTGGATCAAAAACGGTGTCAGAAAGCTCTGAATGTCCCAAAAACATTTGCACCCTGAAAGGGGCATTAACCCGCATTCTAGACCTCTGAAATTCCCAAAAATATTTTGTGCACGGAAAATTCATACTACACCCCTGAAAATTCAGAATATGTTAGCAGCCCAAAAAAGGCATTAAAATGCATTTTAGGCCTGCAAAAAATTAGAAAACTTTGGAGGCCCAAAAAAGGGGTTTACAGGCATCCTAGACCCCCTAGAGTCCAGAAAATGTTGTTGGACCAAAAATGGTGTCAGAGAGCTCTGAATGTCCCAAAAACATTTGCAGCCTGAAAGGGGCATTAACCCGCATCCTAGACCTCTGAAATTCCCAAAAATATTTTTGGCACGAAAAATGCATCCTACACCCCTGAAAGTTGAGAAAATGTTGGCAGCTCAAGTAAAGGCCTTAAAATGCATGTTAGGCCTTCAAAAATGTTAAAAACTTTGGAGGCCCAAAAAAGGGATTTACAGGCATCCTAGACCCCCTAAAGTCCAGAAAATGTTGTTGGATCAAAAATGGTGTCAGAGAGCTCTGAATGTCCCAAAAACATGTGCAGCCTGAAAGGGGCATTAACCCGCATCCTAGACCTCTGAAATTCCCAAAAATATTTTGTGCATGAAAAATGCATACTACACCCCTGAAAGTTCAGAATATGTTAGCAGCCCAAAAAATGCATTAAAATGCATTTTAGGCCTGCAAAAATTTAGAAAACTTTGGAGGCCCAAAAAAGGGTTTACAGGCATCCTAGACCCCCTAAAGTCCAGAAAATGTTGGTGGATCAAAAACGGTGTCCGAGAACTCTGAATGTCCCAAAAACATTTGCAGCCACTGAAATTCCCAAACATATTTTTGGCACGAAAAATGCATCCTACACCCCTGAAAGTTGAGAAAATGTTGGCAGCTCAAGAAAAGGCCTTAAAATGCATGTTAGGCCGTCAAAAATGTTGACAACTTTGGAGGGCCAAAAAAGGGGTTTACAGGCATCCTAGACCCCCTAAAGTCCAGAAAATGTTGTTGGACCAAAAATGATGTCCGTGAGCTCTGAATGTCCCAAAAACATTTGCAGCCTGAAAGGGGCATTAACCTGCATCCTAGACGACAGAAATTCCCAAAAATATTTCTGGCAGGAAAAACGCATCCTACACCCCTGAAAGTTCAGAAAATGTTGGCAGCTCAAGAAAAGGCCTTAAAATGCATTTTAGGCCTTAAAAAAATGTTGAAAACTTTGGAGGCCCATAAAAAGGGTTTACAGGCATCCTAGACCCCCTAAGTCCAGAAAATGTTGTTGGACCAAAAACGGTGTCAGAGAGCTCTGAATGTCCCAAAAACATTTGAAACCTGAATGGGGCATTAACCTGCATCCTAGACCACTGAAATTCCCAAACATTTTTTTTTTTTGAAAAATGCATCCTACACCCCTGCAAGTTCAGGAAATGTTGGCAACTCTAAAAAAGGCCTTAAAATGCATGTTAGGCCTTCAGAAATGTTGAAAACTTTGGAGGCCCAAAAAAGGGGTTTACAGGCATCCTGGACCCCCTAAAGTCCAGAAAATGTTGTTGGACCAAAAATGGTGTCAGAGAGCTCTGAATGTCCCAAAAACATTTGCAGCCTGAAAGGGGCATTAACCCGCATCCTAGACCACTGAAATTCCCAAAAATATTTTTTCCATGAAAAATGCATCCTACACCCCTGCAAGTTCAGAAAATGTTGGCAACTCTAAAAAAGGCCTTAAAATGCATGTTAGGATTTCAAAAATGTTGAAACCTTTGGAGGCCCAAAAAAGGGATTTACAGGCATCCTAGACCCCCTAAAGTCCAGAAAATGTTGATGGATCAAAAATGGTGTCAGAGAGCTCTGAATGTCCCAAAAACATGTGCAACCTGAAAGGGGCATTAACTCGCATCCCAGACCACTGAAATTCCCAAAAATATTTTTGGCATGAAAAATGCATCCTACACCCCTGCAAGTTCAGAAAATGTTGGTAACTCTAAAAAAGGGCTTAAAATGCATGTTAGGCCTTCAAAAATGTTGAAAACTTTGGAGGCCCAAAAAAGGGATTTACAGGCATCCTAGACCCCCTAAAGTCCAGAAAATGTTGTGGGACCAAAAATGGTGTCAGAGAGCTCTGAATGTCCCAAAAACATTTGCAGCCACTGAAATTCCCAAAAATATTTTTGGCACGAAAAATGCATCCTACACCCCTGAAAGTTGAGAAAATGTTGGCAGCTCAAGAAAAGGCCTTAAAATGCATGTTAGGCCTTCAAAAATGTTGAACACTTTGGAGGCCCAAAAAAGGGGTTTACAGGCATCCTAGACCTCCTAAAGTCCAGAAAATGTTGTTGGATCAAAAACGGTGTCAGAGAGCTCTGAATGTCCCAAAAACATTTGCAGCCTGAAAGGGGCATTAACCCGCATCCTAGACCTCTGAAATTCCCAAAAATATTTTGTGCACGAAAAATGCATCCTATACCCCTGAAACTCAGAATATGTTAGCAGCCCAAAAAAGGCATTAAAATGCATTTTAGGCCTTCAAAAATTTAGAAAACTTTGGAGGCCCAAAAAAGGGGTTTACAGGCATCCTAGACCCCCTAAAGTCCAGAAAATGTTGTTGGACCAAAAATGGTGTCAGAGAGCTCTGAATGTCCCAAAAACATTTGCAGCCTGAAACAGGCATTAACCCGCATCCTAGACCACTGACATTTCCCAAAATATTTTTGGCATGAAAAAATGCATGCTACACCCCTGAAAGTTCAGAAAATACCCCAGAAATGTTGCAAGCTCAAAAAAGGCCTTAACATGCATCTTAGGTCTGCAAAAATGTTGAAAACTTTGGAGACCCAAAAAAGGGGTTTACAGGCATCCTAGACCCCCTAAAGTCCAGAAAATGTTGTTGGACCAAAAATGGTGTCAGAGAGCTCTGAATGTCCCAAAAATATTTGCAGCCTGAAAGGGGCATTAACCCGCATCCTAGACCTCTGAAATTCCCAAAAATATTTTGTGCACGAAAAATGCATCCTATACCCCTGAAAGCTCAGAAAATGTTGGCAGCTCAAGAAAAGGCCTTAAAATGCATGTTAGGCCTTCAAAAATGTTGAAAACTTTGGAGGCCCAAAATAGGGGTTTACAGGCATCCTAGACCCCCTAAAGTCCAGAAAATGTTGTTGGACCAAAAATGGTGTCAGAGAGCTCTGAATGTCCCAAAAACATTTGCAGCCTGAAAGGGGCATTAACCCGCATCCTAGACCTCTGAAATTCCCAAAAATATTTTGTGCACGAAAAATGCATCCTATACCCCTGAAAGCTCAGAAAATGTTGGCAGCTCAAGAAAAGGCCTTAAAACGCATGTTAGGCCTTCAAAAATGTTGAAAACTTTGGAGACCCACAAAAGGGGTTTACAGGCATCCTAGACCCCCTAAGGTCCAGAAAATGTTGTTGGATCAAAAACGGTGTCAGAGAGCTCTGAATGTCCCAAAAATATTTGCAGCCTGAAAGGGGCATTAACCCGCATCCTAGACCTCTGAAATTCCCAAAAATATTTTGTGCACGAAAAATGCATACTACACCCCTGAAAGTTCAGAATATGTTGGCAGCTCAAGAAAAGGCCTTAAAATGCATGTTAGGCCTTCAAAAATGTTGAAAACTTTGGAGGCCCAAAAAAGGGGTTTACAGGCATCCTAGACCCCCTAAAGTCCAGAAAATGTTGGTGGATCAAAAACGGTGTCAGAGAGCTCCGAATGTCCCAAAAACATGTGCAACCTGAAAGGGGCATTAACCCGCATCCTAGACCACTGAAATTCCCAGAAATATTTTTGGCAATAAAAATGCATCCTACACCCCTGAAAGTTCAGTAAATGTTGGCAGCTCAAGAAAAGGCCTTAAAATGCATGTTAGGCCTTCAAAAATGTTGAAAACTTTGGAGGCACAAAATAGGGGTTTACAGGCATCCTAGACCTCCTAAAGTCCAGAAAATGTTGTTGGATCAAAAACGGTGTCAGAGAGCTCTGAATGTCCCAAAAACATTTGCAGCCTGAAAGGGGCATTAACCCACATCCTAGACCTCTGAAATTCCCAAAAATATTTTGTGCAAGAAAAATTCATACTACACCCTTGAAAGTTCAGAATATGTTAGCAGCCCAAAAAAGGCATTAAAATGCATTTTAGGCCTGCAAAAATTTAGAAAACTTTGGAGGCCCAAAAAAGGGCTTTACAGGCATCCTAGACCCCCTAAAGTCCAGAAAATATTGTTGTAACAAAAATGGTGTCAGAGAGCTCTGAATGTCCCAAAAACATTTGCAGCCTGAAAGGGGCATTAACCCGCATCCTAGACCTCTGAAATTCCCAAAAATATTTTTGGCACGAAAAATGCATCCTACACCCCTGAAAGTTGAGAAAATGTTGGCAGCTCAAGTAAAGGCCTTAAAATGCATGTTAGGCCTTCAAAAATGTTGAAAACTTTGGAGGCCCAAATAAGGGATTTACAGGCATCCTAGACCCCCTAAAGTCCAGAAAATGTTGTTGGACCAAAAATGATGTCCGTGAGCTCTGAATGTCCCAAAAACATTTGCAGCCTGAAAGGGGCATTAACCTGCATCCTAGATGACAGAAATTCCCAAAAATATTTTTGGCACGAAAAACGCATCCTACACCCCTGAAAGTTCAGAAAATGTTGGCAGCTCAAGAAAAGGCCTTAAAATGCATCTTAGGCCTTAAAAAAATGTTGAAAACTTTGGAGGCCCATAAAAAGGGTTTACAGGCATCCTAGACCCCCTAAGTCCAGAAAATGTTGTTGGACCAAAAACGGTGTCAGAGAGCTCTGAATGTCCCAAAAACATTTGAAACCTGAATGGGGCATTAACCTGCATCCTAGACCACTGAAATTCCCAAACATTTTTTTGTTTTGAAAAACGCATCCTACACCCCTGAAAGTTCAGAAAATGTTGGCAACTCTAAAAAAGGCCTTAAAATGCATGTTAGGATTTCAAAAATGTTGAAAACTTTGGAGGCCCAAAAAAGGGATTTACAGGCATCCTAGACCCCCTAAAGTCCAGAAAATGTTGGTGGATCAAAAACGGTGTCAGAGAGCTCTGAATGTCCCAAAAACATGTGCAACCTGAAAGGGGCATTAACTCGCATCCCAGACCACTGAAATTCCCAAAAATATTTTTGGCACTAAAAATACATCCTACACCCCTGAAAGTTCAGAAAATGTTTGCAGCTCAAGGAAAGGCTTTAAAATGCATGTTCGGCCTTCAAA
Source organism: Ambystoma mexicanum (assembly GCF_040938575.1). NCBI lineage: Eukaryota > Metazoa > Chordata > Amphibia > Caudata > Ambystomatidae > Ambystoma > Ambystoma mexicanum. The sequence goes on along the minus strand of NC_090931.1, from coordinate 318,802,172 downwards.
AATGTTGAAAACTTTGGAGGCCCAAAAAAGGGGTTTACAGGCATCCTAGACCCCCTAAAGTCCAGAAAATGTTGTTGGACCAAAATCGGTGTCAGAGAGCTCTGAATGTCCCAAAAACATTTGCAGCCTGAAAGGGGCATTAACCCACATCCTAGACCACTGAAATGCCCAAAAATATTTTTGCCCTGAAAAATGCATCCTACACCCCTGCAAGTTCAGAAAATGTTGGCAACTCTAAAAAAGGCCTTAAAATGCATGTTAGGTCTTCAAAAACGTTGAAAACTTTGGAGGCCCAAAAAAGGGATTTACAGGCATCCTAGACCCCCTAACGTCCAGAAAATGTTGTTGGATCAAAAACGGTGTCAGAAAGCTCTGAATGTCCCAAAAACATTTGCACCCTGAAAGGGGCATTAACCCGCATTCTAGACCTCTGAAATTCCCAAAAATATTTTGTGCACGGAAAATTCATACTACACCCCTGAAAATTCAGAATATGTTAGCAGCCCAAAAAAGGCATTAAAATGCATTTTAGGCCTGCAAAAAATTAGAAAACTTTGGAGGCCCAAAAAAGGGGTTTACAGGCATCCTAGACCCCCTAAAGTCCAGAAAATGTTGTTGGACCAAAAATGGTGTCAGAGAGCTCTGAATGTCCCAAAAACATTTGCAGCCTGAAAGGGGCATTAACCCGCATCCTAGACCTCTGAAATTCCCAAAAATATTTTTGGCACGAAAAATGCATCCTACACCCCTGAAAGTTGAGAAAATGTTGGCAGCTCAAGTAAAGGCCCTAAAATGCATGTTAGGCCTTCAAAAATGTTTAAAACTTTGGAGGCCCAAAAAAGGGATTTACAGGCATCCTAGACCCCCTAAAGTCCAGAAAATGTTGTTGGATCAAAAATGGTGTCAGAGAGCTCTGAATGTCCCAAAAACATGTGCAGCCTGAAAGGGGCATTAACCCGCATCCTAGACCTCTGAAATTCCCAAAAATATTTTGTGCATGAAAAATGCATACTACACCCCTGAAAGTTCAGAATATGTTAGCAGCCCAAAAAATGCATTAAAATGCATTTTAGGCCTGCAAAAATTTAGAAAACTTTGGAGGCCCAAAAAAGGGTTTACAGGCATCCTAGACCCCCTAAAGTCCAGAAAATGTTGGTGGATCAAAAACGGTGTCCGAGAACTCTGAATGTCCCAAAAACATTTGCAGCCACTGAAATTCCCAAACATATTTTTGGCACGAAAAATGCATCCTACACCCCTGAAAGTTGAGAAAATGTTGGCAGCTCAAGAAAAGGCCTTAAAATGCATGTTAGGCCGTCAAAAATGTTGACAACTTTGGAGGGCCAAAAAAGGGGTTTACAGGCATCCTAGACCCCCTAAAGTCCAGAAAATGTTGTTGGACCAAAAATGATGTCCGTGAGCTCTGAATGTCCCAAAAACATTTGCAGCCTGAAAGGGGCATTAACCTGCATCCTAGACGACAGAAATTCCCAAAAATATTTCTGGCAGGAAAAACGCATCCTACACCCCTGAAAGTTCAGAAAATGTTGGCAGCTCAAGAAAAGGCCTTAAAATGCATCTTAGGCCTTAAAAAAATGTTGAAAACTTTGGAGGCCCATAAAAAGGGTTTACAGGCATCCTAGACCCCCTAAGTCCAGAAAATGTTGTTGGACCAAAAACGGTGTCAGAGAGCTCTGAATGTCCCAAAAACATTTGAAACCTGAATGGGGCATTAACCTGCATCCTAGACCACTGAAATTCCCAAACATTTTTTTTTTTTGAAAAATGCATCCTACACCCCTGCAAGTTCAGGAAATGTTGGCAACTCTAAAAAAGGCCTTAAAATGCATGTTAGGCCTTCAGAAATGTTGAAAACTTTGGAGGCCCAAAAAAGGGGTTTACAGGCATCCTGGACCCCCTAAAGTCCAGAAAATGTTGTTGGACCAAAAATGGTGTCAGAGAGCTCTGAATGTCCCAAAAACATTTGCAGCCTGAAAGGGGCATTAACCCGCATCCTAGACCACTGAAATTCCCAAAAATATTTTTTCCATGAAAAATGCATCCTACACCCCTGCAAGTTCAGAAAATGTTGGCAACTCTAAAAAAGGCCTTAAAATGCATGTTAGGATTTCAAAAATGTTGAAACCTTTGGAGGCCCAAAAAAGGGATTTACAGGCATCCTAGACCCCCTAAAGTCCAGAAAATGTTGATGGATCAAAAATGGTGTCAGAGAGCTCTGAATGTCCCAAAAACATGTGCAACCTGAAAGGGGCATTAACTCGCATCCCAGACCACTGAAATTCCCAAAAATATTTTTGGCATGAAAAATGCATCCTACACCCCTGCAAGTTCAGAAAATGTTGGTAACTCTAAAAAAGGGCTTAAAATGCATGTTAGGCCTTCAAAAATGTTGAAAACTTTGGAGGCCCAAAAAAGGGATTTACAGGCATCCTAGACCCCCTAAAGTCCAGAAAATGTTGTGGGACCAAAAATGGTGTCAGAGAGCTCTGAATGTCCCAAAAACATTTGCAGCCACTGAAATTCCCAAAAATATTTTTGGCACGAAAAATGCATCCTACACCCCTGAAAGTTGAGAAAATGTTGGCAGCTCAAGAAAAGGCCTTAAAATGCATGTTAGGCCTTCAAAAATGTTGAACACTTTGGAGGCCCAAAAAAGGGGTTTACAGGCATCCTAGACCTCCTAAAGTCCAGAAAATGTTGTTGGATCAAAAACGGTGTCAGAGAGCTCTGAATGTCCCAAAAACATTTGCAGCCTGAAAGGGGCATTAACCCGCATCCTAGACCTCTGAAATTCCCAAAAATATTTTGTGCACGAAAAATGCATCCTATACCCCTGAAACTCAGAATATGTTAGCAGCCCAAAAAAGGCATTAAAATGCATTTTAGGCCTTCAAAAATTTAGAAAACTTTGGAGGCCCAAAAAAGGGGTTTACAGGCATCCTAGACCCCCTAAAGTCCAGAAAATGTTGTTGGACCAAAAATGGTGTCAGAGAGCTCTGAATGTCCCAAAAACATTTGCAGCCTGAAACAGGCATTAACCCGCATCCTAGACCACTGACATTTCCCAAAATATTTTTGGCATGAAAAAATGCATGCTACACCCCTGAAAGTTCAGAAAATACCCCAGAAATGTTGCAAGCTCAAAAAAGGCCTTAACATGCATCTTAGGTCTGCAAAAATGTTGAAAACTTTGGAGACCCAAAAAAGGGGTTTACAGGCATCCTAGACCCCATAAAGTCCAGAAAATGTTGTTGGACCAAAAATGGTGTCAGAGAGCTCTGAATGTCCCAAAAATATTTGCAGCCTGAAAGGGGCATTAACCCGCATCCTAGACCTCTGAAATTCCCAAAAATATTTTGTGCACGAAAAATGCATCCTATACCCCTGAAAGCTCAGAAAATGTTGGCAGCTCAAGAAAAGGCCTTAAAATGCATGTTAGACCTTCAAAAATGTTGAAAACTTTGGAGGCCCAAAATAGGGGTTTACAGGCATCCTAGACCCCCTAAAGTCCAGAAAATGTTGTTGGACCAAAAATGGTGTCAGAGAGCTCTGAATGTCCCAAAAACATTTGCAGCCTGAAAGGGGCATTAACCCGCATCCTAGACCTCTGAAATTCCCAAAAATATTTTGTGCACGAAAAATGCATCCTATACCCCTGAAAGCTCAGAAAATGTTGGCAGCTCAAGAAAAGGCCTTAAAACGCATGTTAGGCCTTCAAAAATGTTGAAAACTTTGGAGACCCACAAAAGGGGTTTACAGGCATCCTAGACCCCCTAAGGTCCAGAAAATGTTGTTGGATCAAAAACGGTGTCAGAGAGCTCTGAATGTCCCAAAAATATTTGCAGCCTGAAAGGGGCATTAACCCGCATCCTAGACCTCTGAAATTCCCAAAAATATTTTGTGCACGAAAAATGCATACTACACCCCTGAAAGTTCAGAATATGTTGGCAGCTCAAGAAAAGGCCTTAAAATGCATGTTAGGCCTTCAAAAATGTTGAAAACTTTGGAGGCCCAAAAAAGGGGTTTACAGGCATCCTAGACCCCCTAAAGTCCAGAAAATGTTGGTGGATCAAAAACGGTGTCAGAGAGCTCCGAATGTCCCAAAAACATGTGCAACCTGAAAGGGGCATTAACCCGCATCCTAGACCACTGAAATTCCCAGAAATATTTTGTGCAAGAAAAATTCATACTACACCCTTGAAAGTTCAGAATATGTTAGCAGCCCAAAAAAGGCATTAAAATGCATTTTAGGCCTGCAAAAATTTAGAAAACTTTGGAGGCCCAAAAAAGGGCTTTACAGGCATCCTAGACCCCCTAAAGTCCAGAAAATATTGTTGTAACAAAAATGGTGTCAGAGAGCTCTGAATGTCCCAAAAACATTTGCAGCCTGAAAGGGGCATTAACCCGCATCCTAGACCTCTGAAATTCCCAAAAATATTTTTGGCACGAAAAATGCATCCTACACCCCTGAAAGTTGAGAAAATGTTGGCAGCTCAAGTAAAGGCCTTAAAATGCATGTTAGGCCTTCAAAAATGTTGAAAACTTTGGAGGCCCAAATAAGGGATTTACAGGCATCCTAGACCCCCTAAAGTCCAGAAAATGTTGTTGGACCAAAAATGATGTCCGTGAGCTCTGAATGTCCCAAAAACATTTGCAGCCTGAAAGGGGCATTAACCTGCATCCTAGACGACAGAAATTCCCAAAAATATTTTTGGCACGAAAAACGCATCCTACACCCCTGAAAGTTCAGAAAATGTTGGCAGCTCAAGAAAAGGCTAAAATGCATCTTAGGCCTTAAAAAAATGTTGAAAACTTTGGAGGCCCATAAAAAGGGTTTACAGGCATCCTAGACCCCCTAAGTCCAGAAAATGTTGTTGGACCAAAAACGGTGTCAGAGAGCTCTGAATGTCCCAAAAACATTTGAAACCTGAATGGGGCATTAACCTGCATCCTAGACCACTGAAATTCCCAAACATTTTTTTGTTTTGAAAAACGCATCCTACACCCCTGAAAGTTCAGAAAATGTTGGCAACTCTAAAAAAGGCCTTAAAATGCATGTTAGGATTTCAAAAATGTTGAAAACTTTGGAGGCCCAAAAAAGGGATTTACAGGCATCCTAGACCCCCTAAAGTCCAGAAAATGTTGGTGGATCAAAAACGGTGTCAGAGAGCTCTGAATGTCCCAAAAACATGTGCAACCTGAAAGGGGCATTAACTCGCATCCCAGACCACTGAAATTCCCAAAAATATTTTTGGCACTAAAAATACATCCTACACCCCTGAAAGTTCAGAAAATGTTTGCAGCTCAAGAAAAGGCTTTAAAATGCATGTTCGGCCTTCAAAAATGTTGAAAACTTTGGAGGCCCAAAAAAGGGGTTTACAGGCATCCTAGACCCCCTAAAGTCCAGAAAATGTTGTTGGACCAAAATCGGTGTCAGAGAGCTCTGAATGTCCCAAAAACATTTGCAGCCTGAAAGGGGCATTAACCCACATCCTAGACCACTGAAATGCCCAAAAATATTTTTGCCCTGAAAAATGCATCCTACACCCCTGCAAGTTCAGAAAATGTTGGCAACTCTAAAAAAGGCCTTAAAATGCATGTTAGGCCTTCAAAAACGTTGAAAACTTTGGAGGCCCAAAAAAGGGATTTACAGGCATCCTAGACCCCCTAACGTCCAGAAAATGTTGTTGGATCAAAAACGGTGTCAGAAAGCTCTGAATGTCCCAAAAACATTTGCACCCTGAAAGGGGCATTAACCCGCATTCTAGACCTCTGAAATTCCCAAAAATATTTTGTGCACGGAAAATTCATACTACACCCCTGAAAATTCAGAATATGTTAGCAGCCCAAAAAAGGCATTAAAATGCATTTTAGGCCTGCAAAAAATTAGAAAACTTTGGAGGCCCAAAAAAGGGGTTTACAGGCATCCTAGACCCCCTAGAGTCCAGAAAATGTTGTTGGACCAAAAATGGTGTCAGAGAGCTCTGAATGTCCCAAAAACATTTGCAGCCTGAAAGGGGCATTAACCCGCATCCTAGACCTCTGAAATTCCCAAAAATATTTTTGGCACGAAAAATGCATCCTACACCCCTGAAAGTTGAGAAAATGTTGGCAGCTCAAGTAAAGGCCTTAAAATGCATGTTAGGCCTTCAAAAATGTTAAAAACTTTGGAGGCCCAAAAAAGGGATTTACAGGCATCCTAGACCCCCTAAAGTCCAGAAAATGTTGTTGGATCAAAAATGGTGTCAGAGAGCTCTGAATGTCCCAAAAACATGTGCAGCCTGAAAGGGGCATTAACCCGCATCCTAGACCTCTGAAATTCCCAAAAATATTTTGTGCATGAAAAATGCATACTACACCCCTGAAAGTTCAGAATATGTTAGCAGCCCAAAAAATGCATTAAAATGCATTTTAGGCCTGCAAAAATTTAGAAAACTTTGGAGGCCCAAAAAAGGGTTTACAGGCATCCTAGACCCCCTAAAGTCCAGAAAATGTTGGTGGATCAAAAACGGTGTCCGAGAACTCTGAATGTCCCAAAAACATTTGCAGCCACTGAAATTCCCAAACATATTTTTGGCACGAAAAATGCATCCTACACCCCTGAAAGTTGAGAAAATGTTGGCAGCTCAAGAAAAGGCCTTAAAATGCATGTTAGGCCGTCAAAAATGTTGACAACTTTGGAGGGCCAAAAAAGGGGTTTACAGGCATCCTAGACCCCCTAAAGTCCAGAAAATGTTGTTGGACCAAAAATGATGTCCGTGAGCTCTGAATGTCCCAAAAACATTTGCAGCCTGAAAGGGGCATTAACCTGCATCCTAGACGACAGAAATTCCCAAAAATATTTCTGGCAGGAAAAACGCATCCTACACCCCTGAAAGTTCAGAAAATGTTGGCAGCTCAAGAAAAGGCCTTAAAATGCATTTTAGGCCTTAAAAAAATGTTGAAAACTTTGGAGGCCCATAAAAAGGGTTTACAGGCATCCTAGACCCCCTAAGTCCAGAAAATGTTGTTGGACCAAAAACGGTGTCAGAGAGCTCTGAATGTCCCAAAAACATTTGAAACCTGAATGGGGCATTAACCTGCATCCTAGACCACTGAAATTCCCAAACATTTTTTTTTTTTGAAAAATGCATCCTACACCCCTGCAAGTTCAGGAAATGTTGGCAACTCTAAAAAAGGCCTTAAAATGCATGTTAGGCCTTCAGAAATGTTGAAAACTTTGGAGGCCCAAAAAAGGGGTTTACAGGCATCCTGGACCCCCTAAAGTCCAGAAAATGTTGTTGGACCAAAAATGGTGTCAGAGAGCTCTGAATGTCCCAAAAACATTTGCAGCCTGAAAGGGGCATTAACCCGCATCCTAGACCACTGAAATTCCCAAAAATATTTTTTCCATGAAAAATGCATCCTACACCCCTGCAAGTTCAGAAAATGTTGGCAACTCTAAAAAAGGCCTTAAAATGCATGTTAGGATTTCAAAAATGTTGAAACCTTTGGAGGCCCAAAAAAGGGATTTACAGGCATCCTAGACCCCCTAAAGTCCAGAAAATGTTGATGGATCAAAAATGGTGTCAGAGAGCTCTGAATGTCCCAAAAACATGTGCAACCTGAAAGGGGCATTAACTCGCATCCCAGACCACTGAAATTCCCAAAAATATTTTTGGCATGAAAAATGCATCCTACACCCCTGCAAGTTCAGAAAATGTTGGTAACTCTAAAAAAGGGCTTAAAATGCATGTTAGGCCTTCAAAAATGTTGAAAACTTTGGAGGCCCAAAAAAGGGATTTACAGGCATCCTAGACCCCCTAAAGTCCAGAAAATGTTGTGGGACCAAAAATGGTGTCAGAGAGCTCTGAATGTCCCAAAAACATTTGCAGCCACTGAAATTCCCAAAAATATTTTTGGCACGAAAAATGCATCCTACACCCCTGAAAGTTGAGAAAATGTTGGCAGCTCAAGAAAAGGCCTTAAAATGCATGTTAGGCCTTCAAAAATGTTGAACACTTTGGAGGCCCAAAAAAAGGGGTTTACAGGCATCCTAGACCTCCTAAAGTCCAGAAAATGTTGTTGGATCAAAAACGGTGTCAGAGAGCTCTGAATGTCCCAAAAACATTTGCAGCCTGAAAGGGGCATTAACCCGCATCCTAGACCTCTGAAATTCCCAAAAATATTTTGTGCACGAAAAATGCATCCTATACCCCTGAAACTCAGAATATGTTAGCAGCCCAAAAAAGGCATTAAAATGCATTTTAGGCCTTCAAAAATTTAGAAAACTTTGGAGGCCCAAAAAAGGGGTTTACAGGCATCCTAGACCCCCTAAAGTCCAGAAAATGTTGTTGGACCAAAAATGGTGTCAGAGAGCTCTGAATGTCCCAAAAACATTTGCAGCCTGAAACAGGCATTAACCCGCATCCTAGACCACTGACATTTCCCAAAATATTTTTGGCATGAAAAAATGCATGCTACACCCCTGAAAGTTCAGAAAATACCCCAGAAATGTTGCAAGCTCAAAAAAGGCCTTAACATGCATCTTAGGTCTGCAAAAATGTTGAAAACTTTGGAGACCCAAAAAAGGGGTTTACAGGCATCCTAGACCCCCTAAAGTCCAGAAAATGTTGTTGGACCAAAAATGGTGTCAGAGAGCTCTGAATGTCCCAAAAATATTTGCAGCCTGAAAGGGGCATTAACCCGCATCCTAGACCTCTGAAATTCCCAAAAATATTTTGTGCACGAAAAATGCATCCTATACCCCTGAAAGCTCAGAAAATGTTGGCAGCTCAAGAAAAGGCCTTAAAATGCATGTTAGGCCTTCAAAAATGTTGAAAACTTTGGAGGCCCAAAATAGGGGTTTACAGGCATCCTAGACCCCCTAAAGTCCAGAAAATGTTGGTGGATCAAAAACGGTGTCAGAGAGCTCCGAATGTCCCAAAAACATGTGCAACCTGAAAGGGGCATTAACCCGCATCCTAGACCACTGAAATTCCCAGAAATATTTTTGGCAATAAAAATGCATCCTACACCCCTGAAAGTTCAGTAAATGTTGGCAGCTCAAGAAAAGGCCTTAAAATGCATGTTAGGCCTTCAAAAATGTTGAAAACTTTGGAGGCACAAAATAGGGGTTTACAGGCATCCTAGACCTCCTAAAGTCCAGAAAATGTTGTTGGATCAAAAACGGTGTCAGAGAGCTCTGAATGTCCCAAAAACATTTGCAGCCTGAAAGGGGCATTAACCCACATCCTAGACCTCTGAAATTCCCAAAAATATTTTGTGCAAGAAAAATTCATACTACACCCTTGAAAGTTCAGAATATGTTAGCAGCCCAAAAAAGGCATTAAAATGCATTTTAGGCCTGCAAAAATTTAGAAAACTTTGGAGGCCCAAAAAAGGGCTTTACAGGCATCCTAGACCCCCTAAAGTCCAGAAAATATTGTTGTAACAAAAATGGTGTCAGAGAGCTCTGAATGTCCCAAAAACATTTGCAGCCTGAAAGGGGCATTAACCCGCATCCTAGACCTCTGAAATTACCAAAAATATTTTTGGCACGAAAAATGCATCCTACACCCCTGAAAGTTGAGAAAATGTTGGCAGCTCAAGTAAAGGCCTTAAAATGCATGTTAGGCCTTCAAAAATGTTGAAAACTTTGGAGGCCCAAATAAGGGATTTACAGGCATCCTAGACCCCCTAAAGTCCAGAAAATGTTGTTGGACCAAAAATGATGTCCGTGAGCTCTGAATGTCCCAAAAACATTTGCAGCCTGAAAGGGGCATTAACCTGCATCCTAGACGACAGAAATTCCCAAAAATATTTTTGGCACGAAAAACGCATCCTACACCCCTGAAAGTTCAGAAAATGTTGGCAGCTCAAGAAAAGGCCTTAAAATGCATCTTAGGCCTTAAAAAAATGTTGAAAACTTTGGAGGCCCATAAAAAGGGTTTACAGGCATCCTAGACCCCCTAAGTCCAGAAAATGTTGTTGGACCAAAAACGGTGTCAGAGAGCTCTGAATGTCCCAAAAACATTTGAAACCTGAATGGGGCATTAACCTGCATCCTAGACCACTGAAATTCCCAAACATTTTTTTGTTTTGAAAAACGCATCCTACACCCCTGAAAGTTCAGAAAATGTTGGCAACTCTAAAAAAGGCCTTAAAATGCATGTTAGGATTTCAAAAATGTTGAAAACTTTGGAGGCCCAAAAAAGGGATTTACAGGCATCCTAGACCCCCTAAAGTCCAGAAAATGTTGGTGGATCAAAAACGGTGTCAGAGAGCTCTGAATGTCCCAAAAACATGTGCAACCTGAAAGGGGCATTAACTCGCATCCCAGACCACTGAAATTCCCAAAAATATTTTTGGCACTAAAAATACATCCTACACCCCTGAAAGTTCAGAAAATGTTTGCAGCTCAAGGAAAGGCTTTAAAATGCATGTTCGGCCTTCAAAAATGTTGAAAACTTTGGAGGCCCAAAAAAGGGGTTTACAGGCATCCTAGACCCCCTAAAGTCCAGAAAATGTTGTTGGACCAAAATCGGTGTCAGAGAGCTCTGAATGTCCCAAAAACATTTGCAGCCTGAAAGGGGCATTAACCCACATCCTAGACCACTGAAATGCCCAAAAATATTTTTGCCCTGAAAAATGCATCCTACACCCCTGCAAGTTCAGAAAATGTTGGCAACTCTAAAAAAGGCCTTAAAATGCATGTTAGGCATTCAAAAACGTTGAAAACTTTGGAGGCCCAAAAAAGGGATTTACAGGCATCCTAGACCCCCTAACGTCCAGAAAATGTTGTTGGATCAAAAACGGTGTCAGAAAGCTCTGAATGTCCCAAAAACATTTGCACCCTGAAAGGGGCATTAACCCGCATTCTAGACCTCTGAAATTCCCAAAAATATTTTGTGCACGGAAAATTCATACTACACCCCTGAAAATTCAGAATATGTTAGCAGCCCAAAAAAGGCATTAAAATGCATTTTAGGCCTGCAAAAAATTAGAAAACTTTGGAGGCCCAAAAAAGGGGTTTACAGGCATCCTAGACCCCCTAAAGTCCAGAAAATGTTGTTGGACCAAAAATGGTGTCAGAGAGCTCTGAATGTCCCAAAAACATTTGCAGCCTGAAAGGGGCATTAACCCGCATCCTAGACCTCTGAAATTCCCAAAAATATTTTTGGCACGAAAAATGCATCCTACACCCCTGAAAGTTGAGAAAATGTTGGCAGCTCAAGTAAAGGCCTTAAAATGCATGTTAGGCCTTCAAAAATGTTAAAAACTTTGGAGGCCCAAAAAAGGGATTTACAGGCATCCTAGACCCCCTAAAGTCCAGAAAATGTTGTTGGATCAAAAATGGTGTCAGAGAGCTCTGAATGTCCCAAAAACATGTGCAGCCTGAAAGGGGCATTAACCCGCATCCTAGACCTCTGAAATTCCCAAAAATATTTTGTGCATGAAAAATGCATACTACACCCCTGAAAGTTCAGAATATGTTAGCAGCCCAAAAAATGCATTAAAATGCATTTTAGGCCTGCAAAAATTTAGAAAACTTTGGAGGCCCAAAAAAGGGTTTACAGGCATCCTAGACCCCCTAAAGTCCAGAAAATGTTGGTGGATCAAAAACGGTGTCCGAGAACTCTGAATGTCCCAAAAACATTTGCAGCCACTGAAATTCCCAAACATATTTTTGGCACGAAAAATGCATCCTACACCCCTGAAAGTTGAGAAAATGTTGGCAGCTCAAGAAAAGGCCTTAAAATGCATGTTAGGCCGTCAAAAATGTTGACAACTTTGGAGGGCCAAAAAAGGGGTTTACAGGCATCCTAGACCCCCTAAAGTCCAGAAAATGTTGTTGGACCAAAAATGATGTCCGTGAGCTCTGAATGTCCCAAAAACATTTGCAGCCTGAAAGGGGCATTAACCTGCATCCTAGACGACAGAAATTCCCAAAAATATTTCTGGCAGGAAAAACGCATCCTACACCCCTGAAAGTTCAGAAAATGTTGGCAGCTCAAGAAAAGGCCTTAAAATGCATCTTAGGCCTTAAAAAAATGTTGAAAACTTTGGAGGCCCATAAAAAGGGTTTACAGGCATCCTAGACCCCCTAAGTCCAGAAAATGTTGTTGGACCAAAAACGGTGTCAGAGAGCTCTGAATGTCCCAAAAACATTTGAAACCTGAATGGGGCATTAACCTGCATCCTAGACCACTGAAATTCCCAAACATTTTTTTTTTTTAAAAATGCATCCTACACCCCTGCAAGTTCAGGAAATGTTGGCAACTCTAAAAAAGGCCTTAAAATGCATGTTAGGCCTTCAGAAATGTTGAAAACTTTGGAGGCCCAAAAAAGGGGTTTACAGGCATCCTGGACCCCCTAAAGTCCAGAAAATGTTGTTGGACCAAAAATGGTGTCAGAGAGCTCTGAATGTCCCAAAAACATTTGCAGCCTGAAAGGGGCATTAACCTGCATCCTAGACCACTGAAATTCCCAAAAATATTTTTTCCATGAAAAATGCATCCTACACCCCTGCAAGTTCAGAAAATGTTGGCAACTCTAAAAAAGGCCTTAAAATGCATGTTAGGATTTCAAAAATGTTGAAACCTTTGGAGGCCCAAAAAAGGGATTTACAGGCATCCTAGACCCCCTAAAGTCCAGAAAATGTTGATGGATCAAAAATGGTGTCAGAGAGCTCTGAATGTCCCAAAAACATGTGCAACCTGAAAGGGGCATTAACTCGCATCCCAGACCACTGAAATTCCCAAAAATATTTTTGGCATGAAAAATGCATCCTACACCCCTGCAAGTTCAGAAAATGTTGGTAACTCTAAAAAAGGGCTTAAAATGCATGTTAGGCCTTCAAAAATGTTGAAAACTTTGGAGGCCCAAAAAAGGGATTTACAGGCATCCTAGACCCCCTAAAGTCCAGAAAATGTTGTGGGACCAAAAATGGTGTCAGAGAGCTCTGAATGTCCCAAAAACATTTGCAGCCACTGAAATTCCCAAAAATATTTTTGGCACGAAAAATGCATCCTACACCCCTGAAAGTTGAGAAAATGTTGGCAGCTCAAGAAAAGGCCTTAAAATGCATGTTAGGCCTTCAAAAATGTTGAACACTTTGGAGGCCCAAAAAAGGGGTTTACAGGCATTCTAGACCCCCTAAGGTCCAGAAAATGTTGTTGGACCAAAAATGGTGTCAGAGAGCTCTGAATGTCCCAAAAACATTTGCAGCCTGAAAGGGGCATTAACCCGCATCCTAGACCTCTGAAATTCCCAAAAATATTTTGTGCATGAAAAATTCATACTACACCCCTGAAAGTTCAGAATATGTTAGCAGCCCAAAAAAGGCATTAAAATGCATTTTAGGCCTGCAAAAATTTAGAAAACTTTGGAGGCCCAAAAAAGGGGTTAACAGGCATCCTAGACCCCCTAAAGTCCAGAAAATGTTGGTGGATCAAAAACGGTGTGAGAGAGCTCCGAATGTCCCAAAAACATGTGCAACCTGAAAGGGGCATTAACCCGCATCCTAGACCACTGAAATTCCCAAAAATATTTTTGCCACTAAAAATGCATCCTACACCCCTGAAAGTTCAGAAAATATTGGCAGCTCAAGAAAACGCCTTAAAATGCATGTTAGGCCTTCAAAAATGTTGAAAACTTTGGAGGCGCAAAATAGGGGTTTACAGGCATCCTAGACCTCCTAAAGTCCAGAAAATGTTGTTGGATCAAAAACGGGTTCAGAGAGCTCTGAATGTCCCAAAAACATTTGCAGCCTGAAAGGGGCATTAACCCACATCCTAGACCTCTGAAATTCCCAAAAATATTTTGTGCACGAAAAATTCATACTACACCCCTGAAAGTTCAGAATATGTTAGCAGCCCAAAAAAAGCATTAAAATTCATTTTAGGCCTGCAAAAATTTAGAAAACTTTGGAGGCCCACAGGCATCCTAGACCCCCTAAAGTCCAGAAAATGTTGTGGGACCAAAAATGGTGTCAGAGAGCTCTGAATGTCCCAAAAACATTTGCAGCCACTGAAATTCCCAAAAATATTTTTGGCACGAAAAATGCATCCTACACCCCTGAAAGTTGAGAAAATGTTGGCAGCTCAAGTAAAGGCCTTAAAATGCATGTTAGGCCTTCAAAAATGTTGAAAACTTTGGAGGCCCAAAAAAGGGGTTTACAGGCATCCTAGACCCCCTAAAGTCCAGAAAATGTTGTTGGACCAAAATCGGTGTCAGAGAGCTCCGAATGTCCCAAAAACATGTGCAACCTGAAAGGGGCATTAACCCGCATCCTAGACCACTGAAATTCCCAAAAATATTTTGGCACTAAAAATGCATCCTACACCCCTGAACGTTCATAAAATGTTGGCAGCTCAAGAAAAGGCCTTAAAATGCATGTTAGGCCTTCAAAAATGTTGAAAACTTTGGAGGCGCAAAATAGGGGTTTACAGGCATCCTAGACCCCCTAAAGTCCAGAAAATGTTGGTGGATCAAAAACGGTGTGAGAGAGCTCCGAATGTCCCAAAAACATGTGCAACCTGAAAGGGGCATTAACCCGCATCCTAGACCACTGAAATTCCCAAAAATATTTTTGCCACTAAAAATGCATCCTACACCCCTGAAAGTTCAGAAAATATTGGCAGCTCAAGAAAACGCCTTAAAATGCATGTTAGGCCTTCAAAAATGTTGAAAACTTTGGAGGCGCAAAATAGGGGTTTACAGGCATCCTAGACCCCCTAAAGTCCAGAAAATGTTGTTGGACCAAAAATGGTGTCAGAGAGCTCTGAATGTCCCAAAAACATTTGCAGCCTGAAAGGGGCATTAACACGCATCCTAGACCACTGAAATTTCCCAAAATATTTTTGCCATGAAAAATGCATGCTACACCCCTGAAAGTTCAGAAAACACCCCAGAAATGTTGCCAGGTCAAAAAAGGCCTTGAAATGCATCTTAGGCCTGCAAACATGTTGAAAACTTTGGAGACCCAAAAAAGGGGTTTACAGGCATCCTAGACCCCCTAAAGTCCAGAAAATGTTGTTGGACCAAAATCGGTGTCAGAGAGCTCCAAATGTCCCAAAAACATGTGCAACCTGAAAGGGGCATTAACCCGCATCCTAGACCACTGAAATTCCCAAAAATATTTTGGCACTAAAAATGCATCCTACATCCCTGAACGTTCATAAAATGTTGGCAGCTCAAGAAAAGGCCTTAAAATGCATGTTAGGCCTTCAAAAATGTTGAAAACTTTGGAGGCGCAAAATAGGGGTTTACAGGCATCCTAGACCTCCTAAAGTCCAGAAAATGTTGTTGGATCAAAAACGGTGTCAGAGAGCTCTGAATGTCCCAAAAACATTTGCAGCCTGAAAGGGGCATTAACCCGCATCCTAGACCTCTGAAATTCCCAAAAATATTTTGTGCACGAAAAATGCATTCTATACCCCTGAAACTCAGAATATGTTAGCAGCCCAAAAAAGGCATTAAAATGCATTTTAGGCCTGCAAAAATTTAGAAAACTTTGGAGGCCCAAAAAAGGGGTTTACAGGCATCTAGACCCCCTAAAGTCCAGAAAATGTTGTTGGACCAAAAATGGTGTCAGAGAGCTCTGAATGTCCCAAAAACATTTGCAGCCTGAAAGGGGCATTAACCCGCATCCTAGACCTCTGAAATTCCCAAAAATATTTTTGGCACGAAAAATGCATCCTACACCCCTGAAAGTTGAGAAAATGTTGGCAGCTCAAGTAAAGGCCTTAAAATGCATGTTAGGCCTTCAAAAATGTTGAAAACTTTGGAGGCCCAAAAAAGGGGTTTACAGGCATCCTAGACCCCCTAAAGTCCAGAAAATGTTGTTGGACCAAAATCGGTGTCAGAGAGCTCTGATTGTCCCCAAAACATTTGCAGCCTGAAAGGGGCATTAACCCGCATCCTAGACCACTGAAATTCCCAAAAATATTTTTGGCATGAAAAATGCATCCTACACCCCTGCAAGTTCAGAAAATGTTGGCAGCTCAAGAAAAGGCCTTAAAATGCATGTTAGGCCTTCAAAAATGTTGAAAACTTTGGAGGCACAAAATAGGGGTTTACAGGCATCCTAGACCTCCTAAAGTCCAGAAAATGTTGTTGGATCAAAAACGGTGTCAGAGAGCTCTGAATGTCCCAAAAACATTTGCAGCCTGAAAGGGGCATTAACCCACATCCTAGACCTCTGAAATTCCCCAAAATATTTTGTGCAAGAAAAATTCATACTACACCCTTGAAAGTTCAGAATATGTTAGCAGCCGAAAAAAGGCATTAAAATGCATTTTAGGCCTGCAAAAATTTAGAAAACTTTGGAGGCCCAAAAAAGGGCTTTACAGGCATCCTAGACCCCCTAAAGTCCAGAAAATATTGTTGTAACAAAAATGGTGTCAGAGAACTCTGAATGTCCCAAAAACATTTGCAGCCTGAAAGGGGCATTAACCCGCATCCTAGACCTCTGAAATTCCCAAAAATATTTTTGGCACGAAAAATGCATCCTACACCCCTGAAAGTTGAGAAAATGTTGGCAGCTCAAGTAAAGGCCTTAAAATGCATGTTAGGCCTTCAAAAATGTTGAAAACTTTGGAGGCCCATAAAAGGGGTTTACAGGCATCCTAGACCCCCTAAAGTCCAGAAAATGTTGTTGGACCAAAATCGGTGTCAGAGAGCTCTGATTGTCCCCAAAACATTTGCAGCCTGAAAGGGGCATTAACCCGCATCCTAGACCACTGAAATTCCCAAAAATATTTTTGGCATGAAAAATGCATCCTACACCCCTGCAAGTTCAGAAAATGTTGGTAACTCTAAAAAAGGCCTTAAAATGCATGTCAGGCCTTCAAAAATGTTGAAAACTTTGGAGGCCCAAAAAAGGGATTTACAGGCATCCTAGACCTCCTAAAGTCCAGAAAATGTTGTTCGATCAAAAACGTTGTCAGAGAGCTCTGAATGTCCCAAAAACATTTGCAGCCTGAAAGGGGCCTTAACCCACATCTAGACCTCTGAAATTCCAAAAAATATTTTGTGCACGAAAAATTCATACTACACCCCTGAAAGTTCAGAATATGTTAGCAGCCAAAAAAAGGCATTAAAATGCATTTTAGGCCTGCAAAAATTTAGAAAACTTTGGAGGCCCAAAAAAGGGCTTTACAGGCATCCTAGACCCCCTAAAGTCCAGAAAATATTGTTGTAACAAAAATGGTGTCAGAGAGCTCTGAATGTCCCAAAAACATTTGCAGCCTGAAAGGGGCATTAACCCGCATCCTAGACCTCTGAAATTCCCAAAAATATTTTTGGCACGAAAAATGCATCCTACACCCCTGAAAGTTGAGAAAATGTTGGCAGCTCAAGTAAAGGCCTTAAAATGCATGTTAGGCCTTCAAAAATGTTGAAAACTTTGGAGGCCCAAAAAAGGGGTTTACAGGCATCCTAGACCCCCTAAAGTCCAGAAAATGTTGTTGGACCAAAATCGGTGTCAGAGAGCTCTGATTGTCCCCAAAACATTTGCAGCCTGAAAGGGGCATTAACCCGCATCCTAGACCACTGAAATTCCCAAAAATATTTTTGGCATGAAAAATGCATCCTACACCCCTGCAAGTTCAGAAAATGTTGGCAGCTCAAGAAAAGGCCTTAAAATGCATGTTAGGCCTTCAAAAATGTTGAAAACTTTGGAGGCACAAAATAGGGGTTTACAGGCATCCTAGACCTCCTAAAGTCCAGAAAATGTTGTTGGATCAAAAACGGTGTCAGAGAGCTCTGAATGTCCCAAAAACATTTGCAGCCTGAAAGGGGCATTAACCCACATCCTAGACCTCTGAAATTCCCAAAAATATTTTGTGCAAGAAAAATTCATACTACACCCTTGAAAGTTCAGAATATGTTAGCAGCCGAAAAAAGGCATTAAAATGCATTTTAGGCCTGCAAAAATTTAGAAAACTTTGGAGGCCCAAAAAAGGGCTTTACAGGCATCCTAGACCCCCTAAAGTCCAGAAAATATTGTTGTAACAAAAATGGTGTCAGAGAGCTCTGAATGTCCCAAAAACATTTGCAGCCTGAAAGGGGCATTAACCCGCATCCTAGACCTCTGAAATTCCCAAAAATATTTTTGGCACGAAAAATGCATCCTACACCCCTGAAAGTTGAGAAAATGTTGGCAGCTCAAGTAAAGGCCTTAAAATGCATGTTAGGCCTTCAAAAATGTTGAAAACTTTGGAGGCCCATAAAAGGGGTTTACAGGCATCCTAGACCCCCTAAAGTCCAGAAAATGTTGTTGGACCAAAATCGGTGTCAGAGAGCTCTGATTGTCCCCAAAACATTTGCAGCCTGAAAGGGGCATTAACCCACATCTAGACCTCTGAAATTCCAAAAAATATTTTGGGCATGAAAAATGCATCCTACACCCCTGCAAGTTCAGAAAATGTTGGTAACTCTAAAAAAGGCCTTAAAATGCATGTCAGGCCTTCAAAAATGTTGAAAACTTTGGAGGCCCAAAAAAGGGATTTACAGGCATCCTAGACCTCCTAAAGTCCAGAAAATGTTGTTCGACCAAAAACGGTGTCAGAGAGCTCTGAATGTCCCAAAAACATTTGCAGCCTGAAAGGGGCATTAACCCACATCTAGACCTCTGAAATTCCAAAAAATATTTTGTGTATGAAAAATTCATGCTACACCCCTGAAAGTTCAGAATATGTTAGCAGCCCAAAAAAGGCATTAAAATGCATTTTAGGCCTGCAAAAATTTAGAAAACTTTGGAGGCCCAAAAAAGGGGTTTACAGGCATCCTAGACCCCCTAAAGTCCAGAAAATGTTGTTGGACCAAAAATGGTGTCAGAGAGCTCTGAATGTCCCAAAAACATTTGCAGCCTGAAAGGGGCATTAACACGCATCCTAGACCACTGAAATTTCCCAAAATATTTTTGCCATGAAAAATGCATGCTACACCCCTGAAAGTTCAGAAAACACCCCAGAAATGTTGCCAGGTCAAAAAAGGCCTTGAAATGCATCTTAGGCCTGCAAAAATGTTGAAAACTTTGGAGACCCAAAAAAGGGGTTTACAGGCATCCTAGACCCCCTAAAGTCCAGAAAATGTTGTTGGACCAAAATCGGTGTCAGAGAGCTCCGAATGTCCCAAAAACATGTGCAACCTGAAAGGGGCATTAACCCGCATCCTAGACCACTGAAATTCCCAAAAATATTTTGGCACTAAAAATGCATCCTACACCCCTGAACGTTCATAAAATGTTGGCAGCTCAAGAAAAGGCCTTAAAATGCATGTTAGGCCTTCAAAAATGTTGAAAACTTTGGAGGCGCAAAATAGGGGTTTACAGGCATCCTAGACCTCCTAAAGTCCAGAAAATGTTGTTGGATCAAAAACGGTGTCAGAGAGCTCTGAATGTCCCAAAAACATTTGCAGCCTGAAAGGGGCATTAACCCGCATCCTAGACCTCTGAAATTCCCAAAAATATTTTGTGCACGAAAAATGCATTCTATACCCCTGAAACTCAGAATATGTTAGCAGCCCAAAAAAGGCATTAAAATGCATTTTAGGCCTGCAAAAATTTAGAAAACTTTGGAGGCCCAAAAAAGGGGTTTACAGGCATCCTAGACCCCCTAAAGTCCAGAAAATGTTGTTGGACCAAAAATGGTGTCAGAGAGCTCTGAATGTCCCAAAAACATTTGCAGCCTGAAAGGGGCATTAACACGCATCCTAGACCACTGAAATTTCCCAAAATATTTTTGCCATGAAAAATGCATGCTACACCCCTGAAAGTTCAGAAAACACCCCAGAAATGTTGCCAGGTCAAAAAGGCCTTGAAATGCATCTGAGGCCTGCAAAAATGTTGAAAACTTTGGAGACCCAAAAAAGGGGTTTACAGGCATCCTAGACCCCCTAAAGTCCAGAAAATGTTGTTGGACCAAAATCAGTGTCAGAGAGCTCTGAATGTCCCAAAAACATGTGCAACCTGAAAGGGGCATTAACCCGCATCCTAGACCACTGAAATTCCCAAAAATATTTTGGCACTAAAAATGCATCCTACACCCCTGAATGTTCATAAAATGTTGGCAGCTCAAGAAAAGGCCTTAAAATGCATGTTAGGCCTTCAAAAATGTTGAAAACTTTGGAGGCGCAAAATAGGGGTTTACAGGCATCCTAGACCTCCTAAAGTCCAAAAAATGTTGTTGGATCAAAAACGGTGTCAGAGATCTCTGAATGTCCCAAAAACATTTGCAGCCTGAAAGGGGCATTAACCCGCATCCTAGACCTCTGAAATTCCCAAAAATATTTTGTGCACGAAAAATTCATACTACACCCCTGAGAGTTCAGAATATGTTAGCAGCCCAAAAAAGGCATTAAAATGCATTTTAGGCCTGCAAAAATTTAGAAAACTTTGGAGGCCCAAAAAAGGGGTTTACAGGCATCCTAGACCCCCTAAAGTCCAGAAAATGTTGTTGGACCAAAAATGGTGTCAGAGAGCTCTGAATGTCCCAAAAATATTTGCAGCCTGAAAGGGGCATTAACCCGCATCCTAGACCTCTGAAATTCCCAAAAATATTTTGTGCACGAAAAATTCATACTACACCCCTGAAAGTTCAGAATATGTTAGCAGCCCAAAGAAGGCCTTAAAATGCATTTTAGGCCTACAAAAATTTAGAAAACTTTGGAGGCCCAAAAAAGGCGTTTACAGGCATCCTAGACCCCCTAAAGTCCAGAAAATGTTGTGGGACCAAAAATGGTGTCAGAGAGCTCTGAATGTCCCAAAAACATTTGCAGCCTGAAAGGGGCATTAACCCGCATCCTAGACCTCTGAAATTCCCAAAAATATTTTGTGCACGAAAAATGCATCCTATACCCCTGAAACTCAGAATATGTTAGCAGCCCAAAGAAGGCCTTAAAATGCATTTTAGGTCTAAAAAAATTTAGAAAAATTTGGAGGCCCAAAAAAGGCGTTTACAGGCATCCTAGACCCCCTAAAGTCCAGAAAATGTTGTGGGACCAAAAATGGTGTCAGGGAGCTCTGAAAGGGGCATTAACCTGCATCCTAGACCACTGAAATTCCCAAAAATATTTTTGGCAATAAAAATGCATCCTACACCCCTGAAAGTTCAGAAAATGTTGGCAGCTCAAGAAAAGGCCTTAAAATGCATGTTAGGCCTTCAAAAATGTTGAAAACTTTGGAGGCACAAAATAGGGGTTTACAGGCATCCTAGACCTCCTAAAGTCCAGAAAATGTTGTTGGATCAAAAACGGTGTCAGAGAGCTCTGAATGTCCCAAAAACATTTGCAGCCTGAAAGGGGCATTAACCCACATCCTAGACCTCTGAAATTCCCAAAAATATTTTGTGCACGAAAAATTCATACTACACCCTTGAAAGTTCAGAATATGTTAGCAGCCCAAAAAAGGCATTAAAATGCATTTTAGGCCTGCAAAAATTTAGAAAACTTTGGAGGCCCAAAAAAGGGGTTTACAGGCATCCTAGACCCCTTCAGGTCCAGAAAATGTTGTTGGATCAAAAACGGTGTCAGAGAGCTCTGAATGTCCCAAAAACATTTGCAACCTGAAAGGGGCATTAACCCGCATCCTAGACCACTGAAATTTCCCAAAATATTTTTGCCATGAAAAATGCATGCTACACCCCTGAAAGTTCAGAAAACACCCCAGAAATGTTGGCAGCTCAAGTAAAGGCCTTAAAATGCATGTTAGGCCTTCAAAAATGTTGAAAACTTTGGAGGCCCAAAAAAGGGGTTTACAGGCATCCTAGACCCCCTAAAGTCCAGAAAATGTTGTTGGACCAAAATCGGTGTCAGAGAGCTCTGATTGTCCCCAAAACATTTGCAGCCTGAAAGGGGCATTAACCCGCATCCTAGACCACTGAAATTCCCAAAAATATTTTTGGCATGAAAAATGCATCCTACACCCCTGCAAGTTCAGAAAATGTTGGTAACTCTAAAAAAGGCCTTAAAATGCATGTTAGGCCTTCAAAAATGTTGAAAACTTTGGAGGCCCAAAAATAGGGTTTACAGGCATCCTAGACCTCCTAAAGTCCAGAAAATGTTGTTGGATCAAAAACGGTGTCAGAGAGCTTTGAATGTCCCAAAAACATTTGCAGCCTGAAAGGGGCATTAACCCACATCCTAGACCTCTGAAATTCCAAAAAATATTTTGTGCACGAAAAATTCATACTACACCCCTGAAAGTTCAGAATATGTTAGCAGCCCAAAAAAGGCATTAAAATGCATTTTAGGCCTGCAAAAATTTAGAAAACTTTGGAGGCCCAAAAAAGGGGTTTACAGGCATCCTAGACCCCCTAAAGTCTAGAAAATGTTGTTGGACCAATATCGGTGTCAGAGAGCTATGAATGTCCCAAAAACATTTGCAGCCTGAAAGGGGCATTAACCCGCATCCTAGACCACTGAAATTTCCCAAAATATTTTTGGCATGAAAAATGCATGCTACACCCCTGAAAGTTCAGAAAACACCCCAGAAATATTGCCAGCTCAAAAAAGGCCTTAAAATGCATCTTAGGCCTGCAAAAATGTTGAAAACTTTGAAGACCCAAAAAAGGGGTTTACAGGTATCCTAGACCCCCTAAAGTCCAGAAAATGTTGTTGGACCAAAATCGGTGTCAGAGAGCTCTGAAAGGGGCATTAACCCGCATCCTTAACCACTGAAATTCCCAAACATATTTTTGGCACGAAAAATGCATCCTACACCCCTGAAAGTTCAGAAAATGTTGGCAGCTCAAGAAAAGGCCTTAAAATGCATGTTAGGCCTTCAAAAATGTTGAAAACTTTGGAGGCACAAAATAGGGGTTTACAGGCATCCTAGACCTCCTAAAGTCCAGAAAATGTTGTTGGATCAAAAACGGTGTCAGAGAGCTCTGAATGTCCCAAAAACATTTGCAGCCTGAAAGGGGCATTAACCCACATCCTAGACCTCTGAAATTCCCAAAAATATTTTGTGCATGAAAAATTCATACTACACCCTTGAAAGTTCAGAATATGTTAGCAGCCCAAAAAAGGCATTAAAATGCATTTTAGGCCTGCAAAAATTTAGAAAACTTTGGAGGCCCAAAAAAGGGGTTTACAGGCATCCTAGACC
The DNA here is from genome assembly GCF_040938575.1 of Ambystoma mexicanum. Classification (NCBI taxonomy): domain Eukaryota; kingdom Metazoa; phylum Chordata; class Amphibia; order Caudata; family Ambystomatidae; genus Ambystoma; species Ambystoma mexicanum. The sequence goes on along the minus strand of NC_090931.1, from coordinate 318,779,059 downwards.
CCTTCAGGTCCAGAAAATGTTGTTGGATCAAAAACGGTGTCAGAGAGCTCTGAATGTCCCAAAAACATTTGCAACCTGAAAGGGGCATTAACCCGCATCCTAGACCACTGAAATTTCCCAAAATATTTTTGCCATGAAAAATGCATGCTACACCCCTGAAAGTTCAGAAAACACCCCAGAAATGTTGGCAGCTCAAGTAAAGGCCTTAAAATGCATGTTAGGCCTTCAAAAATGTTGAAAACTTTGGAGGCCCAAAAAAGGGGTTTACAGGCATCCTAGACCCCCTAAAGTCCAGAAAATGTTGTTGGACCAAAATCGGTGTCAGAGAGCTCTGATTGTCCCCAAAACATTTGCAGCCTGAAAGGGGCATTAACCCGCATCCTAGACCACTGAAATTCCCAAAAATATTTTTGGCATGAAAAATGCATCCTACACCCCTGCAAGTTCAGAAAATGTTGGTAACTCTAAAAAAGGCCTTAAAATGCATGTTAGGCCTTCAAAAATGTTGAAAACTTTGGAGGCCCAAAAATAGGGTTTACAGGCATCCTAGACCTCCTAAAGTCCAGAAAATGTTGTTGGATCAAAAACGGTGTCAGAGAGCTTTGAATGTCCCAAAAACATTTGCAGCCTGAAAGGGGCATTAACCCACATCCTAGACCTCTGAAATTCCAAAAAATATTTTGTGCACGAAAAATTCATACTACACCCCTGAAAGTTCAGAATATGTTAGCAGCCCAAAAAAGGCATTAAAATGCATTTTAGGCCTGCAAAAATTTAGAAAACTTTGGAGGCCCAAAAAAGGGGTTTACAGGCATCCTAGACCCCCTAAAGTCTAGAAAATGTTGTTGGACCAATATCGGTGTCAGAGAGCTATGAATGTCCCAAAAACATTTGCAGCCTGAAAGGGGCATTAACCCGCATCCTAGACCACTGAAATTTCCCAAAATATTTTTGGCATGAAAAATGCATGCTACACCCCTGAAAGTTCAGAAAACACCCCAGAAATATTGCCAGCTCAAAAAAGGCCTTAAAATGCATCTTAGGCCTGCAAAAATGTTGAAAACTTTGAAGACCCAAAAAAGGGGTTTACAGGTATCCTAGACCCCCTAAAGTCCAGAAAATGTTGTTGGACCAAAAATGGTGTCAGAGAGCTCTGAATGTCCCAAAAACATCTGCAGCCTGAAAGGGGCATTAACCCGCATCCTAGACCTCTGAAATTCCTAAAAATATTTTGTGCACGAAAAATGCATCCTATACCCCTGAAACTCAGAATATGTTAGCAGCCCAAAGAAGGCCTTAAAATGCATTTTACGCCTACAAAAATTTAGAAAACTTTGGAGGCCCAAAAAAGGGGTTTACAGGCATCCTAGACCCCCTAAAGTCCAGAAAATGTTGTGGGACCAAAAATGGTGTCAGGGAGCTCTGAAAGGGGCATTAACCCGCATCCTAGACCACTGAAATTCACAAAAATATTTTTGGCACGAAAAATGCATCCTACACCCCTGAAAGTTCAGAAAATGTTGGCAGCTCAAGAAAAGGCCTTAAAATGCATGTTAGGCCTTCAAAAATGTTGAAAACCTTGGAGGCCCAAAAAAGGGGTTTACAGGCATCCTAGACCCCCTAAAGTCCAGAAAATGTTGTTGGACCAAAAATGGTGTCAGAGAGCTCTGAATGTCCCAAAAACATTTGCAGCCTGAAAGGGGCATTAACCCGCATCCTAGACCTCTGAAATTCCAAAAAATATTTTGTGCACAAAAAATGTATCCTATACCCCTGAAACTCAGAATATGTTAGCAGCCCAAAGAAGGCCTTAAAATGCATTTTAGGCCTACAAAAATTTAGAAAACTTTGGAGGCCCAAAAAAGGCGTTTACAGGCATCCTAGACCCCCTAAAGTCCAGAAAATGTTGTGGGACTAAAAATGGTGTCAGAGAGCTCCGAATGTCCCAAAAACATGTGCAACCTGAAAGGGGCATTAACCCGCATCCTAGACCACTGAAATTCCCAAAATTATTTTGCCACTAAAAATGCATCCTACACCCCTGAACGTTCATAAAATGTTAGCAGCCCAAAAAAGGCATTAAAATGCATTTTAGGCCTGCAAAAATTTAGAAAACTTTGGAGGCCCAAAAAAGGGGTTTACAGGCATCCTAGACCCCCTAAAGACCAGAAAATGTTGGTGGATCAAAAACGGTGTCAGAGAGCTCCGAATGTCCCAAAAACATGTGCAACCTGAAAGGGGCATTAACCCACATCCTAGACCGCTGAAATTCCCAAAAATATTTTGTGCACGAAAAATTCATACTACACCCTTGAAAGTTCAGAATATGTTAGCAGCCCAAAAAAGGCATTAAAATGCATTTTAGGCCTGCAAAAATTTAGAAAACTTTGGAGGCCCAAAAAGGGGTTTACAGGCATCCTAGACCCCCTAAAGTCCAGAAAATGTTGTTGGACCAAAAATGGTGTCAGAGAGCTCTGAAAGTCCCAAAAACATTTGCAGCCTGAAAGGGGCATTAACCCGCATCCTAGACCTCTGAAATTCCCAAAAATATTTTGTGCACAAAAAATGCATCCTATACCCCTGAAAGCTCAGAATATGTTAGCAGCCCAAAGAAGACCTTAAAATGCATTTTAGGGCTACAAACATTTAGAAAACTTTGGAGGCCCAAAAAAGGGGTTTACAGGCATCCTAGACCCCCTAAAGTCCAGAAAATGTTGTTGGACCAAAAATGGTGTCAGAGAGCTCTGAATGTCCCAAAAACATTTGCAGCCACTGAAATTCCCAAAAATATTTTTGGCACGAAAAATGCATCCTACACCCCGGAAAGTTGAGAAAATGTTGGCAGCTCAAGAAAAGGCCTTAAAGCACATGTTAGGCCTTCAAAAATGTTGAAAACTTTGGAGGCCCAAAAAAGGGGTTTACAGGCATCCTAGACCCCCTAAAGTCCAGAAAATGTTGTTGGACCAATATCGGTGTCAGAGAGCTATGAATGTCCCAAAAACATTTGCAGCCTGAAAGGGGCATTAACCCGCATCCTAGACCACTGAAATTTCCCAAAATATTTTTGGCATGAAAAATGCATGCTACACCCCTGAAAGTTCAGAAAACACCCCAGAAATATTGCCAGCTCAAAAAAGGCCTTAAAATGCATCTTAGGCCTGCAAAAATGTTGAAAACTTTGAAGACCCAAAAAAGGGGTTTACAGGTATCCTAGACCCCCTAAAGTCCAGAAAATGTTGTTGGACCAAAATCGGTGTCAGAGAGCTCTGAAAGGGGCATTAACCCGCATCCTTAACCACTGAAATTCCCAAACATATTTTTGGCACGAAAAATGCATCCTACACCCCTGAAAGTTCAGAAAATGTTGGCAGCTCAAGAAAAGGCCTTAAAATGCATGTTAGGCCTTCAAAAATGTTGAAAACTTTGGAGGCCCAAAAAAAGGGTTTACAGGCATCCTAGACCCCCTAAAGTCCAGAAAATGTTGTTGGACCAAAAATGGTGTCAGAGAGCTCTGAATGTCCCAAAAACATCTGCAGCCTGAAAGGGGCATTAACCCGCATCCTAGACCTCTGAAATTCCTAAAAATATTTTGTGCACGAAAAATGCATCCTATACCCCTGAAACTCAGAATATGTTAGCAGCCCAAAGAAGGCCTTAAAATGCATTTTACGCCTACAAAAATGTAGAAAACTTTGGAGGCCCAAAAAAGGGGTTTACAGGCATCCTAGACCCCCTAAAGTCCAGAAAATGTTGTGGGACCAAAAATGGTGTCAGGGAGCTCTGAAAGGGGCATTAACCCGCATCCTAGACCACTGAAATTCACAAAAATATTTTTGGCACGAAAAATGCATCCTACACCCCTGAAAGTTCAGAAAATGTTGGCAGCTCAAGAAAAGGCCTTAAAATGCATGTTAGGCCTTCAAAAATGTTGAAAACTTTGGAGGCCCAAAAAAGGGGTTTACAGGCATCCTAGACCCCCTAAAGTCCAGAAAATGTTGTTGGACCAAAAATGGTGTCAGAGAGCTCTGAATGTCCCAAAAACATTTGCAGCCTGAAAGGGGCATTAACCCGCATCCTAGACCTCTGAAATTCCAAAAAATATTTTGTGCACAAAAAATGTATCCTATACCCCTGAAACTCAGAATATGTTAGCAGCCCAAAGAAGGCCTTAAAATGCATTTTAGGCCTACAAAAATTTAGAAAACTTTGGAGGCCCAAAAAAGGCGTTTACAGGCATCCTAGACCCCCTAAAGTCCAGAAAATGTTGTGGGACTAAAAATGGTGTCAGAGAGCTCCGAATGTCCCAAAAACATGTGCAACCTGAAAGGGGCATTAACCCGCATCCTAGACCACTGAAATTCCCAAAATTATTTTGCCACTAAAAATGCATCCTACACCCCTGAACGTTCATAAAATGTTAGCAGCCCAAAAAAGGCATTAAAATGCATTTTAGGCCTGCAAAAATTTAGAAAACTTTGGAGGCCCAAAAAAGGGGTTTACAGGCATCCTAGACCCCCTAAAGTCCAGAAAATGTTGTTGGACCAAAAATGGTGTCAGAGAGTTCTGAATGTCCCAAAAACATCTGCAGCCTGAAAGGGGCATTAACCCGCATCCTAGACCTCTGAAATTCCTAAAAATATTTTGTGCACGAAAAATGTATCCTATACCCCTGAAACTCAGAATATGTTAGCAGCCCAAAGAAGGCCTTAAAATGCATTTTAGGCCTACAAAAATTTAGAAAACTTTGGAGGCCCAAAAAAGGCGTTTACAGGCATCCTAGACCCCCTAAAGTCCAGAAAATGTTGTGGGACTAAAAATGGTGTCAGAGAGCTCCGAATGTCCCAAAAACATGTGCAACCTGAAAGGGGCATTAACCCGCATCCTAGACCACTGAAATTCCCAAAATTATTTTGCCACTAAAAATGCATCCTACACCCCTGAACGTTCATAAAATGTTAGCAGCCCAAAAAAGGCATTAAAATGCATTTTAGGCCTGCAAAAATTTAGAAAACTTTGGAGGCCCAAAAAAGGGGTTTACAGGCATCCTAGACCCCCTAAAGTCCAGAAAATGTTGTTGGACCAAAAATGGTGTCAGAGAGTTCTGAATGTCCCAAAAACATCTGCAGCCTGAAAGGGGCATTAACCCGCATCCTAGACCTCTGAAATTCCTAAAAATATTTTGTGCACGAAAAATGCATCCTATACCCCTGAAACTCAGAATATGTTAGCAGCCCAAAGAAGGCCTTAAAATGCATTTTAGGCCTACAAAAATTTAGAAAACTTTGGAGGCCCAAAAAAGGTGTTTACAGGCATCCTAGACCCCCTAAAGTCCAGAAAATGTTGTGGGACTAAAAATGGTGTCAGAGAGCTCCGAATGTCCCAAAAACATGTGCAACCTGAAAGGGGCATTAACCCGCATCCTAGACCACTGAAATTCCCAAAATTATTTTGCCACTAAAAATGCATCCTACACCCCTGAACGTTCATAAAATGTTAACAGCCCAAAAAAGGCATTAAAATGCATTTTAGGCCTGCAAAAATTTAGAAAACTTTGGAGGCCCAAAAAAGGGGTTTACAGGCATCCTAGACCCCCTAAAGACCAGAAAATGTTGGTGGATCAAAAACGGTGTCAGAGAGCTCCGAATGTCCCAAAAACATGTGCAACCTGAAAGGGGCATTAACCCACATCCTAGACCTCTGAAATTCCCAAAAATATTTTGTGCACGAAAAATTCATACTACACCCTTGAAAGTTCAGAATATGTTAGCAGCCCAAAAAAGGCATTAAAATGCATTTTAGGCCTGCAAAAATTTAGAAAACTTTGGAGGCCCAAAAAGGGGTTTACAGGCATCCTAGACCCCCTAAAGTCCAGAAAATGTTGTTGGACCAAAAATGGTGTCAGAGAGCTCTGAAAGTCCCAAAAACATTTGCAGCCTGAAAGGGGCATTAACCCGCATCCTAGACCTCTGAAATTCCCAAAAATATTTTGTGCACAAAAAATGCATCCTATACCCCTGAAAGCTCAGAATATGTTAGCAGCCAAAGAAGACCTTAAAATGCATTTTAGGGCTACAAACATTTAGAAAACTTTGGAGGCCCAAAAAAGGGGTTTACAGGCATCCTAGACCCCCTAAAGTCCAGAAAATGTTGTTGGACCAAAAATGGTGTCAGAGAGCTCTGAATGTCCCAAAAACATTTGCAGCCACTGAAATTCCCAAAAATATTTTTGGCACGAAAAATGCATCCTACACCCCTGAAAGTTGAGAAAATGTTGGCAGCTCAAGAAAAGGCCTTAAAGCACATGTTAGGCCTTCAAAAATGTTGAAAACTTTGGAGGCCCAAAAAAGGGGTTTACAGGCATCCTAGACCCCCTAAAGTCCAGAAAATGTTGTTGGACCAATATCGGTGTCAGAGAGCTATGAATGTCCCAAAAACATTTGCAGCCTGAAAGGGGCATTAACCCGCATCCTAGACCACTGAAAATTCCCAAAATATTTTTGGCATGAAAAATGCATGCTACACCCCTGAAAGTTCAGAAAACACCCCAGAAATATTGCCAGCTCAAAAAAGGCCTTAAAATGCATCTTAGGCCTGCAAAAATGTTGAAAACTTTGAAGACCCAAAAAAGGGGTTTACAGGTATCCTAGACCCCCTAAAGTCCAGAAAATGTTGTTGGACCAAAATCGGTGTCAGAGAGCTCTGAAAGGGGCATTAACCCGCATCCTTAACCACTGAAATTCCCAAACATATTTTTGGCACGAAAAATGCATCCTACACCCCTGAAAGTTCAGAAAATGTTGGCAGCTCAAGAAAAGGCCTTAAAATGCATGTTAGGCCTTCAAAAATGTTGAAAACTTTGGAGGCCCAAAAAAAGGGTTTACAGGCATCCTAGACCCCCTAAAGTCCAGAAAATGTTGTTGGACCAAAAATGGTGTCAGAGAGCTCTGAATGTCCCAAAAACATCTGCAGCCTGAAAGGGGCATTAACCCGCATCCTAGACCTCTGAAATTCCTAAAAATATTTTGTGCACGAAAAATGCATCCTATACCCCTGAAACTCAGAATATGTTAGCAGCCCAAAGAAGGCCTTAAAATGCATTTTACGCCTACAAAAATTTAGAAAACTTTGGAGGCCCAAAAAAGGGGTTTACAGGCATCCTAGACCCCCTAAAGTCCAGAAAATGTTGTGGGACCAAAAATGGTGTCAGGGAGCTCTGAAAGGGGCATTAACCCGCATCCTAGACCACTGAAATTCACAAAAATATTTTTGGCACGAAAAATGCATCCTACACCCCTGAAAGTTCAGAAAATGTTGGCAGCTCAAGAAAAGGCCTTAAAATGCATGTTAGGCCTTCAAAAATGTTGAAAACTTTGGAGGCCCAAAAAAGGGGTTTACAGGCATCCTAGACCCCCTAAAGTCCAGAAAATGTTGTTGGACCAAAAATGGTGTCAGAGAGCTCTGAATGTCCCAAAAACATCTGCAGCCTGAAAGGGGCATTAACCCGCATCCTAGACCTCTGAAATTCCTAAAAATATTTTGTGCACAAAAAATGTATCCTATACCCCTGAAACTCAGAATATGTTAGCAGCCCAAAGAAGGCCTTAAAATGCATTTTAGGCCTACAAAAATTTAGAAAACTTTGGAGGCCCAAAAAAGGCGTTTACAGGCATCCTAGACCCCCTAAAGTCCAGAAAATGTTGTGGGACTAAAAATGGTGTCAGAGAGCTCCGAATGTCCCAAAAACATGTGCAACCTGAAAGGGGCATTAACCCGCATCCTAGACCACTGAAATTCCCAAAATTATTTTGCCACTAAAAATGCATCCTACACCCCTGAACGTTCATAAAATGTTAGCAGCCCAAAAAAGTCATTAAAATGCATTTTAGGCCTGCAAAAATTTAGAAAACTTTGGAGGCCCAAAAAAGGGGTTTACAGGCATCCTAGACCCCCTAAAGTCCAGAAAATGTTGTTGGACCAAAAATGGTGTCAGAGAGTTCTGAATGTCCCAAAAACATCTGCAGCCTGAAAGGGGCATTAACCCGCATCCTAGACCTCTGAAATTCCTAAAAATATTTTGTGCACGAAAAATGCATCCTATACCCCTGAAACTCAGAATATGTTAGCAGCCCAAAGAAGGCCTTAAAAAGCATTTTAGGCCTACAAAAATTTAGAAAACTTTGGAGGCCCAAAAAAGGCGTTTACAGGCATCCTAGACCCCCTAAAGTCCAGAAAATGTTGTGGGACTAAAAATGGTGTCAGAGAGCTCCGAATGTCCCAAAAACATGTGCAACCTGAAAGGGGCATTAACCCGCATCCTAGACCACTGAAATTCCCAAAATTATTTTGCCACTAAAAATGCATCCTACACCCCTGAACGTTCATAAAATGTTAGCAGCCCAAAAAAGGCATTAAAATGCATTTTAGGACTGCAAAAATTTAGAAAACTTTGGAGGCCCAAAAAAGGGGTTTACAGGCATCCTAGACCCCCTAAAGACCAGAAAATGTTGGTGGATCAAAAACGGTGTCAGAGAGCTCCGAATGTCCCAAAAACATGTGCAACCTGAAAGGGGCATTAACCCACATCCTAGACCTCTGAAATTCCCAAAAATATTTTGTGCACGAAAAATTCATACTACACCCTTGAAAGTTCAGAATATGTTAGCAGCCCAAAAAAGGCATTAAAATGCATTTTAGGCCTGCAAAAATTTAGAAAACTTTGGAGGCCCAAAAAGGGGTTTACAGGCATCCTAGACCCCCTAAAGTCCAGAAAATGTTGTTGGACCAAAAATGGTGTCAGAGAGCTCTGAAAGTCCCAAAAACATTTGCAGCCTGAAAGGGGCATTAACCCGCATCCTAGACCTCTGAAATTCCCAAAAATATTTTGTGCACAAAAAATGCATCCCATACCCCTGAAAGCTCAGAATATGTTAGCAGCCCAAAGAAGACCTTAAAATGCATTTTAGGGCTACAAACATTTAGAAAACTTTGGAGGCCCAAAAAAGGGGTTTACAGGCATCCTAGACCCCCTAAAGTCCAGAAAATGTTGTTGGACCAAAAATGGTGTCAGAGAGCTCTGAATGTCCCAAAAACATTTGCAGCCACTGAAATTCCCAAAAATATTTTTGGCACGAAAAATGCATCCTACACCCCTGAAAGTTGAGAAAATGTTGGCAGCTCAAGAAAAGGCCTTAAAGCACATGTTAGGCCTTCAAAAATGTTGAAAACTTTGGAGGCCCAAAAAAGGGGTTTACAGGCATCCTAGACCCCCTAAAGTCCAGAAAATGTTGTTGGGCCAATATCGGTGTCAGAGAGCTATGAATGTCCCAAAAACATTTGCAGCCTGAAAGGGGCATTAACCCGCATCCTAGACTACTGAAATTTCCCAAAATATTTTTGCCATGAAAAATGCATGCTACACCCCTGAAAGTTCAGAAAACACCCCAGAAATATTGCCAGCTCAAAAAAGGCCTTAAAATGCATCTTAGGCCTGCAAAAATGTTGAAAACTTTGGAGACCCAAAAAAGGCGTTTACAGGCATCCTAGACCCCCTAAAGTCCAGAAAATGTTGTGGGACTAAAAATGGTGTCAGAGAGCTCCGAATGTCCCAAAAACATGTGCAACCTAAAAGGGGCATTAACCCGCATCCTAGACCACTGAAATTCCCAAAATTATTTTGCCACTAAAAATGCATCCTACACCCCTGAACGTTCATAAAATGTTAGCAGCCCAAAAAAGGCATTAAAATGCATTTTAGGCCTTCAAAAATGTTGAAAACTTTGGAGGCCCAAAAAAGGGGTTTACAGGCATCCTAGACCCCCTAAAGTCCAGAAAATGTTGTTGGACCAAAAATGGTGTCAGAGAGCTCTGAATGTCCCAAAAACATTTGCAGCCTGAAAGGGGCATTAACCCGCATCCTAGACCTCTGAAATTCCAAAAAATATTTTGTGCACAAAAAATGTATCCTATACCCCTGAAACTCAGAATATGTTAGCAGCCCAAAGAAGGCCTTAAAATGCATTTTAGGCCTACAAAAATTTAGAAAACTTTGGAGGCCCAAAAAAGGCGTTTACAGGCATCCTAGACCCCCTAAAGTCCAGAAAATGTTGTGGGACTAAAAATGGTGTCAGAGAGCTCCGAATGTCCCAAAAACATGTGCAACCTGAAAGGGGCATTAACCCGCATCCTAGACCACTGAAATTCCCAAAATTATTTTGCCACTAAAAATGCATCCTACACCCCTGAACGTTCATAAAATGTTAGCAGCCCAAAAAAGGCATTAAAATGCATTTTAGGCCTGCAAAAATTTAGAAAACTTTGGAGGCCCAAAAAAGGGGTTTACAGGCATCCTAGACCCCCTAAAGTCCAGAAAATGTTGTTGGACCAAAAATGGTGTCAGAGAGTTCTGAATGTCCCAAAAACATCTGCAGCCTGAAAGGGGCATTAACCCGCATCCTAGACCTCTGAAATTCCTAAAAATATTTTGTGCACGAAAAATGCATCCTATACCCCTGAAACTCAGAATATGTTAGCAGCCCAAAGAAGGCCTTAAAATGCATTTTAGGCCTACAAAAATTTAGAAAACTTTGGAGGCCCAAAAAAGGCGTTTACAGGCATCCTAGACCCCCTAAAGTCCAGAAAATGTTGTGGGACTAAAAATGGTGTCAGAGAGCTCCGAATGTCCCAAAAACATGTGCAACCTGAAAGGGGCATTAACCCGCATCCTAGACCACTGAAATTCCCAAAATTATTTTGCCACTAAAAATGCATCCTACACCCCTGAACGTTCATAAAATGTTAGCAGCCCAAAAAAGGCATTAAAATGCATTTTAGGCCTGCAAAAATTTAGAAAACTTTGGAGGCCCAAAAAAGGGGTTTACAGGCATCCTAGACCCCCTAAAGTCCAGAAAATGTTGTTGGACCAAAAATGGTGTCAGAGAGCTCTGAAAGTCCCAAAAACATTTGCAGCCTGAAAGGGGCATTAACCCGCATCCTAGACCTCTGAAATTCCCAAAAATATTTTGTGCACAAAAAATGCATCCTATACCCCTGAAAGCTCAGAATATGTTAGCAGCCCAAAGAAGACCTTAAAATGCATTTTAGGGCTACAAACATTTAGAAAACTTTGGAGGCCCAAAAAAGGGGTTTACAGGCATCCTAGACCCCCTAAAGTCCAGAAAATGTTGTTGGACCAAAAATGGTGTCAGAGAGCTCTGAATGTCCCAAAAACATTTGCAGCCACTAAAATTCCCAAAAATATTTTTGGCACGAAAAATGCATCCTACACCCCTGAAAGTTGAGAAAATGTTGGCAGCTCAAGAAAAGGCCTTAAAGCACATGTTAGGCCTTCAAAAATGTTGAAAACTTTGGAGGCCCAAAAAAGGGGTTTACAGGCATCCTAGACCCCCTAAAGTCCAGAAAATGTTGTTGGACCAATATCGGTGTCAGAGAGCTATGAATGTCCCAAAAACATTTGCAGCCTGAAAGGGGCATTAACCCGCATCCTAGACCACTGAAATTTCCCAAAATATTTTTGGCATGAAAAATGCATGCTACACCCCTGAAAGTTCAGAAAACACCCCAGAAATATTGCCAGCTCAAAAAAGGCCTTAAAATGCATCTTAGGCCTGCAAAAATGTTGAAAACTTTGAAGACCCAAAAAAGGGGTTTACAGGTATCCTAGACCCCCTAAAGTCCAGAAAATGTTGTTGGACCAAAATCGGTGTCAGAGAGCTCTGAATGTCCCAAAAACATCTGCAGCCTGAAAGGGGCATTAACCCGCATCCTAGACCACTGAAATTTCCCAAAATATTTTTGCCATGAAAAATGCATGCTACACCCATGAAAGTTCAGAAAACACCCCAGAAATGTTGTGAGCTCAAAAAAGGCCTTAACATGCATCTTAAGTCTGCAAAAATGTTGAAAACTTTGGAGACCCAAAAAAGGGGTTTACAGGCATCCTAGACCCCCTAAAGTCCAGAAAATGTTGTTGGACCAAAAATGGTGTCAGAGAGCTCTGAATGTCCCAAAAACATCTGCAGCCTGAAAGGGGCATTAACCCGCATCCTAGACCACTGAAATTTCCCAAAATATTTTTGCCATGAAAAATGCATGCTACACCCATGAAAGTTCAGAAAACACCCCAGAAATGTTGTGAGCTCAAAAAAGGCCTTAACATGCATCTTAAGTCTGCAAAAATGTTGAAAACTTTGGAGACCCAAAAAAGGGGTTTACAGGCATCCTAGACCCCCTAAAGTCCAGAAAATGTTGTTGGACCAAAAATGGTGTCAGAGAGCTCTGAATGTCCCAAAAATATTTGCAGCCTGAAAGGGGCATTAACCCGCATCCTAGACCTCTGAAATTCCCAAAAATATTTTGTGCACGAAAAATGCATCCTATACCCCTGAAAGCTCAGAAAATGTTGGCAGCTCAAGAAAAGGCCTTAAAATGCATGTTAGGCCTTCAAAAATGTTGAAAACTTTGGAGGCCCAAAAAAGGCGTTTACAGGCATCCTAGACCCCCTAAAGTCCAGAAAATGTTGTTGGACCAAAAATGGTGTCAGAGAGCTCTGAATGTCCCAAAAACATTTGCAGCGACTTAAATTCCCAAAAATATTTTTGCCACTAAAAATGCATCCTACACCCCTGAACGTTCATAAAATGTTAGCAGCCCAAAAAAGTCATTAAAATGCATTTTAGGCCTGCAAAAATTTAGAAAACTTTGGAGGCCCAAAAAAGGGGTTTACAGGCATCCTAGACCCCCTAAAGTCCAGAAAATGTTGTTGGACCAAAAATGGTGTCAGAGAGTTCTGAATGTCCCAAAAACATCTGCAGCCTGAAAGGGGCATTAACCCGCATCCTAGACCTCTGAAATTCCTAAAAATATTTTGTGCACGAAAAATGCATCCTATACCCCTGAAACTCAGAATATGTTAGCAGCCCAAAGAAGGCCTTAAAATGCATTTTAGGCCTACAAAAATTTAGAAAACTTTGGAGGCCCAAAAAAGGCGTTTACAGGCATCCTAGACCCCCTAAAGTCCAGAAAATGTTGTGGGACTAAAAATGGTGTCAGAGAGCTCCGAATGTCCCAAAAACATGTGCAACCTGAAAGGGGCATTAACCCGCATCCTAGACCACTGAAATTCCCAAAATTATTTTGCCACTAAAAATGCATCCTACACCCCTGAACGTTCATAAAATGTTAGCAGCCCAAAAAAGGCATTAAAATGCATTTTAGGCCTGCAAAAATTTAGAAAACTTTGGAGGCCCAAAAAAGGGGTTTACAGGCATCCTAGACCCCCTAAAGTCCAGAAAATGTTGTTGGACCAAAAATGGTGTCAGAGAGCTCTGAAAGTCCCAAAAACATTTGCAGCCTGAAAGGGGCATTAACCCGCATCCTAGACCTCTGAAATTCCCAAAAATATTTTGTGCACAAAAAATGCATCCTATACCCCTGAAAGCTCAGAATATGTTAGCAGCCCAAAGAAGACCTTAAAATGCATTTTAGGGCTACAAACATTTAGAAAACTTTGGAGGCCCAAAAAAGGGGTTTACAGGCATCCTAGACCCCCTAAAGTCCAGAAAATGTTGTTGGACCAAAAATGGTGTCAGAGAGCTCTGAATGTCCCAAAAACATTTGCAGCCACTGAAATTCCCAAAAATATTTTTGGCACGAAAAATGCATCCTACACCCCTGAAAGTTGAGAAAATGTTGGCAGCTCAAGAAAAGGCCTTAAAGCACATGTTAGGCCTTCAAAAATGTTGAAAACTTTGGAGGCCCAAAAAAGGGGTTTACAGGCATCCTAGACCCCCTAAAGTCCAGAAAATGTTGTTGGACCAATATCGGTGTCAGAGAGCTATGAATGTCCCAAAAACATTTGCAGCCTGAAAGGGGCATTAACCCGCATCCTAGACCACTGAAATTTCCCAAAATATTTTTGGCATGAAAAATGCATGCTACACCCCTGAAAGTTCAGAAAACACCCCAGAAATATTGCCAGCTCAAAAAAGGCCTTAAAATGCATCTTAGGCCTGCAAAAATGTTGAAAACTTTGAAGACCCAAAAAAGGGGTTTACAGGTATCCTAGACCCCCTAAAGTCCAGAAAATGTTGTTGGACCAAAATCGGTGTCAGAGAGCTCTGAATGTCCCAAAAACATCTGCAGCCTGAAAGGGGCATTAACCCGCATCCTAGACCTCTGAAATTCCTAAAAATATTTTGTGCACGAAAAATGCATCCTATACCCCTGAAACTCAGAATATGTTAGCAGCCCAAAGAAGGCCTTAAAATGCATTTTACGCCTACAAAAATTTAGAAAACTTTGGAGGCCCAAAAAAGGGGTTTACAGGCATCCTAGACCCCCTAAAGTCCAGAAAATGTTGTGGGACTAAAAATGGTGTCAGAGAGCTCCGAATGTCCCAAAAACATGTGCAACCTGAAAGGGGCATTAACCCGCATCCTAGACCACTGAAATTCCCAAAATTATTTTGCCACTAAAAATGCATCCTACACCCCTGAACGTTCATAAAATGTTAGCAGCCCAAAAAAGGCATTAAAATGCATTTTAGGCCTGCAAAAATTTAGAAAACTTTGGAGGCCCAAAAAAGGGGTTTACAGGCATCCTAGACCCCCTAAAGTCCAGAAAATGTTGTTGGACCAAAAATGGTGTCAGAGAGTTCTGAATGTCCCAAAAACATCTGCAGCCTGAAAGGGGCATTAACCCGCATCCTAGACCTCTGAAATTCCTAAAAATATTTTGTGCACGAAAAATGCATCCTATACCCCTGAAACTCAGAATATGTTAGCAGCCCAAAGAAGGCCTTAAAATGCATTTTAGGCCTACAAAAATTTAGAAAACTTTGGAGGCCCAAAAAAGGCGTTTACAGGCATCCTAGACCCCCTAAAGTCCAGAAAATGTTGTGGGACTAAAAATGGTGTCAGAGAGCTCCGAATGTCCCAAAAACATGTGCAACCTGAAAGGGGCATTAACCCGCATCCTAGACCACTGAAATTCCCAAAATTATTTTGCCACTAAAAATGCATCCTACACCCCTGAACGTTCATAAAATGTTAGCAGCCCAAAAAAGGCATTAAAATGCATTTTAGGCCTGCAAAAATTTAGAAAACTTTGGAGGCCCAAAAAAGGGGTTTACAGGCATCCTAGACCCCCTAAAGTCCAGAAAATGTTGTTGGACCAAAAATGGTGTCAGAGAGCTCTGAAAGTCCCAAAAACATTTGCAGCCTGAAAGGGGCATTAACCCGCATCCTAGACCTCTGAAATTCCCAAAAATATTTTGTGCACAAAAAATGCATCCTATACCCCTGAAAGCTCAGAATATGTTAGCAGCCCAAAGAAGACCTTAAAATGCATTTTAGGGCTACAAACATTTAGAAAACTTTGGAGGCCCAAAAAAGGGGTTTACAGGCATCCTAGACCCCCTAAAGTCCAGAAAATGTTGTTGGACCAAAAATGGTGTCAGAGAGCTCTGAATGTCCCAAAAACATTTGCAGCCACTAAAATTCCCAAAAATATTTTTGGCACGAAAAATGCATCCTACACCCCTGAAAGTTGAGAAAATGTTGGCAGCTCAAGAAAAGGCCTTAAAGCACATGTTAGGCCTTCAAAAATGTTGAAAACTTTGGAGGCCCAAAAAAGGGGTTTACAGGCATCCTAGACCCCCTAAAGTCCAGAAAATGTTGTTGGACCAATATCGGTGTCAGAGAGCTATGAATGTCCCAAAAACATTTGCAGCCTGAAAGGGGCATTAACCCGCATCCTAGACCACTGAAATTTCCCAAAATATTTTTGGCATGAAAAATGCATGCTACACCCCTGAAAGTTCAGAAAACACCCCAGAAATATTGCCAGCTCAAAAAAGGCCTTAAAATGCATCTTAGGCCTGCAAAAATGTTGAAAACTTTGAAGACCCAAAAAAGGGGTTTACAGGTATCCTAGACCCCCTAAAGTCCAGAAAATGTTGTTGGACCAAAATCGGTGTCAGAGAGCTCTGAATGTCCCAAAAACATCTGCAGCCTGAAAGGGGCATTAACCCGCATCCTAGACCACTGAAATTTCCCAAAATATTTTTGCCATGAAAAATGCATGCTACACCCATGAAAGTTCAGAAAACACCCCAGAAATGTTGTGAGCTCAAAAAAGGCCTTAACATGCATCTTAAGTCTGCAAAAATGTTGAAAACTTTGGAGACCCAAAAAAGGGGTTTACAGGCATCCTAGACCCCCTAAAGTCCAGAAAATGTTGTTGGACCAAAAATGGTGTCAGAGAGCTCTGAATGTCCCAAAAACATCTGCAGCCTGAAAGGGGCATTAACCCGCATCCTAGACCACTGAAATTTCCCAAAATATTTTTGCCATGAAAAATGCATGCTACACCCATGAAAGTTCAGAAAACACCCCAGAAATGTTGTGAGCTCAAAAAAGGCCTTAACATGCATCTTAAGTCTGCAAAAATGTTGAAAACTTTGGAGACCCAAAAAAGGGGTTTACAGGCATCCTAGACCCCCTAAAGTCCAGAAAATGTTGTTGGACCAAAAATGGTGTCAGAGAGCTCTGAATGTCCCAAAAATATTTGCAGCCTGAAAGGGGCATTAACCCGCATCCTAGACCTCTGAAATTCCCAAAAATATTTTGTGCACGAAAAATGCATCCTATACCCCTGAAAGCTCAGAAAATGTTGGCAGCTCAAGAAAAGGCCTTAAAATGCATGTTAGGCCTTCAAAAATGTTGAAAACTTTGGAGGCCCAAAAAAGGCGTTTACAGGCATCCTAGACCCCCTAAAGTCCAGAAAATGTTGTTGGACCAAAAATGGTGTCAGAGAGCTCTGAATGTCCCAAAAACATTTGCAGCGACTTAAATTCCCAAAAATATTTTTGCCACTAAAAATGCATCCTACACCCCTGAACGTTCATAAAATGTTAGCAGCCCAAAAAAGTCATTAAAATGCATTTTAGGCCTGCAAAAATTTAGAAAACTTTGGAGGCCCAAAAAAGGGGTTTACAGGCATCCTAGACCCCCTAAAGTCCAGAAAATGTTGTTGGACCAAAAATGGTGTCAGAGAGTTCTGAATGTCCCAAAAACATCTGCAGCCTGAAAGGGGCATTAACCCGCATCCTAGACCTCTGAAATTCCTAAAAATATTTTGTGCACGAAAAATGCATCCTATACCCCTGAAACTCAGAATATGTTAGCAGCCCAAAGAAGGCCTTAAAATGCATTTTAGGCCTACAAAAATTTAGAAAACTTTGGAGGCCCAAAAAAGGCGTTTACAGGCATCCTAGACCCCCTAAAGTCCAGAAAATGTTGTGGGACTAAAAATGGTGTCAGAGAGCTCCGAATGTCCCAAAAACATGTGCAACCTGAAAGGGGCATTAACCCGCATCCTAGACCACTGAAATTCCCAAAATTATTTTGCCACTAAAAATGCATCCTACACCCCTGAACGTTCATAAAATGTTAGCAGCCCAAAAAAGGCATTAAAATGCATTTTAGGCCTGCAAAAATTTAGAAAACTTTGGAGGCCCAAAAAAGGGGTTTACAGGCATCCTAGACCCCCTAAAGTCCAGAAAATGTTGTTGGACCAAAAATGGTGTCAGAGAGCTCTGAAAGTCCCAAAAACATTTGCAGCCTGAAAGGGGCATTAACCCGCATCCTAGACCTCTGAAATTCCCAAAAATATTTTGTGCACAAAAAATGCATCCTATACCCCTGAAAGCTCAGAATATGTTAGCAGCCCAAAGAAGACCTTAAAATGCATTTTAGGGCTACAAACATTTAGAAAACTTTGGAGGCCCAAAAAAGGGGTTTACAGGCATCCTAGACCCCCTAAAGTCCAGAAAATGTTGTTGGACCAAAAATGGTGTCAGAGAGCTCTGAATGTCCCAAAAACATTTGCAGCCACTGAAATTCCCAAAAATATTTTTGGCACGAAAAATGCATCCTACACCCCTGAAAGTTGAGAAAATGTTGGCAGCTCAAGAAAAGGCCTTAAAGCACATGTTAGGCCTTCAAAAATGTTGAAAACTTTGGAGGCCCAAAAAAGGGGTTTACAGGCATCCTAGACCCCCTAAAGTCCAGAAAATGTTGTTGGACCAATATCGGTGTCAGAGAGCTATGAATGTCCCAAAAACATTTGCAGCCTGAAAGGGGCATTAACCCGCATCCTAGACCACTGAAATTTCCAAAAATATTTTTGGCATGAAAAATGCATGCTACACCCCTGAAAGTTCAGAAAACACCCCAGAAATATTGCCAGCTCAAAAAAGGCCTTAAAATGCATCTTAGGCCTGCAAAAATGTTGAAAACTTTGAAGACCCAAAAAAGGGGTTTACAGGTATCCTAGACCCCCTAAAGTCCAGAAAATGTTGTTGGACCAAAATCGGTGTCAGAGAGCTCTGAATGTCCCAAAAACATCTGCAGCCTGAAAGGGGCATTAACCCGCATCCTAGACCTCTGAAATTCCTAAAAATATTTTGTGCACGAAAAATGCATCCTATACCCCTGAAACTCAGAATATGTTAGCAGCCCAAAGAAGGCCTTAAAATGCATTTTACGCCTACAAAAATTTAGAAAACTTTGGAGGCCCAAAAAAGGGGTTTACAGGCATCCTAGACCCCCTAAAGTCCAGAAAATGTTGTGGGACCAAAAATGGTGTCAGGGAGCTCTGAAAGGGGCATTAACCCGCATCCTAGACCACTGAAATTCACAAAAATATTTTTGGCACGAAAAATGCATCCTACACCCCTGAAAGTTCAGAAAATGTTGGCAGCTCAAGAAAAGGCCTTAAAATGCATGTTAGGCCTTCAAAAATGTTGAAAACTTTGGAGGCCCAAAAAAGGGGTTTACAGGCATCCTAGACCCCCTAAAGTCCAGAAAATGTTGTTGGACCAAAATCGGTGTCAGAGAGCTCTGAAAGGGGCATTAACCCGCATCCTTAACCACTGAAATTCCCAAACATATTTTTGGCACGAAAAATGCATCCTACACCCCTGAAAGTTCAGAAAATGTTGGCAGCTCAAGAAAAGGCCTTAAAATGCATGTTAGGCCTTCAAAAATGTTGAAAACTTTGGAGGCCCAAAAAAAGGGTTTACAGGCATCCTAGACCCCCTAAAGTCCAGAAAATGTTGTTGGACCAAAAATGGTGTCAGAGAGCTCTGAATGTCCCAAAAACATCTGCAGCCTGAAAGGGGCATTAACCCGCATCCTAGACCTCTGAAATTCCAAAAAATATTTTGTGCACAAAAAATGTATCCTATACCCCTGAAACTCAGAATATGTTAGCAGCCCAAAGAAGGCCTTAAAATGCATTTTAGGCCTACAAAAATTTAGAAAACTTTGGAGGCCCAAAAAAGGCGTTTACAGGCATCCTAGACCCCCTAAAGTCCAGAAAATGTTGTGGGACTAAAAATGGTGTCAGAGAGCTCCGAATGTCCCAAAAACATGTGCAACCTGAAAGGGGCATTAACCCGCATCCTAGACCACTGAAATTCCCAAAATTATTTTGCCACTAAAAATGCATCCTACACCCCTGAACGTTCATAAAATGTTAGCAGCCCAAAAAAGGCATTAAAATGCATTTTAGGCCTGCAAAAATTTAGAGAACTTTGGAGGCCCAAAAAAGGGGTTTACAGGCATCCTAGACCCCCTAAAGTCCAGAAAATGTTGTTGGACCAAAAATGGTGTCAGAGAGTTCTGAATGTCCCAAAAACATCTGCAGCCTGAAAGGGGCATTAACCCGCATCCTAGACCTCTGAAATTCCTAAAAATATTTTGTGCACGAAAAATGCATCCTATACCCCTGAAACTCAGAATATGTTAGCAGCCCAAAGAAGGCCTTAAAATGCATTTTAGGCCTACAAAAATTTAGAAAACTTTGGAGGCCCAAAAAAGGCGTTTACAGGCATCCTAGGCCCCCTAAAGTCCAGAAAATGTTGTGGGACTAAAAATGGTGTCAGAGAGCTCCGAATGTCCCAAAAACATGTGCAACCTGAAAGGGGCATTAACCCGCATCCTAGACCACTGAAATTCCCAAAATTATTTTGCCACTAAAAATGCATCCTACACCCCTGAACGTTCATAAAATGTTAGCAGCCCAAAAAAGGCATTAAAATGCATTTTAGGCCTGCAAAAATTTAGAAAACTTTGGAGGCCCAAAACAGGGGTTTACAGGCATCCTAGACCCCCTAAAGACCAGAAAATGTTGGTGGATCAAAAACGGTGTCAGAGAGCTCCGAATGTCCCAAAAACATGTGCAACCTGAAAGGGGCATTAACCCACATCCTAGACCTCTGAAATTCCCAAAAATATTTTGTGCACGAAAAATTCATACTACACCCTTGAAAGTTCAGAATATGTTAGCAGCCCAAAAAAGGCATTAAAATGCATTTTAGGCCTGCAAAAATTTAGAAAACTTTGGAGGCCCAAAAAGGGGTTTACAGGCATCCTAGACCCCCTAAAGTCCAGAAAATGTTGTTGGACCAAAAATGGTGTCAGAGAGCTCTGAAAGTCCCAAAAACATTTGCAGCCTGAAAGGGGCATTAACCCGCATCCTAGACCTCTGAAATTCCCAAAAATATTTTGTGCACAAAAAATGCATCCTATACCCCTGAAAGCTCAGAATATGTTAGCAGCCCAAAGAAGACCTTAAAATGCATTTTAGGGCTACAAACATTTAGAAAACTTTGGAGGCCCAAAAAAGGGGTTTACAGGCATCCTAGACCCCCTAAAGTCCAGAAAATGTTGTTGGACCAAAAATGGTGTCAGAGAGCTCTGAATGTCCCAAAAATATTTGCAGCCACTGAAATTCCCAAAAATATTTTTGGCACGAAAAATGCATCCTACACCCCTGAAAGTTGAGAAAATGTTGGCAGCTCAAGAAAAGGCCTTAAAGCACATGTTAGGCCTTCAAAAATGTTGAAAACTTTGGAGGCCCAAAAAAGGGGTTTACAGGCATCCTAGACCCCCTAAAGTCCAGAAAATGTTGTTGGACCAATATCGGTGTCAGAGAGCTATGAATGTCCCAAAAACATTTGCAGCCTGAAAGGGGCATTAACCCGCATCCTAGACCACTGAAATTTCCCAAAATATTTTTGGCATGAAAAATGCATGCTACACCCCTGAAAGTTCAGAAAACACCCCAGAAATATTGCCAGCTCAAAAAAGGCCTTAAAATGCATCTTAGGCCTGCAAAAATGTTGAAAACTTTGAAGACCCAAAAAAGGGGTTTACAGGTATCCTAGACCCCCTAAAGTCCAGAAAATGTTGTTGGACCAAAATCGGTGTCAGAGAGCTCTGAATGTCCCAAAAACATTTGCAGCCACTGAAATTCCCAAAAATATTTTTGCCATGAAAAATGCATGCTACACCCCTGAAAGTTCAGAAAACACCCCAGAAATGTTGGCAGGTCAAAAAAGGCCTTGAAATGCATCTTAGGCCTTCAAAAATGTTGAAAACTTTGGAGGCCCAAAAAAGGGGTTTACAGGCATCCTAGACCCCCTAAAGTCCAGAAAATGTTGTTGGGCCAAAATCGGTGTCAGAGAGCTCTGATTGTCCCCAAAACATTTGCAGCCTGAAAGGTGCATTAACCCGCATCCTAGACCACTGAAATTCCCAAAAATATTTTTGGCATGAAAAATGCATCCTACACCCCTGCAAGTTCAGAAAATGTTGGTAACTCTAAAAAAGGCCTTAAAATGCATGTTAGGCCTTCAAAAATGTTGAAAACTTTGGAGGCCCAAAAAAGGGATTTACAGGCATCCTAGACCTCCTAAAGTCCAGAAACTGTTGTTGGACCAAAAATGGTGTCAGAGAGCTCTGAATGTCCCAAAAATATTTGCAGCCTAAAAGGGGCATTAACCCGCATCCTAGACCTCTGAAATTCCCAAAAATATTTTGTGCACGAAAAATGCATCCTATACCCCTGAAAGCTCAGAAAATGTTGGCAGCTCAAGAAAAGGCCTTAAAACGCATGTTAGGCCTTCAAAAATGTTGAAAACTTTGGAGACCCACAAAAGGGGTTTACAGGCATACTAGACCCCCTAAAGTTTTGAAAATGTTGTTGGACCAAAAATGGTGTCAGAGAGCTCTGAATGTCCCAAAAACATTTGCAGCCTGAAAGGGGCATTAACCCGCATCATAGACCTCTGAAATTCCCAATAATATTTTGTGCACGAAAAATTCATACTACACCCCTGAAAGTTCAAAATATGTTAGCAGCCCAAAAAAGGCATTAAAATGCATTTTAGGCCTACAAAAATTTAGAAAACTTTGGAGGCCCAAAAAAGGGGTTTACAGGCATCCTAGACCCCCTAAAGTCCAGAAAATGTTGTTGGACCAAAAATGATGTCCGTGAGCTCTGAATGTCCCAAAAACATTTGCAGCCTGAAAGGGGCATTAACCCGCATCCTAGACCTCTGAAATTCCCAATAATATTTTGTGCACGAAAAATTCATACTACACCCCTGAAAGTTCAAAATATGTTAGCAGCCCAAAAAAGGAATTAAAATGCATTTTAGGCCTACAAAAATTTAGAAAACTTTGGAGGCCCAAAAAAGGCGTTTACAGGCATCCTAGACCCCCTAAAGTCCAGAAAATGTTGTTGGACCAAAAATGGTGTCAGAGAGCTCTGAATGTCCCAAAAACATTTGCAGCCACTTAAATTCCCAAAAGTATTTTTGGCACAAAAAATGCATCCTACACCCCTGAAAGTTGAGAAAACACCCCAGAAATGTTGCCAGCTCAAAAAAGGCCTTAAAATGCATCTTAGGCCTGCAAAAATGTTGAAAACTTTGGAGGCCCAAAAAAGGGGTTTACTGGCATCCTAGACCCCCTAAAGTCCAGAAAATGTTGTTGGACCAAAATCGGTGTCAGAGAGCTCTGAAAGGGGCATTAAACCACATCCTAGACCACTGAAATTCCCAAAAATATTTTTGGCACGAAAAAT
Source organism: Ambystoma mexicanum (assembly GCF_040938575.1). Classification (NCBI taxonomy): domain Eukaryota; kingdom Metazoa; phylum Chordata; class Amphibia; order Caudata; family Ambystomatidae; genus Ambystoma; species Ambystoma mexicanum. Next base: position 318,756,106 of record NC_090931.1, on the reverse strand, counting down.
GCATCCTACACCCCTGAAAGTTCAGAAAATGTTGGCATCTCAAGAAAAGGCCTTAAAACGAATGTTAGGCCTTCAAAAATGTTGAAAACTTTGGAGGCCCAAAAAAGGGGTTTACAGGCATTCTAAACCCCCTAAGGTCCAGAAAATGTTGTTGGATCAAAAACGGTGTCAGAGAGCTCTGAATGTCCCAAAAACATTTGCAGCCTGAAAGGGGCATTAACCCGCATCCTAGACCACTGAAATTTCCCAAAATATTTTTGGCATGAAAAATGCATGCTACACCCCTGAAAGTTCAGAAAACACCCCAGAAATGTTGCCAGCTCAAAAAAGGCCTTAAAATGCATCTTAGGCCTGCAAAAATGTTGAAAACTTTGGAGGCCCAAAAAAGGGGTTTACTGGCATCCTAGACCCCCTAAAGTCCAGAAAATGTTGTTGGACCAAAATCGGTGTCAGAGAGCTCTGAAAGGGGCATTAAACCACATCCTAGACCACTGAAATTCCCAAAAATATTTTTGGCACTAAAAATACATCCTACACCCCTGAAAGTTCAGAAAATGTTTGCAGCTCAAGAAAAGGCCTTAAAATGCATGTTCGGCCTTCAAAAACGTTGAAAACTTTGGAGGCCCAAAAAAGGGATTTACAGGCATCCTAGACCCCCTAACGTCCAGAAAATGTTGTTGGATCAAAAACGGTGTCAGAAAGCTCTGAATGTCCCAAAAACATTTGCACCCTGAAAGGGGCATTAACCCGCATTCTAGACCTCTGAAATTCCCAAAAATATTTTATGCACGGAAAATTCATACTACACCCCTGAAAATTCAGAATATGTTAGCAGCCCAAAAAAGGCATTAAAATGCATTTTAGGCCTGCAAAAAATTAGAAAACTTTGGAGGCCCAAAAAAGGGGTTTACAGGCATCTAGACCCCCTAAAGTCCAGAAAATGTTGTTGGACCAAAAATGGTGTCAGAGAGCTCTGAATGTCCCAAAAACATTTGCAGCCTGAAAGGGGCATTAACCCGCATCCTAGACCTCTGAAATTCCCAAAAATATTTTTGGCACGAAAAATGCATCCTATACCCCTGAAACTCAGAATATGTTAGCAGCCCAAAGAAGGCCTTAAAATGCATTTTAGGCCTAAAAAAATTTAGAAAAATTTGGAGGCCCAAAAAAGGCGTTTACAGGCATCCTAGACCCCCTAAAGTCCAGAAAATGTTGTTGGACCAAAAATGGTGTCAGAGAGCTCTGAATGTCCCAAAAACATCTGCAGCCTGAAAGGGGCATTAACCCGCATCCTAGACCACTGAAATTTCCCAAAATATTTTTGCCATGAAAAATGCATGCTACACCCATGAAAGTTCAGAAAACACCCCAGAAATGTTGTGAGCTCAAAAAAGGCCTTAACATGCATCTTAAGTCTGCAAAAATGTTGAAAACGTTGGAGACCCAAAAAAGGGGTTTACAGGCATCCTAGACCCCCTAAAGTCCAGAAAATGTTGTTGGACCAAAAATGGTGTCAGAGAGCTCTGAATGTCCCAAAAATATTTGCAGCCTGAAAGGGGCATTAACCCGCATCCTAGACCTCTGAAATTCCCAAAAATATTTTGTGCACGAAAAATGCATCCTATACCCCTGAAAGCTCAGAAAATGTTGGCAGCTCAAGAAAAGGCCTTAAAATGCATGTTAGGCCTTCAAAAATGTTGAAAACTTTGGAGGCCCAAAAAAGGCGTTTACAGGCATCCTAGACCCCCTAAAGTCCAGAAAATGTTGTTGGACCAAAAATGGTGTCAGAGAGCTCTGAATGTCCCAAAAACATTTGCAGCCACTTAAATTCCCAAAAATATTTTTGCCACTAAAAATGCATCCTACACCCCTGAACGTTCATAAAATGTTAGCAGCCCAAAAAAGTCATTAAAATGCATTTTAGGCCTGCAAAAATTTAGAAAACTTTGGAGGCCCAAAAAAGGGGTTTACAGGCATCCTAGACCCCCTAAAGTCCAGAAAATGTTGTTGGACCAAAAATGGTGTCAGAGAGTTCTGAATGTCCCAAAAACATCTGCAGCCTGAAAGGGGCATTAACCCGCATCCTAGACCTCTGAAATTCCTAAAAATATTTTGTGCACGAAAAATGCATCCTATACCCCTGAAACTCAGAATATGTTAGCAGCCCAAAGAAGGCCTTAAAATGCATTTTAGGCCTACAAAAATTTAGAAAACTTTGGAGGCCCAAAAAAGGCGTTTACAGGCATCCTAGACCCCCTAAAGTCCAGAAAATGTTGTGGGACTAAAAATGGTGTCAGAGAGCTCCGAATGTCCCAAAAACATGTGCAACCTGAAAGGGGCATTAACCCGCATCCTAGACCACTGAAATTCCCAAAATTATTTTGCCACTAAAAATGCATCCTACACCCCTGAACGTTCATAAAATGTTAGCAGCCCAAAAAAGGCGTTAAAATGCATTTTAGGCCTTCAAAAATGTTGAAAACTTTGGAGGCCCAAAAAAGGGGTTACAGGCATCCTAGACCCCCTAAAGTCCAGAAAATGTTGTTGGACCAAAAATGGTGTCAGAGAGCTCTGAATGTCCCAAAAACATTTGCAGCCTGAAAGGGGCATTAACCCGCATCCTAGACCTCTGAAATTCCAAAAAATATTTTGTGCACAAAAAATGTATCCTATACCCCTGAAACTCAGAATATGTTAGCAGCCCAAAGAAGGCCTTAAAATGCATTTTAGGCCTACAAAAATTTAGAAAACTTTGGAGGCCCAAAAAAGGCGTTTACAGGCATCCTAGACCCCCTAAAGTCCTGAAAATGTTGTGGGACTAAAAATGGTGTCAGAGAGCTCCGAATGTCCCAAAAACATGTGCAACCTGAAAGGGGCATTAACCCGCATCCTAGACCACTGAAATTCCCAAAATTATTTTGCCACTAAAAATGCATCCTACACCCCTGAACGTTCATAAAATGTTAGCAGCCCAAAAAAGGCATTAAAATGCATTTTAGGCCTGCAAAAATTTAGAAAACTTTGGAGGCCCAAAAAAGGGGTTTACAGGCATCCTAGACCCCCTAAAGTCCAGAAAATGTTGTTGGACCAAAAATGGTGTCAGAGAGCTCTGAAAGTCCCAAAAACATTTGCAGCCTGAAAGGGGCATTAACCCGCATCCTAGACCTCTGAAATTCCCAAAAATATTTTGTGCACAAAAAATGCATCCTATACCCCTGAAAGCTCAGAATATGTTAGCAGCCCAAAGAAGACCTTAAAATGCATTTTAGGGCTACAAACATTTAGAAAACTTTGGAGGCCCAAAAAAGGGGTTTACAGGCATCCTAGACCCCCTAAAGTCCAGAAAATGTTGTTGGACCAAAAATGGTGTCAGAGAGCTCTGAATGTCCCAAAAACATTTGCAGCCACTGAAATTCCCAAAAATATTTTTGGCACGAAAAATGCATCCTACACCCCTGAAAGTTGAGAAAATGTTGGCAGCTCAAGAAAAGGCCTTAAAGCACATGTTAGGCCTTCAAAAATGTTGAAAACTTTGGAGGCCCAAAAAAGGGGTTTACAGGCATCCTAGAACCCCTAAAGTCCAGAAAATGTTGTTGGACCAATATCGGTGTCAGAGAGCTATGAATGTCCCAAAAACATTTGCAGCCTGAAAGGGGCATTAACCCGCATCCTAGACCACTGAAATTTCCCAAAATATTTTTGGCATGAAAAATGCATGCTACACCCCTGAAAGTTCAGAAAACACCCCAGAAATATTGCCAGCTCAAAAAAGGCCTTAAAATGCATCTTAGGCCTGCAAAAATGTTGAAAACTTTGAAGACCCAAAAAAGGGGTTTACAGGTATCCTAGACCCCCTAAAGTCCAGAAAATGTTGTTGGACCAAAATCGGTGTCAGAGAGCTCTGAAAGGGGCATTAACCCGCATCCTTAACCACTGAAATTCCCAAACATATTTTTGGCACGAAAAATGCATCCTACACCCCTGAAAGTTCAGAAAATGTTGGCAGCTCAAGAAAAGGCCTTAAAATGCATGTTAGGCCTTCAAAAATGTTGAAAACTTTGGAGGCCCAAAAAAAGGGTTTACAGGCATCCTAGACCCCCTAAAGTCCAGAAAATGTTGTTGGACCAAAAATGGTGTCAGAGAGCTCTGAATGTCCCAAAAACATCTGCAGCCTGAAAGGGGCATTAACCCGCATCCTAGACCTCTGAAATTCCTAAAAATATTTTGTGCACGAAAAATGCATCCTATACCCCTGAAACTCAGAATATGTTAGCAGCCCAAAGAAGGCCTTAAAATGCATTTTACGCCTACAAAAATTTAGAAAACTTTGGAGGCCCAAAAAAGGGGTTTACAGGCATCCTAGACCCCCTAAAGTCCAGAAAATGTTGTGGGAGACCAAAAATGGTGTCAGGGAGCTCTGAAAGGGGCATTAACCCGCATCCTAGACCACTGAAATTCACAAAAATATTTTTGGCACGAAAAATGCATCCTACACCCCTGAAAGTTCAGAAAATGTTGGCAGCTCAAGAAAAGGCCTTAAAATGCATGTTAGGCCTTCAAAAATGTTGAAAACTTTGGAGGCCCAAAAAAGGGGTTTACAGGCATCCTAGACCCCCTAAAGTCCAGAAAATGTTGTTGGACCAAAATCGGTGTCAGAGAGCTCTGAAAGGGGCATTAACCCGCATCCTTAACCACTGAAATTCCCAAACATATTTTTGGCACGAAAAATGCATCCTACACCCCTGAAAGTTCAGAAAATGTTGGCAGCTCAAGAAAAGCCCTTAAAATGCATGTTAGGCCTTCAAAAATGTTGAAAACTTTGGAGGCCCAAAAAAAGGGTTTACAGGCATCCTAGACCCCCTAAAGTCCAGAAAATGTTGTTGGACCAAAAATGGTGTCAGAGAGCTCTGAATGTCCCAAAAACATCTGCAGCCTGAAAGGGGCATTAACCCGCATCCTAGACCTCTGAAATTCCAAAAAATATTTTGTGCACAAAAAATGTATCCTATACCCCTGAAACTCAGAATATGTTAGCAGCCCAAAGAAGGCCTTAAAATGCATTTTAGGCCTACAAAAATTTAGAAAACTTTGGAGGCCCAAAAAAGGCGTTTACAGGCATCCTAGACCCCCTAAAGTCCAGAAAATGTTGTGGGACTAAAAATGGTGTCAGAGAGCTCCGAATGTCCCAAAAACATGTGCAACCTGAAAGGGGCATTAACCCGCATCCTAGACCACTGAAATTCCCAAAATTATTTTGCCACTAAAAATGCATCCTACACCCCTGAACGTTCATAAAATGTTAGCAGCCCAAAAAAGGCATTAAAATGCATTTTAGGCCTGCAAAAATTTAGAGAACTTTGGAGGCCCAAAAAAGGGGTTTACAGGCATCCTAGACCCCCTAAAGTCCAGAAAATGTTGTTGGACCAAAAATGGTGTCAGAGAGTTCTGAATGTCCCAAAAACATCTGCAGCCTGAAAGGGGCATTAACCCGCATCCTAGACCTCTGAAATTCCTAAAAATATTTTGTGCACGAAAAATGCATCCTATACCCCTGAAACTCAGAATATGTTAGCAGCCCAAAGAAGGCCTTAAAATGCATTTTAGGCCTACAAAAATTTAGAAAACTTTGGAGGCCCAAAAAAGGCGTTTACAGACATCCTAGACCCCCTAAAGTCCAGAAAATGTTGTGGGACTAAAAATGGTGTCAGAGAGCTCCGAATGTCCCAAAAACATGTGCAACCTGAAAGGGGCATTAACCCGCATCCTAGACCACTGAAATTCCCAAAATTATTTTGCCACTAAAAATGCATCCTACACCCCTGAACGTTCATAAAATGTTAGCAGCCCAAAAAAGGCATTAAAATGCATTTTAGGCCTGCAAAAATTTAGAAAACTTTGGAGGCCCAAAACAGGGGTTTACAGGCATCCTAGACCCCCTAAAGACCAGAAAATGTTGGTGGATCAAAAACGGTGTCAGAGAGCTCCGAATGTCCCAAAAACATGTGCAACCTGAAAGGGGCATTAACCCACATCCTAGACCTCTGAAATTCCCAAAAATATTTTGTGCACGAAAAATTCATACTACACCCTTGAAAGTTCAGAATATGTTAGCAGCCCAAAAAAGGCATTAAAATGCATTTTAGGCCTGCAAAAATTTAGAAAACTTTGGAGGCCCAAAAAGGGGTTTACAGGCATCCTAGACCCCCTAAAGTCCAGAAAATGTTGTTGGACCAAAAATGGTGTCAGAGAGCTCTGAAAGTCCCAAAAACATTTGCAGCCTGAAAGGGGCATTAACCCGCATCCTAGACCTCTGAAATTCCCAAAAATATTTTGTGCACAAAAAATGCATCCTATACCCCTGAAAGCTCAGAATATGTTAGCAGCCCAAAGAAGACCTTAAAATGCATTTTAGGGCTACAAACATTTAGAAAACTTTGGAGGCCCAAAAAAGGGGTTTACAGGCATCCTAGACCCCCTAAAGTCCAGAAAATGTTGTTGGACCAAAAATGGTGTCAGAGAGCTCTGAATGTCCCAAAAACATTTGCAGCCACTGAAATTCCCAAAAATATTTTTGGCACGAAAAATGCATCCTACACCCCTGAAAGTTGAGAAAATGTTGGCAGCTCAAGAAAAGGCCTTAAAGCACATGTTAGGCCTTCAAAAATGTTGAAAACTTTGGAGGCCCAAAAAAGGGGTTTACAGGCATCCTAGACCCCCTAAAGTCCAGAAAATGTTGTTGGACCAATATCGGTGTCAGAGAGCTATGAATGTCCCAAAAACATTTGCAGCCTGAAAGGGGCATTAACCCGCATCCTAGACCACTGAAATTTCCCAAAATATTTTTGGCATGAAAAATGCATGCTACACCCCTGAAAGTTCAGAAAACACCCCAGAAATATTGCCAGCTCAAAAAAGGCCTTAAAATGCATCTTAGGCCTGCAAAAATGTTGAAAACTTTGAAGACCCAAAAAAGGGGTTTACAGGTATCCTAGACCCCCTAAAGTCCAGAAAATGTTGTTGGACCAAAATCGGTGTCAGAGAGCTCTGAAAGGGGCATTAACCCGCATCCTTAACCACTGAAATTCCCAAACATATTTTTGGCACGAAAAATGCATCCTACACCCCTGAAAGTTCAGAAAATGTTGGCAGCTCAAGAAAAGGCCTTAAAATGCATGTTAGGCCTTCAAAAATGTTGAAAACTTTGGAGGCCCAAAAAAAGGGTTTACAGGCATCCTAGACCCCCTAAAGTCCAGAAAATGTTGTTGGACCAAAAATGGTGTCAGAGAGCTCTGAATGTCCCAAAAACATCTGCAGCCTGAAAGGGGCATTAACCCGCATCCTAGACCTCTGAAATTCCTAAAAATATTTTGTGCACGAAAAATGCATCCTATACCCCTGAAACTCAGAATATGTTAGCAGCCCAAAGAAGGCCTTAAAATGCATTTTACGCCTACAAAAATTTAGAAAACTTTGGAGGCCCAAAAAAGGGGTTTACAGGCATCCTAGACCCCCTAAAGTCCAGAAAATGTTGTGGGACCAAAAATGGTGTCAGGGAGCTCTGAAAGGGGCATTAACCCGCATCCTAGACCTCTGAAATTCCCAAAAATATTTTGTGCACGAAAAATGCATCCTATACCCCTGAAAGCTCAGAAAATGTTGGCAGCTCAAGAAAATGCCTTAAAATGCATGTTAGGCCTTCAAAAATGTTGAAAACTTTGGAGGCCCAAAAAAGGCGTTTACAGGCATCCTAGACCCCCTAAAGTCCAGAAAATGTTGTTGGACCAAAAATGGTGTCAGAGAGCTCTGAATGTCCCAAAAACATTTGCAGCCACTTAAATTCCCAAAAATATTTTTGCCACTAAAAATGCATCCTACACCCCTGAACGTTCATAAAATGTTAGCAGCCCAAAAAAGTCATTAAAATGCATTTTAGGCCTGCAAAAATTTAGAAAACTTTGGAGGCCCAAAAAAGGGGTTTACAGGCATCCTAGACCCCCTAAAGTCCAGAAAATGTTGTTGGACCAAAAATGGTGTCAGAGAGTTCTGAATGTCCCAAAAACATCTGCAGCCTGAAAGGGGCATTAACCCGCATCCTAGACCTCTGAAATTCCTAAAAATATTTTGTGCACGAAAAATGCATCCTATACCCCTGAAACTCAGAATATGTTAGCAGCCCAAAGAAGGCCTTAAAATGCATTTTAGGCCTACAAAAATTTAGAAAACTTTGGAGGCCCAAAAAAGGCGTTTACAGGCATCCTAGACCCCCTAAAGTCCAGAAAATGTTGTGGGACTAAAAATGGTGTCAGAGAGCTCCGAATGTCCCAAAAACATGTGCAACCTGAAAGGGGCATTAACCCGCATCCTAGACCACTGAAATTCCCAAAATTATTTTGCCACTAAAAATGCATCCTACACCCCTGAACGTTCATAAAATGTTAGCAGCCCAAAAAAGGCATTAAAATGCATTTTAGGCCTTCAAAAATGTTGAAAACTTTGGAGGCCCAAAAAAGGGGTTTACAGGCATCCTAGACCCCCTAAAGTCCAGAAAATGTTGTTGGACCAAAAATGGTGTCAGAGAGCTCTGAATGTCCCAAAAACATTTGCAGCCTGAAAGGGGCATTAACCCGCATCCTAGACCTCTGAAATTCCAAAAAATATTTTGTGCACAAAAAATGTATCCTATACCCCTGAAACTCAGAATATGTTAGCAGCCCAAAGAAGGCCTTAAAATGCATTTTAGGCCTACAAAAATTTAGAAAACTTTGGAGGCCCAAAAAAGGCGTTTACAGGCATCCTAGACCCCCTAAAGTCCAGAAAATGTTGTGGGACTAAAAATGGTGTCAGAGAGCTCCGAATGTCCCAAAAACATGTGCAACCTGAAAGGGGCATTAACCCGCATCCTAGACCACTGAAATTCCCAAAATTATTTTGCCACTAAAAATGCATCCTACACCCCTGAACGTTCATAAAATGTTAGCAGCCCAAAAAAGGCATTAAAATGCATTTTAGGCCTGCAAAAATTTAGAAAACTTTGGAGGCCCAAAAAAGGGGTTTACAGGCATCCTAGACCCCCTAAAGTCCAGAAAATGTTGTTGGACCAAAAATGGTGTCAGAGAGTTCTGAATGTCCCAAAAACATCTGCAGCCACTGAAATTCCCAAAAATATTTTTGGCACGAAAAATGCATCCTACACCCCTGAAAGTTGAGAAAATGTTGGCAGCTCAAGAAAAGGCCTTAAAGCACATGTTAGGCCTTCAAAAATGTTGAAAACTTTGGAGGCCCAAAAAAGGGGTTTACAGGCATCCTAGACCCCCTAAAGTCCAGAAAATGTTGTTGGACCAATATCGGTGTCAGAGAGCTATGAATGTCCCAAAAACATTTGCAGCCTGAAAGGGGCATTAACCCGCATCCTAGACCACTGAAATTTCCCAAAATATTTTTGGCATGAAAAATGCATGCTACACCCCTGAAAGTTCAGAAAACACCCCAGAAATATTGCCAGCTCAAAAAAGGCCTTAAAATGCATCTTAGGCCTGCAAAAATGTTGAAAACTTTGAAGACCCAAAAAAGGGGTTTACAGGTATCCTAGACCCCCTAAAGTCCAGAAAATGTTGTTGGACCAAAATCGGTGTCAGAGAGCTCTGAAAGGGGCATTAACCCGCATCCTTAACCACTGAAATTCCCAAACATATTTTTGGCACGAAAAATGCATCCTACACCCCTGAAAGTTCAGAAAATGTTGGCAGCTCAAGAAAAGGCCTTAAAATGCATGTTAGGCCTTCAAAAATGTTGAAAACTTTGGAGGCCCAAAAAAAGGGTTTACAGGCATCCTAGACCCCCTAAAGTCCAGAAAATGTTGTTGGACCAAAAATGGTGTCAGAGAGCTCTGAATGTCCCAAAAACATCTGCAGCCTGAAAGGGGCATTAACCCGCATCCTAGACCTCTGAAATTCCTAAAAATATTTTGTGCACGAAAAATGCATCCTATACCCCTGAAACTCAGAATATGTTAGCAGCCCAAAGAAGGCCTTAAAATGCATTTTACGCCTACAAAAATTTAGAAAACTTTGGAGGCCCAAAAAAGGGGTTTACAGGCATCCTAGACCCCCTAAAGTCCAGAAAATGTTGTGGGACCAAAAATGGTGTCAGGGAGCTCTGAAAGGGGCATTAACCCGCATCCTAGACCACTGAAATTCACAAAAATATTTTTGGCACGAAAAATGCATCCTACACCCCTGAAAGTTCAGAAAATGTTGGCAGCTCAAGAAAAGGCCTTAAAATGCATGTTAGGCCTTCAAAAATGTTGAAAACTTTGGAGGCCCAAAAAAGGGGTTTACAGGCATCCTAGACCCCCTAAAGTCCAGAAAATGTTGTTGGACCAAAATCGGTGTCAGAGAGCTCTGAAAGGGGCATTAACCCGCATCCTTAACCACTGAAATTCCCAAACATATTTTTGGCACGTAAATGCATCCTACACCCCTGAAAGTTCAGAAAATGTTGGCAGCTCAAGAAAAGGCCTTAAAATGCATGTTAGGCCTTCAAAAATGTTGAAAACTTTGGAGGCCCAAAAAAAGGGTTTACAGGCATCCTAGACCCCCTAAAGTCCAGAAAATGTTGTTGGACCAAAAATGGTGTCAGAGAGCTCTGAATGTCCCAAAAACATCTGCAGCCTGAAAGGGGCATTAACCCGCATCCTAGACCTCTGAAATTCCAAAAAATATTTTGTGCACAAAAAATGTATCCTATACCCCTGAAACTCAGAATATGTTAGCAGCCCAAAGAAGGCCTTAAAATGCATTTTAGGCCTACAAAAATTTAGAAAACTTTGGAGGCCCAAAAAAGGCGTTTACAGGCATCCTAGACCCCCTAAAGTCCAGAAAATGTTGTGGGACTAAAAATGGTGTCAGAGAGCTCCGAATGTCCCAAAAACATGTGCAACCTGAAAGGGGCATTAACCCGCATCCTAGACCACTGAAATTCCCAAAATTATTTTGCCACTAAAAATGCATCCTACACCCCTGAACGTTCATAAAATGTTAGCAGCCCAAAAAAGGCATTAAAATGCATTTTAGGCCTGCAAAAATTTAGAGAACTTTGGAGGCCCAAAAAAGGGGTTTACAGGCATCCTAGACCCCCTAAAGTCCAGAAAATGTTGTTGGACCAAAAATGGTGTCAGAGAGTTCTGAATGTCCCAAAAACATCTGCAGCCTGAAAGGGGCATTAACCCGCATCCTAGACCTCTGAAATTCCTAAAAATATTTTGTGCACGAAAAATGCATCCTATACCCCTGAAACTCAGAATATGTTAGCAGCCCAAAGAAGGCCTTAAAATGCATTTTAGGCCTACAAAAATTTAGAAAACTTTGGAGGCCCAAAAAAGGCGTTTACAGGCATCCTAGACCCCCTAAAGTCCAGAAAATGTTGTGGGACTAAAAATGGTGTCAGAGAGCTCCGAATGTCCCAAAAACATGTGCAACCTGAAAGGGGCATTAACCCGCATCCTAGACCACTGAAATTCCCAAAATTATTTTGCCACTAAAAATGCATCCTACACCCCTGAACGTTCATAAAATGTTAGCAGCCCAAAAAAGGCATTAAAATGCATTTTAGGCCTGCAAAAATTTAGAAAACTTTGGAGGCCCAAAACAGGGGTTTACAGGCATCCTAGACCCCCTAAAGACCAGAAAATGTTGGTGGATCAAAAACGGTGTCAGAGAGCTCCGAATGTCCCAAAAACATGTGCAACCTGAAAGGGGCATTAACCCACATCCTAGACCTCTGAAATTCCCAAAAATATTTTGTGCACGAAAAATTCATACTACACCCTTGAAAGTTCAGAATATGTTAGCAGCCCAAAAAAGGCATTAAAATGCATTTTAGGCCTGCAAAAATTTAGAAAACTTTGGAGGCCCAAAAAGGGGTTTACAGGCATCCTAGACCCCCTAAAGTCCAGAAAATGTTGTTGGACCAAAAATGGTGTCAGAGAGCTCTGAAAGTCCCAAAAACATTTGCAGCCTGAAAGGGGCATTAACCCGCATCCTAGACCTCTGAAATTCCCAAAAATATTTTGTGCACAAAAAATGCATCCTATACCCCTGAAAGCTCAGAATATGTTAGCAGCCCAAAGAAGACCTTAAAATGCATTTTAGGGCTACAAACATTTAGAAAACTTTGGAGGCCCAAAAAAGGGGTTTACAGGCATCCTAGACCCCCTAAAGTCCAGAAAATGTTGTTGGACCAAAAATGGTGTCAGAGAGCTCTGAATGTCCCAAAAACATTTGCAGCCACTGAAATTCCCAAAAATATTTTTGGCACGAAAAATGCATCCTACACCCCTGAAAGTTGAGAAAATGTTGGCAGCTCAAGAAAAGGCCTTAAAGCACATGTTAGGCCTTCAAAAATGTTGAAAACTTTGGAGGCCCAAAAAAGGGGTTTACAGGCATCCTAGACCCCCTAAAGTCCAGAAAATGTTGTTGGACCAATATCGGTGTCAGAGAGCTATGAATGTCCCAAAAACATTTGCAGCCTGAAAGGGGCATTAACCCGCATCCTAGACCACTGAAATTTCCCAAAATATTTTTGGCATGAAAAATGCATGCTACACCCCTGAAAGTTCAGAAAACACCCCAGAAATATTGCCAGCTCAAAAAAGGCCTTAAAATGCATCTTAGGCCTGCAAAAATGTTGAAAACTTTGAAGACCCAAAAAAGGGGTTTACAGGTATCCTAGACCCCCTAAAGTCCAGAAAATGTTGTTGGACCAAAATCGGTGTCAGAGAGCTCTGAAAGGGGCATTAACCCGCATCCTTAACCACTGAAATTCCCAAACATATTTTTGGCACGAAAAATGCATCCTACACCCCTGAAAGTTCAGAAAATGTTGGCAGCTCAAGAAAAGGCCTTAAAATGCATGTTAGGCCTTCAAAAATGTTGAAAACTTTGGAGGCCCAAAAAAAGGGTTTACAGGCATCCTAGACCCCCTAAAGTCCAGAAAATGTTGTTGGACCAAAAATGGTGTCAGAGAGCTCTGAATGTCCCAAAAACATCTGCAGCCTGAAAGGGGCATTAACCCGCATCCTAGACCTCTGAAATTCCTAAAAATATTTTGTGCACGAAAAATGCATCCTATACCCCTGAAACTCAGAATATGTTAGCAGCCCAAAGAAGGCCTTAAAATGCATTTTACGCCTACAAAAATTTAGAAAACTTTGGAGGCCCAAAAAAGGGGTTTACAGGCATCCTAGACCCCCTAAAGTCCAGAAAATGTTGTGGGACCAAAAATGGTGTCAGGGAGCTCTGAAAGGGGCATTAACCCGCATCCTAGACCTCTGAAATTCCCAAAAATATTTTGTGCACGAAAAATGCATCCTATACCCCTGAAAGCTCAGAAAATGTTGGCAGCTCAAGAAAAGGCCTTAAAATGCATGTTAGGCCTTCAAAAATGTTGAAAACTTTGGAGGCCCAAAAAAGGCGTTTACAGGCATCCTAGACCCCCTAAAGTCCAGAAAATGTTGTTGGACCAAAAATGGTGTCAGAGAGCTCTGAATGTCCCAAAAACATTTGCAGCCACTTAAATTCCCAAAAATATTTTTGCCACTAAAAATGCATCCTACACCCCTGAACGTTCATAAAATGTTAGCAGCCCAAAAAAGTCATTAAAATGCATTTTAGGCCTGCAAAAATTTAGAAAACTTTGGGGGCCCAAAAAAGGGGTTTACAGGCATCCTAGACCCCCTAAAGTCCAGAAAATGTTGTTGGACCAAAAATGGTGTCAGAGAGTTCTGAATGTCCCAAAAACATCTGCAGCCTGAAAGGGGCATTAACCCGCATCCTAGACCTCTGAAATTCCTAAAAATATTTTGTGCACGAAAAATGCATCCTATACCCCTGAAACTCAGAATATGTTAGCAGCCCAAAGAAGGCCTTAAAATGCATTTTAGGCCTACAAAAATTTAGAAAACTTTGGAGGCCCAAAAACGGCGTTTACAGGCATCCTAGACCCCCTAAAGTCCAGAAAATGTTGTGGGACTAAAAATGGTGTCAGAGAGCTCCGAATGTCCCAAAAACATGTGCAACCTGAAAGGGGCATTAACCCGCATCCTAGACCACTGAAATTCCCAAAATTATTTTGCCACTAAAAATGCATCCTACACCCCTGAACGTTCATAAAATGTTAGCAGCCCAAAAAAGGCATTAAAATGCATTTTAGGCCTTCAAAAATGTTGAAAACTTTGGAGGCCCAAAAAAGGGGTTTACAGGCATCCTAGACCCCCTAAAGTCCAGAAAATGTTGTTGGACCAAAAATGGTGTCAGAGAGCTCTGAATGTCCCAAAAACATTTGCAGCCTGAAAGGGGCATTAACCCGCATCCTAGACCTCTGAAATTCCAAAAAATATTTTGTGCACAAAAAATGTATCCTATACCCCTGAAACTCAGAATATGTTAGCAGCCCAAAGAAGGCCTTAAAATGCATTTTAGGCCTACAAAAATTTAGAAAACTTTGGAGGCCCAAAAAAGGCGTTTACAGGCATCCTAGACCCCCTAAAGTCCAGAAAATGTTGTGGGACTAAAAATGGTGTCAGAGAGCTCCGAATGTCCCAAAAACATGTGCAACCTGAAAGGGGCATTAACCCGCATCCTAGACCACTGAAATTCCCAAAATTATTTTGCCACTAAAAATGCATCCTACACCCCTGAACGTTCATAAAATGTTAGCAGCCCAAAAAAGGCATTAAAATGCATTTTAGGCCTGCAAAAATTTAGAAAACTTTGGAGGCCCAAAAAAGGGGTTTACAGGCATCCTAGACCCCCTAAAGTCCAGAAAATGTTGTTGGACCAAAAATGGTGTCAGAGAGTTCTGAATGTCCCAAAAACATCTGCAGCCTGAAAGGGGCATTAACCCGCATCCTAGACCTCTGAAATTCCTAAAAATATTTTGTGCACGAAAAATGCATCCTATACCCCTGAAACTCAGAATATGTTAGCAGCCCAAAGAAGGCCTTAAAATGCATTTTAGGCCTACAAAAATTTAGAAAACTTTGGAGGCCCAAAAAAGGCGTTTACAGGCATCCTAGACCCCCTAAAGTCCAGAAAATGTTGTGGGACTAAAAATGGTGTCAGAGAGCTCCGAATGTCCCAAAAACATGTGCAACCTGAAAGGGGCATTAACCCGCATCCTAGACCACTGAAATTCCCAAAATTATTTTGCCACTAAAAATGCATCCTACACCCCTGAACGTTCATAAAATGTTAGCAGCCCAAAAAAGGCATTAAAATGCATTTTAGGCCTGCAAAAATTTAGAAAACTTTGGAGGCCCAAAAAAGGGGTTTACAGGCATCCTAGACCCCCTAAAGTCCAGAAAATGTTGTTGGACCAAAAATGGTGTCAGAGAGCTCTGAAAGTCCCAAAAACATTTGCAGCCTGAAAGGGGCATTAACCCGCATCCTAGACCTCTGAAATTCCCAAAAATATTTTGTGCACAAAAAATGCATCCTATACCCCTGAAAGCTCAGAATATGTTAGCAGCCCAAAGAAGACCTTAAAATGCATTTTAGGGCTACAAACATTTAGAAAACTTTGGAGGCCCAAAAAAGGGGTTTACAGGCATCCTAGACCCCCTAAAGTCCAGAAAATGTTGTTGGACCAAAAATGGTGTCAGAGAGCTCTGAATGTCCCAAAAACATTTGCAGCCACTGAAATTCCCAAAAATATTTTTGGCACGAAAAATGCATCCTACACCCCTGAAAGTTGAGAAAATGTTGGCAGCTCAAGAAAAGGCCTTAAAGCACATGTTAGGCCTTCAAAAATGTTGAAAACTTTGGAGGCCCAAAAAAGGGGTTTACAGGCATCCTAGACCCCCTAAAGTCCAGAAAATGTTGTTGGACCAATATCGGTGTCAGAGAGCTATGAATGTCCCAAAAACATTTGCAGCCTGAAAGGGGCATTAACCCGCATCCTAGACCACTGAAATTTCCCAAAATATTTTTGGCATGAAAAATGCATGCTACACCCCTGAAAGTTCAGAAAACACCCCAGAAATATTGCCAGCTCAAAAAAGGCCTTAAAATGCATCTTAGGCCTGCAAAAATGTTGAAAACTTTGAAGACCCAAAAAAGGGGTTTACAGGTATCCTAGACCCCCTAAAGTCCAGAAAATGTTGTTGGACCAAAATCGGTGTCAGAGAGCTCTGAATGTCCCAAAAACATTTGCAGCCACTGAAATTCCCAAAAATATTTTTGCCATGAAAAATGCATGCTACACCCCTGAAAGTTCAGAAAACACCCCAGAAATGTTGGCAGGTCAAAAAAGGCCTTGAAATGCATCTTAGGCCTTCAAAAATGTTGAAAACTTTGGAGGCCCAAAAAAGGGGTTTACAGGCATCCTAGACCCCCTAAAGTCCAGAAAATGTTGTTGGGCCAAAATCGGTGTCAGAGAGCTCTGATTGTCCCCAAAACATTTGCAGCCTGAAAGGGGCATTAACCCGCATCCTAGACCACTGAAATTCCCAAAAATATTTTTGGCATGAAAAATGCATCCTACACCCCTGCAAGTTCAGAAAATGTTGGTAACTCTAAAAAAGGCCTTAAAATGCATGTTAGGCCTTCAAAAATGTTGAAAACTTTGGAGGCCCAAAAAAGGGATTTACAGGCATCCTAGACCTCCTAAAGTCCAGAAACTGTTGTTGGACCAAAAATGGTGTCAGAGAGCTCTGAATGTCCCAAAAATATTTGCAGCCTGAAAGGGGCATTAACCCGCATCCTAGACCTCTGAAATTCCCAAAAATATTTTGTGCACGAAAAATGCATCCTATACCCCTGAAAGCTCAGAAAATGTTGGCAGCTCAAGAAAAGGCCTTAAAACGCATGTTAGGCCTTCAAAAATGTTGAAAACTTTGGAGACCCACAAAAGGGGTTTACAGGCATACTAGACCCCCTAAGGTCCAGAAAATGTTGTTGGATCAAAAACGGTGTCAGAGAGCTCTGAATGTCCCAAAAATATTTGCAGCCTGAAAGGGGCATTAACCCGCATCCTAGACCTCTGAAATTCCCAAAAATATTTTGTGCACGAAAAATGCATCCTATACCCCTGAAAGCTCAGAAAATGTTGGCAGCTCAAGAAAAGGCCTTAAAATGCATGTTAGGCCTTCAAAAATGTTGAAAACTTTGGAGGCCCAAAAAAGAGGTTTACAGGCATCCTAGACCCCCTAAAGTTTTGAAAATGTTGTTGGACCAAAAATGGTGTCAGAGAGCTCTGAATGTCCCAAAAACATTTGCAGCCTGAAAGGGGCATTAACCCGCATCATAGACCTCTGAAATTCCCAATAATATTTTGTGCACGAAAAATTCATACTACACCCCTGAAAGTTCAAAATATGTTAGCAGCCCAAAAAAGGCATTAAAATGCATTTTAGGCCTACAAAAATTTAGAAAACTTTGGAGGCCCAAAAAAGGGGTTTACAGGCATCCTAGACCCCCTAAAGTCCAGAAAATGTTGTTGGACCAAAAATGATGTCCGTGAGCTCTGAATGTCCCAAAAACATTTGCAGCCTGAAAGGGGCATTAACCCGCATCCTAGACCTCTGAAATTCCCAATAATATTTTGTGCACGAAAAATTCATACTACACCCCTGAAAGTTCAAAATATGTTAGCAGCCCAAAAAAGGAATTAAAATGCATTTTAGGCCTACAAAAATTTAGAAAACTTTGGAGGCCCAAAAAAGGCGTTTACAGGCATCCTAGACCCCCTAAAGTCCAGAAAATGTTGTTGGACCAAAAATGGTGTCAGAGAGCTCTGAATGTCCCAAAAACATTTGCAGCCACTTAAATTCCCAAAAGTATTTTTGGCACAAAAAATGCATCCTACACCCCTGAAAGTTGAGAAAACACCCCAGAAATGTTGCCAGCTCAAAAAAGGCCTTAAAATGCATCTTTGGCCTGCAAAAATGTTGAAAACTTTGGAGGCCCAAAAAAGGGGTTTACTGGCATCCTAGACCCCCTAAAGTCCAGAAAATGTTGTTGGACCAAAATCGGTGTCAGAGAGCTCTGAAAGGGGCATTAAACCACATCCTAGACCACTGAAATTCCCAAAAATATTTTTGGCACGAAAAATGCATCCTACACCCCTGAAAGTTCAGAAAATGTTGGCATCTCAAGAAAAGGCCTTAAAACGAATGTTAGGCCTTCAAAAATGTTGAAAACTTTGGAGGCCCAAAAAAGGGGTTTACAGGCATTCTAAACCCCCTAAGGTCCAGAAAATGTTGTTGGATCAAAAACGGTGTCAGAGAGCTCTGAATGTCCCAAAAACATTTGCAGCCTGAAAGGGGCATTAACCCGCATCCTAGACCACTGAAATTTCCCAAAATATTTTTGGCATGAAAAATGCATGCTACACCCCTGAAAGTTCAGAAAACACCCCAGAAATGTTGCCAGCTCAAAAAAGGCCTTAAAATGCATCTTAGGCCTGCAAAAATGTTGAAAACTTTGGAGGCCCAAAAAAGGGGTTTACTGGCATCCTAGACCCCCTAAAGTCTAGAAAATGTTGTTGGACCAAAATCGGTGTCAGAGAGCTCTGAAAGGGGCATTAAACCACATCCTAGACCACTGAAATTCCCAAAAATATTTTTGGCACTAAAAATACATCCTACACCCCTGAAAGTTCAGAAAATGTTTGCAGCTCAAGAAAAGGCCTTAAAATGCATGTTCGGCCTTCAAAAATGTTGAAAACTTTGGAGGCCCAAAAAAGGGGTTTACAGGCATCCTAGACCCCCTAAAGTCCAGAAAATGTTGTTGGACCAAAATCGGTGTCAGAGAGCTCTGAATGTCCCAAAAACATTTGCAGCCTGAAAGGGGCATTAACCCACATCCTAGACCACTGAAATGCCCAAAAATATTTTTGCCCTGAAAAATGCATCCTACACCCCTGCAAGTTCAGAAAATGTTGGCAACTCTAAAAAAGGCCTTAAAATGCATGTTAGGCCTTCAAAAACGTTGAAAACTTTGGAGGCCCAAAAAAGGGATTTACAGGCATCCTAGACCCCCTAACGTCCAGAAAATGTTGTTGGATCAAAAACGGTGTCAGAAAGCTCTGAATGTCCCAAAAACATTTGCACCCTGAAAGGGGCATTAACCCGCATTCTAGACCTCTGAAATTCCCAAAAATATTTTATGCACAGAAAATTCATACTACACCCCTGAAAATTCAGAATATGTTAGCAGCCCAAAAAAGGCATTAAAATGCATTTTAGGCCTGCAAAAAATTAGAAAACTTTGGAGGCCCAAAAAAGGGGTTTACAGGCATCTAGACCCCCTAAAGTCCAGAAAATGTTGTTGGACCAAAAATGGTGTCAGAGAGCTCTGAATGTCCCAAAAACATTTGCAGCCTGAAAGGGGCATTAACCCGCATCCTAGACCTCTGAAATTCCCAAAAATATTTTGTGCACGAAAAATGCATCCTATACCCCTGAAACTCAGAATATGTTAGCAGCCCAAAGAAGGCCTTAAAATGCATTTTAGGCCTAAAAAAATTTAGAAAAATTTGGAGGCCCAAAAAAAGGCGTTTACAGGCATCCTAGACCCCCTAAAGTCCAGAAAATGTTGTTGGACCAAAAATGGTGTCAGAGAGCTCTGAATGTCCCAAAAACATCTGCAGCCTGAAAGGGGCATTAACCCGCATCCTAGACCACTGAAATTTCCCAAAATATTTTTGCCATGAAAAATGCATGCTACACCCATGAAAGTTCAGAAAACACCCCAGAAATGTTGTGAGCTCAAAAAAGGCCTTAACATGCATCTTAGGTCTGCAAAAATGTTGAAAACTTTGGAGACCCAAAAAAGGGGTTTACAGGCATCCTAGACCCCCTAAAGTCCAGAAAATGTTGTTGGACCAAAAATGGTGTCAGAGAGCTCTGAATGTCCCAAAAATATTTGCAGCCTGAAAGGGGCATTAACCCGCATCCTAGACCTCTGAAATTCCCAAAAATATTTTTGCCACTAAAAATGCATCCTACACCCCTGAACGTTCATAAAATGTTAGCAGCCCAAAAAAGTCATTAAAATGCGTTTTAGGCCTGCAAAAATTTAGAAAACTTTGGAGGCCCAAAAAAGGGGTTTACAGGCATCCTAGACCCCCTAAAGTCCAGAAAATGTTGTTGGACCAAAAATGGTGTCAGAGAGTTCTGAATGTCCCAAAAACATCTGCAGCCTGAAAGGGGCATTAACCCGCATCCTAGACCTCTGAAATTCCTAAAAATATTTTGTGCACGAAAAATGCATCCTATACCCCTGAAACTCAGAATATGTTAGCAGCCCAAAGAAGGCCTTAAAATGCATTTTAGGCCTACAAAAATTTAGAAAACTTTGGAGGCCCAAAAAAGGCGTTTACAGGCATCCTAGACCCCCTAAAGTCCAGAAAATGTTGTGGGACTAAAAATGGTGTCAGAGAGCTCCGAATGTCCCAAAAACATGTGCAACCTGAAAGGGGCATTAACCCGCATCCTAGACCACTGAAATTCCCAAAATTATTTTGCCACTAAAAATGCATCCTACACCCCTGAACGTTCATAAAATGTTAGCAGCCCAAAAAAGGCATTAAAATGCATTTTAGGCCTTCAAAAATGTTGAAAACTTTGGAGGCCCAAAAAAGGGGTTTACAGGCATCCTAGACCCCCTAAAGTCCAGAAAATGTTGTTGGACCAAAAATGGTGTCAGAGAGCTCTGAATGTCCCAAAAACATTTGCAGCCTGAAAGGGGCATTAACCCGCATCCTAGACCTCTGAAATTCCAAAAAATATTTTGTGCACAAAAAATGTATCCTATACCCCTGAAACTCAGAATATGTTAGCAGCCCAAAGAAGGCCTTAAAATGCATTTTAGGCCTACAAAAATTTAGAAAACTTTGGAGGCCCAAAAAAGGCGTTTACAGGCATCCTAGACCCCCTAAAGTCCAGAAAATGTTGTGGGACTAAAAATGGTGTCAGAGAGCTCCGAATGTCCCAAAAACATGTGCAACCTGAAAGGGGCATTAACCCGCATCCTAGACCACTGAAATTCCCAAAATTATTTTGCCACTAAAAATGCATCCTACACCCCTGAACGTTCATAAAATGTTAGCAGCCCAAAAAAGGCATTAAAATGCATTTTAGGCCTGCAAAAATTTAGAAAACTTTGGAGGCCCAAAAAAGGGGTTTACAGGCATCCTAGACCCCCTAAAGTCCAGAAAATGTTGTTGGACCAAAAATGGTGTCAGAGAGTTCTGAATGTCCCAAAAACATCTGCAGCCTGAAAGGGGCATTAACCCGCATCCTAGACCTCTGAAATTCCTAAAAATATTTTGTGCACGAAAAATGCATCCTATACCCCTGAAACTCAGAATATGTTAGCAGCCCAAAGAAGGCCTTAAAATGCATTTTAGGCCTACAAAAATTTAGAAAACTTTGGAGGCCCAAAAAAGGCGTTTACAGGCATCCTAGACCCCCTAAAGTCCAGAAAATGTTGTGGGACTAAAAATGGTGTCAGAGAGCTCCGAATGTCCCAAAAACATGTGCAACCTGAAAGGGGCATTAACCCGCATCCTAGACCACTGAAATTCCCAAAATTATTTTGCCACTAAAAATGCATCCTACACCCCTGAACGTTCATAAAATGTTAGCAGCCCAAAAAAGGCATTAAAATGCATTTTAGGCCTGCAAAAATTTAGAAAACTTTGGAGACCCAAAAAAGGGGTTTACAGGCATCCTAGACCCCCTAAAGTCCAGAAAATGTTGTTGGACCAAAAATGGTGTCAGAGAGTTCTGAATGTCCCAAAAACATCTGCAGCCTGAAAGGGGCATTAACCCGCATCCTAGACCTCTGAAATTCCTAAAAATATTTTGTGCACGAAAAATGCATCCTATACCCCTGAAACTCAGAATATGTTAGCAGCCCAAAGAAGGCCTTAAAATGCATTTTAGGCCTACAAAAATTTAGAAAACTTTGGAGGCCCAAAAAAGGCGTTTACAGGCATCCTAGACCCCCTAAAGTCCAGAAAATGTTGTGGGACTAAAAATGGTGTCAGAGAGCTCTGAATGTCCCAAAAACATGTGCAACCTGAAAGGGGCATTAACCCGCATCCTAGACCACTGAAATTCCCAAAATTATTTTGCCACTAAAAATGCATCCTACACCCCTGAACGTTCATAAAATGTTAGCAGCCCAAAAAAGGCATTAAAATGCATTTTAGGCCTGCAAAAATTTAGAAAACTTTGGAGGCCCAAAACAGGGGTTTACAGGCATCCTAGACCCCCTAAAGACCAGAAAATGTTGGTGGATCAAAAACGGTGTCAGAGAGCTCCGAATGTCCCAAAAACATGTGCAACCTGAAAGGGGCATTAACCCACATCCTAGACCTCTGAAATTCCCAAAAATATTTTGTGCACGAAAAATTCATACTACACCCTTGAAAATTCAGAATATGTTAGCAGCCCAAAAAAGGCATTAAAATGCATTTTAGGCCTGCAAAAATTTAGAAAACTTTGGAGGCCCAAAAAGGGGTTTACAGGCATCCTAGACCCCCTAAAGTCCAGAAAATGTTGTTGGACCAATATCGGTGTCAGAGAGCTATGAATGTCCCAAAAACATTTGCAGCCTGAAAGGGGCATTAACCCGCATCCTAGACCACTGAAATTTCCCAAAATATTTTTGGCATGAAAAATGCATGCTACACCCCTGAAAGTTCAGAAAACACCCCAGAAATGTTGCCAGCTCAAAAAAGGCCTTAAAATGCATCTTAGGCCTGCAAAAATGTTGAAAACTTTGGAGGCCCAAAAAAGGGGTTTACTGGCATCCTAGACCCCCTAAAGTCCAGAAAATGTTGTTGGACCAAAATCGGTGTCAGAGAGCTCTGAAAGGGGCATTAAACCACATCCTAGACCACTGAAATTCCCAAAAATATTTTTGGCACTAAAAATACATCCTACACCCCTGAAAGTTCAGAAAATGTTTGCAGCTCAAGAAAAGGCCTTAAAATGCATGTTCGGCCTTCAAAAATGTTGAAAACTTTGGAGGCCCAAAAAAGGGGTTTACAGGCATCCTAGACCCCCTAAAGTCCAGAAAATGTTGTTGGACCAAAATCGGTGTCAGAGAGCTCTGAATGTCCCAAAAACATTTGCAGCCTGAAAGGGGCATTAACCCACATCCTAGACCACTGAAATGCCCAAAAATATTTTTGCCCTGAAAAATGCATCCTACACCCCTGCAAGTTCAGAAAATGTTGGCAACTCTAAAAAAGGCCTTAAAATGCATGTTAGGCCTTCAAAAACGTTGAAAACTTTGGAGGCCCAAAAAAAGGATTTACAGGCATCCTAGACCCCCTAACGTCCAGAAAATGTTGTTGGATCAAAAACGGTGTCAGAAAGCTCCGAATGTCCCAAAAACATTTGCACCCTGAAAGGGGCATTAACCCGCATTCTAGACCTCTGAAATTCCCAAAAATATTTTATGCACGGAAAATTCATACTACACCCCTGAAAATTCAGAATATGTTAGCAGCCCAAAAAAGGCATTAAAATGCATTTTAGGCCTGCAAAAAATTAGAAAACTTTGGAGGCCCAAAAAAGGGGTTTACAGGCATCTAGACCCCCTAAAGTCCAGAAAATGTTGTTGGACCAAAAATGGTGTCAGAGAGCTCTGAATGTCCCAAAAACATTTGCAGCCTGAAAGGGGCATTAACCCGCATCCTAGACCTCTGAAATTCCCAAAAATATTTTGTGCACGAAAAATGCATCCTATACCCCTGAAACTCAGAATATGTTAGCAGCCCAAAGAAGGCCTTAAAATGCATTTTAGGCCTAAAAAAATTTAGAAAAATTTGGAGGCCCAAAAAAGGCGTTTACAGGCATCCTAGACCCCCTAAAGTCCAGAAAATGTTGTTGGACCAAAAATGGTGTCAGAGAGCTCTGAATGTCCCAAAAACATCTGCAGCCTGAAAGGGGCATTAACCCGCATCCTAGACCACTGAAATTTCCCAAAATATTTTTGCCATGAAAAATGCATGCTACACCCATGAAAGTTCAGAAAACACCCCAGAAATGTTGTGAGCTCAAAAAAGGCCTTAACATGCATCTTAGGTCTGCAAAAATGTTGAAAACTTTGGAGACCCAAAAAAGGGGTTTACAGGCATCCTAGACCCCCTAAAGTCCAGAAAATGTTGTTGGACCAAAAATGGTGTCAGAGAGCTCTGAATGTCCCAAAAATATTTGCAGCCTGAAAGGGGCATTAACCCGCATCCTAGACCTCTGAAATTCCCAAAAATATTTTGTGCACGAAAAATGCATCCTATACCCCTGAAAGCTCAGAAAATGTTGGCAGCTCAAGAAAAGGCCTTAAAATGCATGTTAGGCCTTCAAAAATGTTGAAAACTTTGGAGGCCCAAAAAAGGCGTTTACAGGCATCCTAGACCCCCTAAAGTGCAGAAAATGTTGTTGGACCAAAAATGGTGTCAGAGAGCTCTGAATGTCCCAAAAACATTTGCAGCCACTTAAATTCCCAAAAATATTTTTGCCACTAAAAATGCATCCTACACCCCTGAACGTTCATAAAATGTTAGCAGCCCAAAAAAGTCATTAAAATGCATTTTAGGCCTGCAAAAATTTAGAAAACTTTGGAGGCCCAAAAAAGGGGTTTACAGGCATCCTAGACCCCCTAAAGTCCAGAAAATGTTGTTGGACCAAAAATGGTGTCAGAGAGTTCTGAATGTCCCAAAAACATCTGCAGCCTGAAAGGGGCATTAACCCGCATCCTAGACCTCTGAAATTCCTAAAAATATTTTGTGCACGAAAAATGCATCCTATACCCCTGAAACTCAGAATATGTTAGCAGCCCAAAGAAGGCCTTAAAATGCATTTTAGGCCTACAAAAATTTAGAAAACTTTGGAGGCCCAAAAAAGGCGTTTACAGGCATCCTAGACCCCCTAAAGTCCAGAAAATGTTGTGGGACTAAAAATGGTGTCAGAGAGCTCCGAATGTCCCAAAAACATGTGCAACCTGAAAGGGGCATTAACCCGCATCCTAGACCACTGAAATTCCCAAAATTATTTTGCCACTAAAAATGCATCCTACACCCCTGAACGTTCATAAAATGTTAGCAGCCCAAAAAAGGCATTAAAATGCATTTTAGGCCTTCAAAAATGTTGAAAACTTTGGAGGCCCAAAAAAGGGGTTTACAGGCATCCTAGACCCCCTAAAGTCCAGAAAATGTTGTTGGACCAAAAATGGTGTCAGAGAGCTCTGAATGTCCCAAAAACATTTGCAGCCTGAAAGGGGCATTAACCCGCATCCTAGACCTCTGAAATTCCAAAAAATATTTTGTGCACAAAAAATGTATCCTATACCCCTGAAACTCAGAATATGTTAGCAGCCCAAAGAAGGCCTTAAAATGCATTTTAGGCCTACAAAAATTTAGAAAACTTTGGAGGCCCAAAAAAGGCGTTTACAGGCATCCTAGACCCCCTAAAGTCCAGAAAATGTTGTGGGACTAAAAATGGTGTCAGAGAGCTCCGAATGTCCCAAAAACATGTGCAACCTGAAAGGGGCATTAACCCGCATCCTAGACCACTGAAATTCCCAAAATTATTTTGCCACTAAAAATGCATCCTACACCCCTGAACGTTCATAAAATGTTAGCAGCCCAAAAAAGGCATTAAAATGCATTTTAGGCCTGCAAAAATTTAGAAAACTTTGGAGACCCAAAAAAGGGGTTTACAGGCATCCTAGACCCCCTAAAGTCCAGAAAATGTTGTTGGACCAAAAATGGTGTCAGAGAGTTCTGAATGTCCCAAAAACATCTGCAGCCTGAAAGGGGCATTAACCCGCATCCTAGACCTCTGAAATTCCTAAAAATATTTTGTGCACGAAAAATGCATCCTATACCCCTGAAACTCAGAATATGTTAGCAGCCCAAAGAAGGCCTTAAAATGCATTTTAGGCCTACAAAAATTTAGAAAACTTTGGAGGCCCAAAAAAGGCGTTTACAGGCATCCTAGACCCCCTAAAGTCCAGAAAATGTTGTGGGACTAAAAATGGTGTCAGAGAGCTCCGAATGTCCCAAAAACATGTGCAACCTGAAAGGGGCATTAACCCGCATCCTAGACCACTGAAATTCCCAAAATTATTTTGCCACTAAAAATGCATCCTACACCCCTGAACGTTCATAAAATGTTAGCAGCCCAAAAAAGGCATTAAAATGCATTTTAGGCCTGCAAAAATTTAGAAAACTTTGGAGGCCCAAAAAAGGGGTTTACAGGCATCCTAGACCCCCTAAAGTCCAGAAAATGTTGTTGGATCAAAAACGGTGTCAGAGAGCTCCGAATGTCCCAAAAACATGTGCAACCTGAAAGGGGCATTAACCAACATCCTAGACCTCTGAAATTCCCAAAAATATTTTGTGCACGAAAAATTCATACTACACCCTTGAAAGTTCAGAATATGTTAGCAGCCCAAAAAAGGCATTAAAATGCATTTTAGGCCTGCAAAAATTTAGAAAACTTTGGAGGCCCAAAAAGGGGTTTACAGGCATCCTAGACCCCGTAAAGTCCAGAAAATGTTGTTGGACCAAAAATGGTGTCAGAGAGCTCTGAAAGTCCCAAAAACATTTGCAGCCTGAAAGGGGCATTAACCCGCATCCTAGACCTCTGAAATTCCCAAAAATATTTTGTGCACAAAAAATGCATCCTATACCCCTGAAAGCTCAGAATATGTTAGCAGCCCAAAGAAGACCTTAAAATGCATTTTAGGGCTACAAACATTTAGAAAACTTTGGAGGCCCAAAAAAGGGGTTTACAGGCATCCTAGACCCCCTAAAGTCCAGAAAATGTTGTTGGACCAAAAATGGTGTCAGAGAGCTCTGAATGTCCCAAAAACATTTGCAGCCACTGAAATTCCCAAAAATATTTTTGGCACGAAAAATGCATCCTACACCCCGGAAAGTTGAGAAAATGTTGGCAGCTCAAGAAAAGGCCTTAAAGCACATGTTAGGCCTTCAAAAATGTTGAAAACTTTGGAGGCCCAAAAAAGGGGTTTACAGGCATCCTAGACCCCCTAAAGTCCAGAAAATGTTGTTGGACCAATATCAGTGTCAGAGAGCTATGAATGTCCCAAAAACATTTGCAGCCTGAAAGGGGCATTAACCCGCATCCTAGACCACTGAAATTTCCCAAAATATTTTTGGCATGAAAAATGCATGCTACACCCCTGAAAGTTCAGAAAACACCCCAGAAATATTGCCAGCTCAAAAAAGGCCTTAAAATGCATCTTAGGCCTGCAAAAATGTTGAAAACTTTGAAGACCCAAAAAAGGGGTTTACAGGTATCCTAGACCCCCTAAAGTCCAGAAAATGTTGTTGGACCAAAATCGGTGTCAGAGAGCTCTGAATGTCCCAAAAACATTTGCAGCCACTGAAATTCCCAAAAATATTTTTGCCATGAAAAATGCATGCTACACCCCTGAAAGTTCAGAAAACACCCCAGAAATGTTGGCAGGTCAAAAAAGGCCTTGAAATGCATCTTAGGCCTTCAAAAATGTTGAAAACTTTGGAGGCCCAAAAAAGGGGTTTACAGGCATCCTAGACCCCCTAAAGTCCAGAAAATGTTGTTGGGCCAAAATCGGTGTCAGAGAGCTCTGATTGTCCCCAAAACATTTGCAGCCTGAAAGGGGCATTAACCCGCATCCTAGACCACTGAAATTCCCAAAAATATTTTTGGCATGAAAAATGCATCCTACACCCCTGCAAGTTCAGAAAATGTTGGTAACTCTAAAAAAGACCTTAAAATGCATGTTAGGCCTTCAAAAATGTTGAAAACTTTGGAGGCCCAAAAAAGGGATTTACAGGCATCCTAGACCTCCTAAAGTCCAGAAACTGTTGTTGGATCAAAAATGGTGTCAGAGAGCTCTGAATGTCCCAAAAATATTTGCAGCCTGAAAGGGGCATTAACCCGCATCCTAGACCTCTGAAATTCCCAAAAATATTTTGTGCACGAAAAATGCATCCTATACCCCTGAAAGCTCAGAAAATGTTGGCAGCTCAAGAAAAGGCCTTAAAACGCATGTTAGGCCTTCAAAAATGTTGAAAACTTTGGAGACCCACAAAAGGGGTTTACCGGCATACTAGACCCCCTAAGGTCCAGAAAATGTTGTTGGATCAAAAACGGTGTCAGAGAGCTCTGAATGTCCCAAAAATATTTGCAGCCTGAAAGGGGCATTAACCCGCATCCTAGACCTCTGAAATTCCCAAAAATATTTTGTGCACGAAAAATGGATCCTATACCCCTGAAAGCTCAGAAAATGTTGGCAGCTCAAGAAAAGGCCTTAAAATGCATGTTAGGCCTTCAAAAATGTTGAAAACTTTGGAGGCCCAAAAAAGAGGTTTACAGGCATCCTAGACCCCCTAAAGTTTTGAAAATGTTGTTGGACCAAAAATGGTGTCAGAGAGCTCTGAATGTCCCAAAAACATTTGCAGCCTGAAAGGGGCATTAACCCGCATCATAGACCTCTGAAATTCCCAATAATATTTTGTGCACGAAAAATTCATACTACACCCCTGAAAGTTCAAAATATGTTAGCAGCCCAAAAAAGGCATTAAAATGCATTTTAGGCCTACAAAAATTTAGAAAACTTTGGAGGCCCAAAAAAGGGGTTTACAGGCATCCTAGACCCCCTAAAGTCCAGAAAATGTTGTTGGACCAAAAATGATGTCCGTGAGCTCTGAATGTCCCAAAAACATTTGCAGCCTGAAAGGGGCATTAACCCGCATCCTAGACCTCTGAAATTCCCAATAATATTTTGTGCACGAAAAATTCATACTACACCCCTGAAAGTTCAAAATATGTTAGCAGCCCAAAAAAGGAATTAAAATGCATTTTAGGCCTACAAAAATTTAGAAAACTTTGGAGGCCCAAAAAAGGCGTTTACAGGCATCCTAGACCCCCTAAAGTCCAGAAAATGTTGTTGGACCAAAAATGGTGTCAGAGAGCTCTGAATGTCCCAAAAACATTTGCAGCCACTTAAATTCCCAAAAGTATTTTTGGCACAAAAAATGCATCCTACACCCCTGAAAGTTGAGAAAACACCCCAGAAATGTTGCCAGCTCAAAAAAGGCCTTAAAATGCATCTTAGGCCTGCAAAAATGTTGAAAACTTTGGAGGCCCAAAAAAGGGGTTTACAGGCATCCTAGACCCCCTAAAGTCCAGAAAATGTTGTTGGACCAATATCAGTGTCAGAGAGCTATGAATGTCCCAAAAACATTTGCAGCCTGAAAGGGGCATTAACCCGCATCCTAGACCACTGAAATTTCCCAAAATATTTTTGGCATGAAAAATGCATGCTACACCCCTGAAAGTTCAGAAAACACCCCAGAAATATTGCCAGCTCAAAAAAGGCCTTAAAATGCATCTTAGGCCTGCAAAAATGTTGAAAACTTTGAAGACCCAAAAAAGGGGTTTACAGGTATCCTAGACCCCCTAAAGTCCAGAAAATGTTGTTGGACCAAAATCGGTGTCAGAGAGCTCTGAATGTCCCAAAAACATTTGCAGCCACTGAAATTCCCAAAAATATTTTTGCCATGAAAAATGCATGCTACACCCCTGAAAGTTCAGAAAACACCCCAGAAATGTTGGCAGGTCAAAAAAGGCCTTGAAATGCATCTTAGGCCTTCAAAAATGTTGAAAACTTTGGAGGCCCAAAAAAGGGGTTTACAGGCATCCTAGACCCCCTAAAGTCCAGAAAATGTTGTTGGGCCAAAATCGGTGTCAGAGAGCTCTGATTGTCCCCAAAACATTTGCAGCCTGAAAGGGGCATTAACCCGCATCCTAGACCACTGAAATTCCCAAAAATATTTTTGGCATGAAAAATGCATCCTACACCCCTGCAAGTTCAGAAAATGTTGGTAACTCTAAAAAAGACCTTAAAATGCATGTTAGGCCTTCAAAAATGTTGAAAACTTTGGAGGCCCAAAAAAGGGATTTACAGGCATCCTAGACCTCCTAAAGTCCAGAAACTGTTGTTGGACCAAAAATGGTGTCAGAGAGCTCTGAATGTCCCAAAAATATTTGCAGCCTGAAAGGGGCATTAACCCGCATCCTAGACCTCTGAAATTCCCAAAAATATTTTGTGCACGAAAAATGCATCCTATACCCCTGAAAGCTCAGAAAATGTTGGCAGCTCAAGAAAAGGCCTTAAAACGCATGTTAGGCCTTCAAAAATGTTGAAAACTTTGGAGACCCACAAAAGGGGTTTACAGGCATACTAGACCCCCTAAGGTCCAGAAAATGTTGTTGGATCAAAAACGGTGTCAGAGAGCTCTGAATGTCCCAAAAATATTTGCAGCCTGAAAGGGGCATTAACCCGCATCCTAGACCTCTGAAATTCCCAAAAATATTTTGTGCACGAAAAATGCATCCTATACCCCTGAAAGCTCAGAAAATGTTGGCAGCTCAAGAAAAGGCCTTAAAATGCATGTTAGGCCTTCAAAAATGTTGAAAACTTTGGAGGCCCAAAAAAGAGGTTTACAGGCATCCTAGACCCCCTAAAGTTTTGAAAATGTTGTTGGACCAAAAATGGTGTCAGAGAGCTCTGAATGTCCCAAAAACATTTGCAGCCTGAAAGGGGCATTAACCCGCATCATAGACCTCTGAAATTCCCAATAATATTTTGTGCACGAAAAATTCATACTACACCCCTGAAAGTTCAAAATATGTTAGCAGCCCAAAAAAGGCATTAAAATGCATTTTAGGCCTACAAAAATTTAGAAAACTTTGGAGGCCCAAAAAAGGGGTTTACAGGCATCCTAGACCCCCTAAAGTCCAGAAAATGTTGTTGGACCAAAAATGATGTCCGTGAGCTCTGAATGTCCCAAAAACATTTGCAGCCTGAAAGGGGCATTAACCCGCATCCTAGACCTCTGAAATTCCCAATAATATTTTGTGCACGAAAAATTCATACTACACCCCTGAAAGTTCAAAATATGTTAGCAGCCCAAAAAAGGAATTAAAATGCATTTTAGGCCTACAAAAATTTAGAAAACTTTGGAGGCCCAAAAAAGGCGTTTACAGGCATCCTAGACCCCCTAAAGTCCAGAAAATGTTGTTGGACCAAAAATGGTGTCAGAGAGCTCTGAATGTCCCAAAAACATTTGCAGCCACTTAAATTCCCAAAAGTATTTTTGGCACAAAAAATGCATCCTACACCCCTGAAAGTTGAGAAAACACCCCAGAAATGTTGCCAGCTCAAAAAAGGCCTTAAAATGCATCTTAGGCCTGCAAAAATGTTGAAAACTTTGGAGGCCCAAAAAAGGGGTTTACTGGCATCCTAGACCCCCTAAAGTCCAGAAAATGTTGTTGGACCAAAATCGGTGTCAGAGAGCTCTGAAAGAGGCATTAAACCACATCCTAGACCACTGAAATTCCCAAAAATATTTTTGGCACGAAAAATGCATCCTACACCCCTGAAAGTTCAGAAAATGTTGGCATCTCAAGAAAAGGCCTTAAAACGAATGTTAGGCCTTCAAAAATGTTGAAAACTTTGGAGGCCCAAAAAAGGGGTTTACAGGCATTCTAAACCCCCTAAGGTCCAGAAAATGTTGTTGGATCAAAAACGGTGTCAGAGAGCTCTGAATGTCCCAAAAACATGTGCAGCCTGAAAGGGGCATTAACCCGCATCCTAGACCACTGAAATTTCCCAAAATATTTTTGGCATGAAAAATGCATGCTACACCCCTGAAAGTTCAGAAAACACCCCAGAAATGTTGCCGGCTCAAAAAAGGCCTTAAAATGCATCTTAGGCCTGCAAAAATGTTGAAAACTTTGGAGGCCCAAAAAAGGGGTTTACTGGCATCCTAGACCCCCTAAAGTCCAGAAAATGTTGTTGGACCAAAATCGGTGTCAGAGAGCTCTGAAAGGGGCATTAAACCACATCCTAGACCACTGAAATTCCCAAAAATATTTTTGGCACTAAAAATACATCCTACACCCCTGAAAGTTCAGAAAATGTTTGCAGCTCAAGAAAAGGCCTTAAAATGCATGTTCGGCCTTCAAAAATGTTGAAAACTTTGGAGGCCCAAAAAAGGGGTTTACAGGCATCCTAGACCCCCTAAAGTCCAGAAAATGTTGTTGGACCAAAATCGGTGTCAGAGAGCTCTGAATGTCCCAAAAACATTTGCAGCCTGAAAGGGGCATTAACCCACATCCTAGACCACTGAAATGCCCAAAAATATTTTTGCCCTGAAAAATGCATCCTACACCCCTGCAAGTTCAGAAAATGTTGGCAACTCTAAAAAAGGCCTTAAAATGCATGTTAGGCCTTCAAAAACGTTGAAAACTTTGGAGGCCCAAAAAAGGGATTTACAGGCATCCTAGACCCCCTAACGTCCAGAAAATGTTGTTGGATCAAAAACGGTGTCAGAAAGCTCTGAATGTCCCAAAAACATTTGCACCCTGAAAGGGGCATTAACCCGCATTCTAGACCTCTGAAATTCCCAAAAATATTTTATGCACGGAAAATTCATACTACACCCCTGAAAATTCAGAATATGTTAGCAGCCCAAAAAAGGCATTAAAATGCATTTTAGGCCTGCAAAAAATTAGAAAACTTTGGAGGCCCAAAAAAGGGGTTTACAGGCATCTAGACCCCCTAAAGTCCAGAAAATGTTGTTGGACCAAAAATGGTGTCAGAGAGCTCTGAATGTCCCAAAAACATTTGCAGCCTGAAAGGGGCATTAACCCGCATCCTAGACCTCTGAAATTCCCAAAAATATTTTGTGCACGAAAAATGCATCCTATACCCCTGAAACTCAGAATATGTTAGCAGCCCAAAGAAGGCCTTAAAATGCATTTTAGGCCTAAAAAAATTTAGAAAAATTTGGAGGCCCAAAAAAGGCGTTTACAGGCATCCTAGACCCCCTAAAGTCCAGAAAATGTTGTTGGACCAAAAATGGTGTCAGAGAGCTCTGAATGTCCCAAAAACATCTGCAGCCTGAAAGGGGCATTAACCCGCATCCTAGACCACTGAAATTTCCCAAAATATTTTTGCCATGAAAAATGCATGCTACACCCATGAAAGTTCAGAAAACACCCCAGAAATGTTGTGAGCTCAAAAAAGGCCTTAACATGCATCTTAGGTCTGCAAAAATGTTGAAAACTTTGGAGACCCAAAAAAGGGGTTTACAGGCATCCTAGACCCCCTAAAGTCCAGAAAATGTTGTTGGACCAAAAATGGTGTCAGAGAGCTCTGAATGTCCCAAAAATATTTGCAGCCTGAAAGGGGCATTAACCCGCATCCTAGACCTCTGAAATTCCCAAAAATATTTTGTGCACGAAAAATGCATCCTATACCCCTGAAAGCTCAGAAAATGTTGGCAGCTCAAGAAAAGGCCTTAAAATGCATGTTAGGCCTTCAAAAATGTTGAAAACTTTGGAGGCCCAAAAAAGGCGTTTACAGGCATCCTAGACCCCCTAAAGTCCAGAAAATGTTGTTGGACCAAAAATGGTGTCAGAGAGCTCTGAATGTCCCAAAAACATTTGCAGCCACTTAAATTCCCAAAAATATTTTTGCCACTAAAAATGCATCCTACACCCCTGAACGTTCATAAAATGTTAGCAGCCCAAAAAAGTCATTAAAATGCATTTTAGGCCTGCAAAAATTTAGAAAACTTTGGAGGCCCAAAAAAGGGGTTTACAGGCATCCTAGACCCCCTAAAGTCCAGAAAATGTTGTTGGACCAAAAATGGTGTCAGAGAGTTCTGAATGTCCCAAAAACATCTGCAGCCTGAAAGGGGCATTAACCCGCATCCTAGACCTCTGAAATTCCTAAAAATATTTTGTGCACGAAAAATGCATCCTATACCCCTGAAACTCAGAATATGTTAGCAGCCCAAAGAAGGCCTTAAAATGCATTTTAGGCCTACAAAAATTTAGAAAACTTTGGAGGCCCAAAAAAGGCGTTTACAGGCATCCTAGACCCCCTAAAGTCCAGAAAATGTTGTGGGACTAAAAATGGTGTCAGAGAGCTCCGAATGTCCCAAAAACATGTGCAACCTGAAAGGGGCATTAACCCGCATCC
This sequence comes from Ambystoma mexicanum, assembly GCF_040938575.1. Lineage (NCBI taxonomy): Eukaryota > Metazoa > Chordata > Amphibia > Caudata > Ambystomatidae > Ambystoma > Ambystoma mexicanum. The sequence goes on along the minus strand of NC_090931.1, from coordinate 318,722,027 downwards.
TAGACCACTGAAATTCCCAAAATTATTTTGCCACTAAAAATGCATCCTACACCCCTGAACGTTCATAAAATGTTAGCAGCCCAAAAAAGGCATTAAAATGCATTTTAGGCCTTCAAAAATGTTGAAAACTTTGGAGGCCCAAAAAAGGGGTTTACAGGCATCCTAGACCCCCTAAAGTCCAGAAAATGTTGTTGGACCAAAAATGGTGTCAGAGAGCTCTGAATGTCCCAAAAACATTTGCAGCCTGAAAGGGGCATTAACCCGCATCCTAGACCTCTGAAATTCCAAAAAATATTTTGTGCACAAAAAATGTATCCTATACCCCTGAAACTCAGAATATGTTAGCAGCCCAAAGAAGGCCTTAAAATGCATTTTAGGCCTACAAAAATTTAGAAAACTTTGGAGGCCCAAAAAAGGCGTTTACAGGCATCCTAGACCCCCTAAAGTCCAGAAAATGTTGTGGGACTAAAAATGGTGTCAGAGAGCTCCGAATGTCCCAAAAACATGTGCAACCTGAAAGGGGCATTAACCCGCATCCTAGACCACTGAAATTCCCAAAATTATTTTGCCACTAAAAATGCATCCTACACCCCTGAACGTTCATAAAATGTTAGCAGCCCAAAAAAGGCATTAAAATGCATTTTAGGCCTGCAAAAATTTAGAAAACTTTGGAGGCCCAAAAAAGGGGTTTACAGGCATCCTAGACCCCCTAAAGTCCAGAAAATGTTGTTGGACCAAAAATGGTGTCAGAGAGTTCTGAATGTCCCAAAAACATCTGCAGCCACTGAAATTCCCAAAAATATTTTTGGCACGAAAAATGCATCCTACACCCCTGAAAGTTGAGAAAATGTTGGCAGCTCAAGAAAAGGCCTTAAAGCACATGTTAGGCCTTCAAAAATGTTGAAAACTTTGGAGGCCCAAAAAAGGGGTTTACAGGCATCCTAGACCCCCTAAAGTCCAGAAAATGTTGTTGGACCAATATCGGTGTCAGAGAGCTATGAATGTCCCAAAAACATTTGCAGCCTGAAAGGGGCATTAACCCGCATCCTAGACCACTGAAATTTCCCAAAATATTTTTGGCATGAAAAATGCATGCTACACCCCTGAAAGTTCAGAAAACACCCCAGAAATATTGCCAGCTCAAAAAAGGCCTTAAAATGCATCTTAGGCCTGCAAAAATGTTGAAAACTTTGAAGACCCAAAAAAGGGGTTTACAGGTATCCTAGACCCCCTAAAGTCCAGAAAATGTTGTTGGACCAAAATCGGTGTCAGAGAGCTCTGAAAGGGGCATTAACCCGCATCCTTAACCACTGAAATTCCCAAACATATTTTTGGCACGAAAAATGCATCCTACACCCCTGAAAGTTCAGAAAATGTTGGCAGCTCAAGAAAAGGCCTTAAAATGCATGTTAGGCCTTCAAAAATGTTGAAAACTTTGGAGGCCCAAAAAAAGGGTTTACAGGCATCCTAGACCCCCTAAAGTCCAGAAAATGTTGTTGGACCAAAAATGGTGTCAGAGAGCTCTGAATGTCCCAAAAACATCTGCAGCCTGAAAGGGGCATTAACCCGCATCCTAGACCTCTGAAATTCCTAAAAATATTTTGTGCACGAAAAATGCATCCTATACCCCTGAAACTCAGAATATGTTAGCAGCCCAAAGAAGGCCTTAAAATGCATTTTACGCCTACAAAAATTTAGAAAACTTTGGAGGCCCAAAAAAGGGGTTTACAGGCATCCTAGACCCCCTAAAGTCCAGAAAATGTTGTGGGACCAAAAATGGTGTCAGGGAGCTCTGAAAGGGGCATTAACCCGCATCCTAGACCACTGAAATTCACAAAAATATTTTTGGCACGAAAAATGCATCCTACACCCCTGAAAGTTCAGAAAATGTTGGCAGCTCAAGAAAAGGCCTTAAAATGCATGTTAGGCCTTCAAAAATGTTGAAAACTTTGGAGGCCCAAAAAAGGGGTTTACAGGCATCCTAGACCCCCTAAAGTCCAGAAAATGTTGTTGGACCAAAATCGGTGTCAGAGAGCTCTGAAAGGGGCATTAACCCGCATCCTTAACCACTGAAATTCCCAAACATATTTTTGGCACGTAAATGCATCCTACACCCCTGAAAGTTCAGAAAATGTTGGCAGCTCAAGAAAAGGCCTTAAAATGCATGTTAGGCCTTCAAAAATGTTGAAAACTTTGGAGGCCCAAAAAAAGGGTTTACAGGCATCCTAGACCCCCTAAAGTCCAGAAAATGTTGTTGGACCAAAAATGGTGTCAGAGAGCTCTGAATGTCCCAAAAACATCTGCAGCCTGAAAGGGGCATTAACCCGCATCCTAGACCTCTGAAATTCCAAAAAATATTTTGTGCACAAAAAATGTATCCTATACCCCTGAAACTCAGAATATGTTAGCAGCCCAAAGAAGGCCTTAAAATGCATTTTAGGCCTACAAAAATTTAGAAAACTTTGGAGGCCCAAAAAAGGCGTTTACAGGCATCCTAGACCCCCTAAAGTCCAGAAAATGTTGTGGGACTAAAAATGGTGTCAGAGAGCTCCGAATGTCCCAAAAACATGTGCAACCTGAAAGGGGCATTAACCCGCATCCTAGACCACTGAAATTCCCAAAATTATTTTGCCACTAAAAATGCATCCTACACCCCTGAACGTTCATAAAATGTTAGCAGCCCAAAAAAGGCATTAAAATGCATTTTAGGCCTGCAAAAATTTAGAGAACTTTGGAGGCCCAAAAAAGGGGTTTACAGGCATCCTAGACCCCCTAAAGTCCAGAAAATGTTGTTGGACCAAAAATGGTGTCAGAGAGTTCTGAATGTCCCAAAAACATCTGCAGCCTGAAAGGGGCATTAACCCGCATCCTAGACCTCTGAAATTCCTAAAAATATTTTGTGCACGAAAAATGCATCCTATACCCCTGAAACTCAGAATATGTTAGCAGCCCAAAGAAGGCCTTAAAATGCATTTTAGGCCTACAAAAATTTAGAAAACTTTGGAGGCCCAAAAAAGGCGTTTACAGGCATCCTAGACCCCCTAAAGTCCAGAAAATGTTGTGGGACTAAAAATGGTGTCAGAGAGCTCCGAATGTCCCAAAAACATGTGCAACCTGAAAGGGGCATTAACCCGCATCCTAGACCACTGAAATTCCCAAAATTATTTTGCCACTAAAAATGCATCCTACACCCCTGAACGTTCATAAAATGTTAGCAGCCCAAAAAAGGCATTAAAATGCATTTTAGGCCTGCAAAAATTTAGAAAACTTTGGAGGCCCAAAACAGGGGTTTACAGGCATCCTAGACCCCCTAAAGACCAGAAAATGTTGGTGGATCAAAAACGGTGTCAGAGAGCTCCGAATGTCCCAAAAACATGTGCAACCTGAAAGGGGCATTAACCCACATCCTAGACCTCTGAAATTCCCAAAAATATTTTGTGCACGAAAAATTCATACTACACCCTTGAAAGTTCAGAATATGTTAGCAGCCCAAAAAAGGCATTAAAATGCATTTTAGGCCTGCAAAAATTTAGAAAACTTTGGAGGCCCAAAAAGGGGTTTACAGGCATCCTAGACCCCCTAAAGTCCAGAAAATGTTGTTGGACCAAAAATGGTGTCAGAGAGCTCTGAAAGTCCCAAAAACATTTGCAGCCTGAAAGGGGCATTAACCCGCATCCTAGACCTCTGAAATTCCCAAAAATATTTTGTGCACAAAAAATGCATCCTATACCCCTGAAAGCTCAGAATATGTTAGCAGCCCAAAGAAGACCTTAAAATGCATTTTAGGGCTACAAACATTTAGAAAACTTTGGAGGCCCAAAAAAGGGGTTTACAGGCATCCTAGACCCCCTAAAGTCCAGAAAATGTTGTTGGACCAAAAATGGTGTCAGAGAGCTCTGAATGTCCCAAAAACATTTGCAGCCACTGAAATTCCCAAAAATATTTTTGGCACGAAAAATGCATCCTACACCCCTGAAAGTTGAGAAAATGTTGGCAGCTCAAGAAAAGGCCTTAAAGCACATGTTAGGCCTTCAAAAATGTTGAAAACTTTGGAGGCCCAAAAAAGGGGTTTACAGGCATCCTAGACCCCCTAAAGTCCAGAAAATGTTGTTGGACCAATATCGGTGTCAGAGAGCTATGAATGTCCCAAAAACATTTGCAGCCTGAAAGGGGCATTAACCCGCATCCTAGACCACTGAAATTTCCCAAAATATTTTTGGCATGAAAAATGCATGCTACACCCCTGAAAGTTCAGAAAACACCCCAGAAATATTGCCAGCTCAAAAAAGGCCTTAAAATGCATCTTAGGCCTGCAAAAATGTTGAAAACTTTGAAGACCCAAAAAAGGGGTTTACAGGTATCCTAGACCCCCTAAAGTCCAGAAAATGTTGTTGGACCAAAATCGGTGTCAGAGAGCTCTGAAAGGGGCATTAACCCGCATCCTTAACCACTGAAATTCCCAAACATATTTTTGGCACGAAAAATGCATCCTACACCCCTGAAAGTTCAGAAAATGTTGGCAGCTCAAGAAAAGGCCTTAAAATGCATGTTAGGCCTTCAAAAATGTTGAAAACTTTGGAGGCCCAAAAAAAGGGTTTACAGGCATCCTAGACCCCCTAAAGTCCAGAAAATGTTGTTGGACCAAAAATGGTGTCAGAGAGCTCTGAATGTCCCAAAAACATCTGCAGCCTGAAAGGGGCATTAACCCGCATCCTAGACCTCTGAAATTCCTAAAAATATTTTGTGCACGAAAAATGCATCCTATACCCCTGAAACTCAGAATATGTTAGCAGCCCAAAGAAGGCCTTAAAATGCATTTTACGCCTACAAAAATTTAGAAAACTTTGGAGGCCCAAAAAAGGGGTTTACAGGCATCCTAGACCCCCTAAAGTCCAGAAAATGTTGTGGGACCAAAAATGGTGTCAGGGAGCTCTGAAAGGGGCATTAACCCGCATCCTAGACCTCTGAAATTCCCAAAAATATTTTGTGCACGAAAAATGCATCCTATACCCCTGAAAGCTCAGAAAATGTTGGCAGCTCAAGAAAAGGCCTTAAAATGCATGTTAGGCCTTCAAAAATGTTGAAAACTTTGGAGGCCCAAAAAAGGCGTTTACAGGCATCCTAGACCCCCTAAAGTCCAGAAAATGTTGTTGGACCAAAAATGGTGTCAGAGAGCTCTGAATGTCCCAAAAACATTTGCAGCCACTTAAATTCCCAAAAATATTTTTGCCACTAAAAATGCATCCTACACCCCTGAACGTTCATAAAATGTTAGCAGCCCAAAAAAGTCATTAAAATGCATTTTAGGCCTGCAAAAATTTAGAAAACTTTGGGGGCCCAAAAAAGGGGTTTACAGGCATCCTAGACCCCCTAAAGTCCAGAAAATGTTGTTGGACCAAAAATGGTGTCAGAGAGTTCTGAATGTCCCAAAAACATCTGCAGCCTGAAAGGGGCATTAACCCGCATCCTAGACCTCTGAAATTCCTAAAAATATTTTGTGCACGAAAAATGCATCCTATACCCCTGAAACTCAGAATATGTTAGCAGCCCAAAGAAGGCCTTAAAATGCATTTTAGGCCTACAAAAATTTAGAAAACTTTGGAGGCCCAAAAACGGCGTTTACAGGCATCCTAGACCCCCTAAAGTCCAGAAAATGTTGTGGGACTAAAAATGGTGTCAGAGAGCTCCGAATGTCCCAAAAACATGTGCAACCTGAAAGGGGCATTAACCCGCATCCTAGACCACTGAAATTCCCAAAATTATTTTGCCACTAAAAATGCATCCTACACCCCTGAACGTTCATAAAATGTTAGCAGCCCAAAAAAGGCATTAAAATGCATTTTAGGCCTTCAAAAATGTTGAAAACTTTGGAGGCCCAAAAAAGGGGTTTACAGGCATCCTAGACCCCCTAAAGTCCAGAAAATGTTGTTGGACCAAAAATGGTGTCAGAGAGCTCTGAATGTCCCAAAAACATTTGCAGCCTGAAAGGGGCATTAACCCGCATCCTAGACCTCTGAAATTCCAAAAAATATTTTGTGCACAAAAAATGTATCCTATACCCCTGAAACTCAGAATATGTTAGCAGCCCAAAGAAGGCCTTAAAATGCATTTTAGGCCTACAAAAATTTAGAAAACTTTGGAGGCCCAAAAAAGGCGTTTACAGGCATCCTAGACCCCCTAAAGTCCAGAAAATGTTGTGGGACTAAAAATGGTGTCAGAGAGCTCCGAATGTCCCAAAAACATGTGCAACCTGAAAGGGGCATTAACCCGCATCCTAGACCACTGAAATTCCCAAAATTATTTTGCCACTAAAAATGCATCCTACACCCCTGAACGTTCATAAAATGTTAGCAGCCCAAAAAAGGCATTAAAATGCATTTTAGGCCTGCAAAAATTTAGAAAACTTTGGAGGCCCAAAAAAGGGGTTTACAGGCATCCTAGACCCCCTAAAGTCCAGAAAATGTTGTTGGACCAAAAATGGTGTCAGAGAGTTCTGAATGTCCCAAAAACATCTGCAGCCTGAAAGGGGCATTAACCCGCATCCTAGACCTCTGAAATTCCTAAAAATATTTTGTGCACGAAAAATGCATCCTATACCCCTGAAACTCAGAATATGTTAGCAGCCCAAAGAAGGCCTTAAAATGCATTTTAGGCCTACAAAAATTTAGAAAACTTTGGAGGCCCAAAAAAGGCGTTTACAGGCATCCTAGACCCCCTAAAGTCCAGAAAATGTTGTGGGACTAAAAATGGTGTCAGAGAGCTCCGAATGTCCCAAAAACATGTGCAACCTGAAAGGGGCATTAACCCGCATCCTAGACCACTGAAATTCCCAAAATTATTTTGCCACTAAAAATGCATCCTACACCCCTGAACGTTCATAAAATGTTAGCAGCCCAAAAAAGGCATTAAAATGCATTTTAGGCCTGCAAAAATTTAGAAAACTTTGGAGGCCCAAAAAAGGGGTTTACAGGCATCCTAGACCCCCTAAAGTCCAGAAAATGTTGTTGGACCAAAAATGGTGTCAGAGAGCTCTGAAAGTCCCAAAAACATTTGCAGCCTGAAAGGGGCATTAACCCGCATCCTAGACCTCTGAAATTCCCAAAAATATTTTGTGCACAAAAAATGCATCCTATACCCCTGAAAGCTCAGAATATGTTAGCAGCCCAAAGAAGACCTTAAAATGCATTTTAGGGCTACAAACATTTAGAAAACTTTGGAGGCCCAAAAAAGGGGTTTACAGGCATCCTAGACCCCCTAAAGTCCAGAAAATGTTGTTGGACCAAAAATGGTGTCAGAGAGCTCTGAATGTCCCAAAAACATTTGCAGCCACTGAAATTCCCAAAAATATTTTTGGCACGAAAAATGCATCCTACACCCCTGAAAGTTGAGAAAATGTTGGCAGCTCAAGAAAAGGCCTTAAAGCACATGTTAGGCCTTCAAAAATGTTGAAAACTTTGGAGGCCCAAAAAAGGGGTTTACAGGCATCCTAGACCCCCTAAAGTCCAGAAAATGTTGTTGGACCAATATCGGTGTCAGAGAGCTATGAATGTCCCAAAAACATTTGCAGCCTGAAAGGGGCATTAACCCGCATCCTAGACCACTGAAATTTCCCAAAATATTTTTGGCATGAAAAATGCATGCTACACCCCTGAAAGTTCAGAAAACACCCCAGAAATATTGCCAGCTCAAAAAAGGCCTTAAAATGCATCTTAGGCCTGCAAAAATGTTGAAAACTTTGAAGACCCAAAAAAGGGGTTTACAGGTATCCTAGACCCCCTAAAGTCCAGAAAATGTTGTTGGACCAAAATCGGTGTCAGAGAGCTCTGAATGTCCCAAAAACATTTGCAGCCACTGAAATTCCCAAAAATATTTTTGCCATGAAAAATGCATGCTACACCCCTGAAAGTTCAGAAAACACCCCAGAAATGTTGGCAGGTCAAAAAAGGCCTTGAAATGCATCTTAGGCCTTCAAAAATGTTGAAAACTTTGGAGGCCCAAAAAAGGGGTTTACAGGCATCCTAGACCCCCTAAAGTCCAGAAAATGTTGTTGGGCCAAAATCGGTGTCAGAGAGCTCTGATTGTCCCCAAAACATTTGCAGCCTGAAAGGGGCATTAACCCGCATCCTAGACCACTGAAATTCCCAAAAATATTTTTGGCATGAAAAATGCATCCTACACCCCTGCAAGTTCAGAAAATGTTGGTAACTCTAAAAAAGGCCTTAAAATGCATGTTAGGCCTTCAAAAATGTTGAAAACTTTGGAGGCCCAAAAAAGGGATTTACAGGCATCCTAGACCTCCTAAAGTCCAGAAACTGTTGTTGGACCAAAAATGGTGTCAGAGAGCTCTGAATGTCCCAAAAATATTTGCAGCCTGAAAGGGGCATTAACCCGCATCCTAGACCTCTGAAATTCCCAAAAATATTTTGTGCACGAAAAATGCATCCTATACCCCTGAAAGCTCAGAAAATGTTGGCAGCTCAAGAAAAGGCCTTAAAACGCATGTTAGGCCTTCAAAAATGTTGAAAACTTTGGAGACCCACAAAAGGGGTTTACAGGCATACTAGACCCCCTAAGGTCCAGAAAATGTTGTTGGATCAAAAACGGTGTCAGAGAGCTCTGAATGTCCCAAAAATATTTGCAGCCTGAAAGGGGCATTAACCCGCATCCTAGACCTCTGAAATTCCCAAAAATATTTTGTGCACGAAAAATGCATCCTATACCCCTGAAAGCTCAGAAAATGTTGGCAGCTCAAGAAAAGGCCTTAAAATGCATGTTAGGCCTTCAAAAATGTTGAAAACTTTGGAGGCCCAAAAAAGAGGTTTACAGGCATCCTAGACCCCCTAAAGTTTTGAAAATGTTGTTGGACCAAAAATGGTGTCAGAGAGCTCTGAATGTCCCAAAAACATTTGCAGCCTGAAAGGGGCATTAACCCGCATCATAGACCTCTGAAATTCCCAATAATATTTTGTGCACGAAAAATTCATACTACACCCCTGAAAGTTCAAAATATGTTAGCAGCCCAAAAAAGGCATTAAAATGCATTTTAGGCCTACAAAAATTTAGAAAACTTTGGAGGCCCAAAAAAGGGTTTACAGGCATCCTAGACCCCCTAAAGTCCAGAAAATGTTGTTGGACCAAAAATGATGTCCGTGAGCTCTGAATGTCCCAAAAACATTTGCAGCCTGAAAGGGGCATTAACCCGCATCCTAGACCTCTGAAATTCCCAATAATATTTTGTGCACGAAAAATTCATACTACACCCCTGAAAGTTCAAAATATGTTAGCAGCCCAAAAAAGGAATTAAAATGCATTTTAGGCCTACAAAAATTTAGAAAACTTTGGAGGCCCAAAAAAGGCGTTTACAGGCATCCTAGACCCCCTAAAGTCCAGAAAATGTTGTTGGACCAAAAATGGTGTCAGAGAGCTCTGAATGTCCCAAAAACATTTGCAGCCACTTAAATTCCCAAAAGTATTTTTGGCACAAAAAATGCATCCTACACCCCTGAAAGTTGAGAAAACACCCCAGAAATGTTGCCAGCTCAAAAAAGGCCTTAAAATGCATCTTTGGCCTGCAAAAATGTTGAAAACTTTGGAGGCCCAAAAAAGGGGTTTACTGGCATCCTAGACCCCCTAAAGTCCAGAAAATGTTGTTGGACCAAAATCGGTGTCAGAGAGCTCTGAAAGGGGCATTAAACCACATCCTAAACCACTGAAATTCCCAAAAATATTTTTGGCACGAAAAATGCATCCTACACCCCTGAAAGTTCAGAAAATGTTGGCATCTCAAGAAAAGGCCTTAAAACGAATGTTAGGCCTTCAAAAATGTTGAAAACTTTGGAGGCCCAAAAAAGGGGTTTACAGGCATTCTAAACCCCCTAAGGTCCAGAAAATGTTGTTGGATCAAAAACGGTGTCAGAGAGCTCTGAATGTCCCAAAAACATTTGCAGCCTGAAAGGGGCATTAACCCGCATCCTAGACCACTGAAATTTCCCAAAATATTTTTGGCATGAAAAATGCATGCTACACCCCTGAAAGTTCAGAAAACACCCCAGAAATGTTGCCAGCTCAAAAAAGGCATTAAAATGCATCTTAGGCCTGCAAAAATGTTGAAAACTTTGGAGGCCCAAAAAAGGGGTTTACTGGCATCCTAGACCCCCTAAAGTCTAGAAAATGTTGTTGGACCAAAATTGGTGTCAGAGAGCTCTGAAAGGGGCATTAAACCACATCCTAGACCACTGAAATTCCCAAAAATATTTTTGGCACTAAAAATACATCCTACACCCCTGAAAGTTCAGAAAATGTTTGCAGCTCAAGAAAAGGCCTTAAAATGCATGTTCGGCCTTCAAAAATGTTGAAAACTTTGGAGGCCCAAAAAAGGGGTTTACAGGCATCCTAGACCCCCTAAAGTCCAGAAAATGTTGTTGGACCAAAATCGGTGTCAGAGAGCTCTGAATGTCCCAAAAACATTTGCAGCCTGAAAGGGGCATTAACCCACATCCTAGACCACTGAAATGCCCAAAAATATTTTTGCCCTGAAAAATGCATCCTACACCCCTGCAAGTTCAGAAAATGTTGGCAACTCTAAAAAAGGCCTTAAAATGCATGTTAGGCCTTCAAAAACGTTGAAAACTTTGGAGGCCCAAAAAAGGGATTTACAGGCATCCTAGACCCCCTAACGTCCAGAAAATGTTGTTGGATCAAAAACGGTGTCAGAAAGCTCTGAATGTCCCAAAAACATTTGCACCCTGAAAGGGGCATTAACCCGCATTCTAGACCTCTGAAATTCCCAAAAATATTTTATGCACGGAAAATTCATACTACACCCCTGAAAATTCAGAATATGTTAGCAGCCCAAAAAAGGCATTAAAATGCATTTTAGGCCTGCAAAAAATTAGAAAACTTTGGAGGCCCAAAAAAGGGGTTTACAGGCATCTAGACCCCCTAAAGTCCAGAAAATGTTGTTGGACCAAAAATGGTGTCAGAGAGCTCTGAATGTCCCAAAAACATTTGCAGCCTGAAAGGGGCATTAACCCGCATCCTAGACCTCTGAAATTCCCAAAAATATTTTGTGCACGAAAAATGCATCCTATACCCCTGAAACTCAGAATATGTTAGCAGCCCAAAGAAGGCCTTAAAATGCATTTTAGGCCTAAAAAAATTTAGAAAAATTTGGAGGCCCAAAAAAGGCGTTTACAGGCATCCTAGACCCCCTAAAGTCCAGAAAATGTTGTTGGACCAAAAATGGTGTCAGAGAGCTCTGAATGTCCCAAAAACATCTGCAGCCTGAAAGGGGCATTAACCCGCATCCTAGACCACTGAAATTTCCCAAAATATTTTTGCCATGAAAAATGCATGCTACACCCATGAAAGTTCAGAAAACACCCCAGAAATGTTGTGAGCTCAAAAAAGGCCTTAACATGCATCTTAGGTCTGCAAAAATGTTGAAAACTTTGGAGACCCAAAAAAGGGGTTTACAGGCATCCTAGACCCCCTAAAGTCCAGAAAATGTTGTTGGACCAAAAATGGTGTCAGAGAGCTCTGAATGTCCCAAAAATATTTGCAGCCTGAAAGGGGCATTAACCCGCATCCTAGACCTCTGAAATTCCCAAAAATATTTTGTGCACGAAAAATGCATCCTATACCCCTGAAAGCTCAGAAAATGTTGGCAGCTCAAGAAAAGGCCTTAAAATGCATGTTAGGCCTTCAAAAATGTTGAAAACTTTGGAGGCCCAAAAAAGGCGTTTACAGGCATCCTAGACTCCCTAAAGTCCAGAAAATGTTGTGGGACTAAAAATGGTGTCAGAGAGCTCCGAATGTCCCAAAAACATGTGCAACCTGAAAGGGGCATTAACCCGCATCCTAGACCTCTGAAATTCCTAAAAATATTTTGTGCACGAAAAATGCATCCTATACCCCTGAAACTCAGAATATGTTAGCAGCCCAAAGAAGGCCTTAAAATGCGTTTTAGGCCTGCAAAAATTTAGAAAACTTTGGAGGCCCAAAAAAGGGGTTTACAGGCATCCTAGACCCCCTAAAGTCCAGAAAATGTTGTTGGACCAAAAATGGTGTCAGAGAGTTCTGAATGTCCCAAAAACATCTGCAGCCTGAAAGGGGCATTAACCCGCATCCTAGACCTCTGAAATTCCTAAAAATATTTTGTGCACGAAAAATGCATCCTATACCCCTGAAACTCAGAATATGTTAGCAGCCCAAAGAAGGCCTTAAAATGCATTTTAGGCCTACAAAAATTTAGAAAACTTTGGAGGCCCAAAAAAGGCGTTTACAGGCATCCTAGACCCCCTAAAGTCCAGAAAATGTTGTGGGACTAAAAATGGTGTCAGAGAGCTCCGAATGTCCCAAAAACATGTGCAACCTGAAAGGGGCATTAACCCGCATCCTAGACCACTGAAATTCCCAAAATTATTTTGCCACTAAAAATGCATCCTACACCCCTGAACGTTCATAAAATGTTAGCAGCCCAAAAAAGGCATTAAAATGCATTTTAGGCCTTCAAAAATGTTGAAAACTTTGGAGGCCCAAAAAAGGGGTTTACAGGCATCCTAGACCCCCTAAAGTCCAGAAAATGTTGTTGGACCAAAAATGGTGTCAGAGAGCTCTGAATGTCCCAAAAACATTTGCAGCCTGAAAGGGGCATTAACCCGCATCCTAGACCTCTGAAATTCCAAAAAATATTTTGTGCACAAAAAATGTATCCTATACCCCTGAAACTCAGAATATGTTAGCAGCCCAAAGAAGGCCTTAAAATGCATTTTAGGCCTACAAAAATTTAGAAAACTTTGGAGGCCCAAAAAAGGCGTTTACAGGCATCCTAGACCCCCTAAAGTCCAGAAAATGTTGTGGGACTAAAAATGGTGTCAGAGAGCTCCGAATGTCCCAAAAACATGTGCAACCTGAAAGGGGCATTAACCCGCATCCTAGACCACTGAAATTCCCAAAATTATTTTGCCACTAAAAATGCATCCTACACCCCTGAACGTTCATAAAATGTTAGCAGCCCAAAAAAGGCATTAAAATGCATTTTAGGCCTGCAAAAATTTAGAAAACTTTGGAGGCCCAAAAAAGGGGTTTACAGGCATCCTAGACCCCCTAAAGTCCAGAAAATGTTGTTGGACCAAAAATGGTGTCAGAGAGTTCTGAATGTCCCAAAAACATCTGCAGCCTGAAAGGGGCATTAACCCGCATCCTAGACCTCTGAAATTCCTAAAAATATTTTGTGCACGAAAAATGCATCCTATACCCCTGAAACTCAGAATATGTTAGCAGCCCAAAGAAGGCCTTAAAATGCATTTTAGGCCTACAAAAATTTAGAAAACTTTGGAGGCCCAAAAAAGGCGTTTACAGGCATCCTAGACCCCCTAAAGTCCAGAAAATGTTGTGGGACTAAAAATGGTGTCAGAGAGCTCCGAATGTCCCAAAAACATGTGCAACCTGAAAGGGGCATTAACCCGCATCCTAGACCACTGAAATTCCCAAAATTATTTTGCCACTAAAAATGCATCCTACACCCCTGAACGTTCATAAAATGTTAGCAGCCCAAAAAAGGCATTAAAATGCATTTTAGGCCTGCAAAAATTTAGAAAACTTTGGAGACCCAAAAAAGGGGTTTACAGGCATCCTAGACCCCCTAAAGTCCAGAAAATGTTGTTGGACCAAAAATGGTGTCAGAGAGTTCTGAATGTCCCAAAAACATCTGCAGCCTGAAAGGGGCATTAACCCGCATCCTAGACCTCTGAAATTCCTAAAAATATTTTGTGCACGAAAAATGCATCCTATACCCCTGAAACTCAGAATATGTTAGCAGCCCAAAGAAGGCCTTAAAATGCATTTTAGGCCTACAAAAATTTAGAAAACTTTGGAGGCCCAAAAAAGGCGTTTACAGGCATCCTAGACCCCCTAAAGTCCAGAAAATGTTGTGGGACTAAAAATGGTGTCAGAGAGCTCCGAATGTCCCAAAAACATGTGCAACCTGAAAGGGGCATTAACCCGCATCCTAGACCACTGAAATTCCCAAAATTATTTTGCCACTAAAAATGCATCCTACACCCCTGAACGTTCATAAAATGTTAGCAGCCCAAAAAAGGCATTAAAATGCATTTTAGGCCTGCAAAAATTTAGAAAACTTTGGAGGCCCAAAACAGGGGTTTACAGGCATCCTAGACCCCCTAAAGACCAGAAAATGTTGGTGGATCAAAAACGGTGTCAGAGAGCTCCGAATGTCCCAAAAACATGTGCAACCTGAAAGGGGCATTAACCCACATCCTAGACCTCTGAAATTCCCAAAAATATTTTGTGCACGAAAAATTCATACTACACCCTTGAAAGTTCAGAATATGTTAGCAGCCCAAAAAAGGCATTAAAATGCATTTTAGGCCTGCAAAAATTTAGAAAACTTTGGAGGCCCAAAAAGGGGTTTACAGGCATCCTAGACCCCCTAAAGTCCAGAAAATGTTGTTGGACCAATATCGGTGTCAGAGAGCTATGAATGTCCCAAAAACATTTGCAGCCTGAAAGGGGCATTAACCCGCATCCTAGACCACTGAAATTTCCCAAAATATTTTTGGCATGAAAAATGCATGCTACACCCCTGAAAGTTCAGAAAACACCCCAGAAATGTTGCCAGCTCAAAAAAGGCCTTAAAATGCATCTTAGGCCTGCAAAAATGTTGAAAACTTTGGAGGCCCAAAAAAGGGGTTTACTGGCATCCTAGACCCCCTAAAGTCCAGAAAATGTTGTTGGACCAAAATCGGTGTCAGAGAGCTCTGAAAGGGGCATTAAACCACATCCTAGACCACTGAAATTCCCAAAAATATTTTTGGCACTAAAAATACATCCTACACCCCTGAAAGTTCAGAAAATGTTTGCAGCTCAAGAAAAGGCCTTAAAATGCATGTTCGGCCTTCAAAAATGTTGAAAACTTTGGAGGCCCAAAAAAGGGGTTTACAGGCATCCTAGACCCCCTAAAGTCCAGAAAATGTTGTTGGACCAAAATCGGTGTCAGAGAGCTCTGAATGTCCCAAAAACATTTGCAGCCTGAAAGGGGCATTAACCCACATCCTAGACCACTGAAATGCCCAAAAATATTTTTGCCCTGAAAAATGCATCCTACACCCCTGCAAGTTCAGAAAATGTTGGCAACTCTAAAAAAGGCCTTAAAATGCATGTTAGGCCTTCAAAAACGTTGAAAACTTTGGAGGCCCAAAAAAGGGATTTACAGGCATCCTAGACCCCCTAACGTCCAGAAAATGTTGTTGGATCAAAAACGGTGTCAGAAAGCTCTGAATGTCCCAAAAACATTTGCACCCTGAAAGGGGCATTAACCCGCATTCTAGACCTCTGAAATTCCCAAAAATATTTTATGCACGGAAAATTCATACTACACCCCTGAAAATTCAGAATATGTTAGCAGCCCAAAAAAGGCATTAAAATGCATTTTAGGCCTGCAAAAAATTAGAAAACTTTGGAGGCCCAAAAAAGGGGTTTACAGGCATCTAGACCCCCTAAAGTCCAGAAAATGTTGTTGGACCAAAAATGGTGTCAGAGAGCTCTGAATGTCCCAAAAACATTTGCAGCCTGAAAGGGGCATTAACCCGCATCCTAGACCTCTGAAATTCCCAAAAATATTTTGTGCACGAAAAATGCATCCTATACCCCTGAAACTCAGAATATGTTAGCAGCCCAAAGAAGGCCTTAAAATGCATTTTAGGCCTAAAAAAATTTAGAAAAATTTGGAGGCCCAAAAAAGGCGTTTACAGGCATCCTAGACCCCCTAAAGTCCAGAAAATGTTGTTGGACCAAAAATGGTGTCAGAGAGCTCTGAATGTCCCAAAAACATCTGCAGCCTGAAAGGGGCATTAACCCGCATCCTAGACCACTGAAATTTCCCAAAATATTTTTGCCATGAAAAATGCATGCTACACCCATGAAAGTTCAGAAAACACCCCAGAAATGTTGTGAGCTCAAAAAAGGCCTTAACATGCATCTTAGGTCTGCAAAAATGTTGAAAACTTTGGAGACCCAAAAAAGGGGTTTACAGGCATCCTAGACCCCCTAAAGTCCAGAAAATGTTGTTGGACCAAAAATGGTGTCAGAGAGCTCTGAATGTCCCAAAAATATTTGCAGCCTGAAAGGGGCATTAACCCGCATCCTAGACCTCTGAAATTCCCAAAAATATTTTGTGCACGAAAAATGCATCCTATACCCCTGAAAGCTCAGAAAATGTTGGCAGCTCAAGAAAAGGCCTTAAAATGCATGTTAGGCCTTCAAAAATGTTGAAAACTTTGGAGGCCCAAAAAAGGCGTTTACAGGCATCCTAGACCCCCTAAAGTCCAGAAAATGTTGTTGGACCAAAAATGGTGTCAGAGAGCTCTGAATGTCCCAAAAACATTTGCAGCCACTTAAATTCCCAAAAATATTTTTGCCACTAAAAATGCATCCTACACCCCTGAACGTTCATAAAATGTTAGCAGCCCAAAAAAGTCATTAAAATGCATTTTAGGCCTGCAAAAATTTAGAAAACTTTGGAGGCCCAAAAAAGGGGTTTACAGGCATCCTAGACCCCCTAAAGTCCAGAAAATGTTGTTGGACCAAAAATGGTGTCAGAGAGTTCTGAATGTCCCAAAAACATCTGCAGCCTGAAAGGGGCATTAACCCGCATCCTAGACCTCTGAAATTCCTAAAAATATTTTGTGCACGAAAAATGCATCCTATACCCCTGAAACTCAGAATATGTTAGCAGCCCAAAGAAGGCCTTAAAATGCATTTTAGGCCTACAAAAATTTAGAAAACTTTGGAGGCCCAAAAAAGGCGTTTACAGGCATCCTAGACCCCCTAAAGTCCAGAAAATGTTGTGGGACTAAAAATGGTGTCAGAGAGCTCCGAATGTCCCAAAAACATGTGCAACCTGAAAGGGGCATTAACCCGCATCCTAGACCACTGAAATTCCCAAAATTATTTTGCCACTAAAAATGCATCCTACACCCCTGAACGTTCATAAAATGTTAGCAGCCCAAAAAAGGCATTAAAATGCATTTTAGGCCTTCAAAAATGTTGAAAACTTTGGAGGCCCAAAAAAGGGGTTTACAGGCATCCTAGACCCCCTAAAGTCCAGAAAATGTTGTTGGACCAAAAATGGTGTCAGAGAGCTCTGAATGTCCCAAAAACATTTGCAGCCTGAAAGGGGCATTAACCCGCATCCTAGACCTCTGAAATTCCAAAAAATATTTTGTGCACAAAAAATGTATCCTATACCCCTGAAACTCAGAATATGTTAGCAGCCCAAAGAAGGCCTTAAAATGCATTTTAGGCCTACAAAAATTTAGAAAACTTTGGAGGCCCAAAAAAGGCGTTTACAGGCATCCTAGACCCCCTAAAGTCCAGAAAATGTTGTGGGACTAAAAATGGTGTCAGAGAGCTCCGAATGTCCCAAAAACATGTGCAACCTGAAAGGGGCATTAACCCGCATCCTAGACCACTGAAATTCCCAAAATTATTTTGCCACTAAAAATGCATCCTACACCCCTGAACGTTCATAAAATGTTAGCAGCCCAAAAAAGGCATTAAAATGCATTTTAGGCCTGCAAAAATTTAGAAAACTTTGGAGACCCAAAAAAGGGGTTTACAGGCATCCTAGACCCCCTAAAGTCCAGAAAATGTTGTTGGACCAAAAATGGTGTCAGAGAGTTCTGAATGTCCCAAAAACATCTGCAGCCTGAAAGGGGCATTAACCCGCATCCTAGACCTCTGAAATTCCTAAAAATATTTTGTGCACGAAAAATGCATCCTATACCCCTGAAACTCAGAATATGTTAGCAGCCCAAAGAAGGCCTTAAAATGCATTTTAGGCCTACAAAAATTTAGAAAACTTTGGAGGCCCAAAAAAGGCGTTTACAGGCATCCTAGACCCCCTAAAGTCCAGAAAATGTTGTGGGACTAAAAATGGTGTCAGAGAGCTCCGAATGTCCCAAAAACATGTGCAACCTGAAAGGGGCATTAACCCGCATCCTAGACCACTGAAATTCCCAAAATTATTTTGCCACTAAAAATGCATCCTACACCCCTGAACGTTCATAAAATGTTAGCAGCCCAAAAAAGGCATTAAAATGCATTTTAGGCCTGCAAAAATTTAGAAAACTTTGGAGGCCCAAAAAAGGGGTTTACAGGCATCCTAGACCCCCTAAAGTCCAGAAAATGTTGTTGGACCAAAAATGGTGTCAGAGAGCTCTGAAAGTCCCAAAAACATTTGCAGCCTGAAAGGGGCATTAACCCGCATCCTAGACCTCTGAAATTCCCAAAAATATTTTGTGCACAAAAAATGCATCCTATACCCCTGAAAGCTCAGAATATGTTAGCAGCCCAAAGAAGACCTTAAAATGCATTTTAGGGCTACAAACATTTAGAAAACTTTGGAGGCCCAAAAAAGGGGTTTACAGGCATCCTAGACCCCCTAAAGTCCAGAAAATGTTGTTGGACCAAAAATGGTGTCAGAGAGCTCTGAATGTCCCAAAAACATTTGCAGCCACTGAAATTCCCAAAAATATTTTTGGCACGAAAAATGCATCCTACACCCCTGAAAGTTGAGAAAATGTTGGCAGCTCAAGAAAAGGCCTTAAAGCACATGTTAGGCCTTCAAAAATGTTGAAAGCTTTGGAGGCCCAAAAAAGGGGTTTACAGGCATCCTAGACCCCCTAAAGTCCAGAAAATGTTGTTGGACCAATATCGGTGTCAGAGAGCTATGAATGTCCCAAAAACATTTGCAGCCTGAAAGGGGCATTAACCCGCATCCTAGACCACTGAAATTTCCCAAAATATTTTTGGCATGAAAAATGCATGCTACACCCCTGAAAGTTCAGAAAACACCCCAGAAATATTGCCAGCTCAAAAAAGGCCTTAAAATGCATCTTAGGCCTGCAAAAATGTTGAAAACTTTGAAGACCCAAAAAAGGGGTTTACAGGTATCCTAGACCCCCTAAAGTCCAGAAAATGTTGTTGGACCAAAATCGGTGTCAGAGAGCTCTGAAAGGGGCATTAACCCGCATCCTTAACCACTGAAATTCCCAAACATATTTTTGGCACGAAAAATGCATCCTACACCCCTGAAAGTTCAGAAAATGTTGGCAGCTCAAGAAAAGGCCTTAAAATGCATGTTAGGCCTTCAAAAATGTTGAAAACTTTGGAGGCCCAAAAAAAGGGTTTACAGGCATCCTAGACCCCCTAAAGTCCAGAAAATGTTGTTGGACCAAAAATGGTGTCAGAGAGCTCTGAATGTCCCAAAAACATCTGCAGCCTGAAAGGGGCATTAACCCGCATCCTAGACCTCTGAAATTCCTAAAAATATTTTGTGCACGAAAAATGCATCCTATACCCCTGAAACTCAGAATATGTTAGCAGCCCAAAGAAGGCCTTAAAATGCATTTTACGCCTACAAAAATTTAGAAAACTTTGGAGGCCCAAAAAAGGGGTTTACAGGCATCCTAGACCCCCTAAAGTCCAGAAAATGTTGTGGGACCAAAAATGGTGTCAGGGAGCTCTGAAAGGGGCATTAACCCGCATCCTAGACCACTGAAATTCACAAAAATATTTTTGGCACGAAAAATGCATCCTACACCCCTGAAAGTTCAGAAAATGTTGGCAGCTCAAGAAAAGGCCTTAAAATGCATGTTAGGCCTTCAAAAATGTTGAAAACTTTGGAGGCCCAAAAAAGGGGTTTACAGGCATCCTAGACCCCCTAAAGTCCAGAAAATGTTGTTGGACCAAAATCGGTGTCAGAGAGCTCTGAAAGGGGCATTAACCCGCATCCTTAACCACTGAAATTCCCAAACATATTTTTGGCACGAAAAATGCATCCTACACCCCTGAAAGTTCAGAAAATGTTGGCAGCTCAAGAAAAGGCCTTAAAATGCATGTTAGGCCTTCAAAAATGTTGAAAACTTTGGAGGCCCAAAAAAAGGGTTTACAGGCATCCTAGACCCCCTAAAGTCCAGAAAATGTTGTTGGACCAAAAATGGTGTCAGAGAGCTCTGAATGTCCCAAAAACATCTGCAGCCTGAAAGGGGCATTAACCCGCATCCTAGACCTCTGAAATTCCAAAAAATATTTTGTGCACAAAAAATGTATCCTATACCCCTGAAACTCAGAATATGTTAGCAGCCCAAAGAAGGCCTTAAAATGCATTTTAGGCCTACAAAAATTTAGAAAACTTTGGAGGCCCAAAAAAGGCGTTTACAGGCATCCTAGACCCCCTAAAGTCCAGAAAATGTTGTGGGACTAAAAATGGTGTCAGAGAGCTCCGAATGTCCCAAAAACATGTGCAACCTGAAAGGGGCATTAACCCGCATCCTAGACCACTGAAATTCCCAAAATTATTTTGCCACTAAAAATGCATCCTACACCCCTGAACGTTCATAAAATGTTAGCAGCCCAAAAAAGGCATTAAAATGCATTTTAGGCCTGCAAAAATTTAGAGAACTTTGGAGGCCCAAAAAAGGGGTTTACAGGCATCCTAGACCCCCTAAAGTCCAGAAAATGTTGTTGGACCAAAAATGGTGTCAGAGAGCTCTGAATGTCCCAAAAACATTTGCAGCCTGAAAGGGGCATTAACCCGCATCCTAGACCTCTGAAATTCCCAAAAATATTTTGTGCACGAAAAATGCATCCTATACCCCTGAAACTCAGAATATGTTAGCAGCCCAAAGAAGGCCTTAAAATGCATTTTAGGCCTAAAAAAATTTAGAAAAATTTGGAGGCCCAAAAAAGGCGTTTACAGGCATCCTAGACCCCCTAAAGTCCAGAAAATGTTGTTGGACCAAAAATGGTGTCAGAGAGCTCTGAATGTCCCAAAAACATCTGCAGCCTGAAAGGGGCATTAACCCGCATCCTAGACCACTGAAATTTCCCAAAATATTTTTGCCATGAAAAATGCATGCTACACCCATGAAAGTTCAGAAAACACCCCAGAAATGTTGTGAGCTCAAAAAAGGCCTTAACATGCATCTTAGGTCTGCAAAAATGTTGAAAACTTTGGAGACCCAAAAAAGGGGTTTACAGGCATCCTAGACCCCCTAAAGTCCAGAAAATGTTGTTGGACCAAAAATGGTGTCAGAGAGCTCTGAATGTCCCAAAAATATTTGCAGCCTGAAAGGGGCATTAACCCGCATCCTAGACCTCTGAAATTCCCAAAAATATTTTGTGCACGAAAAATGCATCCTATACCCCTGAAAGCTCAGAAAATGTTGGCAGCTCAAGAAAAGGCCTTAAAATGCATGTTAGGCCTTCAAAAATGTTGAAAACTTTGGAGGCCCAAAAAAGGCGTTTACAGGCATCCTAGACCCCCTAAAGTCCAGAAAATGTTGTGGGACTAAAAATGGTGTCAGAGAGCTCCGAATGTCCCAAAAACATGTGCAACCTGAAAGGGGCATTAACCCGCATCCTAGACCTCTGAAATTCCTAAAAATATTTTGTGCACGAAAAATGCATCCTATACCCCTGAAACTCAGAATATGTTAGCAGCCCAAAGAAGGCCTTAAAATGCGTTTTAGGCCTGCAAAAATTTAGAAAACTTTGGAGGCCCAAAAAAGGGGTTTACAGGCATCCTAGACCCCCTAAAGTCCAGAAAATGTTGTGGGACTAAAAATGGTGTCAGAGAGCTCCGAATGTCCCAAAAACATGTGCAACCTGAAAGGGGCATTAACCCGCATCCTAGACCACTGAAATTCCCAAAATTATTTTGCCACTAAAAATGCATCCTACACCCCTGAACGTTCATAAAATGTTAGCAGCCCAAAAAAGGCATTAAAATGCATTTTAGGCCTTCAAAAATGTTGAAAACTTTGGAGGCCCAAAAAAGGGGTTTACAGGCATCCTAGACCCCCTAAAGTCCAGAAAATGTTGTTGGACCAAAAATGGTGTCAGAGAGCTCTGAATGTCCCAAAAACATTTGCAGCCTGAAAGGGGCATTAACCCGCATCCTAGACCTCTGAAATTCCAAAAAATATTTTGTGCACAAAAAATGTATCCTATACCCCTGAAACTCAGAATATGTTAGCAGCCCAAAGAAGGCCTTAAAATGCATTTTAGGCCTACAAAAATTTAGAAAACTTTGGAGGCCCAAAAAAGGCGTTTACAGGCATCCTAGACCCCCTAAAGTCCAGAAAATGTTGTGGGACTAAAAATGGTGTCAGAGAGCTCCGAATGTCCCAAAAACATGTGCAACCTGAAAGGGGCATTAACCCGCATCCTAGACCACTGAAATTCCCAAAATTATTTTGCCACTAAAAATGCATCCTACACCCCTGAACGTTCATAAAATGTTAGCAGCCCAAAAAAGGCATTAAAATGCATTTTAGGCCTGCAAAAATTTAGAAAACTTTGGAGGCCCAAAAAAGGGGTTTACAGGCATCCTAGACCCCCTAAAGTCCAGAAAATGTTGTTGGACCAAAAATGGTGTCAGAGAGTTCTGAATGTCCCAAAAACATCTGCAGCCTGAAAGGGGCATTAACCCGCATCCTAGACCTCTGAAATTCCTAAAAATATTTTGTGCACGAAAAATGCATCCTATACCCCTGAAACTCAGAATATGTTAGCAGCCCAAAGAAGGCCTTAAAATGCATTTTAGGCCTACAAAAATTTAGAAAACTTTGGAGGCCCAAAAAAGGCGTTTACAGGCATCCTAGACCCCCTAAAGTCCAGAAAATGTTGTGGGACTAAAAATGGTGTCAGAGAGCTCCGAATGTCCCAAAAACATGTGCAACCTGAAAGGGGCATTAACCCGCATCCTAGACCACTGAAATTCCCAAAATTATTTTGCCACTAAAAATGCATCCTACACCCCTGAACGTTCATAAAATGTTAGCAGCCCAAAAAAGGCATTAAAATGCATTTTAGGCCTGCAAAAATTTAGAAAACTTTGGAGACCCAAAAAAGGGGTTTACAGGCATCCTAGACCCCCTAAAGTCCAGAAAATGTTGTTGGACCAAAAATGGTGTCAGAGAGTTCTGAATGTCCCAAAAACATCTGCAGCCTGAAAGGGGCATTAACCCGCATCCTAGACCTCTGAAATTCCTAAAAATATTTTGTGCACGAAAAATGCATCCTATACCCCTGAAACTCAGAATATGTTAGCAGCCCAAAGAAGGCCTTAAAATGCATTTTAGGCCTACAAAAATTTAGAAAACTTTGGAGGCCCAAAAAAGGCGTTTACAGGCATCCTAGACCCCCTAAAGTCCAGAAAATGTTGTGGGACTAAAAATGGTGTCAGAGAGCTCCGAATGTCCCAAAAACATGTGCAACCTGAAAGGGGCATTAACCCGCATCCTAGACCACTGAAATTCCCAAAATTATTTTGCCACTAAAAATGCATCCTACACCCCTGAACGTTCATAAAATGTTAGCAGCCCAAAAAAGGCATTAAAATGCATTTTAGGCCTGCAAAAATTTAGAAAACTTTGGAGGCCCAAAACAGGGGTTTACAGGCATCCTAGACCCCCTAAAGACCAGAAAATGTTGGTGGATCAAAAACGGTGTCAGAGAGCTCCGAATGTCCCAAAAACATGTGCAACCTGAAAGGGGCATTAACCCACATCCTAGACCTCTGAAATTCCCAAAAATATTTTGTGCACGAAAAATTCATACTACACCCTTGAAAGTTCAGAATATGTTAGCAGCCCAAAAAAGGCATTAAAATGCATTTTAGGCCTGCAAAAATTTAGAAAACTTTGGAGGCCCAAAAAGGGGTTTACAGGCATCCTAGACCCCCTAAAGTCCAGAAAATGTTGTTGGACCAATATCGGTGTCAGAGAGCTATGAATGTCCCAAAAACATTTGCAGCCTGAAAGGGGCATTAACCCGCATCCTAGACCACTGAAATTTCCCAAAATATTTTTGGCATGAAAAATGCATGCTACACCCCTGAAAGTTCAGAAAACACCCCAGAAATGTTGCCAGCTCAAAAAAGGCCTTAAAATGCATCTTAGGCCTGCAAAAATGTTGAAAACTTTGGAGGCCCAAAAAAGGGGTTTACTGGCATCCTAGACCCCCTAAAGTCCAGAAAATGTTGTTGGACCAAAATCGGTGTCAGAGAGCTCTGAAAGGGGCATTAAACCACATCCTAGACCACTGAAATTCCCAAAAATATTTTTGGCACTAAAAATACATCCTACACCCCTGAAAGTTCAGAAAATGTTTGCAGCTCAAGAAAAGGCCTTAAAATGCATGTTCGGCCTTCAAAAATGTTGAAAACTTTGGAGGCCCAAAAAAGGGGTTTACAGGCATCCTAGACCCCCTAAAGTCCAGAAAATGTTGTTGGACCAAAATCGGTGTCAGAGAGCTCTGAATGTCCCAAAAACATTTGCAGCCTGAAAGGGGCATTAACCCACATCCTAGACCACTGAAATGCCCAAAAATATTTTTGCCCTGAAAAATGCATCCTACACCCCTGCAAGTTCAGAAAATGTTGGCAACTCTAAAAAAGGCCTTAAAATGCATGTTAGGCCTTCAAAAACGTTGAAAACTTTGGAGGCCCAAAAAAGGGATTTACAGGCATCCTAGACCCCCTAACGTCCAGAAAATGTTGTTGGATCAAAAACGGTGTCAGAAAGCTCTGAATGTCCCAAAAACATTTGCACCCTGAAAGGGGCATTAACCCGCATTCTAGACCTCTGAAATTCCCAAAAATATTTTATGCACGGAAAATTCATACTACACCCCTGAAAATTCAGAATATGTTAGCAGCCCAAAAAAGGCATTAAAATGCATTTTAGGCCTGCAAAAAATTAGAAAACTTTGGAGGCCCAAAAAAGGGGTTTACAGGCATCTAGACCCCCTAAAGTCCAGAAAATGTTGTTGGACCAAAAATGGTGTCAGAGAGCTCTGAATGTCCCAAAAACATTTGCAGCCTGAAAGGGGCATTAACCCGCATCCTAGACCTCTGAAATTCCCAAAAATATTTTGTGCACGAAAAATGCATCCTATACCCCTGAAACTCAGAATATGTTAGCAGCCCAAAGAAGGCCTTAAAATGCATTTTAGGCCTAAAAAAATTTAGAAAAATTTGGAGGCCCAAAAAAGGCGTTTACAGGCATCCTAGACCCCCTAAAGTCCAGAAAATGTTGTTGGACCAAAAATGGTGTCAGAGAGCTCTGAATGTCCCAAAAACATCTGCAGCCTGAAAGGGGCATTAACCCGCATCCTAGACCACTGAAATTTCCCAAAATATTTTTGCCATGAAAAATGCATGCTACACCCATGAAAGTTCAGAAAACACCCCAGAAATGTTGTGAGCTCAAAAAAGGCCTTAACATGCATCTTAGGTCTGCAAAAATGTTGAAAACTTTGGAGACCCAAAAAAGGGGTTTACAGGCATCCTAGACCCCCTAAAGTCCAGAAAATGTTGTTGGACCAAAAATGGTGTCAGAGAGCTCTGAATGTCCCAAAAATATTTGCAGCCTGAAAGGGGCATTAACCCGCATCCCAGACCTCTGAAATTCCCAAAAATATTTTGTGCACGAAAAATGCATCCTATACCCCTGAAAGCTCAGAAAATGTTGGCAGCTCAAGAAAAGGCCTTAAAATGCATGTTAGGCCTTCAAAAATGTTGAAAACTTTGGAGGCCCAAAAAAGGCGTTTACAGGCATCCTAGACCCCCTAAAGTCCAGAAAATGTTGTTGGACCAAAAATGGTGTCAGAGAGCTCTGAATGTCCCAAAAACATTTGCAGCCACTTAAATTCCCAAAAATATTTTTGCCACTAAAAATGCATCCTACACCCCTGAACGTTCATAAAATGTTAGCAGCCCAAAAAAGTCATTAAAATGCATTTTAGGCCTGCAAAAATTTAGAAAACTTTGGAGGCCCAAAAAAGGGGTTTACAGGCATCCTAGACCCCCTAAAGTCCAGAAAATGTTGTTGGACCAAAAATGGTGTCAGAGAGTTCTGAATGTCCCAAAAACATCTGCAGCCTGAAAGGGGCATTAACCCGCATCCTAGACCTCTGAAATTCCTAAAAATATTTTGTGCACGAAAAATGCATCCTATACCCCTGAAACTCAGAATATGTTAGCAGCCCAAAGAAGGCCTTAAAATGCATTTTAGGCCTACAAAAATTTAGAAAACTTTGGAGGCCCAAAAAAGGCGTTTACAGGCATCCTAGACCCCCTAAAGTCCAGAAAATGTTGTGGGACTAAAAATGGTGTCAGAGAGCTCCGAATGTCCCAAAAACATGTGCAACCTGAAAGGGGCATTAACCCGCATCCTAGACCACTGAAATTCCCAAAATTATTTTGCCACTAAAAATGCATCCTACACCCCTGAACGTTCATAAAATGTTAGCAGCCCAAAAAAGGCATTAAAATGCATTTTAGGCCTTCAAAAATGTTGAAAACTTTGGAGGCCCAAAAAAGGGGTTTACAGGCATCCTAGACCCCCTAAAGTCCAGAAAATGTTGTTGGACCAAAAATGGTGTCAGAGAGCTCTGAATGTCCCAAAAACATTTGCAGCCTGAAAGGGGCATTAACCCGCATCCTAGACCTCTGAAATTCCAAAAAATATTTTGTGCACAAAAAATGTATCCTATACCCCTGAAACTCAGAATATGTTAGCAGCCCAAAGAAGGCCTTAAAATGCATTTTAGGCCTACAAAAATTTAGAAAACTTTGGAGGCCCAAAAAAGGCGTTTACAGGCATCCTAGACCCCCTAAAGTCCAGAAAATGTTGTGGGACTAAAAATGGTGTCAGAGAGCTCCGAATGTCCCAAAAACATGTGCAACCTGAAAGGGGCATTAACCCGCATCCTAGACCACTGAAATTCCCAAAATTATTTTGCCACTAAAAATGCATCCTACACCCCTGAACGTTCATAAAATGTTAGCAGCCCAAAAAAGGCATTAAAATGCATTTTAGGCCTGCAAAAATTTAGAAAACTTTGGAGACCCAAAAAAGGGGTTTACAGGCATCCTAGACCCCCTAAAGTCCAGAAAATGTTGTTGGACCAAAAATGGTGTCAGAGAGTTCTGAATGTCCCAAAAACATCTGCAGCCTGAAAGGGGCATTAACCCGCATCCTAGACCTCTGAAATTCCTAAAAATATTTTGTGCACGAAAAATGCATCCTATACCCCTGAAACTCAGAATATGTTAGCAGCCCAAAGAAGGCCTTAAAATGCATTTTAGGCCTACAAAAATTTAGAAAACTTTGGAGGCCCAAAAAAGGCGTTTACAGGCATCCTAGACCCCCTAAAGTCCAGAAAATGTTGTGGGACTAAAAATGGTGTCAGAGAGCTCCGAATGTCCCAAAAACATGTGCAACCTGAAAGGGGCATTAACCCGCATCCTAGACCACTGAAATTCCCAAAATTATTTTGCCACTAAAAATGCATCCTACACCCCTGAACGTTCATAAAATGTTAGCAGCCCAAAAAAGGCATTAAAATGCATTTTAGGCCTGCAAAAATTTAGAAAACTTTGGAGGCCCAAAAAAGGGGTTTACAGGCATCCTAGACCCCCTAAAGTCCAGAAAATGTTGTTGGACCAAAAATGGTGTCAGAGAGCTCTGAAAGTCCCAAAAACATTTGCAGCCTGAAAGGGGCATTAACCCGCATCCTAGACCTCTGAAATTCCCAAAAATATTTTGTGCACAAAAAATGCATCCTATACCCCTGAAAGCTCAGAATATGTTAGCAGCCCAAAGAAGACCTTAAAATGCATTTTAGGGCTACAAACATTTAGAAAACTTTGGAGGCCCAAAAAAGGGGTTTACAGGCATCCTAGACCCCCTAAAGTCCAGAAAATGTTGTTGGACCAAAAATGGTGTCAGAGAGCTCTGAATGTCCCAAAAACATTTGCAGCCACTGAAATTCCCAAAAATATTTTTGGCACGAAAAATGCATCCTACACCCCTGAAAGTTGAGAAAATGTTGGCAGCTCAAGAAAAGGCCTTAAAGCACATGTTAGGCCTTCAAAAATGTTGAAAGCTTTGGAGGCCCAAAAAAGGGGTTTACAGGCATCCTAGACCCCCTAAAGTCCAGAAAATGTTGTTGGACCAATATCGGTGTCAGAGAGCTATGAATGTCCCAAAAACATTTGCAGCCTGAAAGGGGCATTAACCCGCATCCTAGACCACTGAAATTTCCCAAAATATTTTTGGCATGAAAAATGCATGCTACACCCCTGAAAGTTCAGAAAACACCCCAGAAATATTGCCAGCTCAAAAAAGGCCTTAAAATGCATCTTAGGCCTGCAAAAATGTTGAAAACTTTGAAGACCCAAAAAAGGGGTTTACAGGTATCCTAGACCCCCTAAAGTCCAGAAAATGTTGTTGGACCAAAATCGGTGTCAGAGAGCTCTGAAAGGGGCATTAACCCGCATCCTTAACCACTGAAATTCCCAAACATATTTTTGGCACGAAAAATGCATCCTACACCCCTGAAAGTTCAGAAAATGTTGGCAGCTCAAGAAAAGGCCTTAAAATGCATGTTAGGCCTTCAAAAATGTTGAAAACTTTGGAGGCCCAAAAAAAGGGTTTACAGGCATCCTAGACCCCCTAAAGTCCAGAAAATGTTGTTGGACCAAAAATGGTGTCAGAGAGCTCTGAATGTCCCAAAAACATCTGCAGCCTGAAAGGGGCATTAACCCGCATCCTAGACCTCTGAAATTCCTAAAAATATTTTGTGCACGAAAAATGCATCCTATACCCCTGAAACTCAGAATATGTTAGCAGCCCAAAGAAGGCCTTAAAATGCATTTTACGCCTACAAAAATTTAGAAAACTTTGGAGGCCCAAAAAAGGGGTTTACAGGCATCCTAGACCCCCTAAAGTCCAGAAAATGTTGTGGGACCAAAAATGGTGTCAGGGAGCTCTGAAAGGGGCATTAACCCGCATCCTAGACCACTGAAATTCACAAAAATATTTTTGGCACGAAAAATGCATCCTACACCCCTGAAAGTTCAGAAAATGTTGGCAGCTCAAGAAAAGGCCTTAAAATGCATGTTAGGCCTTCAAAAATGTTGAAAACTTTGGAGGCCCAAAAAAGGGGTTTACAGGCATCCTAGACCCCCTAAAGTCCAGAAAATGTTGTTGGACCAAAATCGGTGTCAGAGAGCTCTGAAAGGGGCATTAACCCGCATCCTTAACCACTGAAATTCCCAAACATATTTTTGGCACGAAAAATGCATCCTACACCCCTGAAAGTTCAGAAAATGTTGGCAGCTCAAGAAAAGGCCTTAAAATGCATGTTAGGCCTTCAAAAATGTTGAAAACTTTGGAGGCCCAAAAAAAGGGTTTACAGGCATCCTAGACCCCCTAAAGTCCAGAAAATGTTGTTGGACCAAAAATGGTGTCAGAGAGCTCTGAATGTCCCAAAAACATCTGCAGCCTGAAAGGGGCATTAACCCGCATCCTAGACCTCTGAAATTCCAAAAAATATTTTGTGCACAAAAAATGTATCCTATACCCCTGAAACTCAGAATATGTTAGCAGCCCAAAGAAGGCCTTAAAATGCATTTTAGGCCTACAAAAATTTAGAAAACTTTGGAGGCCCAAAAAAGGCGTTTACAGGCATCCTAGACCCCCTAAAGTCCAGAAAATGTTGTGGGACTAAAAATGGTGTCAGAGAGCTCCGAATGTCCCAAAAACATGTGCAACCTGAAAGGGGCATTAACCCGCATCCTAGACCACTGAAATTCCCAAAATTATTTTGCCACTAAAAATGCATCCTACACCCCTGAACGTTCATAAAATGTTAGCAGCCCAAAAAAGGCATTAAAATGCATTTTAGGCCTGCAAAAATTTAGAGAACTTTGGAGGCCCAAAAAAGGGGTTTACAGGCATCCTAGACCCCCTAAAGTCCAGAAAATGTTGTTGGACCAAAAATGGTGTCAGAGAGTTCTGAATGTCCCAAAAACATCTGCAGCCTGAAAGGGGCATTAACCCGCATCCTAGACCTCTGAAATTCCTAAAAATATTTTGTGCACGAAAAATGCATCCTATACCCCTGAAACTCAGAATATGTTAGCAGCCCAAAGAAGGCCTTAAAATGCATTTTAGGCCTACAAAAATTTAGAAAACTTTGGAGGCCCAAAAAAGGCGTTTACAGGCATCCTAGACCCCCTAAAGTCCAGAAAATGTTGTGGGACTAAAAATGGTGTCAGAGAGCTCCGAATGTCCCAAAAACATGTGCAACCTGAAAGGGGCATTAACCCGCATCCTAGACCACTGAAATTCCCAAAATTATTTTGCCACTAAAAATGCATCCTACACCCCTGAACGTTCATAAAATGTTAGCAGCCCAAAAAAGGCATTAAAATGCATTTTAGGCCTGCAAAAATTTAGAAAACTTTGGAGGCCCAAAACAGGGGTTTACAGGCATCCTAGACCCCCTAAAGACCAGAAAATGTTGGTGGATCAAAAACGGTGTCAGAGAGCTCCGAATGTCCCAAAAACATGTGCAACCTGAAAGGGGCATTAACCCACATCCTAGACCTCTGAAATTCCCAAAAATATTTTGTGCACGAAAAATTCATACTACACCCTTGAAAGTTCAGAATATGTTAGCAGCCCAAAAAAGGCATTAAAATGCATTTTAGGCCTGCAAAAATTTAGAAAACTTTGGAGGCCCAAAAAGGGGTTTACAGGCATCCTAGACCCCCTAAAGTCCAGAAAATGTTGTTGGACCAAAAATGGTGTCAGAGAGCTCTGAAAGTCCCAAAAACATTTGCAGCCTGAAAGGGGCATTAACCCGCATCCTAGACCTCTGAAATTCCCAAAAATATTTTGTGCACAAAAAATGCATCCTATACCCCTGAAAGCTCAGAATATGTTAGCAGCCCAAAGAAGACCTTAAAATGCATTTTAGGGCTACAAACATTTAGAAAACTTTGGAGGCCCAAAAAAGGGGTTTACAGGCATCCTAGACCCCCTAAAGTCCAGAAAATGTTGTTGGACCAAAAATGGTGTCAGAGAGCTCTGAATGTCCCAAAAACATTTGCAGCCACTGAAATTCCCAAAAATATTTTTGGCACGAAAAATGCATCCTACACCCCTGAAAGTTGAGAAAATGTTGGCAGCTCAAGAAAAGGCCTTAAAGCACATGTTAGGCCTTCAAAAATGTTGAAAACTTTGGAGGCCCAAAAAAGGGGTTTACAGGCATCCTAGACCCCCTAAAGTCCAGAAAATGTTGTTGGACCAATATCGGTGTCAGAGAGCTATGAATGTCCCAAAAACATTTGCAGCCTGAAAGGGGCATTAACCCGCATCCTAGACCACTGAAATTTCCCAAAATATTTTTGGCATGAAAAATGCATGCTACACCCCTGAAAGTTCAGAAAACACCCCAGAAATATTGCCAGCTCAAAAAAGGCCTTAAAATGCATCTTAGGCCTGCAAAAATGTTGAAAACTTTGAAGACCCAAAAAAGGGGTTTACAGGTATCCTAGACCCCCTAAAGTCCAGAAAATGTTGTTGGACCAAAATCGGTGTCAGAGAGCTCTGAAAGGGGCATTAACCCGCATCCTTAACCACTGAAATTCCCAAACATATTTTTGGCACGAAAAATGCATCCTACACCCCTGAAAGTTCAGAAAATGTTGGCAGCTCAAGAAAAGGCCTTAAAATGCATGTTAGGCCTTCAAAAATGTTGAAAACTTTGGAGGCCCAAAAAAAGGGTTTACAGGCATCCTAGACCCCCTAAAGTCCAGAAAATGTTGTTGGACCAAAAATGGTGTCAGAGAGCTCTGAATGTCCCAAAAACATCTGCAGCCTGAAAGGGGCATTAACCCGCATCCTAGACCTCTGAAATTCCTAAAAATATTTTGTGCACGAAAAATGCATCCTATACCCCTGAAACTCAGAATATGTTAGCAGCCCAAAGAAGGCCTTAAAATGCATTTTACGCCTACAAAAATTTAGAAAACTTTGGAGGCCCAAAAAAGGGGTTTACAGGCATCCTAGACCCCCTAAAGTCCAGAAAATGTTGTGGGACCAAAAATGGTGTCAGGGAGCTCTGAAAGGGGCATTAACCCGCATCCTAGACCACTGAAATTCACAAAAATATTTTTGGCACGAAAAATGCATCCTACACCCCTGAAAGTTCAGAAAATGTTGGCAGCTCAAGAAAAGGCCTTAAAATGCATGTTAGGCCTTCAAAAATGTTGAAAACTTTGGAGGCCCAAAAAAGGGGTTTACAGGCATCCTAGACCCCCTAAAGTCCAGAAAATGTTGTTGGACCAAAAATGGTGTCAGAGAGCTCTGAATGTCCCAAAAACATTTGCAGCCTGAAAGGGGCATTAACCCGCATCCTAGACCTCTGAAATTCCAAAAAATATTTTGTGCACAAAAAATGTATCCTATACCCCTGAAACTCAGAATATGTTAGCAGCCCAAAGAAGGCCTTAAAATGCATTTTAGGCCTACAAAAATTTAGAAAACTTTGGAGGCCCAAAAAAGGCGTTTACAGGCATCCTAGACCCCCTAAAGTCCAGAAAATGTTGTGGGACTAAAAATGGTGTCAGAGAGCTCCGAATGTCCCAAAAACATGTGCAACCTGAAAGGGGCATTAACCCGCATCCTAGACCACTGAAATTCCCAAAATTATTTTGCCACTAAAAATGCATCCTACACCCCTGAACGTTCATAAAATGTTAGCAGCCCAAAAAAGGCATTAAAATGCATTTTAGGCCTGCAAAAATTTAGAGAACTTTGGAGGCCCAAAAAAGGGGTTTACAGGCATCCTAGACCCCCTAAAGTCCAGAAAATGTTGTTGGACCAAAAATGGTGTCAGAGAGTTCTGAATGTCCCAAAAACATCTGCAGCCTGAAAGGGGCATTAACCCGCATCCTAGACCTCTGAAATTCCTAAAAATATTTTGTGCACGAAAAATGCATCCTATACCCCTGAAACTCAGAATATGTTAGCAGCCCAAAGAAGGCCTTAAAATGCATTTTAGGCCTACAAAAATTTAGAAAACTTTGGAGGCCCAAAAAAGGCGTTTACAGGCATCCTAGACCCCCTAAAGTCCAGAAAATGTTGTGGGACTAAAAATGGTGTCAGAGAGCTCCGAATGTCCCAAAAACATGTGCAACCTGAAAGGGGCATTAACCCGCATCCTAGACCACTGAAATTCCCAAAATTATTTTGCCACTAAAAATGCATCCTACACCCCTGAACGTTCATAAAATGTTAGCAGCCCAAAAAAGGCATTAAAATGCATTTTAGGCCTGCAAAAATTTAGAAAACTTTGGAGGCCCAAAACAGGGGTTTACAGGCATCCTAGACCCCCTAAAGACCAGAAAATGTTGGTGGATCAAAAACGGTGTCAGAGAGCTCCGAATGTCCCAAAAACATGTGCAACCTGAAAGGGGCATTAACCCACATCCTAGACCTCTGAAATTCCCAAAAATATTTTGTGCACGAAAAATTCATACTACACCCTTGAAAGTTCAGAATATGTTAGCAGCCCAAAAAAGGCATTAAAATGCATTTTAGGCCTGCAAAAATTTAGAAAACTTTGGAGGCCCAAAAAGGGGTTTACAGGCATCCTAGACCCCCTAAAGTCCAGAAAATGTTGTTGGACCAAAAATGGTGTCAGAGAGCTCTGAAAGTCCCAAAAACATTTGCAGCCTGAAAGGGGCATTAACCCGCATCCTAGACCTCTGAAATTCCCAAAAATATTTTGTGCACAAAAAATGCATCCTATACCCCTGAAAGCTCAGAATATGTTAGCAGCCCAAAGAAGACCTTAAAATGCATTTTAGGGCTACAAACATTTAGAAAACTTTGGAGGCCCAAAAAAGGGGTTTACAGGCATCCTAGACCCCCTAAAGTCCAGAAAATGTTGTTGGACCAAAAATGGTGTCAGAGAGCTCTGAATGTCCCAAAAACATTTGCAGCCACTGAAATTCCCAAAAATATTTTTGGCACGAAAAATGCATCCTACACCCCTGAAAGTTGAGAAAATGTTGGCAGCTCAAGAAAAGGCCTTAAAGCACATGTTAGGCCTTCAAAAATGTTGAAAACTTTGGAGGCCCAAAAAAGGGGTTTACAGGCATCCTAGACCCCCTAAAGTCCAGAAAATGTTGTTGGACCAATATCGGTGTCAGAGAGCTATGAATGTCCCAAAAACATTTGCAGCCTGAAAGGGGCATTAACCCGCATCCTAGACCACTGAAATTTCCCAAAATATTTTTGGCATGAAAAATGCATGCTACACCCCTGAAAGTTCAGAAAACACCCCAGAAATATTGCCAGCTCAAAAAAGGCCTTAAAATGCATCTTAGGCCTGCAAAAATGTTGAAAACTTTGAAGACCCAAAAAAGGGGTTTACAGGTATCCTAGACCCCCTAAAGTCCAGAAAATGTTGTTGGACCAAAATCGGTGTCAGAGAGCTCTGAAAGGGGCATTAACCCGCATCCTTAACCACTGAAATTCCCAAACATATTTTTGGCACGAAAAATGCATCCTACACCCCTGAAAGTTCAGAAAATGTTGGCAGCTCAAGAAAAGGCCTTAAAATGCATGTTAGGCCTTCAAAAATGTTGAAAACTTTGGAGGCCCAAAAAAAGGGTTTACAGGCATCCTAGACCCCCTAAAGTCCAGAAAATGTTGTTGGACCAAAAATGGTGTCAGAGAGCTCTGAATGTCCCAAAAACATCTGCAGCCTGAAAGGGGCATTAACCCGCATCCTAGACCTCTGAAATTCCTAAAAATATTTTGTGCACGAAAAATGCATCCTATACCCCTGAAACTCAGAATATGTTAGCAGCCCAAAGAAGGCCTTAAAATGCATTTTACGCCTACAAAAATTTAGAAAACTTTGGAGGCCCAAAAAAGGGGTTTACAGGCATCCTAGACCCCCTAAAGTCCAGAAAATGTTGTGGGACCAAAAATGGTGTCAGGGAGCTCTGAAAGGGGCATTAACCCGCATCCTAGACCACTGAAATTCACAAAAATATTTTTGGCACGAAAAATGCATCCTACACCCCTGAAAGTTCAGAAAATGTTGGCAGCTCAAGAAAAGGCCTTAAAATGCATGTTAGGCCTTCAAAAATGTTGAAAACTTTGGAGGCCCAAAAAAGGGGTTTACAGGCATCCTAGACCCCCTAAAGTCCAGAAAATGTTGTTGGACCAAAAATGGTGTCAGAGAGCTCTGAATGTCCCAAAAACATTTGCAGCCTGAAAGGGGCATTAACCCGCATCCTAGACCTCTGAAATTCCAAAAAATATTTTGTGCACAAAAAATGTATCCTATACCCCTGAAACTCAGAATATGTTAGCAGCCCAAAGAAGGCCTTAAAATGCATTTTAGGCCTACAAAAATTTAGAAAACTTTGGAGGCCCAAAAAAGGCGTTTACAGGCATCCTAGACCCCCTAAAGTCCAGAAAATGTTGTGGGACTAAAAATGGTGTCAGAGAGCTCCGAATGTCCCAAAAACATGTGCAACCTGAAAGGGGCATTAACCCGCATCCTAGACCACTGAAATTCCCAAAATTATTTTGCCACTAAAAATGCATCCTACACCCCTGAACGTTCATAAAATGTTAGCAGCCCAAAAAAGGCATTAAAATGCATTTTAGGCCTGCAAAAATTTAGAAAACTTTGGAGGCCCAAAAAAGGGGTTTACAGGCATCCTAGACCCCCTAAAGTCCAGAAAATGTTGTTGGACCAAAAATGGTGTCAGAGAGTTCTGAATGTCCCAAAAACATCTGCAGCCTGAAAGGGGCATTAACCCGCATCCTAGACCTCTGAAATTCCTAAAAATATTTTGTGCACGAAAAATGCATCCTATACCCCTGAAACTCAGAATATGTTAGCAGCCCAAAGAAGGCCTTAAAATGCATTTTAGGCCTACAAAAATTTAGAAAACTTTGGAGGCCCAAAAAAGGCGTTTACAGGCATCCTAGACCCCCTAAAGTCCAGAAAATGTTGTGGGACTAAAAATGGTGTCAGAGAGCTCCGAATGTCCCAAAAACATGTGCAACCTGAAAGGGGCATTAACCCGCATCCTAGACCACTGAAATTCCCAAAATTATTTTGCCACTAAAAATGCATCCTACACCCCTGAACGTTCATAAAATGTTAGCAGCCCAAAAAAGGCATTAAAATGCATTTTAGGCCTGCAAAAATTTAGAAAACTTTGGAGGCCCAAAAAAGGGGTTTACAGGCATCCTAGACCCCCTAAAGACCAGAAAATGTTGGTGGATCAAAAACGGTGTCAGAGAGCTCCGAATGTCCCAAAAACATGTGCAACCTGAAAGGGGCATTAACCCACATCCTAGACCTCTGAAATTCCCAAAAATATTTTGTGCACGAAAAATTCATACTACACCCTTGAAAGTTCAGAATATGTTAGCAGCCCAAAAAAGGCATTAAAATGCATTTTAGGCCTGCAAAAATTTAGAAAACTTTGGAGGCCCAAAAAGGGGTTTACAGGCATCCTAGACCCCCTAAAGTCCAGAAAATGTTGTTGGACCGAAAATGGTGTCAGAGAGCTCTGAAAGTCCCAAAAACATTTGCAGCCTGAAAGGGGCATTAACCCGCATCCTAGACCTCTGAAATTCCCAAAAATATTTTGTGCACAAAAAATGCATCCTATACCCCTGAAAGCTCAGAATATGTTAGCAGCCCAAAGAAGACCTTAAAATGCATTTTAGGGCTACAAACATTTAGAAAACTTTGGAGGCCCAAAAAAGGGGTTTACAGGCATCCTAGACCCCCTAAAGTCCAGAAAATGTTGTTGGACCAAAAATGGTGTCAGAGAGCTCTGAATGTCCCAAAAACATTTGCAGCCACTGAAATTCCCAAACATATTTTTGGCACGAAAAATGCATCCTACACCCCTGAAAGTTGAGAAAATGTTGGCAGCTCAAGAAAAGGCCTTAAATCACATGTTAGGCCTTCAAAAATGTTGAAAACTTTGGAGGCCCAAAAAAGGGGTTTACAGGCATCCTAGACCCCCTAAAGTCCAGAAAATGTTGTTGGACCAATATCGGTGTCAGAGAGCTATGAATGTCCCAAAAACATTTGCAGCCTGAAAGGGGCATTAACCCGCATCCTAGACCACTGAAATTTCCCAAAATATTTTTGGCATGAAAAATGCATGCTACACCCCTGAAAGTTCAGAAAACACCCCAGAAATATTGCCAGCTCAAAAAAGGCCTTAAAATGCATCTTAGGCCTGCAAAAATGTTGAAAACTTTGAAGACCCAAAAAAGGGGTTTACAGGTATCCTAGACCCCCTAAAGTCCAGAAAATGTTGTTGGACCAAAATCGGTGTCAGAGAGCTCTGAAAGGGGCATTAACCCGCATCCTTAACCACTGAAATTCCCAAACATATTTTTGGCACGAAAAATGCATCCTACACCCCTGAAAGTTCAGAAAATGTTGGCAGCTCAAGAAAAGGCCTTAAAATGCATGTTAGGCCTTCAAAAATGTTGAAACCTTTGGAGGCCCAAAAAAAGGGTTTACAGGCATCCTAGACCCCCTAAAGTCCAGAAAATGTTGTTGGACCAAAAATGGTGTCAGAGAGCTCTGAATGTCCCAAAAACATCTGCAGCCTGAAAGGGGCATTAACCCGCATCCTAGACCTCTGAAATTCCTAAAAATATTTTGTGCACGAAAAATGCATCCTATACCCCTGAAACTCAGAATATGTTAGCAGCCCAAAGAAGGCCTTAAAATGCATTTTACGCCTACAAAAATTTAGAAAACTTTGGAGGCCCAAAAAAGGGGTTTACAGGCATCCTAGACCCCCTAAAGTCCAGAAAATGTTGTGGGACCAAAAATGGTGTCAGGGAGCTCTGAAAGGGGCATTAACCCGCATCCTAGACCACTGAAATTCACAAAAATATTTTTGGCACGAAAAATGCATCCTACACCCCTGAAAGTTCAGAAAATGTTGGCAGCTCAAGAAAAGGCCTTAAAATGCATGTTAGGCCTTCAAAAATGTTGAAAACTTTGGAGGCCCAAAAAAGGGGTTTACAGGCATCCTAGACCCCCTAAAGTCCAGAAAATGTTGTTGGACCAAAAATGGTGTCAGAGAGCTCTGAATGTCCCAAAAACATTTGCAGCCTGAAAGGGGCATTAACCCGCATCCTAGACCTCTGAAATTCCAAAAAATATTTTGTGCACAAAAAATGTATCCTATACCCCTGAAACTCAGAATATGTTAGCAGCCCAAAGAAGGCCTTAAAATGCATTTTAGGCCTACAAAAATTTAGAAAACTTTGGAGGCCCAAAAAAGGCGTTTACAGGCATCCTAGACCCCCTAAAGTCCAGAAAATGTTGTGGGACTAAAAATGGTGTCAGAGAGCTCCGAATGTCCCAAAAACATGTGCAACCTGAAAGGGGCATTAACCCGCATCCTAGACCACTGAAATTCCCAAAATTATTTTGCCACTAAAAATGCATCCTACACCCCTGAACGTTCATAAAATGTTAGCAGCCCAAAAAAGGCATTAAAATGCATTTTAGGCCTGCAAAAATTTAGAAAACTTTGGAGGCCCAAAAAAGGGGTTTACAGGCATCCTAGAACCCCTAAAGTCCAGAAAATGTTGTTGGACCAAAAATGGTGTCAGAGAGTTCTGAATGTCCCAAAAACATCTGCAGCCTGAAAGGGGCATTAACCCGCATCCTAGACCTCTGAAATTCCTAAAAATATTTTGTGCACGAAAAATGCATCCTATACCCCTGAAACTCAGAATATGTTAGCAGCCCAAAGAAGGCCTTAAAATGCATTTTAGGCCTACAAAAATTTAGAAAACTTTGGAGGCCCAAAAAAGGCGTTTACAGGCATCCTAGACCCCTTAAAGTCCAGAAAATGTTGTGGGACTAAAAATGGTGTCAGAGAGCTCCGAATGTCCCAAAAACATGTGCAACCTGAAAGGGGCATTAACCCGCATCCTAGACCACTGAAATTCCCAAAATTATTTTGCCACTAAAAATGCATCCTACACCCCTGAACGTTCATAAAATGTTAGCAGCCCAAAAAAGGCATTAAAATGCATTTTAGGCCTGCAAAAATTTAGAAAACTTTGGAGGCCCAAAAAAGGGGTTTACAGGCATCCTAGACCCCCTAAAGACCAGAAAATGTTGGTGGATCAAAAACGGTGTCAGAGAGCTCCGAATGTCCCAAAAACATGTGCAACCTGAAAGGGGCATTAACCCACATCCTAGACCTCTGAAATTCCCAAAAATATTTTGTGCACGAAAAATTCATACTACACCCTTGAAAGTTCAGAATATGTTAGCAGCCCAAAAAAGGCATTAAAATGCATTTTAGGCCTGCAAAAATTTAGAAAACTTTGGAGGCCCAAAAAGGGGTTTACAGGCATCCTAGACCCCCTAAAGTCCAGAAAATGTTGTTGGACCAAAAATGGTGTCAGAGAGCTCTGAAAGTCCCAAAAACATTTGCAGCCTGAAAGGGGCATTAACCCGCATCCTAGACCTCTGAAATTCCCAAAAATATTTTGTGCACAAAAAATGCATCCTATACCCCTGAAAGCTCAGAATATGTTAGCAGCCCAAAGAAGACCTTAAAATGCATTTTAGGGCTACAAACAGTTAGAAAACTTTGGAGGCCCAAAAAAGGGGTTTACAGGCATCCTAGACCCCCTAAAGTCCAGAAAATGTTGTTGGACCAAAAATGGTGTCAGAGAGCTCTGAATGTCCCAAAAACATTTGCAGCCACTGAAATTCCCAAAAATATTTTTGGCACGAAAAATGCATCCTACACCCCTGAAAGTTGAGAAAATGTTGGCAGCTCAAGAAAAGGCCTTAAAGCACATGTTAGGCCTTCAAAAATGTTGAAAACTTTGGAGGCCCAAAAAAGGGGTTTACAGGCATCCTAGACCCCCTAAAGTCCAGAAAATGTTGTTGGACCAATATCGGTGTCAGAGAGCTATGAATGTCCCAAAAACATTTGCAGCCTGAAAGGGGCATTAACCCGCATCCTAGACCACTGAAATTTCCCAAAATATTTTTGGCATGAAAAATGCATGCTACACCCCTGTAAGTTCAGAAAACACCCCAGAAATATTGCCAGCTTAAAAAAGGCCTTAAAATGCATCTTAGGCCTGCAAAAATGTTGAAAACTTTGAAGACCCAAAAAAGGGGTTTACAGGTATCCTAGACCCCCTAAAGTCCAGAAAATGTTGTTGGACCAAAATCGGTGTCAGAGAGCTCTGAAAGGGGCATTAACCCGCATCCTTAACCACTGAAATTCCCAAACATATTTTTGGCACGAAAAATGCATCCTACACCCCTGAAAGTTCAGAAAATGTTGGCAGCTCAAGAAAAGGCCTTAAAATGCATGTTAGGCCTTCAAAAATGTTGAAAACTTTGGAGGCCCAAAAAAAGGGTTTACAGGCATCCTAGACCCCCTAAAGTCCAGAAAATGTTGTTGGACCAAAAATGGTGTCAGAGAGCTCTGAATGTCCCAAAAACATCTGCAGCCTGAAAGGGGCATTAACCCGCATCCTAGACCTCTGAAATTCCTAAAAATATTTTGTGCACGAAAAATGCATCCTATACCCCTGAAACTCAGAATATGTTAGCAGCCCAAAGAAGGCCTTAAAATGCATTTTACGCCTACAAAAATTTAGAAAACTTTGGAGGCCCAAAAAAGGGGTTTACAGGCATCCTAGACCCCCTAAAGTCCAGAAAATGTTGTGGGACCAAAAATGGTGTCAGGGAGCTCTGAAAGGGGCATTAACCCGCATCCTAGACCACTGAAATTCACAAAAATATTTTTGGCACGAAAAATGCATCCTACACCCCTGAAAGTTCAGAAAATGTTGGCAGCTCAAGAAAAGGCCTTAAAATGCATGTTAGGCCTTCAAAAATGTTGAAAACTTTGGAGGCCCAAAAAAGGGGTTTACAGGCATCCTAGACCCCCTAAAGTCCAGAAAATGTTGTTGGACCAAAAATGGTGTCAGAGAGCTCTGAATGTCCCAAAAACATTTGCAGCCTGAAAGGGGCATTAACCCGCATCCTAGACCTCTGAAATTCCAAAAAATATTTTGTGCACAAAAAATGTATCCTATACCCCTGAAACTCAGAATATGTTAGCAGCCCAAAGAAGGCCTTAAAATGCATTTTAGGCCTACAAAAATTTAGAAAACTTTGGAGGCCCAAAAAAGGCGTTTACAGGCATCCTAGACCCCCTAAAGTCCAGAAAATGTTGTGGGACTAAAAATGGTGTCAGAGAGCTCCGAATGTCCCAAAAACATGTGCAACCTGAAAGGGGCATTAACCCGCATCCTAGACCACTGAAATTCCCAAAATTATTTTGCCACTAAAAATGCATCCTACACCCCTGAACGTTCATAAAATGTTAGCAGCCCAAAAAAGGCATTAAAATGCATTTTAGGCCTGCAAAAATTTAGAAAACTTTGGAGGCCCAAAAAAGGGGTTTACAGGCATCCTAGACCCCCTAAAGTCCAGAAAATGTTGTTGGACCAAAAATGGTGTCAGAGAGTTCTGAATGTCCCAAAAACATCTGCAGCCTGAAAGGGGCATTAACCCGCATCCTAGACCACTGAAATTCCTAAAAATATTTTGTGCACGAAAAATGCATCCTATACCCCTGAAACTCAGAATATGTTAGCAGCCCAAAGAAGGCCTTAAAATGCATTTTAGGCCTACAAAAATTTAGAAAACTTTGGAGGCCCAAAAAAGGCGTTTACAGGCATCCTAGACCCCCTAAAGTCCAGAAAATGTTGTGGGACTAAAAATGGTGTCAGAGAGCTCCGAATGTCCCAAAAACATGTGCAACCTGAAAGGGGCATTAACCCGCATCCTAGACCACTGAAATTCCCAAAATTATTTTGCCACTAAAAATGCATCCTACACCCCTGAACGTTCATAAAATGTTAGCAGCCCAAAAAAGGCATTAAAATGCATTTTAGGCCTGCAAAAATTTAGAAAACTTTGGAGGCCCAAAAAGGGGTTTACAGGCATCCTAGACCCCCTAAAGTCCAGAAAATGTTGTTGGACCAAAAATGGTGTCAGAGAGCTCTGAAAGTCCCAAAAACATTTGCAGCCTGAAAGGGGCATTAACCCGCATCCTAGACCACTGAAATTCCCAAAATTATTTTGCCACTAAAAATGCATCCTACACCCCTGAACGTTCATAAAATGTTAGCAGCCCAAAAAAGGCATTAAAATGCATTTTAGGCCTGCAAAAATTTAGAGAACTTTGGAGGCCCAAAAAAGGGGTTTACAGGCATCCTAGACCCCCTAAAGTCCAGAAAATGTTGTTGGACCAAAAATGGTGTCAGAGAGTTCTGAATGTCCCAAAAACATCTGCAGCCTGAAAGGGGCATTAACCCGCATCCTAGACCTCTGAAATTCCTAAAAATATTTTGTGCACGAAAAATGCATCCTATACCCCTGAAACTCAGAATATGTTAGCAGCCCAAAGAAGGCCTTAAAATGCATTTTAGGCCTACAAAAATTTAGAAAACTTTGGAGGCCCAAAAAAGGCGTTTACAGGCATCCTAGACCCCCTAAAGTCCAGAAAATGTTGTGGGACTAAAAATGGTGTCAGAGAGCTCCGAATGTCCCAAAAACATGTGCAACCTGAAAGGGGCATTAACCCGCATCCTAGACCACTGAAATTCCCAAAATTATTTTGCCACTAAAAATGCATCCTACACCCCTGAACGTTCATAAAATGTTAGCAGCCCAAAAAAGGCATTAAAATGCATTTTAGGCCTGCAAAAATTTAGAAAACTTTGGAGGCCCAAAAAAGGGGTTTACAGGCATCCTAGACCCCCTAAAGTCCAGAAAATGTTGTGGGACTAAAAATGGTGTCAGAGAGCTCTGAAAGTCCCAAAAACATTTGCAGCCTGAAAGGGGCATTAACCCGCATCCTAGACCTCTGAAATTCCCAAAAATATTTTGTGCACAAAAAATGCATCCTATACCCCTGAAAGCTCAGAATATGTTAGCAGCCCAAAGAAGGCCTTAAAATGCATTTTACGCCTACAAAAATTTAGAAAACTTTGGAGGCCCAAAAAAGGGGTTTACAGGCATCCTAGACCCCCTAAAGTCCAGAAAATGTTGTTGGATCAAAAACGGTGTCAGAGAGCTCTGAATGTCCCAAAAACATTTGCAGCCTGAAAGGGGCATTAACCCGCATCCTAGACCACTGAAATTCCCAAAAATATTTTTGCCACTAAAAATGCATCCTACACCCCTGAAAGTTCAGAAAATGTTGGCAGCTCAAGAAAAGGCCTTAAAATGCATGTTAGGCCTTCAAAAATGTTGAAAACTTTGGAGGCACAAAATAGGGGTTTACAGGCATCCTAGACCTCCTAAAGTCCAGAAAATGTTGTTGGATCAAAAACGGTGTCAGAGAGCTCTGAATGTCCCAAAAACATTTGCAACCTGAAAGGGGCATTAACCCGCATCCTAGACCACTGAAATTTCCCAAAATATTTTTGCCACTAAAAATGCATCCTACACCCCTGAAAGTTCAGAAAATGTTGGCAGCTTAAGAAAAGGCCTTAAAATGCATGTTAGGCCTTCAAAAATGTTGAAAACTTTGGAGGCCCAAAAAAGGGGTTTACAGGCATCCTAGACCCCCTAAA
This sequence comes from Ambystoma mexicanum, assembly GCF_040938575.1. NCBI lineage: Eukaryota > Metazoa > Chordata > Amphibia > Caudata > Ambystomatidae > Ambystoma > Ambystoma mexicanum. The sequence continues at coordinate 318,678,438 of NC_090931.1, read as the reverse complement.
GTCCAGAAAATGTTGTTGGACCAAAAATGGTGTCAGAGAGCTCTGAATGTCCCAAAAACATTTGCAGCCACTGAAATTCCCAAACATATTTTTGGCACGAAAAATGCATCCTACACCCCTGAAAGTTGAGAAAATGTTGGCAGCTCAAGAAAAGGCCTTAAATCACATGTTAGGCCTTCAAAAATGTTGAAAACTTTGGAGGCCCAAAAAAGGGGTTTACAGGCATCCTAGACCCCCTAAAGTCCAGAAAATGTTGTTGGACCAATATCGGTGTCAGAGAGCTATGAATGTCCCAAAAACATTTGCAGCCTGAAAGGGGCATTAACCCGCATCCTAGACCACTGAAATTTCCCAAAATATTTTTGGCATGAAAAATGCATGCTACACCCCTGAAAGTTCAGAAAACACCCCAGAAATATTGCCAGCTCAAAAAAGGCCTTAAAATGCATCTTAGGCCTGCAAAAATGTTGAAAACTTTGAAGACCCAAAAAAGGGGTTTACAGGTATCCTAGACCCCCTAAAGTCCAGAAAATGTTGTTGGACCAAAATCGGTGTCAGAGAGCTCTGAAAGGGGCATTAACCCGCATCCTTAACCACTGAAATTCCCAAACATATTTTTGGCACGAAAAATGCATCCTACACCCCTGAAAGTTCAGAAAATGTTGGCAGCTCAAGAAAAGGCCTTAAAATGCATGTTAGGCCTTCAAAAATGTTGAAACCTTTGGAGGCCCAAAAAAAGGGTTTACAGGCATCCTAGACCCCCTAAAGTCCAGAAAATGTTGTTGGACCAAAAATGGTGTCAGAGAGCTCTGAATGTCCCAAAAACATCTGCAGCCTGAAAGGGGCATTAACCCGCATCCTAGACCTCTGAAATTCCTAAAAATATTTTGTGCACGAAAAATGCATCCTATACCCCTGAAACTCAGAATATGTTAGCAGCCCAAAGAAGGCCTTAAAATGCATTTTACGCCTACAAAAATTTAGAAAACTTTGGAGGCCCAAAAAAGGGGTTTACAGGCATCCTAGACCCCCTAAAGTCCAGAAAATGTTGTGGGACCAAAAATGGTGTCAGGGAGCTCTGAAAGGGGCATTAACCCGCATCCTAGACCACTGAAATTCACAAAAATATTTTTGGCACGAAAAATGCATCCTACACCCCTGAAAGTTCAGAAAATGTTGGCAGCTCAAGAAAAGGCCTTAAAATGCATGTTAGGCCTTCAAAAATGTTGAAAACTTTGGAGGCCCAAAAAAGGGGTTTACAGGCATCCTAGACCCCCTAAAGTCCAGAAAATGTTGTTGGACCAAAAATGGTGTCAGAGAGCTCTGAATGTCCCAAAAACATTTGCAGCCTGAAAGGGGCATTAACCCGCATCCTAGACCTCTGAAATTTCAAAAAATATTTTGTGCACAAAAAATGTATCCTATACCCCTGAAACTCAGAATATGTTAGCAGCCCAAAGAAGGCCTTAAAATGCATTTTAGGCCTACAAAAATTTAGAAAACTTTGGAGGCCCAAAAAAGGCGTTTACAGGCATCCTAGACCCCCTAAAGTCCAGAAAATGTTGTGGGACTAAAAATGGTGTCAGAGAGCTCCGAATGTCCCAAAAACATGTGCAACCTGAAAGGGGCATTAACCCGCATCCTAGACCACTGAAATTCCCAAAATTATTTTGCCACTAAAAATGCATCCTACACCCCTGAACGTTCATAAAATGTTAGCAGCCCAAAAAAGGCATTAAAATGCATTTTAGGCCTGCAAAAATTTAGAAAACTTTGGAGGCCCAAAAAAGGGGTTTACAGGCATCCTAGACCCCCTAAAGTCCAGAAAATGTTGTTGGACCAAAAATGGTGTCAGAGAGTTCTGAATGTCCCAAAAACATCTGCAGCCTGAAAGGGGCATTAACCCGCATCCTAGACCTCTGAAATTCCTAAAAATATTTTGTGCACGAAAAATGCATCCTATACCCCTGAAACTCAGAATATGTTAGCAGCCCAAAGAAGGCCTTAAAATGCATTTTAGGCCTACAAAAATTTAGAAAACTTTGGAGGCCCAAAAAAGGCGTTTACAGGCATCCTAGACCCCCTAAAGTCCAGAAAATGTTGTGGGACTAAAAATGGTGTCAGAGAGCTCTGAATGTCCCAAAAACATGTGCAACCTGAAAGGGGCATTAACCCGCATCCTAGACCACTGAAATTCCCAAAATTATTTTGCCACTAAAAATGCATCCTACACCCCTGAACGTTCATAAAATGTTAGCAGCCCAAAAAAGGCATTAAAATGCATTTTAGGCCTGCAAAAATTTAGAAAACTTTGGAGGCCCAAAAAAGGGGTTTACAGGCATCCTAGACCCCCTAAAGACCAGAAAATGTTGGTGGATCAAAAACGGTGTCAGAGAGCTCCGAATGTCCCAAAAACATGTGCAACCTGAAAGGGGCATTAACCCACATCCTAGACCTCTGAAATTCCCAAAAATATTTTGTGCACGAAAAATTCATACTACACCCTTGAAAGTTCAGAATATGTTAGCAGCCCAAAAAAGGCATTAAAATGCATTTTAGGCCTGCAAAAATTTAGAAAACTTTGGAGGCCCAAAAAGGGGTTTACAGGCATCCTAGACCCCCTAAAGTCCAGAAAATGTTGTTGGACCAAAAATGGTGTCAGAGAGCTCTGAAAGTCCCAAAAACATTTGCAGCCTGAAAGGGGCATTAACCCGCATCCTAGACCTCTGAAATTCCCAAAAATATTTTGTGCACAAAAAATGCATCCTATACCCCTGAAAGCTCAGAATATGTTAGCAGCCCAAAGAAGACCTTAAAATGCATTTTAGGGCTACAAACAGTTAGAAAACTTTGGAGGCCCAAAAAAGGGGTTTACAGGCATCCTAGACCCCCTAAAGTCCAGAAAATGTTGTTGGACCAAAAATGGTGTCAGAGAGCTCTGAATGTCCCAAAAACATTTGCAGCCACTGAAATTCCCAAAAATATTTTTGGCACGAAAAATGCATCCTACACCCCTGAAAGTTGAGAAAATGTTGGCAGCTCAAGAAAAGGCCTTAAAGCACATGTTAGGCCTTCAAAAATGTTGAAAACTTTGGAGGCCCAAAAAAGGGGTTTACAGGCATCCTAGACCCCCTAAAGTCCAGAAAATGTTGTTGGACCAATATCGGTGTCAGAGAGCTATGAATGTCCCAAAAACATTTGCAGCCTGAAAGGGGCATTAACCCGCATCCTAGACCACTGAAATTTCCCAAAATATTTTTGGCATGAAAAATGCATGCTACACCCCTGTAAGTTCAGAAAACACCCCAGAAATATTGCCAGCTTAAAAAAGGCCTTAAAATGCATCTTAGGCCTGCAAAAATGTTGAAAACTTTGAAGACCCAAAAAAGGGGTTTACAGGTATCCTAGACCCCCTAAAGTCCAGAAAATGTTGTTGGACCAAAATCGGTGTCAGAGAGCTCTGAAAGGGGCATTAACCCGCATCCTTAACCACTGAAATTCCCAAACATATTTTTGGCACGAAAAATGCATCCTACACCCCTGAAAGTTCAGAAAATGTTGGCAGCTCAAGAAAAGGCCTTAAAATGCATGTTAGGCCTTCAAAAATGTTGAAAACTTTGGAGGCCCAAAAAAAGGGTTTACAGGCATCCTAGACCCCCTAAAGTCCAGAAAATGTTGTTGGACCAAAAATGGTGTCAGAGAGCTCTGAATGTCCCAAAAACATCTGCAGCCTGAAAGGGGCATTAACCCGCATCCTAGACCTCTGAAATTCCTAAAAATATTTTGTGCACGAAAAATGCATCCTATACCCCTGAAACTCAGAATATGTTAGCAGCCCAAAGAAGGCCTTAAAATGCATTTTACGCCTACAAAAATTTAGAAAACTTTGGAGGCCCAAAAAAGGGGTTTACAGGCATCCTAGACCCCCTAAAGTCCAGAAAATGTTGTGGGACCAAAAATGGTGTCAGGGAGCTCTGAAAGGGGCATTAACCCGCATCCTAGACCACTGAAATTCACAAAAATATTTTTGGCACGAAAAATGCATCCTACACCCCTGAAAGTTCAGAAAATGTTGGCAGCTCAAGAAAAGGCCTTAAAATGCATGTTAGGCCTTCAAAAATGTTGAAAACTTTGGAGGCCCAAAAAAGGGGTTTACAGGCATCCTAGACCCCCTAAAGTCCAGAAAATGTTGTTGGACCAAAAATGGTGTCAGAGAGCTCTGAATGTCCCAAAAACATTTGCAGCCTGAAAGGGGCATTAACCCGCATCCTAGACCTCTGAAATTTCAAAAAATATTTTGTGCACAAAAAATGTATCCTATACCCCTGAAACCCAGAATATGTTAGCAGCCCAAAGAAGGCCTTAAAATGCATTTTAGGCCTACAAAAATTTAGAAAACTTTGGAGGCCCAAAAAAGGCGTTTACAGGCATCCTAGACCCCCTAAAGTCCAGAAAATGTTGTGGGACTAAAAATGGTGTCAGAGAGCTCCGAATGTCCCAAAAACATGTGCAACCTGAAAGGGGCATTAACCCGCATCCTAGACCACTGAAATTCCCAAAATTATTTTGCCACTAAAAATGCATCCTACACCCCTGAACGTTCATAAAATGTTAGCAGCCCAAAAAAGGCATTAAAATGCATTTTAGGCCTGCAAAAATTTAGAAAACTTTGGAGGCCCAAAAAAGGGGTTTACAGGCATCCTAGACCCCCTAAAGTCCAGAAAATGTTGTTGGACCAAAAATGGTGTCAGAGAGTTCTGAATGTCCCAAAAACATCTGCAGCCTGAAAGGGGCATTAACCCGCATCCTAGACCTCTGAAATTCCTAAAAATATTTTGTGCACGAAAAATGCATCCTATACCCCTGAAACTCAGAATATGTTAGCAGCCCAAAGAAGGCCTTAAAATGCATTTTAGGCCTACAAAAATTTAGAAAACTTTGGAGGCCCAAAAAAGGCGTTTACAGGCATCCTAGACCCCCTAAAGTCCAGAAAATGTTGTGGGACTAAAAATGGTGTCAGAGAGCTCTGAATGTCCCAAAAACATGTGCAACCTGAAAGGGGCATTAACCCGCATCCTAGACCACTGAAATTCCCAAAATTATTTTGCCACTAAAAATGCATCCTACACCCCTGAACGTTCATAAAATGTTAGCAGCCCAAAAAAGGCATTAAAATGCATTTTAGGCCTGCAAAAATTTAGAAAACTTTGGAGGCCCAAAAAAGGGGTTTACAGGCATCCTAGACCCCCTAAAGACCAGAAAATGTTGGTGGATCAAAAACGGTGTCAGAGAGCTCCGAATGTCCCAAAAACATGTGCAACCTGAAAGGGGCATTAACCCACATCCTAGACCTCTGAAATTCCCAAAAATATTTTGTGCACGAAAAATTCATACTACACCCTTGAAAGTTCAGAATATGTTAGCAGCCCAAAAAAGGCATTAAAATGCATTTTAGGCCTGCAAAAATTTAGAAAACTTTGGAGGCCCAAAAAGGGGTTTACAGGCATCCTAGACCCCCTAAAGTCCAGAAAATGTTGTTGGACCAAAAATGGTGTCAGAGAGCTCTGAAAGTCCCAAAAACATTTGCAGCCTGAAAGGGGCATTAACCCGCATCCTAGACCTCTGAAATTCCCAAAAATATTTTGTGCACAAAAAATGCATCCTATACCCCTGAAAGCTCAGAATATGTTAGCAGCCCAAAGAAGACCTTAAAATGCATTTTAGGGCTACAAACAGTTAGAAAACTTTGGAGGCCCAAAAAAGGGGTTTACAGGCATCCTAGACCCCCTAAAGTCCAGAAAATGTTGTTGGACCAAAAATGGTGTCAGAGAGCTCTGAATGTCCCAAAAACATTTGCAGCCACTGAAATTCCCAAAAATATTTTTGGCACGAAAAATGCATCCTACACCCCTGAAAGTTGAGAAAATGTTGGCAGCTCAAGAAAAGGCCTTAAAGCACATGTTAGGCCTTCAAAAATGTTGAAAACTTTGGAGGCCCAAAAAAGGGGTTTACAGGCATCCTAGACCCCCTAAAGTCCAGAAAATGTTGTTGGACCAATATCGGTGTCAGAGAGCTATGAATGTCCCAAAAACATTTGCAGCCTGAAAGGGGCATTAACCCGCATCCTAGACCACTGAAATTTCCCAAAATATTTTTGGCATGAAAAATGCATGCTACACCCCTGTAAGTTCAGAAAACACCCCAGAAATATTGCCAGCTTAAAAAAGGCCTTAAAATGCATCTTAGGCCTGCAAAAATGTTGAAAACTTTGAAGACCCAAAAAAGGGGTTTACAGGTATCCTAGACCCCCTAAAGTCCAGAAAATGTTGTTGGACCAAAATCGGTGTCAGAGAGCTCTGAAAGGGGCATTAACCCGCATCCTTAACCACTGAAATTCCCAAACATATTTTTGGCACGAAAAATGCATCCTACACCCCTGAAAGTTCAGAAAATGTTGGCAGCTCAAGAAAAGGCCTTAAAATGCATGTTAGGCCTTCAAAAATGTTGAAAACTTTGGAGGCCCAAAAAAAGGGTTTACAGGCATCCTAGACCCCCTAAAGTCCAGAAAATGTTGTTGGACCAAAAATGGTGTCAGAGAGCTCTGAATGTCCCAAAAACATCTGCAGCCTGAAAGGGGCATTAACCCGCATCCTAGACCTCTGAAATTCCTAAAAATATTTTGTGCACGAAAAATGCATCCTATACCCCTGAAACTCAGAATATGTTAGCAGCCCAAAGAAGGCCTTAAAATGCATTTTACGCCTACAAAAATTTAGAAAACTTTGGAGGCCCAAAAAAGGGGTTTACAGGCATCCTAGACCCCCTAAAGTCCAGAAAATGTTGTGGGACCAAAAATGGTGTCAGGGAGCTCTGAAAGGGGCATTAACCCGCATCCTAGACCACTGAAATTCACAAAAATATTTTTGGCACGAAAAATGCATCCTACACCCCTGAAAGTTCAGAAAATGTTGGCAGCTCAAGAAAAGGCCTTAAAATGCATGTTAGGCCTTCAAAAATGTTGAAAACTTTGGAGGCCCAAAAAAGGGGTTTACAGGCATCCTAGACCCCCTAAAGTCCAGAAAATGTTGTTGGACCAAAAATGGTGTCAGAGAGCTCTGAATGTCCCAAAAACATTTGCAGCCTGAAAGGGGCATTAACCCGCATCCTAGACCTCTGAAATTCCAAAAAATATTTTGTGCACAAAAAATGTATCCTATACCCCTGAAACTCAGAATATGTTAGCAGCCCAAAGAAGGCCTTAAAATGCATTTTAGGCCTACAAAAATTTAGAAAACTTTGGAGGCCCAAAAAAGGCGTTTACAGGCATCCTAGACCCCCTAAAGTCCAGAAAATGTTGTGGGACTAAAAATGGTGTCAGAGAGCTCCGAATGTCCCAAAAACATGTGCAACCTGAAAGGGGCATTAACCCGCATCCTAGACCACTGAAATTCCCAAAATTATTTTGCCACTAAAAATGCATCCTACACCCCTGAACGTTCATAAAATGTTAGCAGCCCAAAAAAGGCATTAAAATGCATTTTAGGCCTGCAAAAATTTAGAAAACTTTGGAGGCCCAAAAAAGGGGTTTACAGGCATCCTAGACCCCCTAAAGTCCAGAAAATGTTGTTGGACCAAAAATGGTGTCAGAGAGTTCTGAATGTCCCAAAAACATCTGCAGCCTGAAAGGGGCATTAACCCGCATCCTAGACCACTGAAATTCCTAAAAATATTTTGTGCACGAAAAATGCATCCTATACCCCTGAAACTCAGAATATGTTAGCAGCCCAAAGAAGGCCTTAAAATGCATTTTAGGCCTACAAAAATTTAGAAAACTTTGGAGGCCCAAAAAAGGCGTTTACAGGCATCCTAGACCCCCTAAAGTCCAGAAAATGTTGTGGGACTAAAAATGGTGTCAGAGAGCTCCGAATGTCCCAAAAACATGTGCAACCTGAAAGGGGCATTAACCCGCATCCTAGACCACTGAAATTCCCAAAATTATTTTGCCACTAAAAATGCATCCTACACCCCTGAACGTTCATAAAATGTTAGCAGCCCAAAAAAGGCATTAAAATGCATTTTAGGCCTGCAAAAATTTAGAAAACTTTGGAGGCCCAAAAAGGGGTTTACAGGCATCCTAGACCCCCTAAAGTCCAGAAAATGTTGTTGGACCAAAAATGGTGTCAGAGAGCTCTGAAAGTCCCAAAAACATTTGCAGCCTGAAAGGGGCATTAACCCGCATCCTAGACCTCTGAAATTCCCCAAAATATTTTGTGCACAAAAAATGCATCCTATACCCCTGAAAGCTCAGAATATGTTAGCAGCCCAAAGAAGACCTTAAAATGCATTTTAGGGCTACAAACAGTTAGAAAACTTTGGAGGCCCAAAAAAGGGGTTTACAGGCATCCTAGACCCCCTAAAGTCCAGAAAATGTTGTTGGACCAAAAATGGTGTCAGAGAGCTCTGAATGTCCCAAAAACATTTGCAGCCACTGAAATTCCCAAAAATATTTTTGGCACGAAAAATGCATCCTACACCCCTGAAAGTTGAGAAAATGTTGGCAGCTCAAGAAAAGGCCTTAAAGCACGTTAGGCCTTCAAAAATGTTGAAAACTTTGGAGGCCCAAAAAAGGGGTTTACAGGCATCCTAGACCCCCTAAAGTCCAGAAAATGTTGTTGGACCAATATCGGTGTCAGAGAGCTATGAATGTCCCAAAAACATTTGCAGCCTGAAAGGGGCATTAACCCGCATCCTAGACCACTGAAATTTCCCAAAATATTTTTGGCATGAAAAATGCATGCTACACCCCTGTAAGTTCAGAAAACACCCCAGAAATATTGCCAGCTTAAAAAAGGCCTTAAAATGCATCTTAGGCCTGCAAAAATGTTGAAAACTTTGAAGACCCAAAAAAGGGGTTTACAGGTATCCTAGACCCCCTAAAGTCCAGAAAATGTTGTTGGACCAAAATCGGTGTCAGAGAGCTCTGAAAGGGGCATTAACCCGCATCCTTAACCACTGAAATTCCCAAACATATTTTTGGCACGAAAAATGCATCCTACACCCCTGAAAGTTCAGAAAATGTTGGCAGCTCAAGAAAAGGCCTTAAAATGCATGTTAGGCCTTCAAAAATGTTGAAAACTTTGGAGGCCCAAAAAAAGGGTTTACAGGCATCCTAGACCCCCTAAAGTCCAGAAAATGTTGTTGGACCAAAAATGGTGTCAGAGAGCTCTGAATGTCCCAAAAACATCTGCAGCCTGAAAGGGGCATTAACCCGCATCCTAGACCTCTGAAATTCCTAAAAATATTTTGTGCACGAAAAATGCATCCTATACCCCTGAAACTCAGAATATGTTAGCAGCCCAAAGAAGGCCTTAAAATGCATTTTACGCCTACAAAAATTTAGAAAACTTTGGAGGCCCAAAAAAGGGGTTTACAGGCATCCTAGACCCCCTAAAGTCCAGAAAATGTTGTGGGACCAAAAATGGTGTCAGGGAGCTCTGAAAGGGGCATTAACCCGCATCCTAGACCACTGAAATTCACAAAAATATTTTTGGCACGAAAAATGCATCCTACACCCCTGAAAGTTCAGAAAATGTTGGCAGCTCAAGAAAAGGCCTTAAAATGCATGTTAGGCCTTCAAAAATGTTGAAAACTTTGGAGGCCCAAAAAAGGGGTTTACAGGCATCCTAGACCCCCTAAAGTCCAGAAAATGTTGTTGGACCAAAAATGGTGTCAGAGAGCTCTGAATGTCCCAAAAACATTTGCAGCCTGAAAGGGGCATTAACCCGCATCCTAGACCTCTGAAATTCCAAAAAATATTTTGTGCACAAAAAATGTATCCTATACCCCTGAAACTCAGAATATGTTAGCAGCCCAAAGAAGGCCTTAAAATGCATTTTAGGCCTACAAAAATTTAGAAAACTTTGGAGGCCCAAAAAAGGCGTTTACAGGCATCCTAGACCCCCTAAAGTCCAGAAAATGTTGTGGGACTAAAAATGGTGTCAGAGAGCTCCGAATGTCCCAAAAACATGTGCAACCTGAAAGGGGCATTAACCCGCATCCTAGACCACTGAAATTCCCAAAATTATTTTGCCACTAAAAATGCATCCTACACCCCTGAACGTTCATAAAATGTTAGCAGCCCAAAAAAGGCATTAAAATGCATTTTAGGCCTGCAAAAATTTAGAGAACTTTGGAGGCCCAAAAAAGGGGTTTACAGGCATCCTAGACCCCCTAAAGTCCAGAAAATGTTGTTGGACCAAAAATGGTGTCAGAGAGTTCTGAATGTCCCAAAAACATCTGCAGCCTGAAAGGGGCATTAACCCGCATCCTAGACCTCTGAAATTCCTAAAAATATTTTGTGCACGAAAAATGCATCCTATACCCCTGAAACTCAGAATATGTTAGCAGCCCAAAGAAGGCCTTAAAATGCATTTTAGGCCTACAAAAATTTAGAAAACTTTGGAGGCCCAAAAAAGGCGTTTACAGGCATCCTAGACCCCCTAAAGTCCAGAAAATGTTGTGGGACTAAAAATGGTGTCAGAGAGCTCCGAATGTCCCAAAAACATGTGCAACCTGAAAGGGACATTAACCCGCATCCTAGACCACTGAAATTCCCAAAATTATTTTGCCACTAAAAATGCATCCTACACCCCTGAACGTTCATAAAATGTTAGCAGCCCAAAAAAGGCATTAAAATGCATTTTAGGCCTGCAAAAATTTAGAAAACTTTGGAGGCCCAAAACAGGGGTTTACAGGCATCCTAGACCCCCTAAAGACCAGAAAATGTTGGTGGATCAAAAACGGTGTCAGAGAGCTCCGAATGTCCCAAAAACATGTGCAACCTGAAAGGGGCATTAACCCACATCCCAGACCTCTGAAATTCCCAAAAATATTTTGTGCACGAAAAATTCATACTACACCCTTGAAAGTTCAGAATATGTTAGCAGCCCAAAAAAGGCATTAAAATGCATTTTAGGCCTGCAAAAATTTAAAAACTTTGGAGGCCCAAAAAGGGGTTTACAGGCATCCTAGACCCCCTAAAGTCCAGAAAATGTTGTTGGACCAAAAATGGTGTCAGAGAGCTCTGAAAGTCCCAAAAACATTTGCAGCCTGAAAGGGGCATTAACCCGCATCCTAGACCTCTGAAATTCCCAAAAATATTTTGTGCACAAAAAATGCATCCTATACCCCTGAAAGCTCAGAATATGTTAGCAGCCCAAAGAAGACCTTAAAATGCATTTTAGGGCTACAAACATTTAGAAAACTTTGGAGGCCCAAAAAAGGGGTTTACAGGCATCCTAGACCCCCTAAAGTCCAGAAAATGTTGTTGGACCAAAAATGGTGTCAGAGAGCTCTGAATGTCCCAAAAACATTTGCAGCCACTGAAATTCCCAAACATATTTTTGGCACGAAAAATGCATCCTACACCCCTGAAAGTTGAGAAAATGTTGGCAGCTCAAGAAAAGGCCTTAAATCACATGTTAGGCCTTCAAAAATGTTGAAAACTTTGGAGGCCCAAAAAAGGGGTTTACAGGCATCCTAGACCCCCTAAAGTCCAGAAAATGTTGTTGGACCAATATCGGTGTCAGAGAGCTATGAATGTCCCAAAAACATTTGCAGCCTGAAAGGGGCATTAACCCGCATCCTAGACCACTGAAATTTCCCAAAATATTTTTGGCATGAAAAATGCATGCTACACCCCTGAAAGTTCAGAAAACACCCCAGAAATATTGCCAGCTCAAAAAAGGCCTTAAAATGCATCTTAGGCCTGCAAAAATGTTGAAAACTTTGAAGACCCAAAAAAGGGGTTTACAGGTATCCTAGACCCCCTAAAGTCCAGAAAATGTTGTTGGACCAAAATCGGTGTCAGAGAGCTCTGAAAGGGGCATTAACCCGCATCCTTAACCACTGAAATTCCCAAACATATTTTTGGCACGAAAAATGCATCCTACACCCCTGAAAGTTCAGAAAATGTTGGCAGCTCAAGAAAAGGCCTTAAAATGCATGTTAGGCCTTCAAAAATGTTGAAACCTTTGGAGGCCCAAAAAAAGGGTTTACAGGCATCCTAGACCCCCTAAAGTCCAGAAAATGTTGTTGGACCAAAAATGGTGTCAGAGAGCTCTGAATGTCCCAAAAACATCTGCAGCCTGAAAGGGGCATTAACCCGCATCCTAGACCTCTGAAATTCCTAAAAATATTTTGTGCACGAAAAATGCATCCTATACCCCTGAAACTCAGAATATGTTAGCAGCCCAAAGAAGGCCTTAAAATGCATTTTACGCCTACAAAAATTTAGAAAACTTTGGAGGCCCAAAAAAGGGGTTTACAGGCATCCTAGACCCCCTAAAGTCCAGAAAATGTTGTGGGACCAAAAATGGTGTCAGGGAGCTCTGAAAGGGGCATTAACCCGCATCCTAGACCACTGAAATTCACAAAAATATTTTTGGCACGAAAAATGCATCCTACACCCCTGAAAGTTCAGAAAATGTTGGCAGCTCAAGAAAAGGCCTTAAAATGCATGTTAGGCCTTCAAAAATGTTGAAAACTTTGGAGGCCCAAAAAAGGGGTTTACAGGCATCCTAGACCCCCTAAAGTCCAGAAAATGTTGTTGGACCAAAAATGGTGTCAGAGAGCTCTGAATGTCCCAAAAACATTTGCAGCCTGAAAGGGGCATTAACCCGCATCCTAGACCTCTGAAATTCCAAAAAATATTTTGTGCACAAAAAATGTATCCTATACCCCTGAAACTCAGAATATGTTAGCAGCCCAAAGAAGGCCTTAAAATGCATTTTAGGCCTACAAAAATTTAGAAAACTTTGGAGGCCCAAAAAAGGCGTTTACAGGCATCCTAGACCCCCTAAAGTCCAGAAAATGTTGTGGGACTAAAAATGGTGTCAGAGAGCTCCGAATGTCCCAAAAACATGTGCAACCTGAAAGGGGCATTAACCCGCATCCTAGACCACTGAAATTCCCAAAATTATTTTGCCACTAAAAATGCATCCTACACCCCTGAACGTTCATAAAATGTTAGCAGCCCAAAAAAGGCATTAAAATGCATTTTAGGCCTGCAAAAATTTAGAAAACTTTGGAGGCCCAAAAAAGGGGTTTACAGGCATCCTAGAGCCCCTAAAGTCCAGAAAATGTTGTTGGACCAAAAATGGTGTCAGAGAGTTCTGAATGTCCCAAAAACATCTGCAGCCTGAAAGGGGCATTAACCCGCATCCTAGACCTCTGAAATTCCTAAAAATATTTTGTGCACGAAAAATGCATCCTATACCCCTGAAACTCAGAATATGTTAGCAGCCCAAAGAAGGCCTTAAAATGCATTTTAGGCCTACAAAAATTTAGAAAACTTTGGAGGCCCAAAAAAGGCGTTTACAGGCATCCTAGACCCCCTAAAGTCCAGAAAATGTTGTGGGACTAAAAATGGTGTCAGAGAGCTCCGAATGTCCCAAAAACATGTGCAACCTGAAAGGGGCATTAACCCGCATCCTAGACCACTGAAATTCCCAAAATTATTTTGCCACTAAAAATGCATCCTACACCCCTGAACGTTCATAAAATGTTAGCAGCCCAAAAAAGGCATTAAAATGCATTTTAGGCCTGCAAAAATTTAGAAAACTTTGGAGGCCCAAAAAAGGGGTTTACAGGCATCCTAGACCCCCTAAAGACCAGAAAATGTTGGTGGATCAAAAACGGTGTCAGAGAGCTCCGAATGTCCCAAAAACATGTGCAACCTGAAAGGGGCATTAACCCACATCCTAGACCTCTGAAATTCCCAAAAATATTTTGTGCACGAAAAATTCATACTACACCCTTGAAAGTTCAGAATATGTTAGCAGCCCAAAAAAGGCATTAAAATGCATTTTAGGCCTGCAAAAAATTAGAAAACTTTGGAGGCCCAAAAAAGGGGTTTACAGGCATCTAGACCCCCTAAAGTCCAGAAAATGTTGTTGGACCAAAAATGGTGTCAGAGAGCTCTGAAAGTCCCAAAAACATTTGCAGCCTGAAAGGGGCATTAACCCGCATCCTAGACCTCTGAAATTCCCAAAAATATTTTGTGCACAAAAAATGCATCCTATACCCCTGAAAGCTCAGAATATGTTAGCAGCCCAAAGAAGACCTTAAAATGCATTTTAGGGCTACAAACAGTTAGAAAACTTTGGAGGCCCAAAAAAGGGGTTTACAGGCATCCTAGACCCCCTAAAGTCCAGAAAATGTTGTTGGACCAAAAATGGTGTCAGAGAGCTCTGAATGTCCCAAAAACATTTGCAGCCACTGAAATTCCCAAAAATATTTTTGGCACGAAAAATGCATCCTACACCCCTGAAAGTTGAGAAAATGTTGGCAGCTCAAGAAAAGGCCTTAAAGCACATGTTAGGCCTTCAAAAATGTTGAAAACTTTGGAGGCCCAAAAAAGGGGTTTACAGGCATCCTAGACCCCCTAAAGTCCAGAAAATGTTGTTGGACCAATATCGGTGTCAGAGAGCTATGAATGTCCCAAAAACATTTGCAGCCTGAAAGGGGCATTAACCCGTATCCTAGACCACTGAAATTTCCCAAAATATTTTTGGCATGAAAAATGCATGCTACACCCCTGTAAGTTCAGAAAACACTCCAGAAATATTGCCAGCTTAAAAAAGGCCTTAAAATGCATCTTAGGCCTGCAAAAATGTTGAAAACTTTGAAGACCCAAAAAAGGGGTTTACAGGTATCCTAGACCCCCTAAAGTCCAGAAAATGTTGTTGGACCAAAATCAGTGTCAGAGAGCTCTGAAAGGGGCATTAACCCGCATCCTTAACCACTGAAATTCCCAAACATATTTTTGGCACGAAAAATGCATCCTACACCCCTGAAAGTTCAGAAAATGTTGGCAGCTCAAGAAAAGGCCTTAAAATGCATGTTAGGCCTTCAAAAATGTTGAAAACTTTGGAGTCCCAAAAAAAGGGTTTACAGGCATCCTAGACCCCCTAAAGTCCAGAAAATGTTGTTGGACCAAAAATGGTGTCAGAGAGCTCTGAATGTCCCAAAAACATCTGCAGCCTGAAAGGGGCATTAACCCGCATCCTAGACCTCTGAAATTCCTAAAAATATTTTGTGCACGAAAAATGCATCCTATACCCCTGAAACTCAGAATATGTTAGCAGCCCAAAGAAGGCCTTAAAATGCATTTTACGCCTACAAAAATTTAGAAAACTTTGGAGGCCCAAAAAAGGGGTTTACAGGCATCCTAGACCCCCTAAAGTCCAGAAAATGTTGTGGGACCAAAAATGGTGTCAGGGAGCTCTGAAAGGGGCATTAACCCGCATCCTAGACCACTGAAATTCACAAAAATATTTTTGGCACGAAAAATGCATCCTACACCCCTGAAAGTTCAGAAAATGTTGGCAGCTCAAGAAAAGGCCTTAAAATGCATGTTAGGCCTTCAAAAATGTTGAAAACTTTGGAGGCCCAAAAAAGGGGTTTACAGGCATCCTAGACCCCCTAAAGTCCAGAAAATGTTGTTGGACCAAAAATGGTGTCAGAGAGCTCTGAATGTCCCAAAAACATTTGCAGCCTGAAAGGGGCATTAACCCGCATCCTAGACCTCTGAAATTCCAAAAAATATTTTGTGCACAAAAAATGTATCCTATACCCCTGAAACTCAGAATATGTTAGCAGCCCAAAGAAGGCCTTAAAATGCATTTTAGGCCTACAAAAATTTAGAAAACTTTGGAGGCCCAAAAAAGGCGTTTACAGGCATCCTAGACCCCCTAAAGTCCAGAAAATGTTGTGGGACTAAAAATGGTGTCAGAGAGCTCCGAATGTCCCAAAAACATGTGCAACCTGAAAGGGGCATTAACCCGCATCCTAGACCACTGAAATTCCCAAAATTATTTTGCCACTAAAAATGCATCCTACACCCCTGAACGTTCATAAAATGTTAGCAGCCCAAAAAAGGCATTAAAATGCATTTTAGGCCTGCAAAAATTTAGAAAACTTTGGAGGCCCAAAAAAGGGGTTTACAGGCATCCTAGACCCCCTAAAGTCCAGAAAATGTTGTTGGACCAAAAATGGTGTCAGAGAGTTCTGAATGTCCCAAAAACATCTGCAGCCTGAAAGGGGCATTAACCCGCATCCTAGACCTCTGAAATTCCTAAAAATATTTTGTGCACGAAAAATGCATCCTATACCCCTGAAACTCAGAATATGTTAGCAGCCCAAAGAAGGCCTTAAAATGCATTTTAGGCCTACAAAAATTTAGAAAACTTTGGAGGCCCAAAAAAGGCGTTTACAGGCATCCTAGACCCCCTAAAGTCCAGAAAATGTTGTGGGACTAAAAATGGTGTCAGAGAGCTCTGAATGTCCCAAAAACATGTGCAACCTGAAAGGGGCATTAACCCGCATCCTAGACCACTGAAATTCCCAAAATTATTTTGCCACTAAAAATG
Organism: Ambystoma mexicanum; assembly: GCF_040938575.1. Taxonomy (NCBI): domain Eukaryota; kingdom Metazoa; phylum Chordata; class Amphibia; order Caudata; family Ambystomatidae; genus Ambystoma; species Ambystoma mexicanum. Next base: position 318,662,008 of record NC_090931.1, on the reverse strand, counting down.
CATCCTACACCCCTGAACGTTCATAAAATGTTAGCAGCCCAAAAAAGGCATTAAAATGCATTTTAGGCCTGCAAAAATTTAGAAAACTTTGGAGGCCCAAAAAAGGGGTTTACAGGCATCCTAGACCCCCTAAAGACCAGAAAATGTTGGTGGATCAAAAACGGTGTCAGAGAGCTCCGAATGTCCCAAAAACATGTGCAACCTGAAAGGGGCATTAACCCACATCCTAGACCTCTGAAATTCCCAAAAATATTTTGTGCACGAAAAATTCATACTACACCCTTGAAAGTTCAGAATATGTTAGCAGCCCAAAAAAGGCATTAAAATGCATTTTAGGCCTGCAAAAATTTAGAAAACTTTGGAGGCCCAAAAAGGGGTTTACAGGCATCCTAGACCCCCTAAAGTCCAGAAAATGTTGTTGGACCAAAAATGGTGTCAGAGAGCTCTGAATGTCCCAAAAACATTTGCAGCCACTGAAATTCCCAAAAATATTTTTGGCACGAAAAATGCATCCTACACCCCTGAAAGTTGAGAAAATGTTGGCAGCTCAAGAAAAGGCCTTAAAGCACATGTTAGGCCTTCAAAAATGTTGAAAACTTTGGAGGCCCAAAAAAGGGGTTTACAGGCATCCTAGACCCCCTAAAGTCCAGAAAATGTTGTTGGACCAATATCGGTGTCAGAGAGCTATGAATGTCCCAAAAACATTTGCAGCCTGAAAGGGGCATTAACCCGCATCCTAGACCACTGAAATTTCCCAAAATATTTTTGGCATGAAAAATGCATGCTACACCCCTGTAAGTTCAGAAAACACCCCAGAAATATTGCCAGCTTAAAAAAGGCCTTAAAATGCATCTTAGGCCTGCAAAAATGTTGAAAACTTTGAAGACCCAAAAAAGGGGTTTACAGGTATCCTAGACCCCCTAAAGTCCAGAAAATGTTGTTGGACCAAAATCGGTGTCAGAGAGCTCTGAAAGGGGCATTAACCCGCATCCTTAACCACTGAAATTCCCAAACATATTTTTGGCACGAAAAATGCATCCTACACCCCTGAAAGTTCAGAAAATGTTGGCAGCTCAAGAAAAGGCCTTAAAATGCATGTTAGGCCTTCAAAAATGTTGAAAACTTTGGAGGCCCAAAAAAAGGGTTTACAGGCATCCTAGACCCCCTAAAGTCCAGAAAATGTTGTTGGACCAAAAATGGTGTCAGAGAGCTCTGAATGTCCCAAAAACATCTGCAGCCTGAAAGGGGCATTAACCCGCATCCTAGACCTCTGAAATTCCTAAAAATATTTTGTGCACGAAAAATGCATCCTATACCCCTGAAACTCAGAATATGTTAGCAGCCCAAAGAAGGCCTTAAAATGCATTTTACGCCTACAAAAATTTAGAAAACTTTGGAGGCCCAAAAAAGAGGTTTACAGGCATCCTAGACCCCCTAAAGTCCAGAAAATGTTGTGGGACCAAAAATGGTGTCAGGGAGCTCTGAAAGGGGCATTAACCCGCATCCTAGACCACTGAAATTCACAAAAATATTTTTGGCACGAAAAATGCATCCTACACCCCTGAAAGTTCAGAAAATGTTGGCAGCTCAAGAAAAGGCCTTAAAATGCATGTTAGGCCTTCAAAAATGTTGAAAACTTTGGAGGCCCAAAAAAGGGGTTTACAGGCATCCTAGACCCCCTAAAGTCCAGAAAATGTTGTTGGACCAAAAATGGTGTCAGAGAGCTCTGAATGTCCCAAAAACATTTGCAGCCTGAAAGGGGCATTAACCCGCATCCTAGACCTCTGAAATTCCAAAAAATATTTTGTGCACAAAAAATGTATCCTATACCCCTGAAACTCAGAATATGTTAGCAGCCCAAAGAAGGCCTTAAAATGCATTTTAGGCCTACAAAAATTTAGAAAACTTTGGAGGCCCAAAAAAGGCGTTTACAGGCATCCTAGACCCCCTAAAGTCCAGAAAATGTTGTGGGACTAAAAATGGTGTCAGAGAGCTCCGAATGTCCCAAAAACATGTGCAACCTGAAAGGGGCATTAACCCGCATCCTAGACCACTGAAATTCCCAAAATTATTTTGCCACTAAAAATGCATCCTACACCCCTGAACGTTCATAAAATGTTAGCAGCCCAAAAAAGGCATTAAAATGCATTTTAGGCCTGCAAAAATTTAGAAAACTTTGGAGGCCCAAAAAAGGGGTTTACAGGCATCCTAGACCCCCTAAAGTCCAGAAAATGTTGTTGGACCAAAAATGGTGTCAGAGAGTTCTGAATGTCCCAAAAACATCTGCAGCCTGAAAGGGGCATTAACCCGCATCCTAGACCACTGAAATTCCTAAAAATATTTTGTGCACGAAAAATGCATCCTATACCCCTGAAACTCAGAATATGTTAGCAGCCCAAAGAAGGCCTTAAAATGCATTTTAGGCCTACAAAAATTTAGAAAACTTTGGAGGCCCAAAAAAGGCGTTTACAGGCATCCTAGACCCCCTAAAGTCCAGAAAATGTTGTGGGACTAAAAATGGTGTCAGAGAGCTCCGAATGTCCCAAAAACATGTGCAACCTGAAAGGGGCATTAACCCGCATCCTAGACCACTGAAATTCCCAAAATTATTTTGCCACTAAAAATGCATCCTACACCCCTGAACGTTCATAAAATGTTAGCAGCCCAAAAAAGGCATTAAAATGCATTTTAGGCCTGCAAAAATTTAGAAAACTTTGGAGGCCCAAAAAGGGGTTTACAGGCATCCTAGACCCCCTAAAGTCCAGAAAATGTTGTTGGACCAAAAATGGTGTCAGAGAGCTCTGAAAGTCCCAAAAACATTTGCAGCCTGAAAGGGGCATTAACCCGCATCCTAGACCTCTGAAATTCCCCAAAATATTTTGTGCACAAAAAATGCATCCTATACCCCTGAAAGCTCAGAATATGTTAGCAGCCCAAAGAAGACCTTAAAATGCATTTTAGGGCTACAAACAGTTAGAAAACTTTGGAGGCCCAAAAAAGGGGTTTACAGGCATCCTAGACCCCCTAAAGTCCAGAAAATGTTGTTGGACCAAAAATGGTGTCAGAGAGCTCTGAATGTCCCAAAAACATTTGCAGCCACTGAAATTCCCAAAAATATTTTTGGCACGAAAAATGCATCCTACACCCCTGAAAGTTGAGAAAATGTTGGCAGCTCAAGAAAAGGCCTTAAAGCACATGTTAGGCCTTCAAAAATGTTGAAAACTTTGGAGGCCCAAAAAAGGGGTTTACAGGCATCCTAGACCCCCTAAAGTCCAGAAAATGTTGTTGGACCAATATCGGTGTCAGAGAGCTATGAATGTCCCAAAAACATTTGCAGCCTGAAAGGGGCATTAACCCGCATCCTAGACCACTGAAATTTCCCAAAATATTTTTGGCATGAAAAATGCATGCTACACCCCTGTAAGTTCAGAAAACACCCCAGAAATATTGCCAGCTTAAAAAAGGCCTTAAAATGCATCTTAGGCCTGCAAAAATGTTGAAAACTTTGAAGACCCAAAAAAGGGGTTTACAGGTATCCTAGACCCCCTAAAGTCCAGAAAATGTTGTTGGACCAAAATCGGTGTCAGAGAGCTCTGAAAGGGGCATTAACCCGCATCCTTAACCACTGAAATTCCCAAACATATTTTTGGCACGAAAAATGCATCCTACACCCCTGAAAGTTCAGAAAATGTTGGCAGCTCAAGAAAAGGCCTTAAAATGCATGTTAGGCCTTCAAAAATGTTGAAAACTTTGGAGGCCCAAAAAAAGGGTTTACAGGCATCCTAGACCCCCTAAAGTCCAGAAAATGTTGTTGGACCAAAAATGGTGTCAGAGAGCTCTGAATGTCCCAAAAACATCTGCAGCCTGAAAGGGGCATTAACCCGCATCCTAGACCTCTGAAATTCCTAAAAATATTTTGTGCACGAAAAATGCATCCTATACCCCTGAAACTCAGAATATGTTAGCAGCCCAAAGAAGGCCTTAAAATGCATTTTACGCCTACAAAAATTTAGAAAACTTTGGAGGCCCAAAAAAGGGGTTTACAGGCATCCTAGACCCCCTAAAGTCCAGAAAATGTTGTGGGACCAAAAATGGTGTCAGGGAGCTCTGAAAGGGGCATTAACCCGCATCCTAGACCACTGAAATTCACAAAAATATTTTTGGCACGAAAAATGCATCCTACACCCCTGAAAGTTCAGAAAATGTTGGCAGCTCAAGAAAAGGCCTTAAAATGCATGTTAGGCCTTCAAAAATGTTGAAAACTTTGGAGGCCCAAAAAAGGGGTTTACAGGCATCCTAGACCCCCTAAAGTCCAGAAAATGTTGTTGGACCAAAAATGGTGTCAGAGAGCTCTGAATGTCCCAAAAACATTTGCAGCCTGAAAGGGGCATTAACCCGCATCCTAGACCTCTGAAATTCCAAAAAATATTTTGTGCACAAAAAATGTATCCTATACCCCTGAAACTCAGAATATGTTAGCAGCCCAAAGAAGGCCTTAAAATGCATTTTAGGCCTACAAAAATTTAGAAAACTTTGGAGGCCCAAAAAAGGCGTTTACAGGCATCCTAGACCCCCTAAAGTCCAGAAAATGTTGTGGGACTAAAAATGGTGTCAGAGAGCTCCGAATGTCCCAAAAACATGTGCAACCTGAAAGGGGCATTAACCCGCATCCTAGACCACTGAAATTCCCAAAATTATTTTGCCACTAAAAATGCATCCTACACCCCTGAACGTTCATAAAATGTTAGCAGCCCAAAAAAGGCATTAAAATGCATTTTAGGCCTGCAAAAATTTAGAGAACTTTGGAGGCCCAAAAAAGGGGTTTACAGGCATCCTAGACCCCCTAAAGTCCAGAAAATGTTGTTGGACCAAAAATGGTGTCAGAGAGTTCTGAATGTCCCAAAAACATCTGCAGCCTGAAAGGGGCATTAACCCGCATCCTAGACCTCTGAAATTCCTAAAAATATTTTGTGCACGAAAAATGCATCCTATACCCCTGAAACTCAGAATATGTTAGCAGCCCAAAGAAGGCCTTAAAATGCATTTTAGGCCTACAAAAATTTAGAAAACTTTGGAGGCCCAAAAAAGGCGTTTACAGGCATCCTAGACCCCCTAAAGTCCAGAAAATGTTGTGGGACTAAAAATGGTGTCAGAGAGCTCCGAATGTCCCAAAAACATGTGCAACCTGAAAGGGACATTAACCCGCATCCTAGACCACTGAAATTCCCAAAATTATTTTGCCACTAAAAATGCATCCTACACCCCTGAACGTTCATAAAATGTTAGCAGCCCAAAAAAGGCATTAAAATGCATTTTAGGCCTGCAAAAATTTAGAAAACTTTGGAGGCCCAAAACAGGGGTTTACAGGCATCCTAGACCCCCTAAAGACCAGAAAATGTTGGTGGATCAAAAACGGTGTCAGAGAGCTCCGAATGTCCCAAAAACATGTGCAACCTGAAAGGGGCATTAACCCACATCCCAGACCTCTGAAATTCCCAAAAATATTTTGTGCACGAAAAATTCATACTACACCCTTGAAAGTTCAGAATATGTTAGCAGCCCAAAAAAGGCATTAAAATGCATTTTAGGCCTGCAAAAATTTAAAAACTTTGGAGGCCCAAAAAGGGGTTTACAGGCATCCTAGACCCCCTAAAGTCCAGAAAATGTTGTTGGACCAAAAATGGTGTCAGAGAGCTCTGAAAGTCCCAAAAACATTTGCAGCCTGAAAGGGGCATTAACCCGCATCCTAGACCTCTGAAATTCCCAAAAATATTTTGTGCACAAAAAATGCATCCTATACCCCTGAAAGCTCAGAATATGTTAGCAGCCCAAAGAAGACCTTAAAATGCATTTTAGGGCTACAAACATTTAGAAAACTTTGGAGGCCCAAAAAAGGGGTTTACAGGCATCCTAGACCCCCTAAAGTCCAGAAAATGTTGTTGGACCAAAAATGGTGTCAGAGAGCTCTGAATGTCCCAAAAACATTTGCAGCCACTGAAATTCCCAAACATATTTTTGGCACGAAAAATGCATCCTACACCCCTGAAAGTTGAGAAAATGTTGGCAGCTCAAGAAAAGGCCTTAAATCACATGTTAGGCCTTCAAAAATGTTGAAAACTTTGGAGGCCCAAAAAAGGGGTTTACAGGCATCCTAGACCCCCTAAAGTCCAGAAAATGTTGTTGGACCAATATCGGTGTCAGAGAGCTATGAATGTCCCAAAAACATTTGCAGCCTGAAAGGGGCATTAACCCGCATCCTAGACCACTGAAATTTCCCAAAATATTTTTGGCATGAAAAATGCATGCTACACCCCTGAAAGTTCAGAAAACACCCCAGAAATATTGCCAGCTCAAAAAAGGCCTTAAAATGCATCTTAGGCCTGCAAAAATGTTGAAAACTTTGAAGACCCAAAAAAGGGGTTTACAGGTATCCTAGACCCCCTAAAGTCCAGAAAATGTTGTTGGACCAAAATCGGTGTCAGAGAGCTCTGAAAGGGGCATTAACCCGCATCCTTAACCACTGAAATTCCCAAACATATTTTTGGCACGAAAAATGCATCCTACACCCCTGAAAGTTCAGAAAATGTTGGCAGCTCAAGAAAAGGCCTTAAAATGCATGTTAGGCCTTCAAAAATGTTGAAACCTTTGGAGGCCCAAAAAAAGGGTTTACAGGCATCCTAGACCCCCTAAAGTCCAGAAAATGTTGTTGGACCAAAAATGGTGTCAGAGAGCTCTGAATGTCCCAAAAACATCTGCAGCCTGAAAGGGGCATTAACCCGCATCCTAGACCTCTGAAATTCCTAAAAATATTTTGTGCACGAAAAATGCATCCTATACCCCTGAAACTCAGAATATGTTAGCAGCCCAAAGAAGGCCTTAAAATGCATTTTACGCCTACAAAAATTTAGAAAACTTTGGAGGCCCAAAAAAGGGGTTTACAGGCATCCTAGACCCCCTAAAGTCCAGAAAATGTTGTGGGACCAAAAATGGTGTCAGGGAGCTCTGAAAGGGGCATTAACCCGCATCCTAGACCACTGAAATTCACAAAAATATTTTTGGCACGAAAAATGCATCCTACACCCCTGAAAGTTCAGAAAATGTTGGCAGCTCAAGAAAAGGCCTTAAAATGCATGTTAGGCCTTCAAAAATGTTGAAAACTTTGGAGGCCCAAAAAAGGGGTTTACAGGCATCCTAGACCCCCTAAAGTCCAGAAAATGTTGTGGGACTAAAAATGGTGTCAGAGAGCTCCGAATGTCCCAAAAACATGTGCAACCTGAAAGGGGCATTAACCCGCATCCTAGACCACTGAAATTCCCAAAATTATTTTGCCACTAAAAATGCATCCTACACCCCTGAACGTTCATAAAATGTTAGCAGCCCAAAAAAGGCATTAAAATGCATTTTAGGCCTGCAAAAATTTAGAAAACTTTGGAGGCCCAAAAAAGGGGTTTACAGGCATCCTAGACCCCCTAAAGTCCAGAAAATGTTGTTGGACCAAAAATGGTGTCAGAGAGTTCTGAATGTCCCAAAAACATCTGCAGCCTGAAAGGGGCATTAACCCGCATCCTAGACCTCTGAAATTCCTAAAAATATTTTGTGCACGAAAAATGCATCCTATACCCCTGAAACTCAGAATATGTTAGCAGCCCAAAGAAGGCCTTAAAATGCATTTTAGGCCTACAAAAATTTAGAAAACTTTGGAGGCCCAAAAAAGGCGTTTACAGGCATCCTAGACCCCCTAAAGTCCAGAAAATGTTGTGGGACTAAAAATGGTGTCAGAGAGCTCCGAATGTCCCAAAAACATGTGCAACCTGAAAGGGGCATTAACCCGCATCCTAGACCACTGAAATTCCCAAAATTATTTTGCCACTAAAAATGCATCCTACACCCCTGAACGTTCATAAAATGTTAGCAGCCCAAAAAAGGCATTAAAATGCATTTTAGGCCTGCAAAAATTTAGAAAACTTTGGAGGCCCAAAAAAGGGGTTTACAGGCATCCTAGACCCCCTAAAGACCAGAAAATGTTGGTGGATCAAAAACGGTGTCAGAGAGCTCCGAATGTCCCAAAAACATGTGCAACCTGAAAGGGGCATTAACCCACATCCTAGACCTCTGAAATTCCCAAAAATATTTTGTGCACGAAAAATTCATACTACACCCTTGAAAGTTCAGAATATGTTAGCAGCCCAAAAAAGGCATTAAAATGCATTTTAGGCCTGCAAAAAATTAGAAAACTTTGGAGGCCCAAAAAAGGGGTTTACAGGCATCTAGACCCCCTAAAGTCCAGAAAATGTTGTTGGACCAAAAATGGTGTCAGAGAGCTCTGAAAGTCCCAAAAACATTTGCAGCCTGAAAGGGGCATTAACCCGCATCCTAGACCTCTGAAATTCCCAAAAATATTTTGTGCACAAAAAATGCATCCTATACCCCTGAAAGCTCAGAATATGTTAGCAGCCCAAAGAAGACCTTAAAATGCATTTTAGGGCTACAAACAGTTAGAAAACTTTGGAGGCCCAAAAAAGGGGTTTACAGGCATCCTAGACCCCCTAAAGTCCAGAAAATGTTGTTGGACCAAAAATGGTGTCAGAGAGCTCTGAATGTCCCAAAAACATTTGCAGCCACTGAAATTCCCAAAAATATTTTTGGCACGAAAAATGCATCCTACACCCCTGAAAGTTGAGAAAATGTTGGCAGCTCAAGAAAAGGCCTTAAAGCACATGTTAGGCCTTCAAAAATGTTGAAAACTTTGGAGGCCCAAAAAAGGGGTTTACAGGCATCCTAGACCCCCTAAAGTCCAGAAAATGTTGTTGGACCAATATCGGTGTCAGAGAGCTATGAATGTCCCAAAAACATTTGCAGCCTGAAAGGGGCATTAACCCGTATCCTAGACCACTGAAATTTCCCAAAATATTTTTGGCATGAAAAATGCATGCTACACCCCTGTAAGTTCAGAAAACACTCCAGAAATATTGCCAGCTTAAAAAAGGCCTTAAAATGCATCTTAGGCCTGCAAAAATGTTGAAAACTTTGAAGACCCAAAAAAGGGGTTTACAGGTATCCTAGACCCCCTAAAGTCCAGAAAATGTTGTTGGACCAAAATCAGTGTCAGAGAGCTCTGAAAGGGGCATTAACCCGCATCCTTAACCACTGAAATTCCCAAACATATTTTTGGCACGAAAAATGCATCCTACACCCCTGAAAGTTCAGAAAATGTTGGCAGCTCAAGAAAAGGCCTTAAAATGCATGTTAGGCCTTCAAAAATGTTGAAAACTTTGGAGTCCCAAAAAAAGGGTTTACAGGCATCCTAGACCCCCTAAAGTCCAGAAAATGTTGTTGGACCAAAAATGGTGTCAGAGAGCTCTGAATGTCCCAAAAACATCTGCAGCCTGAAAGGGGCATTAACCCGCATCCTAGACCTCTGAAATTCCTAAAAATATTTTGTGCACGAAAAATGCATCCTATACCCCTGAAACTCAGAATATGTTAGCAGCCCAAAGAAGGCCTTAAAATGCATTTTACGCCTACAAAAATTTAGAAAACTTTGGAGGCCCAAAAAAGGGGTTTACAGGCATCCTAGACCCCCTAAAGTCCAGAAAATGTTGTGGGACCAAAAATGGTGTCAGGGAGCTCTGAAAGGGGCATTAACCCGCATCCTAGACCACTGAAATTCACAAAAATATTTTTGGCACGAAAAATGCATCCTACACCCCTGAAAGTTCAGAAAATGTTGGCAGCTCAAGAAAAGGCCTTAAAATGCATGTTAGGCCTTCAAAAATGTTGAAAACTTTGGAGGCCCAAAAAAGGGGTTTACAGGCATCCTAGACCCCCTAAAGTCCAGAAAATGTTGTTGGACCAAAAATGGTGTCAGAGAGCTCTGAATGTCCCAAAAACATTTGCAGCCTGAAAGGGGCATTAACCCGCATCCTAGACCTCTGAAATTCCAAAAAATATTTTGTGCACAAAAAATGTATCCTATACCCCTGAAACTCAGAATATGTTAGCAGCCCAAAGAAGGCCTTAAAATGCATTTTAGGCCTACAAAAATTTAGAAAACTTTGGAGGCCCAAAAAAGGCGTTTACAGGCATCCTAGACCCCCTAAAGTCCAGAAAATGTTGTGGGACTAAAAATGGTGTCAGAGAGCTCCGAATGTCCCAAAAACATGTGCAACCTGAAAGGGGCATTAACCCGCATCCTAGACCACTGAAATTCCCAAAATTATTTTGCCACTAAAAATGCATCCTACACCCCTGAACGTTCATAAAATGTTAGCAGCCCAAAAAAGGCATTAAAATGCATTTTAGGCCTGCAAAAATTTAGAAAACTTTGGAGGCCCAAAAAAGGGGTTTACAGGCATCCTAGACCCCCTAAAGTCCAGAAAATGTTGTTGGACCAAAAATGGTGTCAGAGAGTTCTGAATGTCCCAAAAACATCTGCAGCCTGAAAGGGGCATTAACCCGCATCCTAGACCACTGAAATTCCTAAAAATATTTTGTGCACGAAAAATGCATCCTATACCCCTGAAACTCAGAATATGTTAGCAGCCCAAAGAAGGCCTTAAAGTGCATTTTAGGCCTACAAAAATTTAGAAAACTTTGGAGGCCCAAAAAAGGCGTTTACAGGCATCCTAGACCCCCTAAAGTCCAGAAAATGTTGTGGGACTAAAAATGGTGTCAGAGAGCTCCGAATGTCCCAAAAACATGTGCAACCTGAAAGGGGCATTAACCCGCATCCTAGACCACTGAAATTCCCAAAATTATTTTGCCACTAAAAATGCATCCTACACCCCTGAACGTTCATAAAATGTTAGCAGCCCAAAAAAGGCATTAAAATGCATTTTAGGCCTGCAAAAATTTAGAGAACTTTGGAGGCCCAAAAAAGGGGTTTACAGGCATCCTAGACCCCCTAAAGTCCAGAAAATGTTGTTGGACCAAAAATGGTGTCAGAGAGTTCTGAATGTCCCAAAAACATCTGCAGCCTGAAAGGGGCATTAACCCGCATCCTAGACCTCTGAAATTCCTAAAAATATTTTGTGCACGAAAAATGCATCCTATACCCCTGAAACTCAGAATATGTTAGCAGCCCAAAGAAGGCCTTAAAATGCATTTTAGGCCTACAAAAATTTAGAAAACTTTGGAGGCCCAAAAAAGGCGTTTACAGGCATCCTAGACCCCCTAAAGTCCAGAAAATGTTGTGGGACTAAAAATGGTGTCAGAGAGCTCCGAATGTCCCAAAAACATGTGCAACCTGAAAGGGACATTAACCCGCATCCTAGACCACTGAAATTCCCAAAATTATTTTGCCACTAAAAATGCATCCTACACCCCTGAACGTTCATAAAATGTTAGCAGCCCAAAAAAGGCATTAAAATGCATTTTAGGCCTGCAAAAATTTAGAAAACTTTGGAGGCCCAAAACAGGGGTTTACAGGCATCCTAGACCCCCTAAAGACCAGAAAATGTTGGTGGATCAAAAACGGTGTCAGAGAGCTCCGAATGTCCCAAAAACATGTGCAACCTGAAAGGGGCATTAACCCACATCCCAGACCTCTGAAATTCCCAAAAATATTTTGTGCACGAAAAATTCATACTACACCCTTGAAAGTTCAGAATATGTTAGCAGCCCAAAAAAGGCATTAAAATGCATTTTAGGCCTGCAAAAATTTAAAAACTTTGGAGGCCCAAAAAGGGGTTTACAGGCATCCTAGACCCCCTAAAGTCCAGAAAATGTTGTTGGACCAAAAATGGTGTCAGAGAGCTCTGAAAGTCCCAAAAACATTTGCAGCCTGAAAGGGGCATTAACCCGCATCCTAGACCTCTGAAATTCCCAAAAATATTTTGTGCACAAAAAATGCATCCTATACCCCTGAAAGCTCAGAATATGTTAGCAGCCCAAAGAAGACCTTAAAATGCATTTTAGGGCTACAAACATTTAGAAAACTTTGGAGGCCCAAAAAAGGGGTTTACAGGCATCCTAGACCCCCTAAAGTCCAGAAAATGTTGTTGGACCAAAAATGGTGTCAGAGAGCTCTGAATGTCCCAAAAACATTTGCAGCCACTGAAATTCCCAAACATATTTTTGGCACGAAAAATGCATCCTACACCCCTGAAAGTTGAGAAAATGTTGGCAGCTCAAGAAAAGGCCTTAAATCACATGTTAGGCCTTCAAAAATGTTGAAAACTTTGGAGGCCCAAAAAAGGGGTTTACAGGCATCCTAGACCCCCTAAAGTCCAGAAAATGTTGTTGGACCAATATCGGTGTCAGAGAGCTATGAATGTCCCAAAAACATTTGCAGCCTGAAAGGGGCATTAACCCGCATCCTAGACCACTGAAATTTCCCAAAATATTTTTGGCATGAAAAATGCATGCTACACCCCTGAAAGTTCAGAAAACACCCCAGAAATATTGCCAGCTCAAAAAAGGCCTTAAAATGCATCTTAGGCCTGCAAAAATGTTGAAAACTTTGAAGACCCAAAAAAGGGGTTTACAGGTATCCTAGACCCCCTAAAGTCCAGAAAATGTTGTTGGACCAAAATCGGTGTCAGAGAGCTCTGAAAGGGGCATTAACCCGCATCCTTAACCACTGAAATTCCCAAACATATTTTTGGCACGAAAAATGCATCCTACACCCCTGAAAGTTCAGAAAATGTTGGCAGCTCAAGAAAAGGCCTTAAAATGCATGTTAGGCCTTCAAAAATGTTGAAACCTTTGGAGGCCCAAAAAAAGGGTTTACAGGCATCCTAGACCCCCTAAAGTCCAGAAAATGTTGTTGGACCAAAAATGGTGTCAGAGAGCTCTGAATGTCCCAAAAACATCTGCAGCCTGAAAGGGGCATTAACCCGCATCCTAGACCTCTGAAATTCCTAAAAATATTTTGTGCACGAAAAATGCATCCTATACCCCTGAAACTCAGAATATGTTAGCAGCCCAAAGAAGGCCTTAAAATGCATTTTACGCCTACAAAAATTTAGAAAACTTTGGAGGCCCAAAAAAGGGGTTTACAGGCATCCTAGACCCCCTAAAGTCCAGAAAATGTTGTGGGACCAAAAATGGTGTCAGGGAGCTCTGAAAGGGGCATTAACCCGCATCCTAGACCACTGAAATTCACAAAAATATTTTTGGCACGAAAAATGCATCCTACACCCCTGAAAGTTCAGAAAATGTTGGCAGCTCAAGAAAAGGCCTTAAAATGCATGTTAGGCCTTCAAAAATGTTGAAAACTTTGGAGGCCCAAAAAAGGGGTTTACAGGCATCCTAGACCCCCTAAAGTCCAGAAAATGTTGTGGGACTAAAAATGGTGTCAGAGAGCTCCGAATGTCCCAAAAACATGTGCAACCTGAAAGGGGCATTAACCCGCATCCTAGACCACTGAAATTCCCAAAATTATTTTGCCACTAAAAATGCATCCTACACCCCTGAACGTTCATAAAATGTTAGCAGCCCAAAAAAGGCATTAAAATGCATTTTAGGCCTGCAAAAATTTAGAAAACTTTGGAGGCCCAAAAAAGGGGTTTACAGGCATCCTAGACCCCCTAAAGTCCAGAAAATGTTGTTGGACCAAAAATGGTGTCAGAGAGTTCTGAATGTCCCAAAAACATCTGCAGCCTGAAAGGGGCATTAACCCGCATCCTAGACCTCTGAAATTCCTAAAAATATTTTGTGCACGAAAAATGCATCCTATACCCCTGAAACTCAGAATATGTTAGCAGCCCAAAGAAGGCCTTAAAATGCATTTTAGGCCTACAAAAATTTAGAAAACTTTGGAGGCCCAAAAAAGGCGTTTACAGGCATCCTAGACCCCCTAAAGTCCAGAAAATGTTGTGGGACTAAAAATGGTGTCAGAGAGCTCCGAATGTCCCAAAAACATGTGCAACCTGAAAGGGGCATTAACCCGCATCCTAGACCACTGAAATTCCCAAAATTATTTTGCCACTAAAAATGCATCCTACACCCCTGAACGTTCATAAAATGTTAGCAGCCCAAAAAAGGCATTAAAATGCATTTTAGGCCTGCAAAAATTTAGAAAACTTTGGAGGCCCAAAAAAGGGGTTTACAGGCATCCTAGACCCCCTAAAGACCAGAAAATGTTGGTGGATCAAAAACGGTGTCAGAGAGCTCCGAATGTCCCAAAAACATGTGCAACCTGAAAGGGGCATTAACCCACATCCTAGACCTCTGAAATTCCCAAAAATATTTTGTGCACGAAAAATTCATACTACACCCTTGAAAGTTCAGAATATGTTAGCAGCCCAAAAAAGGCATTAAAATGCATTTTAGGCCTGCAAAAAATTAGAAAACTTTGGAGGCCCAAAAAAGGGGTTTACAGGCATCTAGACCCCCTAAAGTCCAGAAAATGTTGTTGGACCAAAAATGGTGTCAGAGAGCTCTGAAAGTCCCAAAAACATTTGCAGCCTGAAAGGGGCATTAACCCGCATCCTAGACCTCTGAAATTCCCAAAAATATTTTGTGCACAAAAAATGCATCCTATACCCCTGAAAGCTCAGAATATGTTAGCAGCCCAAAGAAGACCTTAAAATGCATTTTAGGGCTACAAACAGTTAGAAAACTTTGGAGGCCCAAAAAAGGGGTTTACAGGCATCCTAGACCCCCTAAAGTCCAGAAAATGTTGTTGGACCAAAAATGGTGTCAGAGAGCTCTGAATGTCCCAAAAACATTTGCAGCCACTGAAATTCCCAAAAATATTTTTGGCACGAAAAATGCATCCTACACCCCTGAAAGTTGAGAAAATGTTGGCAGCTCAAGAAAAGGCCTTAAAGCACATGTTAGGCCTTCAAAAATGTTGAAAACTTTGGAGGCCCAAAAAAGGGGTTTACAGGCATCCTAGACCCCCTAAAGTCCAGAAAATGTTGTTGGACCAATATCGGTGTCAGAGAGCTATGAATGTCCCAAAAACATTTGCAGCCTGAAAGGGGCATTAACCCGTATCCTAGACCACTGAAATTTCCCAAAATATTTTTGGCATGAAAAATGCATGCTACACCCCTGTAAGTTCAGAAAACACTCCAGAAATATTGCCAGCTTAAAAAAGGCCTTAAAATGCATCTTAGGCCTGCAAAAATGTTGAAAACTTTGAAGACCCAAAAAAGGGGTTTACAGGTATCCTAGACCCCCTAAAGTCCAGAAAATGTTGTTGGACCAAAATCAGTGTCAGAGAGCTCTGAAAGGGGCATTAACCCGCATCCTTAACCACTGAAATTCCCAAACATATTTTTGGCACGAAAAATGCATCCTACACCCCTGAAAGTTCAGAAAATGTTGGCAGCTCAAGAAAAGGCCTTAAAATGCATGTTAGGCCTTCAAAAATGTTGAAAACTTTGGAGTCCCAAAAAAAGGGTTTACAGGCATCCTAGACCCCCTAAAGTCCAGAAAATGTTGTTGGACCAAAAATGGTGTCAGAGAGCTCTGAATGTCCCAAAAACATCTGCAGCCTGAAAGGGGCATTAACCCGCATCCTAGACCTCTGAAATTCCTAAAAATATTTTGTGCACGAAAAATGCATCCTATACCCCTGAAACTCAGAATATGTTAGCAGCCCAAAGAAGGCCTTAAAATGCATTTTACGCCTACAAAAATTTAGAAAACTTTGGAGGCCCAAAAAAGGGGTTTACAGGCATCCTAGACCCCCTAAAGTCCAGAAAATGTTGTGGGACCAAAAATGGTGTCAGGGAGCTCTGAAAGGGGCATTAACCCGCATCCTAGACCACTGAAATTCACAAAAATATTTTTGGCACGAAAAATGCATCCTACACCCCTGAAAGTTCAGAAAATGTTGGCAGCTCAAGAAAAGGCCTTAAAATGCATGTTAGGCCTTCAAAAATGTTGAAAACTTTGGAGGCCCAAAAAAGGGGTTTACAGGCATCCTAGACCCCCTAAAGTCCAGAAAATGTTGTTGGACCAAAAATGGTGTCAGAGAGCTCTGAATGTCCCAAAAACATTTGCAGCCTGAAAGGGGCATTAACCCGCATCCTAGACCTCTGAAATTCCAAAAAATATTTTGTGCACAAAAAATGTATCCTATACCCCTGAAACTCAGAATATGTTAGCAGCCCAAAGAAGGCCTTAAAATGCATTTTAGGCCTACAAAAATTTAGAAAACTTTGGAGGCCCAAAAAAGGCGTTTACAGGCATCCTAGACCCCCTAAAGTCCAGAAAATGTTGTGGGACTAAAAATGGTGTCAGAGAGCTCCGAATGTCCCAAAAACATGTGCAACCTGAAAGGGGCATTAACCCGCATCCTAGACCACTGAAATTCCCAAAATTATTTTGCCACTAAAAATGCATCCTACACCCCTGAACGTTCATAAAATGTTAGCAGCCCAAAAAAGGCATTAAAATGCATTTTAGGCCTGCAAAAATTTAGAAAACTTTGGAGGCCCAAAAAAGGGGTTTACAGGCATCCTAGACCCCCTAAAGTCCAGAAAATGTTGTTGGACCAAAAATGGTGTCAGAGAGTTCTGAATGTCCCAAAAACATCTGCAGCCTGAAAGGGGCATTAACCCGCATCCTAGACCACTGAAATTCCTAAAAATATTTTGTGCACGAAAAATGCATCCTATACCCCTGAAACTCAGAATATGTTAGCAGCCCAAAGAAGGCCTTAAAGTGCATTTTAGGCCTACAAAAATTTAGAAAACTTTGGAGGCCCAAAAAAGGCGTTTACAGGCATCCTAGACCCCCTAAAGTCCAGAAAATGTTGTGGGACTAAAAATGGTGTCAGAGAGCTCCGAATGTCCCAAAAACATGTGCAACCTGAAAGGGGCATTAACCCGCATCCTAGACCACTGAAATTCCCAAAATTATTTTGCCACTAAAAATGCATCCTACACCCCTGAACGTTCATAAAATGTTAGCAGCCCAAAAAAGGCATTAAAATGCATTTTAGGCCTGCAAAAATTTAGAAAACTTTGGAGGCCCAAAAAGGGGTTTACAGGCATCCTAGACCCCCTAAAGTCCAGAAAATGTTGTTGGACCAAAAATGGTGTCAGAGAGCTCTGAAAGTCCCAAAAACATTTGCAGCCTGAAAGGGGCATTAACCCGCATCCTAGACCTCTGAAATTCCCAAAAATATTTTGTGCACAAAAAATGCATCCTATACCCCTGAAAGCTCAGAATATGTTAGCAGCCCAAAGAAGACCTTAAAATGCATTTTAGGGCTACAAACAGTTAGAAAACTTTGGAGGCCCAAAAAAGGGGTTTACAGGCATCCTAGACCCCCTAAAGTCCAGAAAATGTTGTTGGACCAAAAATGGTGTCAGAGAGCTCTGAATGTCCCAAAAACATTTGCAGCCACTGAAATTCCCAAAAATATTTTTGGCACGAAAAATGCATCCTACACCCCTGAAAGTTGAGAAAATGTTGGCAGCTCAAGAAAAGGCCTTAAAGCACATGTTAGGCCTTCAAAAATGTTGAAAACTTTGGAGGCCCAAAAAAGGGGTTTACAGGCATCCTAGACCCCCTAAAGTCCAGAAAATGTTGTTGGACCAATATCGGTGTCAGAGAGCTATGAATGTCCCAAAAACATTTGCAGCCTGAAAGGGGCATTAACCCGCATCCTAGACCACTGAAATTTCCCAAAATATTTTTGGCATGAAAAATGCATGCTACACCCCTGTAAGTTCAGAAAACACCCCAGAAATATTGCCAGCTTAAAAAAGGCCTTAAAATGCATCTTAGGCCTGCAAAAATGTTGAAAACTTTGGAGGCCCAAAAAAGGGGTTTACAGGCATCCTAGACCCCCTAAAGTCCAGAAAATGTTGTTGGACCAAAATCGGTGTCAGAGAGCTCTGAAAGGGGCATTAACCGCATCCTTAACCACTGAAATTCCCAAACATATTTTTGGCACGAAAAATGCATCCTACACCCCTGAAAGTTCAGAAAATGTTGGCAGCTCAAGAAAAGGCCTTAAAATGCATGTTAGGCCTTCAAAAATGTTGAAAACTTTGGAGGCCCAAAAAAAGGGTTTACAGGCATCCTAGCCCCCCAAAGTCCAGAAAATGTTGTTGGACCAAAAATGGTGTCAGAGAGCTCTGAATGTCCTAAAAACATCTGCAGCCTGAAAGGGGCATTAACCCGCATCCTAGACCTCTGAAATTCCTAAAAATATTTTGTGCACGAAAAATGCATCCTATACCCCTGAAACTCAGAATATGTTAGCAGCCCAAAGAAGGCCTTAAAATGCATTTTACGCCTACAAAAATTTAGAAAACTTTGGAGGCCCAAAAAAGGGGTTTACAGGCATCCTAGACCCCCTAAAGTCCAGAAAATGTTGTGGGACCAAAAATGGTGTCAGGGAGCTCTGAAAGGGGCATTAACCCGCATCCTAGACCACTGAAATTCACAAAAATATTTTTGGCACGAAAAATGCATCCTACACCCCTGAAAGTTCAGAAAATGTTGGCAGCTCAAGAAAAGGCCTTAAAATGCATGTTAGGCCTTCAAAAATGTTGAAAACTTTGGAGGCCCAAAAAAGGGGTTTACAGGCATCCTAGACCCCCTAAAGTCCAGAAAATGTTGTTGGACCAAAAATGGTGTCAGAGAGCTCTGAATGTCCCAAAAACATTTGCAGCCTGAAAGGGGCATTAACCCGCATCCTAGACCTCTGAAATTCCAAAAAATATTTTGTGCACAAAAAATGTATCCTATACCCCTGAAACTCAGAATATGTTAGCAGCCCAAAGAAGGCCTTAAAATGCATTTTAGGCCTACAAAAATTTAGAAAACTTTGGAGGCCCAAAAAAGGCGTTTACAGGCATCCTAGACCCCCTAAAGTCCAGAAAATGTTGTGGGACTAAAAATGGTGTCAGAGAGCTCCGAATGTCCCAAAAACATGTGCAACCTGAAAGGGGCATTAACCCGCATCCTAGACCACTGAAATTCCCAAAATTATTTTGCCACTAAATATGCATCCTACACCCCTGAACGTTCATAAAATGTTAGCAGCCCAAAAAAGGCATTAAAATGCATTTTAGGCCTGCAAAAATTTAGAAAACTTTGGAGGCCCAAAAAAGGGGTTTACAGGCATCCTAGACCCCCTAAAGTCCAGAAAATGTTGTTGGACCAAAAATGGTGTCAGAGAGTTCTGAATGTCCCAAAAACATCTGCAGCCTGAAAGGGGCATTAACCCGCATCCTAGACCACTGAAATTCCTAAAAATATTTTGTGCACGAAAAATGCATCCTATACCCCTGAAACTCAGAATATGTTAGCAGCCCAAAGAAGGCCTTAAAATGCATTTTAGGCCTACAAAAATTTAGAAAACTTTGGAGGCCCAAAAAAGGCGTTTACAGGCATCCTAGACCCCCTAAAGTCCAGAAAATGTTGTGGGACTAAAAATGGTGTCAGAGAGCTCCGAATGTCCCAAAAACATGTGCAACCTGAAAGGGGCATTAACCCGCATCCTAGACCACTGAAATTCCCAAAATTATTTTGCCACTAAAAATGCATCCTACACCCCTGAACGTTCATAAAATGTTAGCAGCCCAAAAAAGGCATTAAAATGCATTTTAGGCCTGCAAAAATTTAGAAAACTTTGGAGGCCCAAAAAAGGGGTTTACAGGCATCCTAGACCCCCTAAAGACCAGAAAATGTTGGTGGATCAAAAACGGTGTCAGAGAGCTCCGAATGTCCCAAAAACATGTGCAACCTGAAAGGGGCATTAACCCACATCCTAGACCTCTGAAATTCCCAAAAATATTTTGTGCACGAAAAATTCATACTACACCCTTGAAAGTTCAGAATATGTTAGCAGCCCAAAAAAGGCATTAAAATGCATTTTAGGCCTGCAAAAATTTAGAAACTTTTGGAGGCCCAAAAAGGGGTTTACAGGCATCCTAGACCCCCTAAAGTCCAGAAAATGTTGTTGGACCAAAAATGGTGTCAGAGAGCTCTGAATGTCCCAAAAACATTTGCAGCCACTGAAATTCCCAAAAATATTTTTGGCACGAAAAATGCATCCTACACCCCTGAAAGTTGAGAAAATGTTGGCAGCTCAAGAAAAGGCCTTAAAGCACATGTTAGGCCTTCAAAAATGTTGAAAACTTTGGAGGCCCAAAAAAGGGGTTTACAGGCATCCTAGACCCCCTAAAGTCCAGAAAATGTTGTTGGACCAATATCGGTGTCAGAGAGCTATGAATGTCCCAAAAACATTTGCAGCCTGAAAGGGGCATTAACCCGCATCCTAGACCACTGAAATTTCCCAAAATATTTTTGGCATGAAAAATGCATGCTACACCCCTGAAAGTTCAGAAAACACCCCAGAAATATTGCCAGCTCAAAAAAGGCCTTAAAATGCATCTTAGGCCTGCAAAAATGTTGAAAACTTTGAAGACCCAAAAAAGGGGTTTACAGGTATCCTAGACCCCCTAAAGTCCAGAAAATGTTGTTGGACCAAAATCGGTGTCAGAGAGCTCTGAATGTCCCAAAAACATTTGCAGCCACTGAAATTCCCAAAAATATTTTTGCCATGAAAAATGCATGCTACACCCCTGAAAGTTTAGAAAACACCCCAGAAATGTTGGCAGGTCAAAAAAGGCCTTGAAATGCATCTTAGGCCTTCAAAAATGTTGAAAACTTTGGAGGCCCAAAAAAGGGGTTTACAGGCATCCTAGACCCCCTAAAGTCCAGAAAATGTTGTTGGGCCAAAATCGGTGTCAGAGAGCTCTGATTGTCCCCAAAACATTTGCAGCCTGAAAGGGGCATTAACCCGCATCCTAGACCACTGAAATTCCCAAAAATATTTTTGGCATGAAAAATGCATCCTACACCCCTGCAAGTTCAGAAAATGTTGGTAACTCTAAAAAAGGCCTTAAAATGCATGTTAGGCCTTCAAAAATGTTGAAAACTTTGGAGGCCCAAAAAAGGGATTTACAGGCATCCTAGACCTCCTAAAGTCCAGAAACTGTTGTTGGACCAAAAATGGTGTCAGAGAGCTCTGAATGTCCCAAAAATATTTGCAGCCTGAAAGGGGCATTAACCCGCATCCTAGACCTCTGAAATTCCCAAAAATATTTTGTGCACGAAAAATGCATCCTATACCCCTGAAAGCTCAGAAAATGTTGGCAGCTCAAGAAAAGGCCTTAAAACGCATGTTAGGCCTTCAAAAATGTTGAAAACTTTGGAGACCCACAAAAGGGGTTTACAGGCATACTAGACCCCCTAAGGTCCAGAAAATGTTGTTGGATCAAAAACGGTGTCAGAGAGCTCTGAATGTCCCAAAAATATTTGCAGCCTGAAAGGGGCATTAACCCGCATCCTAGACCTCTGAAATTCCCAAAAATATTTTGTGCACGAAAAATGCATCCTATACCCCTGAAAGCTCAGAAAATGTTGGCAGCTCAAGAAAAGGCCTTAAAATGCATGTTAGGCCTTCAAAAATGTTGAAAACTTTGGAGGCCCAAAAAAGAGGTTTACAGGCATCCTAGACCCCCTAAAGTTTTGAAAATGTTGTTGGACCAAAAATGGTGTCAGAGAGCTCTGAATGTCCCAAAAACATTTGCAGCCTGAAAGGGGCATTAACCCGCATCATAGACCTCTGAAATTCCCAATAATATTTTGTGCACGAAAAATTCATACTACACCCCTGAAAGTTCAAAATATGTTAGCAGCCCAAAAAAGGCATTAAAATGCATTTTAGGCCTACAAAAATTTAGAAAACTTTGGAGGCCCAAAAAAGGGGTTTACAGGCATCCTAGACCCCCTAAAGTCCAGAAAATGTTGTTGGACCAAAAATGATGTCCGTAAGCTCTGAATGTCCCAAAAACATTTGCAGCCTGAAAGGGGCATTAACCCGCATCCTAGACCTCTGAAATTCCCAATAATATTTTGTGCACGAAAAATTCATACTACACCCCTGAAAGTTCAAAATATGTTAGCAGCCCAAAAAAGGAATTAAAATGCATTTTAGGCCTACAAAAATTTAGAAAACTTTGGAGGCCCAAAAAAGGCGTTTACAGGCATCCCAGACCCCCTAAAGTCCAGAAAATGTTGTTGGACCAAAAATGGTGTCAGAGAGCTCTGAATGTCCCAAAAACATTTGCAGCCACTTAAATTCCCAAAAGTATTTTTGGCACAAAAAATGCATCCTACACCCCTGAAAGTTGAGAAAACACCCCAGAAATGTTGCCAGCTCAAAAAAGGCCTTAAAATGCATCTTAGGCCTGCAAAAATGTTGAAAACTTTGGAGGCCCAAAAAAGGGGTTTACTGGCATCCTAGACCCCCTAAAGTCCAGAAAATGTTGTTGGACCAAAATCGGTGTCAGAGAGCTCTGAAAGGGGCATTAAACCACATCCTAGACCACTGAAATTCCCAAAAATATTTTTGGCACGAAAAATGCATCCTACACCCCTGAAAGTTCAGAAAATGTTGGCATCTCAAGAAAAGGCCTTAAAACGAATGTTAGGCCTTCAAAAATGTTGAAAACTTTGGAGGCCCAAAAAAGGGGTTTACAGGCATTCTAAACCCCCTAAGGTCCAGAAAATGTTGTTGGATCAAAAACGGTGTCAGAGAGCTCTGAATGTCCCAAAAACATTTGCAGCCTGAAAGGGGCATTAACCCGCATCCTAGACCACTGAAATTTCCCAAAATATTTTTGGCATGAAAAATGCATGCTACACCCCTGAAAGTTCAGAAAACACCCCAGAAATGTTGCCAGCTCAAAAAAGGCCTTAAAATGCATCTTAGGCCTGCAAAAATGTTGAAAACTTTGGAGGCCCAAAAAAGGGGTTTACTGGCATCCTAGACCCCCTAAAGTCCAGAAAATGTTGTTGGACCAAAATCGGTGTCAGAGAGCTCTGAAAGGGGCATTAAACCACATCCTAGACCACTGAAATTCCCAAAAATATTTTTGGCACTAAAAATACATCCTACACCCCTGAAAGTTCAGAAAATGTTTGCAGCTCAAGAAAAGGCCTTAAAATGCATGTTCGGCCTTCAAAAATGTTGAAAACTTTGGAGGCCCAAAAAAGGGGTTTACAGGCATCCTAGACCCCCTAAAGTCCAGAAAATGTTGTTGGACCAAAATCGGTGTCAGAGAGCTCTGAATGTCCCAAAAACATTTGCAGCCTGAAAGGGGCATTAACCCACATCCTAGACCACTGAAATGCCCAAAAATATTTTTGCCCTGAAAAATGCATCCTACACCCCTGCAAGTTCAGAAAATGTTGGCAACTCTAAAAAAGGCCTTAAAATGCATGTTAGGCCTTCAAAAACGTTGAAAACTTTGGAGGCCCAAAAAAGGGATTTACAGGCATCCTAGACCCCCTAACGTCCAGAAAATGTTGTTGGATCAAAAACGGTGTCAGAAAGCTCTGAATGTCCCAAAAACATTTGCACCCTGAAAGGGGCATTAACCCGCATTCTAGACCTCTGAAATTCCCAAAAATATTTTATGCACGGAAAATTCATACTACACCCCTGAAAATTCAGAATATGTTAGCAGCCCAAAAAAGGCATTAAAATGCATTTTAGGCCTGCAAAAAATTAGAAAACTTTGGAGGCCCAAAAAAGGGGTTTACAGGCATCTAGACCCCCTAAAGTCCAGAAAATGTTGTTGGACCAAAAATGGTGTCAGAGAGCTCTGAATGTCCCAAAAACATTTGCAGCCTGAAAGGGGCATTAACCCGCATCCTAGACCTCTGAAATTCCCAAAAATATTTTGTGCACGAAAAATGCATCCTATACCCCTGAAACTCAGAATATGTTAGCAGCCCAAAGAAGGCCTTAAAATGCATTTTAGGCCTAAAAAAATTTAGAAAAATTTGGAGGCCCAAAAAAGGCGTTTACAGGCATCCTAGACCCCCTAAAGTCCAGAAAATGTTGTTGGACCAAAAATGGTGTCAGAGAGCTCTGAATGTCCCAAAAACATCTGCAGCCTGAAAGGGGCATTAACCCGCATCCTAGACCACTGAAATTTCCCAAAATATTTTTGCCATGAAAAATGCATGCTACACCCATGAAAGTTCAGAAAACACCCCAGAAATGTTGTGAGCTCAAAAAAGGCCTTAACATGCATCTTAGGTCTGCAAAAATGTTGAAAACTTTGGAGACCCAAAAAAGGGGTTTACAGGCATCCTAGACCCCCTAAAGTCCAGAAAATGTTGTTGGACCAAAAATGGTGTCAGAGAGCTCTGAATGTCCCAAAAATATTTGCAGCCTGAAAGGGGCATTAACCCGCATCCTAGACCTCTGAAATTCCCAAAAATATTTTGTGCACGAAAAATGCATCCTATACCCCTGAAAGCTCAGAAAATGTTGGCAGCTCAAGAAAAGGCCTTAAAATGCATGTTAGGCCTTCAAAAATGTTGAAAACTTTGGAGGCCCAAAAAAGGCGTTTACAGGCATCCTAGACCCCCTAAAGTCCAGAAAATGTTGTTGGACCAAAAATGGTGTCAGAGAGCTCTGAATGTCCCAAAAACATTTGCAGCCACTTAAATTCCCAAAAATATTTTTGCCACTAAAAATGCATCCTACACCCCTGAACGTTCATAAAATGTTAGCAGCCCAAAAAAGTCATTAAAATGCATTTTAGGCCTGCAAAAATTTAGAAAACTTTGGAGGCCCAAAAAAGGGGTTTACAGGCATCCTAGACCCCCTAAAGTCCAGAAAATGTTGTTGGACCAAAAATGGTGTCAGAGAGTTCTGAATGTCCCAAAAACATCTGCAGCCTGAAAGGGGCATTAACCCGCATCCTAGACCTCTGAAATTCCTAAAAATATTTTGTGCACGAAAAATGCATCCTATACCCCTGAAACTCAGAATATGTTAGCAGCCCAAAGAAGGCCTTAAAATGCATTTTAGGCCTACAAAAATTTAGAAAACTTTGGAGGCCCAAAAAAGGCGTTTACAGGCATCCTAGACCCCCTAAAGTCCAGAAAATGTTGTGGGACTAAAAATGGTGTCAGAGAGCTCCGAATGTCCCAAAAACATGTGCAACCTGAAAGGGGCATTAACCCGCATCCTAGACCACTGAAATTCCCAAAATTATTTTGCCACTAAAAATGCATCCTACACCCCTGAACGTTCATAAAATGTTAGCAGCCCAAAAAAGGCATTAAAATGCATTTTAGGCCTTCAAAAATGTTGAAAACTTTGGAGGCCCAAAAAAGGGGTTACAGGCATCCTAGACCCCCTAAAGTCCAGAAAATGTTGTTGGACCAAAAATGGTGTCAGAGAGCTCTGAATGTCCCAAAAACATTTGCAGCCTGAAAGGGGCATTAACCCGCATCCTAGACCTCTGAAATTCCAAAAAATATTTTGTGCACAAAAAATGTATCCTATACCCCTGAAACTCAGAATATGTTAGCAGCCCAAAGAAGGCCTTAAAATGCATTTTAGGCCTACAAAAATTTAGAAAACTTTGGAGGCCCAAAAAAGGCGTTTACAGGCATCCTAGACCCCCTAAAGTCCAGAAAATGTTGTGGGACTAAAAATGGTGTCAGAGAGCTCCGAATGTCCCAAAAACATGTGCAACCTGAAAGGGGCATTAACCCGCATCCTAGACCACTGAAATTCCCAAAATTATTTTGCCACTAAAAATGCATCCTACACCCCTGAACGTTCATAAAATGTTAGCAGCCCAAAAAAGGCATTAAAATGCATTTTAGGCCTGCAAAAATTTAGAAAACTTTGGAGGCCCAAAAAAGGGGTTTACAGGCATCCTAGACCCCCTAAAGTCCAGAAAATGTTGTTGGACCAAAAATGGTGTCAGAGAGTTCTGAATGTCCCAAAAACATCTGCAGCCTGAAAGGGGCATTAACCCGCATCCTAGACCTCTGAAATTCCTAAAAATATTTTGTGCACGAAAAATGCATCCTATACCCCTGAAACTCAGAATATGTTAGCAGCCCAAAGAAGGCCTTAAAATGCATTTTAGGCCTACAAAAATTTAGAAAACTTTGGAGGCCCAAAAAAGGCGTTTACAGGCATCCTAGACCCCCTAAAGTCCAGAAAATGTTGTGGGACTAAAAATGGTGTCAGAGAGCTCCGAATGTCCCAAAAACATGTGCAACCTGAAAGGGGCATTAACCCGCATCCTAGACCACTGAAATTCCCAAAATTATTTTGCCACTAAAAATGCATCCTACACCCCTGAACGTTCATAAAATGTTAGCAGCCCAAAAAAGGCATTAAAATGCATTTTAGGCCTACAAAAATTTAGAAAACTTTGGAGGCCCAAAAAAGGGGTTTACAGGCATCCTAGACCCCCTAAAGTCCAGAAAATGTTGTTGGACCAAAAATGGTGTCAGAGAGCTCTGAAAGTCCCAAAAACATTTGCAGCCTGAAAGGGGCATTAACCCGCATCCTAGACCTCTGAAATTCCCAAAAGTATTTTGTGCACAAAAAATGCATCCTATACCCCGGAAAGCTCAGAATATGTTAGCAGCCCAAAGAAGACCTTAAAATGCATTTTAGGGCTACAAACATTTAGAAAACTTTGGAGGCCCAAAAAAGGGGTTTACAGGCATCCTAGACCCCCTAAAGTCCAGAAAATGTTGTGGGACTAAAAATGGTGTCAGAGAGCTCCGAATGTCCCAAAAACATGTGCAACCTGAAAGGGGCATTAACCCGCATCCTAGACCACTGAAATTCCCAAAATTATTTTGCCACTAAAAATGCATCCTACACCCCTGAACGTTCATAAAATGTTAGCAGCCCAAAAAAGGCATTAAAATGCATTTTAGGCCTGCAAAAATTTAGAAAACTTTGGAGGCCCAAAACAGGTGTTTACAGGCATCCTAGACCCCCTAAAGACCAGAAAATGTTGGTGGATCAAAAACGGTGTCAGAGAGCTCCGAATGTCCCAAAAACATGTGCAACCTGAAAGGGGCATTAACCCACATCCTAGACCTCTGAAATTCCCAAAAATATTTTGTGCACGAAAAATTCATACTACACCCTTGAAAGTTCAGAATATGTTAGCAGCCCAAAAAAGGCATTAAAATGCATTTTAGGCCTGCAAAAATTTAGAAAACTTTGGAGGCCCAAAAAGGGGTTTACAGGCATCCTAGACCCCCTAAAGTCCAGAAAATGTTGTTGGACCAAAAATGGTGTCAGAGAGCTCTGAAAGTCCCAAAAACATTTGCAGCCTGAAAGGGGCATTAACCCGCATCCTAGACCTCTGAAATTCCCAAAAATATTTTGTGCACAAAAAATGCATCCTATACCCCTGAAAGCTCAGAATATGTTAGCAGCCCAAAGAAGACCTTAAAATGCATTTTAGGGCTACAAACATTTAGAAAACTTTGGAGGCCCAAAAAAGGGGTTTACAGGCATCCTAGACCCCCTAAAGTCCAGAAAATGTTGTTGGACCAAAAATGGTGTCAGAGAGCTCTGAATGTCCCAAAAACATTTGCAGCCACTGAAATTCCCAAAAATATTTTTGGCACGAAAAATGCATCCTACACCCCTGAAAGTTGAGAAAATGTTGGCAGCTCAAGAAAAGGCCTTAAAGCACATGTTAGGCCTTCACAAATGTTGAAAACTTTGGAGGCCCAAAAAAGGGGTTTACAGGCATCCTAGACCCCCTAAAGTCCAGAAAATGTTGTTGGACCAATATCGGTGTCAGAGAGCTATGAATGTCCCAAAAACATTTGCAGCCTGAAAGGGGCATTAACCCGCATCCTAGACCACTGAAATTTCCCAAAATATTTTTGGCATGAAAAATGCATGCTACACCCCTGAAAGTTCAGAAAACACCCCAGAAATATTGCCAGCTCAAAAAAGGCCTTAAAATGCATCTTAGGCCTGCAAAAATGTTGAAAACTTTGAAGACCCAAAAAAGGGGTTTACAGGTATCCTAGACCCCCTAAAGTCCAGAAAATGTTGTTGGACCAAAATCGGTGTCAGAGAGCTCTGAAAGGGGCATTAACCCGCATCCTTAACCACTGAAATTCCCAAACATATTTTTGGCACGAAAAATGCATCCTACACCCCTGAAAGTTCAGAAAATGTTGGCAGCTCAAGAAAAGGCCTTAAAATGCATGTTAGGCCTTCAAAAATGTTGAAAACTTTGGAGGCCCAAAAAAAGGGTTTACAGGCATCCTAGACCCCCTAAAGTCCAGAAAATGTTGTTGGACCAAAAATGGTGTCAGAGAGCTCTGAATGTCCCAAAAACATCTGCAGCCTGAAAGGGGCATTAACCCGCATCCTAGACCTCTGAAATTCCTAAAAATATTTTGTGCACGAAAAATGCATCCTATACCCCTGAAACTCAGAATATGTTAGCAGCCCAAAGAAGGCCTTAAAATGCATTTTACGCCTACAAAAATTTAGAAAACTTTGGAGGCCCAAAAAAGGGGTTTACAGGCATCCTAGACCCCCTAAAGTCCAGAAAATGTTGTGGGACCAAAAATGGTGTCAGGGAGCTCTGAAAGGGGCATTAACCCGCATCCTAGACCTCTGAAATTCCCAAAAATATTTTGTGCACGAAAAATGCATCCTATACCCCTGAAAGCTCAGAAAATGTTGGCAGCTCAAGAAAATGCCTTAAAATGCATGTTAGGCCTTCAAAAATGTTGAAAACTTTGGAGGCCCAAAAAAGGCGTTTACAGGCATCCTAGACCCCCTAAAGTCCAGAAAATGTTGTTGGACCAAAAATGGTGTCAGAGAGCTCTGAATGTCCCAAAAACATTTGCAGCCACTTAAATTCCCAAAAATATTTTTGCCACTAAAAATGCATCCTACACCCCTGAACGTTCATAAAATGTTAGCAGCCCAAAAAAGTCATTAAAATGCATTTTAGGCCTGCAAAAATTTAGAAAACTTTGGAGGCCCAAAAAAGGGGTTTACAGGCATCCTAGACCCCCTAAAGTCCAGAAAATGTTGTTGGACCAAAAATGGTGTCAGAGAGTTCTGAATGTCCCAAAAACATCTGCAGCCTGAAAGGGGCATTAACCCGCATCCTAGACCTCTGAAATTCCTAAAAATATTTTGTGCACGAAAAATGCATCCTATACCCCTGAAACTCAGAATATGTTAGCAGCCCAAAGAAGGCCTTAAAATGCATTTTAGGCCTACAAAAATTTAGAAAACTTTGGAGGCCCAAAAAAGGCGTTTACAGGCATCCTAGACCCCCTAAAGTCCAGAAAATGTTGTGGGACTAAAAATGGTGTCAGAGAGCTCCGAATGTCCCAAAAACATGTGCAACCTGAAAGGGGCATTAACCCGCATCCAAGACCACTGAAATTCCCAAAATTATTTTGCCACTAAAAATGCATCCTACACCCCTGAACGTTCATAAAATGTTAGCAGCCCAAAAAAGGCATTAAAATGCATTTTAGGCCTTCAAAAATGTTGAAAACTTTGGAGGCCCAAAAAAGGGGTTTACAGGCATCCTAGACCCCCTAAAGTCCAGAAAATGTTGTTGGACCAAAAATGGTGTCAGAGAGCTCTGAATGTCCCAAAAACATTTGCAGCCTGAAAGGGGCATTAACCCGCATCCTAGACCTCTGAAATTCCAAAAAATATTTTGTGCACAAAAAATGTATCCTATACCCCTGAAACTCAGAATATGTTAGCAGCCCAAAGAAGGCCTTAAAATGCATTTTAGGCCTACAAAAATTTAGAAAACTTTGGAGGCCCAAAAAAGGCGTTTACAGGCATCCTAGACCCCCTAAAGTCCAGAAAATGTTGTGGGACTAAAAATGGTGTCAGAGAGCTCCGAATGTCCCAAAAACATGTGCAACCTGAAAGGGGCATTAACCCGCATCCTAGACCACTGAAATTCCCAAAATTATTTTGCCACTAAAAATGCATCCTACACCCCTGAACGTTCATAAAATGTTAGCAGCCCAAAAAAGGCATTAAAATGCATTTTAGGCCTGCAAAAATTTAGAAAACTTTGGAGGCCCAAAAAAGGGGTTTACAGGCATCCTAGACCCCCTAAAGTCCAGAAAATGTTGTTGGACCAAAAATGGTGTCAGAGAGTTCTGAATGTCCCAAAAACATCTGCAGCCTGAAAGGGGCATTAACCCGCATCCTAGACCTCTGAAATTCCTAAAAATATTTTGTGCACGAAAAATGCATCCTATACCCCTGAAACTCAGAATATGTTAGCAGCCCAAAGAAGGCCTTAAAATGCATTTTAGGCCTACAAAAATTTAGAAAACTTTGGAGGCCCAAAAAAGGCGTTTACAGGCATCCTAGACCCCCTAAAGTCCAGAAAATGTTGTGGGACTAAAAATGGTGTCAGAGAGCTCCGAATGTCCCAAAAACATGTGCAACCTGAAAGGGGCATTAACCCGCATCCTAGACCACTGAAATTCCCAAAATTATTTTGCCACTAAAAATGCATCCTACACCCCTGAACGTTCATAAAATGTTAGCAGCCCAAAAAAGGCATTAAAATGCATTTTAGGCCTGCAAAAATTTAGAAAACTTTGGAGGCCCAAAAAAGGGGTTTACAGGCATCCTAGACCCCCTAAAGTCCAGAAAATGTTGTTGGACCAAAAATGGTGTCAGAGAGTTCTGAATGTCCCAAAAACATCTGCAGCCTGAAAGGGGCATTAACCCGCATCCTAGACCTCTGAAATTCCTAAAAATATTTTGTGCACGAAAAATGCATCCTATACCCCTGAAACTCAGAATATGTTAGCAGCCCAAAGAAGGCCTTAAAATGCATTTTAGGCCTACAAAAATTTAGAAAACTTTGGAGGCCCAAAAAAGGCGTTTACAGGCATCCTAGACCCCCTAAAGTCCAGAAAATGTTGTGGGACTAAAAATGGTGTCAGAGAGCTCCGAATGTCCCAAAAACATGTGCAACCTGAAAGGGGCATTAACCCGCATCCTAGACCACTGAAATTCCCAAAATTATTTTGCCACTAAAAATGCATCCTACACCCCTGAACGTTCATAAAATGTTAGCAGCCCAAAAAAGGCATTAAAATGCATTTTAGGCCTGCAAAAATTTAGAAAACTTTGGAGGCCCAAAAAAGGGGTTTACAGGCATCCTAGACCCCCTAAAGACCAGAAAATGTTGGTGGATCAAAAACGGTGTCAGAGAGCTCCGAATGTCCCAAAAACATGTGCAACCTGAAAGGGGCATTAACCCACATCCTAGACCTCTGAAATTCCCAAAAATATTTTGTGCACGAAAAATTCATACTACACCCTTGAAAGTTCAGAATATGTTAGCAGCCCAAAAAAGGCATTAAAATGCATTTTAGGCCTGCAAAAAATTAGAAAACTTTGGAGGCCCAAAAAAGGGGTTTACAGGCATCTAGACCCCCTAAAGTCCAGAAAATGTTGTTGGACCAAAAATGGTGTCAGAGAGCTCTGAAAGTCCCAAAAACATTTGCAGCCTGAAAGGGGCATTAACCCGCATCCTAGACCTCTGAAATTCCCAAAAATATTTTGTGCACAAAAAATGCATCCTATACCCCTGAAAGCTCAGAATATGTTAGCAGCCCAAAGAAGACCTTAAAATGCATTTTAGGGCTACAAACAGTTAGAAAACTTTGGAGGCCCAAAAAAGGGGTTTACAGGCATCCTAGACCCCCTAAAGTCCAGAAAATGTTGTTGGACCAAAAATGGTGTCAGAGAGCTCTGAATGTCCCAAAAACATTTGCAGCCACTGAAATTCCCAAAAATATTTTTGGCACGAAAAATGCATCCTACACCCCTGAAAGTTGAGAAAATGTTGGCAGCTCAAGAAAAGGCCTTAAAGCACATGTTAGGCCTTCAAAAATGTTGAAAACTTTGGAGGCCCAAAAAAGGGGTTTACAGGCATCCTAGACCCCCTAAAGTCCAGAAAATGTTGTTGGACCAATATCGGTGTCAGAGAGCTATGAATGTCCCAAAAACATTTGCAGCCTGAAAGGGGCATTAACCCGTATCCTAGACCACTGAAATTTCCCAAAATATTTTTGGCATGAAAAATGCATGCTACACCCCTGTAAGTTCAGAAAACACCCCAGAAATATTGCCAGCTTAAAAAAGGCCTTAAAATGCATCTTAGGCCTGCAAAAATGTTGAAAACTTTGGAGGCCCAAAAAAGGGGTTTACAGGCATCCTAGACCCCCTAAAGTCCAGAAAATGTTGTTGGACCAAAATCGGTGTCAGAGAGCTCTGAAAGGGGCATTAACCCGCATCCTTAACCACTGAAATTCCCAAACATATTTTTGGCACGAAAAATGCATCCTACACCCCTGAAAGTTCAGAAAATGTTGGCAGCTCAAGAAAAGGCCTTAAAATGCATGTTAGGCCTTCAAAAATGTTGAAAACTTTGGAGGCCCAAAAAAAGGGTTTACAGGCATCCTAGACCCCCTAAAGTCCAGAAAATGTTGTTGGACCAAAAATGGTGTCAGAGAGCTCTGAATGTCCTAAAAACATCTGCAGCCTGAAAGGGGCATTAACCCGCATCCTAGACCTCTGAAATTCCTAAAAATATTTTGTGCACGAAAAATGCATCCTATACCCCTGAAACTCAGAATATGTTAGCAGCCCAAAGAAGGCCTTAAAATGCATTTTAGGCCTACAAAAATTTAGAAAACTTTGGAGGCCCAAAAAAGGCGTTTACAGGCATCCTAGACCCCCTAAAGTCCAGAAAATGTTGTGGGACTAAAAATGGTGTCAGAGAGCTCCGAATGTCCCAAAAACATGTGCAACCTGAAAGGGGCATTAACCCGCATCCTAGACCACTGAAATTCCCAAAATTATTTTGCCACTAAAAATGCATCCTACACCCCTGAACGTTCATAAAATGTTAGCAGCCCAAAAAAGGCATTAAAATGCATTTTAGGCCTGCAAAAATTTAGAAAACTTTGGAGGCCCAAAAAAGGGGTTTACAGGCATCCTAGACCCCCTAAAGTCCAGAAAATGTTGTTGGACCAAAAATGGTGTCAGAGAGTTCTGAATGTCCCAAAAACATCTGCAGCCTGAAAGGGGCATTAACCCGCATCCTAGACCACTGAAATTCCTAAAAATATTTTGTGCACGAAAAATGCATCCTATACCCCTGAAACTCAGAATATGTTAGCAGCCCAAAGAAGGCCTTAAAATGCATTTTAGGCCTACAAAAATTTAGAAAACTTTGGAGGCCCAAAAAAGGCGTTTACAGGCATCCTAGACCCCCTAAAGTCCAGAAAATGTTGTGGGACTAAAAATGGTGTCAGAGAGCTCCGAATGTCCCAAAAACATGTGCAACCTGAAAGGGGCATTAACCCGCATCCTAGACCACTGAAATTCCCAAAATTATTTTGCCACTAAAAATGCATCCTACACCCCTGAACGTTCATAAAATGTTAGCAGCCCAAAAAAGGCATTAAAATGCATTTTAGGCCTGCAAAAATTTAGAAAACTTTGGAGGCCCAAAAAAGGGGTTTACAGGCATCCTAGACCCCCTAAAGACCAGAAAATGTTGGTGGATCAAAAACGGTGTCAGAGAGCTCCGAATGTCCCAAAAACATGTGCAACCTGAAAGGGGCATTAACCCACATCCTAGACCTCTGAAATTCCCAAAAATATTTTGTGCACGAAAAATTCATACTACACCCTTGAAAGTTCAGAATATGTTAGCAGCCCAAAAAAGGCATTAAAATGCATTTTAGGCCTGCAAAAATTTAGAAACTTTTGGAGGCCCAAAAAGGGGTTTACAGGCATCCTAGACCCCCTAAAGTCCAGAAAATGTTGTTGGACCAAAAATGGTGTCAGAGAGCTCTGAAAGTCCCAAAAACATTTGCAGCCTGAAAGGGGCATTAACCCGCATCCTAGACCTCTGAAATTCCCAAAAATATTTTGTGCACAAAAAATGCATCCTATACCCCTGAAAGCTCAGAATATGTTAGCAGCCCAAAGAAGACCTTAAAATGCATTTTAGGGCTACAAACATTTAGAAAACTTTGGAGGCCCAAAAAAGGGGTTTACAGGCATCCTAGACCCCCTAAAGTCCAGAAAATGTTGTTGGACCAAAAATGGTGTCAGAGAGCTCTGAATGTCCCAAAAACATTTGCAGCCACTGAAATTCCCAAAAATATTTTTGGCACGAAAAATGCATCCTACACCCCTGAAAGTTGAGAAAATGTTGGCAGCTCAAGAAAAGGCCTTAAAGCACATGTTAGGCCTTCAAAAATGTTGAAAACTTTGGAGGCCCAAAAAAGGGGTTTACAGGCATCCTAGACCCCCTAAAGTCCAGAAAATGTTGTTGGACCAATATCGGTGTCAGAGAGCTATGAATGTCCCAAAAACATTTGCAGCCTGAAAGGGGCATTAACCCGCATCCTAGACCACTGAAATTTCCCAAAATATTTTTGGCATGAAAAATGCATGCTACACCCCTGAAAGTTCAGAAAACACCCCAGAAATATTGCCAGCTCAAAAAAGGCCTTAAAATGCATCTTAGGCCTGCAAAAATGTTGAAAACTTTGAAGACCCAAAAAAGGGGTTTACAGGTATCCTAGACCCCCTAAAGTCCAGAAAATGTTGTTGGACCAAAATCGGTGTCAGAGAGCTCTGAATGTCCCAAAAACATTTGCAGCCACTGAAATTCCCAAAAATATTTTTGCCATGAAAAATGCATGCTACACCCCTGAAAGTTTAGAAAACACCCCAGAAATGTTGGCAGGTCAAAAAAGGCCTTGAAATGCATCTTAGGCCTTCAAAAATGTTGAAAACTTTGGAGGCCCAAAAAAGGGGTTTACAGGCATCCTAGACCCCCTAAAGTCCAGAAAATGTTGTTGGGCCAAAATCGGTGTCAGAGAGCTCTGATTGTCCCCAAAACATTTGCAGCCTGAAAGGGGCATTAACCCGCATCCTAGACCACTGAAATTCCCAAAAATATTTTTGGCATGAAAAATGCATCCTACACCCCTGCAAGTTCAGAAAATGTTGGTAACTCTAAAAAAGGCCTTAAAATGCATGTTAGGCCTTCAAAAATGTTGAAAACTTTGGAGGCCCAAAAAAGGGATTTACAGGCATCCTAGACCTCCTAAAGTCCAGAAACTGTTGTTGGACCAAAAATGGTGTCAGAGAGCTCTGAATGTCCCAAAAATATTTGCAGCCTGAAAGGGGCATTAACCCGCATCCTAGACCTCTGAAATTCCCAAAAATATTTTGTGCACGAAAAATGCATCCTATACCCCTGAAAGCTCAGAAAATGTTGGCAGCTCAAGAAAAGGCCTTAAAACGCATGTTAGGCCTTCAAAAATGTTGAAAACTTTGGAGACCCACAAAAGGGGTTTACAGGCATACTAGACCCCCTAAGGTCCAGAAAATGTTGTTGGATCAAAAACGGTGTCAGAGAGCTCTGAATGTCCCAAAAATATTTGCAGCCTGAAAGGGGCATTAACCCGCATCCTAGACCTCTGAAATTCCCAAAAATATTTTGTGCACGAAAAATGCATCCTATACCCCTGAAAGCTCAGAAAATGTTGGCAGCTCAAGAAAAGGCCTTAAAATGCATGTTAGGCCTTCAAAAATGTTGAAAACTTTGGAGGCCCAAAAAAGAGGTTTACAGGCATCCTAGACCCCCTAAAGTTTTGAAAATGTTGTTGGACCAAAAATGGTGTCAGAGAGCTCTGAATGTCCCAAAAACATTTGCAGCCTGAAAGGGGCATTAACCCGCATCATAGACCTCTGAAATTCCCAATAATATTTTGTGCACGAAAAATTCATACTACACCCCTGAAAGTTCAAAATATGTTAGCAGCCCAAAAAAGGCATTAAAATGCATTTTAGGCCTACAAAAATTTAGAAAACTTTGGAGGCCCAAAAAAGGGGTTTACAGGCATCCTAGACCCCCTAAAGTCCAGAAAATGTTGTTGGACCAAAAATGATGTCCGTAAGCTCTGAATGTCCCAAAAACATTTGCAGCCTGAAAGGGGCATTAACCCGCATCCTAGACCTCTGAAATTCCCAATAATATTTTGTGCACGAAAAATTCATACTACACCCCTGAAAGTTCAAAATATGTTAGCAGCCCAAAAAAGGAATTAAAATGCATTTTAGGCCTACAAAAATTTAGAAAACTTTGGAGGCCCAAAAAAGGCGTTTACAGGCATCCTAGACCCCCTAAAGTCCAGAAAATGTTGTTGGACCAAAAATGGTGTCAGAGAGCTCTGAATGTCCCAAAAACATTTGCAGCCACTTAAATTCCCAAAAGTATTTTTGGCACAAAAAATGCATCCTACACCCCTGAAAGTTGAGAAAACACCCCAGAAATGTTGCCAGCTCAAAAAAGGCCTTAAAATGCATCTTAGGCCTGCAAAAATGTTGAAAACTTTGGAGGCCCAAAAAAGGGGTTTACTGGCATCCTAGACCCCCTAAAGTCCAGAAAATGTTGTTGGACCAAAATCGGTGTCAGAGAGCTCTGAAAGGGGCATTAAACCACATCCTAGACCACTGAAATTCCCAAAAATATTTTTGGCACGAAAAATGCATCCTACACCCCTGAAAGTTCAGAAAATGTTGGCATCTCAAGAAAAGGCCTTAAAACGAATGTTAGGCCTTCAAAAATGTTGAAAACTTTGGAGGCCCAAAAAAGGGGTTTACAGGCATTCTAAACCCCCTAAGGTCCAGAAAATGTTGTTGGATCAAAAACGGTGTCAGAGAGCTCTGAATGTCCCAAAAACATTTGCAGCCTGAAAGGGGCATTAACCCGCATCCTAGACCACTGAAATTTCCCAAAATATTTTTGGCATGAAAAATGCATGCTACACCCCTGAAAGTTCAGAAAACACCCCAGAAATGTTGCCAGCTCAAAAAAGGCCTTAAAATGCATCTTAGGCCTGCAAAAATGTTGAAAACTTTGGAGGCCCAAAAAAGGGGTTTACTGGCATCCTAGACCCCCTAAAGTCCAGAAAATGTTGTTGGACCAAAATCGGTGTCAGAGAGCTCTGAAAGGGGCATTAAACCACATCCTAGACCACTGAAATTCCCAAAAATATTTTTGGCACTAAAAATACATCCTACACCCCTGAAAGTTCAGAAAATGTTTGCAGCTCAAGAAAAGGCCTTAAAATGCATGTTCGGCCTTCAAAAATGTTGAAAACTTTGGAGGCCCAAAAAAGGGGTTTACAGGCATCCTAGACCCCCTAAAGTCCAGAAAATGTTGTTGGACCAAAATCGGTGTCAGAGAGCTCTGAATGTCCCAAAAACATTTGCAGCCTGAAAGGGGCATTAACCCACATCCTAGACCACTGAAATGCCCAAAAATATTTTTGCCCTGAAAAATGCATCCTACACCCCTGCAAGTTCAGAAAATGTTGGCAACTCTAAAAAAGGCCTTAAAATGCATGTTAGGCCTTCAAAAACGTTGAAAACTTTGGAGGCCCAAAAAAGGGATTTACAGGCATCCTAGACCCCCTAACGTCCAGAAAATGTTGTTGGATCAAAAACGGTGTCAGAAAGCTCTGAATGTCCCAAAAACATTTGCACCCTGAAAGGGGCATTAACCCGCATTCTAGACCTCTGAAATTCCCAAAAATATTTTATGCACGGAAAATTCATACTACACCCCTGAAAATTCAGAATATGTTAGCAGCCCAAAAAAGGCATTAAAATGCATTTTAGGCCTGCAAAAAATTAGAAAACTTTGGAGGCCCAAAAAAGGGGTTTACAGGCATCTAGACCCCCTAAAGTCCAGAAAATGTTGTTGGACCAAAAATGGTGTCAGAGAGCTCTGAATGTCCCAAAAACATTTGCAGCCTGAAAGGGGCATTAACCCGCATCCTAGACCTCTGAAATTCCCAAAAATATTTTGTGCACGAAAAATGCATCCTATACCCCTGAAACTCAGAATATGTTAGCAGCCCAAAGAAGGCCTTAAAATGCATTTTAGGCCTAAAAAAATTTAGAAAAATTTGGAGGCCCAAAAAAGGCGTTTACAGGCATCCTAGACCCCCTAAAGTCCAGAAAATGTTGTTGGACCAAAAATGGTGTCAGAGAGCTCTGAATGTCCCAAAAACATCTGCAGCCTGAAAGGGGCATTAACCCGCATCCTAGACCACTGAAATTTCCCAAAATTTTTTTGCCATGAAAAATGCATGCTACACCCATGAAAGTTCAGAAAACACCCCAGAAATGTTGTGAGCTCAAAAAAGGCCTTAACATGCATCTTAGGTCTGCAAAAATGTTGAAAACTTTGGAGACCCAAAAAAGGGGTTTACAGGCATCCTAGACCCCCTAAAGTCCAGAAAATGTTGTTGGACCAAAAATGGTGTCAGAGAGCTCTGAATGTCCCAAAAATATTTGCAGCCTGAAAGGGGCATTAACCCGCATCCTAGACCTCTGAAATTCCCAAAAATATTTTGTGCACGAAAAATGCATCCTATACCCCTGAAAGCTCAGAAAATGTTGGCAGCTCAAGAAAAGGCCTTAAAATGCATGTTAGGCCTTCAAAAATGTTGAAAACTTTGGAGGCCCAAAAAAGGCGTTTACAGGCATCCTAGACCCCCTAAAGTCCAGAAAATGTTGTTGGACCAAAAATGGTGTCAGAGAGCTCTGAATGTCCCAAAAACATTTGCAGCCACTTAAATTCCCAAAAATATTTTTGCCACTAAAAATGCATCCTACACCCCTGAACGTTCATAAAATGTTAGCAGCCCAAAAAAGTCATTAAAATGCATTTTAGGCCTGCAAAAATTTAGAAAACTTTGGAGGCCCAAAAAAGGGGTTTACAGGCATCCTAGACCCCCTAAAGTCCAGAAAATGTTGTTGGACCAAAAATGGTGTCAGAGAGTTCTGAATGTCCCAAAAACATCTGCAGCCTGAAAGGGGCATTAACCCGCATCCTAGACCTCTGAAATTCCTAAAAATATTTTGTGCACGAAAAATGCATCCTATACCCCTGAAACTCAGAATATGTTAGCAGCCCAAAGAAGGCCTTAAAATGCATTTTAGGCCTACAAAAATTTAGAAAACTTTGGAGGCCCAAAAAAGGCGTTTACAGGCATCCTAGACCCCCTAAAGTCCAGAAAATGTTGTGGGACTAAAAATGGTGTCAGAGAGCTCCGAATGTCCCAAAAACATGTGCAACCTGAAAGGGGCATTAACCCGCATCCTAGACCACTGAAATTCCCAAAATTATTTTGCCACTAAAAATGCATCCTACACCCCTGAACGTTCATAAAATGTTAGCAGCCCAAAAAAGGCATTAAAATGCATTTTAGGCCTTCAAAAATGTTGAAAACTTTGGAGGCCCAAAAAAGGGGTTACAGGCATCCTAGACCCCCTAAAGTCCAGAAAATGTTGTTGGACCAAAAATGGTGTCAGAGAGCTCTGAATGTCCCAAAAACATTTGCAGCCTGAAAGGGGCATTAACCCGCATCCTAGACCTCTGAAATTCCAAAAAATATTTTGTGCACAAAAAATGTATCCTATACCCCTGAAACTCAGAATATGTTAGCAGCCCAAAGAAGGCCTTAAAATGCATTTTAGGCCTACAAAAATTTAGAAAACTTTGGAGGCCCAAAAAAGGCGTTTACAGGCATCCTAGACCCCCTAAAGTCCAGAAAATGTTGTGGGACTAAAAATGGTGTCAGAGAGCTCCGAATGTCCCAAAAACATGTGCAACCTGAAAGGGGCATTAACCCGCATCCTAGACCACTGAAATTCCCAAAATTATTTTGCCACTAAAAATGCATCCTACACCCCTGAACGTTCATAAAATGTTAGCAGCCCAAAAAAGGCATTAAAATGCATTTTAGGCCTGCAAAAATTTAGAAAACTTTGGAGGCCCAAAAAAGGGGTTTACAGGCATCCTAGACCCCCTAAAGTCCAGAAAATGTTGTTGGACCAAAAATGGTGTCAGAGAGTTCTGAATGTCCCAAAAACATCTGCAGCCTGAAAGGGGCATTAACCCGCATCCTAGACCTCTGAAATTCCTAAAAATATTTTGTGCACGAAAAATGCATCCTATACCCCTGAAACTCAGAATATGTTAGCAGCCCAAAGAAGGCCTTAAAATGCATTTTAGGCCTACAAAAATTTAGAAAACTTTGGAGGCCCAAAAAAGGCGTTTACAGGCATCCTAGACCCCCTAAAGTCCAGAAAATGTTGTGGGACTAAAAATGGTGTCAGAGAGCTCCGAATGTCCCAAAAACATGTGCAACCTGAAAGGGGCATTAACCCGCATCCTAGACCACTGAAATTCCCAAAATTATTTTGCCACTAAAAATGCATCCTACACCCCTGAACGTTCATAAAATGTTAGCAGCCCAAAAAAGGCATTAAAATGCATTTTAGGCCTACAAAAATTTAGAAAACTTTGGAGGCCCAAAAAAGGGGTTTACAGGCATCCTAGACCCCCTAAAGTCCAGAAAATGTTGTTGGACCAAAAATGGTGTCAGAGAGCTCTGAAAGTCCCAAAAACATTTGCAGCCTGAAAGGGGCATTAACCCGCATCCTAGACCTCTGAAATTCCCAAAAGTATTTTGTGCACAAAAAATGCATCCTATACCCCTGAAAGCTCAGAATATGTTAGCAGCCCAAAGAAGACCTTAAAATGCATTTTAGGGCTACAAACATTTAGAAAACTTTGGAGGCCCAAAAAAGGGGTTTACAGGCATCCTAGACCCCCTAAAGTCCAGAAAATGTTGTTGGACCAAAAATGGTGTCAGAGAGCTCTGAATGTCCCAAAAACATTTGCAGCCACTGAAATTCCCAAAAATATTTTTGGCACGAAAAATGCATCCTACACCCCTGAAAGTTGAGAAAATGTTGGCAGCTCAAGAAAAGGCCTTAAAGCACATGTTAGGCCTTCAAAAATGTTGAAAACTTTGGAGGCCCAAAAAAGGGGTTTACAGGCATCCTAGACCCCCTAAAGTCCAGAAAATGTTGTTGGACCAATATCGGTGTCAGAGAGCTATGAATGTCCCAAAAACATTTGCAGCCTGAAAGGGGCATTAACCCGCATCCTAGACCACTGAAATTTCCCAAAATATTTTTGGCATGAAAAATGCATGCTACACCCCTGAAAGTTCAGAAAACACCCCAGAAATATTGCCAGCTCAAAAAAGGCCTTAAAATGCATCTGAGGCCTGCAAAAATGTTGAAAACTTTGAAGACCCAAAAAAGGGGTTTACAGGTATCCTAGACCCCCTAAAGTCCAGAAAATGTTGTTGGACCAAAATCGGTGTCAGAGAGCTCTGAAAGGGGCATTAACCCGCATCCTTAACCACTGAAATTCCCAAACATATTTTTGGCACGAAAAATGCATCCTACACCCCTGAAAGTTCAGAAAATGTTGGCAGCTCAAGAAAAGGCCTTAAAATGCATGTTAGGCCTTCAAAAATGTTGAAAACTTTGGAGGCCCAAAAAAAGGGTTTACAGGCATCCTAGACCCCCTAAAGTCCAGAAAATGTTGTT
Source organism: Ambystoma mexicanum (assembly GCF_040938575.1). NCBI lineage: Eukaryota > Metazoa > Chordata > Amphibia > Caudata > Ambystomatidae > Ambystoma > Ambystoma mexicanum. The sequence goes on along the minus strand of NC_090931.1, from coordinate 318,620,697 downwards.
GGACCAAAAATGGTGTCAGAGAGCTCTGAATGTCCCAAAAACATCTGCAGCCTGAAAGGGGCATTAACCCGCATCCTAGACCTCTGAAATTCCAAAAAATATTTTGTGCACAAAAAATGTATCCTATACCCCTGAAACTCAGAATATGTTAGCAGCCCAAAGAAGGCCTTAAAATGCATTTTAGGCCTACAAAAATTTAGAAAACTTTGGAGGCCCAAAAAAGGCGTTTACAGGCATCCTAGACCCCCTAAAGTCCAGAAAATGTTGTGGGACTAAAAATGGTGTCAGAGAGCTCCGAATGTCCCAAAAACATGTGCAACCTGAAAGGGGCATTAACCCGCATCCTAGACCACTGAAATTCCCAAAATTATTTTGCCACTAAAAATGCATCCTACACCCCTGAACGTTCATAAAATGTTAGCAGCCCAAAAAAGGCATTAAAATGCATTTTAGGCCTGCAAAAATTTAGAGAACTTTGGAGGCCCAAAAAAGGGGTTTACAGGCATCCTAGACCCCCTAAAGTCCAGAAAATGTTGTTGGACCAAAAATGGTGTCAGAGAGTTCTGAATGTCCCAAAAACATCTGCAGCCTGAAAGGGGCATTAACCCGCATCCTAGACCTCTGAAATTCCTAAAAATATTTTGTGCACGAAAAATGCATCCTATACCCCTGAAACTCAGAATATGTTAGCAGCCCAAAGAAGGCCTTAAAATGCATTTTAGGCCTACAAAAATTTAGAAAACTTTGGAGGCCCAAAAAAGGCGTTTACAGGCATCCTAGACCCCCTAAAGTCCAGAAAATGTTGTGGGACTAAAAATGGTGTCAGAGAGCTCCGAATGTCCCAAAAACATGTGCAACCTGAAAGGGGCATTAACCCGCATCCTAGACCACTGAAATTCCCAAAATTATTTTGCCACTAAAAATGCATCCTACACCCCTGAACGTTCATAAAATGTTAGCAGCCCAAAAAAGGCATTAAAATGCATTTTAGGCCTGCAAAAATTTAGAAAACTTTGGAGGCCCAAAACAGGGGTTTACAGGCATCCTAGACCCCCTAAAGACCAGAAAATGTTGGTGGATCAAAAACGGTGTCAGAGAGCTCCGAATGTCCCAAAAACATGTGCAACCTGAAAGGGGCATTAACCCACATCCTAGACCTCTGAAATTCCCAAAAATATTTTGTGCACGAAAAATTCATACTACACCCTTGAAAGTTCAGAATATGTTAGCAGCCCAAAAAAGGCATTAAAATGCATTTTAGGCCTGCAAAAATTTAGAAAACTTTGGAGGCCCAAAAAGGGGTTTACAGGCATCCTAGACCCCCTAAAGTCCAGAAAATGTTGTTGGACCAAAAATGGTGTCAGAGAGCTCTGAAAGTCCCAAAAACATTTGCAGCCTGAAAGGGGCATTAACCCGCATCCTAGACCTCTGAAATTCCCAAAAATATTTTGTGCACAAAAAATGCATCCTATACCCCTGAAAGCTCAGAATATGTTAGCAGCCCAAAGAAGACCTTAAAATGCATTTTAGGGCTACAAACATTTAGAAAACTTTGGAGGCCCAAAAAAGGGGTTTACAGGCATCCTAGACCCCCTAAAGTCCAGAAAATGTTGTTGGACCAAAAATGGTGTCAGAGAGCTCTGAATGTCCCAAAAACATTTGCAGCCACTGAAATTCCCAAAAATATTTTTGGCACGAAAAATGCATCCTACACCCCTGAAAGTTGAGAAAATGTTGGCAGCTCAAGAAAAGGCCTTAAAGCACATGTTAGGCCTTCACAAATGTTGAAAACTTTGGAGGCCCAAAAAAGGGGTTTACAGGCATCCTAGACCCCCTAAAGTCCAGAAAATGTTGTTGGACCAATATCGGTGTCAGAGAGCTATGAATGTCCCAAAAACATTTGCAGCCTGAAAGGGGCATTAACCCGCATCCTAGACCACTGAAATTTCCCAAAATATTTTTGGCATGAAAAATGCATGCTACACCCCTGAAAGTTCAGAAAACACCCCAGAAATATTGCCAGCTCAAAAAAGGCCTTAAAATGCATCTTAGGCCTGCAAAAATGTTGAAAACTTTGAAGACCCAAAAAAGGGGTTTACAGGTATCCTAGACCCCCTAAAGTCCAGAAAATGTTGTTGGACCAAAATCGGTGTCAGAGAGCTCTGAAAGGGGCATTAACCCGCATCCTTAACCACTGAAATTCCCAAACATATTTTTGGCACGAAAAATGCATCCTACACCCCTGAAAGTTCAGAAAATGTTGGCAGCTCAAGAAAAGGCCTTAAAATGCATGTTAGGCCTTCAAAAATGTTGAAAACTTTGGAGGCCCAAAAAAAGGGTTTACAGGCATCCTAGACCCCCTAAAGTCCAGAAAATGTTGTTGGACCAAAAATGGTGTCAGAGAGCTCTGAATGTCCCAAAAACATCTGCAGCCTGAAAGGGGCATTAACCCGCATCCTAGACCTCTGAAATTCCTAAAAATATTTTGTGCACGAAAAATGCATCCTATACCCCTGAAACTCAGAATATGTTAGCAGCCCAAAGAAGGCCTTAAAATGCATTTTACGCCTACAAAAATTTAGAAAACTTTGGAGGCCCAAAAAAGGGGTTTACAGGCATCCTAGACCCCCTAAAGTCCAGAAAATGTTGTGGGACCAAAAATGGTGTCAGGGAGCTCTGAAAGGGGCATTAACCCGCATCCTAGACCTCTGAAATTCCCAAAAATATTTTGTGCACGAAAAATGCATCCTATACCCCTGAAAGCTCAGAAAATGTTGGCAGCTCAAGAAAATGCCTTAAAATGCATGTTAGGCCTTCAAAAATGTTGAAAACTTTGGAGGCCCAAAAAAGGCGTTTACAGGCATCCTAGACCCCCTAAAGTCCAGAAAATGTTGTTGGACCAAAAATGGTGTCAGAGAGCTCTGAATGTCCCAAAAACATTTGCAGCCACTTAAATTCCCAAAAATATTTTTGCCACTAAAAATGCATCCTACACCCCTGAACGTTCATAAAATGTTAGCAGCCCAAAAAAGTCATTAAAATGCATTTTAGGCCTGCAAAAATTTAGAAAACTTTGGAGGCCCAAAAAAGGGGTTTACAGGCATCCTAGACCCCCTAAAGTCCAGAAAATGTTGTTGGACCAAAAATGGTGTCAGAGAGTTCTGAATGTCCCAAAAACATCTGCAGCCTGAAAGGGGCATTAACCCGCATCCTAGACCTCTGAAATTCCTAAAAATATTTTGTGCACGAAAAATGCATCCTATACCCCTGAAACTCAGAATATGTTAGCAGCCCAAAGAAGGCCTTAAAATGCATTTTAGGCCTACAAAAATTTAGAAAACTTTGGAGGCCCAAAAAAGGCGTTTACAGGCATCCTAGACCCCCTAAAGTCCAGAAAATGTTGTGGGACTAAAAATGGTGTCAGAGAGCTCCGAATGTCCCAAAAACATGTGCAACCTGAAAGGGGCATTAACCCGCATCCAAGACCACTGAAATTCCCAAAATTATTTTGCCACTAAAAATGCATCCTACACCCCTGAACGTTCATAAAATGTTAGCAGCCCAAAAAAGGCATTAAAATGCATTTTAGGCCTTCAAAAATGTTGAAAACTTTGGAGGCCCAAAAAAGGGGTTTACAGGCATCCTAGACCCCCTAAAGTCCAGAAAATGTTGTTGGACCAAAAATGGTGTCAGAGAGCTCTGAATGTCCCAAAAACATTTGCAGCCTGAAAGGGGCATTAACCCGCATCCTAGACCTCTGAAATTCCAAAAAATATTTTGTGCACAAAAAATGTATCCTATACCCCTGAAACTCAGAATATGTTAGCAGCCCAAAGAAGGCCTTAAAATGCATTTTAGGCCTACAAAAATTTAGAAAACTTTGGAGGCCCAAAAAAGGCGTTTACAGGCATCCTAGACCCCCTAAAGTCCAGAAAATGTTGTGGGACTAAAAATGGTGTCAGAGAGCTCCGAATGTCCCAAAAACATGTGCAACCTGAAAGGGGCATTAACCCGCATCCTAGACCACTGAAATTCCCAAAATTATTTTGCCACTAAAAATGCATCCTACACCCCTGAACGTTCATAAAATGTTAGCAGCCCAAAAAAGGCATTAAAATGCATTTTAGGCCTGCAAAAATTTAGAAAACTTTGGAGGCCCAAAAAAGGGGTTTACAGGCATCCTAGACCCCCTAAAGTCCAGAAAATGTTGTTGGACCAAAAATGGTGTCAGAGAGTTCTGAATGTCCCAAAAACATCTGCAGCCTGAAAGGGGCATTAACCCGCATCCTAGACCTCTGAAATTCCTAAAAATATTTTGTGCACGAAAAATGCATCCTATACCCCTGAAACTCAGAATATGTTAGCAGCCCAAAGAAGGCCTTAAAATGCATTTTAGGCCTACAAAAATTTAGAAAACTTTGGAGGCCCAAAAAAGGCGTTTACAGGCATCCTAGACCCCCTAAAGTCCAGAAAATGTTGTGGGACTAAAAATGGTGTCAGAGAGCTCCGAATGTCCCAAAAACATGTGCAACCTGAAAGGGGCATTAACCCGCATCCTAGACCACTGAAATTCCCAAAATTATTTTGCCACTAAAAATGCATCCTACACCCCTGAACGTTCATAAAATGTTAGCAGCCCAAAAAAGGCATTAAAATGCATTTTAGGCCTGCAAAAATTTAGAAAACTTTGGAGGCCCAAAAAAGGGGTTTACAGGCATCCTAGACCCCCTAAAGTCCAGAAAATGTTGTTGGACCAAAAATGGTGTCAGAGAGCTCTGAAAGTCCCAAAAACATTTGCAGCCTGAAAGGGGCATTAACCCGCATCCTAGACCTCTGAAATTCCCAAAAATATTTTGTGCACAAAAAATGCATCCTATACCCCTGAAAGCTCAGAATATGTTAGCAGCCCAAAGAAGAACTTAAAATGCATTTTAGGGCTACAAACATTTAGAAAACTTTGGAGGCCCAAAAAAGGGGTTTACAGGCATCCTAGACCCCCTAAAGTCCAGAAAATGTTGTTGGACCAAAAATGGTGTCAGAGAGCTCTGAATGTCCCAAAAACATTTGCAGCCACTGAAATTCCCAAAAATATTTTTGGCACGAAAAATGCATCCTACACCCCTGAAAGTTGAGAAAATGTTGGCAGCTCAAGAAAAGGCCTTAAAGCACATGTTAGGTCTTCAAAAATGTTGAAAACTTTGGAGGCCCAAAAAAGGGGTTTACAGGCATCCTAGACCCCCTAAAGTCCAGAAAATGTTGTTGGACCAATATCGGTGTCAGAGAGCTATGAATGTCCCAAAAACATTTGCAGCCTGAAAGGGGCATTAACCCGCATCCTAGACCACTGAAATTTCCCAAAATATTTTTGGCATGAAAAATGCATGCTACACCCCTGAAAGTTCAGAAAACACCCCAGAAATATTGCCAGCTCAAAAAAGGCCTTAAAATGCATCTTAGGCCTGCAAAAATGTTGAAAACTTTGAAGACCCAAAAAAGGGGTTTACAGGTATCCTAGACCCCCTAAAGTCCAGAAAATGTTGTTGGACCAAAATCGGTGTCAGAGAGCTCTGAAAGGGGCATTAACCCGCATCCTTAACCACTGAAATTCCCAAACATATTTTTGGCACGAAAAATGCATCCTACACCCCTGAAAGTTCAGAAAATGTTGGCAGCTCAAGAAAAGGCCTTAAAATGCATGTTAGGCCTTCAAAAATGTTGAAAACTTTGGAGGCCCAAAAAAAGGGTTTACAGGCATCCTAGACCCCCTAAAGTCCAGAAAATGTTGTTGGACCAAAAATGGTGTCAGAGAGCTCTGAATGTCCCAAAAACATCTGCAGCCTGAAAGGGGCATTAACCCGCATCCTAGACCTCTGAAATTCCTAAAAATATTTTGTGCACGAAAAATGCATCCTATACCCCTGAAACTCAGAATATGTTAGCAGCCCAAAGAAGGCCTTAAAATGCATTTTACGCCTACAAAAATTTAGAAAACTTTGGAGGCCCAAAAAAGGGGTTTACAGGCATCCTAGACCCCCTAAAGTCCAGAAAATGTTGTGGGACCAAAAATGGTGTCAGGGAGCTCTGAAAGGGGCATTAACCCGCATCCTAGACCACTGAAATTCACAAAAATATTTTTGGCACGAAAAATGCATCCTACACCCCTGAAAGTTCAGAAAATGTTGGCAGCTCAAGAAAAGGCCTTAAAATGCATGTTAGGCCTTCAAAAATGTTGAAAACTTTGGAGGCCCAAAAAAGGGGTTTACAGGCATCCTAGACCCCCTAAAGTCCAGAAAATGTTGTTGGACCAAAATCGGTGTCAGAGAGCTCTGAAAGGGGCATTAACCCGCATCCTTAACCACTGAAATTCCCAAACATATTTTTGGCACGAAAAATGCATCCTACACCCCTGAAAGTTCAGAAAATGTTGGCAGCTCAAGAAAAGGCCTTAAAATGCATGTTAGGCCTTCAAAAATGTTGAAAACTTTGGAGGCCCAAAAAAAGGGTTTACAGGCATCCTAGACCCCCTAAAGTCCAGAAAATGTTGTTGGACCAAAAATGGTGTCAGAGAGCTCTGAATGTCCCAAAAACATCTGCAGCCTGAAAGGGGCATTAACCCGCATCCTAGACCTCTGAAAGTCCCAAAAACATTTGCAGCCTGAAAGGGGCATTAACCCGCATCCTAGACCTCTGAAATTCCCAAAAATATTTTGTGCACAAAAAATGCATCCTATACCCCTGAAAGCTCAGAATATGTTAGCAGCCCAAAGAAGACCTTAAAATGCATTTTAGGGCTACAAACATTTAGAAAACTTTGGAGGCCCAAAAAAGGGGTTTACAGGCATCCTAGACCCCCTAAAGTCCAGAAAATGTTGTTGGACCAAAAATGGTGTCAGAGAGCTCTGAATGTCCCAAAAACATTTGCAGCCACTGAAATTCCCAAAAATATTTTTGGCACGAAAAATGCATCCTACACCCCTGAAAGTTGAGAAAATGTTGGCAGCTCAAGAAAAGGCCTTAAAGCACATGTTAGGCCTTCAAAAATGTTGAAAACTTTGGAGGCCCAAAAAAGGGGTTTACAGGCATCCTAGACCCCCTAAAGTCCAGAAAATGTTGTTGGACCAATATCGGTGTCAGAGAGCTATGAATGTCCCAAAAACATTTGCAGCCTGAAAGGGGCATTAACCCGCATCCTAGACCACTGAAATTTCCCAAAATATTTTTGGCATGAAAAATGCATGCTACACCCCTGAAAGTTCAGAAAACACCCCAGAAATATTGCCAGCTCAAAAAAGGCCTTAAAATGCATCTTAGGCCTGCAAAAATGTTGAAAACTTTGAAGACCCAAAAAAGGGGTTTACAGGTATCCTAGACCCCCTAAAGTCCAGAAAATGTTGTTGGACCAAAATCGGTGTCAGAGAGCTCTGAAAGGGGCATTAACCCGCATCCTTAACCACTGAAATTCCCAAACATATTTTTGGCACGAAAAATGCATCCTACACCCCTGAAAGTTCAGAAAATGTTGGCAGCTCAAGAAAAGGCCTTAAAATGCATGTTAGGCCTTCAAAAATGTTGAAAACTTTGGAGGCCCAAAAAAAGGGTTTACAGGCATCCTAGACCCCCTAAAGTCCAGAAAATGTTGTTGGACCAAAAATGGTGTCAGAGAGCTCTGAATGTCCCAAAAACATCTGCAGCCTGAAAGGGGCATTAACCCGCATCCTAGACCTCTGAAATTCCTAAAAATATTTTGTGCACGAAAAATGCATCCTATACCCCTGAAACTCAGAATATGTTAGCAGCCCAAAGAAGGCCTTAAAATGCATTTTACGCCTACAAAAATTTAGAAAACTTTGGAGGCCCAAAAAAGGGGTTTACAGGCATCCTAGACCCCCTAAAGTCCAGAAAATGTTGTGGGACCAAAAATGGTGTCAGGGAGCTCTGAAAGGGGCATTAACCCGCATCCTAGACCTCTGAAATTCCCAAAAATATTTTGTGCACGAAAAATGCATCCTATACCCCTGAAAGCTCAGAAAATGTTGGCAGCTCAAGAAAATGCCTTAAAATGCATGTTAGGCCTTCAAAAATGTTGAAAACTTTGGAGGCCCAAAAAAGGCGTTTACAGGCATCCTAGACCCCCTAAAGTCCAGAAAATGTTGTTGGACCAAAAATGGTGTCAGAGAGCTCTGAATGTCCCAAAAACATTTGCAGCCACTTAAATTCCCAAAAATATTTTTGCCACTAAAAATGCATCCTACACCCCTGAACGTTCATAAAATGTTAGCAGCCCAAAAAAGTCATTAAAATGCATTTTAGGCCTGCAAAAATTTAGAAAACTTTGGAGGCCCAAAAAAGGGGTTTACAGGCATCCTAGACCCCCTAAAGTCCAGAAAATGTTGTTGGACCAAAAATGGTGTCAGAGAGTTCTGAATGTCCCAAAAACATCTGCAGCCTGAAAGGGGCATTAACCCGCATCCTAGACCTCTGAAATTCCTAAAAATATTTTGTGCACGAAAAATGCATCCTATACCCCTGAAACTCAGAATATGTTAGCAGCCCAAAGAAGGCCTTAAAATGCATTTTAGGCCTACAAAAATTTAGAAAACTTTGGAGGCCCAAAAAAGGCGTTTACAGGCATCCTAGACCCCCTAAAGTCCAGAAAATGTTGTGGGACTAAAAATGGTGTCAGAGAGCTCCGAATGTCCCAAAAACATGTGCAACCTGAAAGGGGCATTAACCCGCATCCAAGACCACTGAAATTCCCAAAATTATTTTGCCACTAAAAATGCATCCTACACCCCTGAACGTTCATAAAATGTTAGCAGCCCAAAAAAGGCATTAAAATGCATTTTAGGCCTTCAAAAATGTTGAAAACTTTGGAGGCCCAAAAAAGGGGTTTACAGGCATCCTAGACCCCCTAAAGTCCAGAAAATGTTGTTGGACCAAAAATGGTGTCAGAGAGCTCTGAATGTCCCAAAAACATTTGCAGCCTGAAAGGGGCATTAACCCGCATCCTAGACCTCTGAAATTCCAAAAAATATTTTGTGCACAAAAAATGTATCCTATACCCCTGAAACTCAGAATATGTTAGCAGCCCAAAGAAGGCCTTAAAATGCATTTTAGGCCTACAAAAATTTAGAAAACTTTGGAGGCCCAAAAAAGGCGTTTACAGGCATCCTAGACCCCCTAAAGTCCAGAAAATGTTGTGGGACTAAAAATGGTGTCAGAGAGCTCCGAATGTCCCAAAAACATGTGCAACCTGAAAGGGGCATTAACCCGCATCCTAGACCACTGAAATTCCCAAAATTATTTTGCCACTAAAAATGCATCCTACACCCCTGAACGTTCATAAAATGTTAGCAGCCCAAAAAAGGCATTAAAATGCATTTTAGGCCTGCAAAAATTTAGAAAACTTTGGAGGCCCAAAAAAGGGGTTTACAGGCATCCTAGACCCCCTAAAGTCCAGAAAATGTTGTTGGACCAAAAATGGTGTCAGAGAGTTCTGAATGTCCCAAAAACATCTGCAGCCTGAAAGGGGCATTAACCCGCATCCTAGACCTCTGAAATTCCTAAAAATATTTTGTGCACGAAAAATGCATCCTATACCCCTGAAACTCAGAATATGTTAGCAGCCCAAAGAAGGCCTTAAAATGCATTTTAGGCCTACAAAAATTTAGAAAACTTTGGAGGCCCAAAAAAGGCGTTTACAGGCATCCTAGACCCCCTAAAGTCCAGAAAATGTTGTGGGACTAAAAATGGTGTCAGAGAGCTCCGAATGTCCCAAAAACATGTGCAACCTGAAAGGGGCATTAACCCGCATCCTAGACCACTGAAATTCCCAAAATTATTTTGCCACTAAAAATGCATCCTACACCCCTGAACGTTCATAAAATGTTAGCAGCCCAAAAAAGGCATTAAAATGCATTTTAGGCCTGCAAAAATTTAGAAAACTTTGGAGGCCCAAAAAAGGGGTTTACAGGCATCCTAGACCCCCTAAAGTCCAGAAAATGTTGTTGGACCAAAAATGGTGTCAGAGAGCTCTGAAAGTCCCAAAAACATTTGCAGCCTGAAAGGGGCATTAACCCGCATCCTAGACCTCTGAAATTCCCAAAAATATTTTGTGCACAAAAAATGCATCCTATACCCCTGAAAGCTCAGAATATGTTAGCAGCCCAAAGAAGAACTTAAAATGCATTTTAGGGCTACAAACATTTAGAAAACTTTGGAGGCCCAAAAAAGGGGTTTACAGGCATCCTAGACCCCCTAAAGTCCAGAAAATGTTGTTGGACCAAAAATGGTGTCAGAGAGCTCTGAATGTCCCAAAAACATTTGCAGCCACTGAAATTCCCAAAAATATTTTTGGCACGAAAAATGCATCCTACACCCCTGAAAGTTGAGAAAATGTTGGCAGCTCAAGAAAAGGCCTTAAAGCACATGTTAGGTCTTCAAAAATGTTGAAAACTTTGGAGGCCCAAAAAAGGGGTTTACAGGCATCCTAGACCCCCTAAAGTCCAGAAAATGTTGTTGGACCAATATCGGTGTCAGAGAGCTATGAATGTCCCAAAAACATTTGCAGCCTGAAAGGGGCATTAACCCGCATCCTAGACCACTGAAATTTCCCAAAATATTTTTGGCATGAAAAATGCATGCTACACCCCTGAAAGTTCAGAAAACACCCCAGAAATATTGCCAGCTCAAAAAAGGCCTTAAAATGCATCTTAGGCCTGCAAAAATGTTGAAAACTTTGAAGACCCAAAAAAGGGGTTTACAGGTATCCTAGACCCCCTAAAGTCCAGAAAATGTTGTTGGACCAAAATCGGTGTCAGAGAGCTCTGAAAGGGGCATTAACCCGCATCCTTAACCACTGAAATTCCCAAACATATTTTTGGCACGAAAAATGCATCCTACACCCCTGAAAGTTCAGAAAATGTTGGCAGCTCAAGAAAAGGCCTTAAAATGCATGTTAGGCCTTCAAAAATGTTGAAAACTTTGGAGGCCCAAAAAAAGGGTTTACAGGCATCCTAGACCCCCTAAAGTCCAGAAAATGTTGTTGGACCAAAAATGGTGTCAGAGAGCTCTGAATGTCCCAAAAACATCTGCAGCCTGAAAGGGGCATTAACCCGCATCCTAGACCTCTGAAATTCCTAAAAATATTTTGTGCACGAAAAATGCATCCTATACCCCTGAAACTCAGAATATGTTAGCAGCCCAAAGAAGGCCTTAAAATGCATTTTACGCCTACAAAAATTTAGAAAACTTTGGAGGCCCAAAAAAGGGGTTTACAGGCATCCTAGACCCCCTAAAGTCCAGAAAATGTTGTGGGACCAAAAATGGTGTCAGGGAGCTCTGAAAGGGGCATTAACCCGCATCCTAGACCACTGAAATTCACAAAAATATTTTTGGCACGAAAAATGCATCCTACACCCCTGAAAGTTCAGAAAATGTTGGCAGCTCAAGAAAAGGCCTTAAAATGCATGTTAGGCCTTCAAAAATGTTGAAAACTTTGGAGGCCCAAAAAAGGGGTTTACAGGCATCCTAGACCCCCTAAAGTCCAGAAAATGTTGTTGGACCAAAATCGGTGTCAGAGAGCTCTGAAAGGGGCATTAACCCGCATCCTTAACCACTGAAATTCCCAAACATATTTTTGGCACGAAAAATGCATCCTACACCCCTGAAAGTTCAGAAAATGTTGGCAGCTCAAGAAAAGGCCTTAAAATGCATGTTAGGCCTTCAAAAATGTTGAAAACTTTGGAGGCCCAAAAAAAGGGTTTACAGGCATCCTAGACCCCCTAAAGTCCAGAAAATGTTGTTGGACCAAAAATGGTGTCAGAGAGCTCTGAATGTCCCAAAAACATCTGCAGCCTGAAAGGGGCATTAACCCGCATCCTAGACCTCTGAAAGTCCCAAAAACATTTGCAGCCTGAAAGGGGCATTAACCCGCATCCTAGACCTCTGAAATTCCCAAAAATATTTTGTGCACAAAAAATGCATCCTATACCCCTGAAAGCTCAGAATATGTTAGCAGCCCAAAGAAGACCTTAAAATGCATTTTAGGGCTACAAACATTTAGAAAACTTTGGAGGCCCAAAAAAGGGGTTTACAGGCATCCTAGACCCCCTAAAGTCCAGAAAATGTTGTTGGACCAAAAATGGTGTCAGAGAGCTCTGAATGTCCCAAAAACATTTGCAGCCACTGAAATTCCCAAAAATATTTTTGGCACGAAAAATGCATCCTACACCCCTGAAAGTTGAGAAAATGTTGGCAGCTCAAGAAAAGGCCTTAAAGCACATGTTAGGCCTTCAAAAATGTTGAAAACTTTGGAGGCCCAAAAAAGGGGTTTACAGGCATCCTAGACCCCCTAAAGTCCAGAAAATGTTGTTGGACCAATATCGGTGTCAGAGAGCTATGAATGTCCCAAAAACATTTGCAGCCTGAAAGGGGCATTAACCCGCATCCTAGACCACTGAAATTTCCCAAAATATTTTTGGCATGAAAAATGCATGCTACACCCCTGAAAGTTCAGAAAACACCCCAGAAATATTGCCAGCTCAAAAAAGGCCTTAAAATGCATCTTAGGCCTGCAAAAATGTTGAAAACTTTGAAGACCCAAAAAAGGGGTTTACAGGTATCCTAGACCCCCTAAAGTCCAGAAAATGTTGTTGGACCAAAATCGGTGTCAGAGAGCTCTGAAAGGGGCATTAACCCGCATCCTTAACCACTGAAATTCCCAAACATATTTTTGGCACGAAAAATGCATCCTACACCCCTGAAAGTTCAGAAAATGTTGGCAGCTCAAGAAAAGGCCTTAAAATGCATGTTAGGCCTTCAAAAATGTTGAAAACTTTGGAGGCCCAAAAAAAGGGTTTACAGGCATCCTAGACCCCCTAAAGTCCAGAAAATGTTGTTGGACCAAAAATGGTGTCAGAGAGCTCTGAATGTCCCAAAAACATCTGCAGCCTGAAAGGGGCATTAACCCGCATCCTAGACCTCTGAAATTCCTAAAAATATTTTGTGCACGAAAAATGCATCCTATACCCCTGAAACTCAGAATATGTTAGCAGCCCAAAGAAGGCCTTAAAATGCATTTTACGCCTACAAAAATTTAGAAAACTTTGGAGGCCCAAAAAAGGGGTTTACAGGCATCCTAGACCCCCTAAAGTCCAGAAAATGTTGTGGGACCAAAAATGGTGTCAGGGAGCTCTGAAAGGGGCATTAACCCGCATCCTAGACCTCTGAAATTCCCAAAAATATTTTGTGCACGAAAAATGCATCCTATACCCCTGAAAGCTCAGAAAATGTTGGCAGCTCAAGAAAATGCCTTAAAATGCATGTTAGGCCTTCAAAAATGTTGAAAACTTTGGAGGCCCAAAAAAGGCGTTTACAGGCATCCTAGACCCCCTAAAGTCCAGAAAATGTTGTTGGACCAAAAATGGTGTCAGAGAGCTCTGAATGTCCCAAAAACATTTGCAGCCACTTAAATTCCCAAAAATATTTTTGCCACTAAAAATGCATCCTACACCCCTGAACGTTCATAAAATGTTAGCAGCCCAAAAAAGTCATTAAAATGCATTTTAGGCCTGCAAAAATTTAGAAAACTTTGGAGGCCCAAAAAAGGGGTTTACAGGCATCCTAGACCCCCTAAAGTCCAGAAAATGTTGTTGGACCAAAAATGGTGTCAGAGAGTTCTGAATGTCCCAAAAACATCTGCAGCCTGAAAGGGGCATTAACCCGCATCCTAGACCTCTGAAATTCCTAAAAATATTTTGTGCACGAAAAATGCATCCTATACCCCTGAAACTCAGAATATGTTAGCAGCCCAAAGAAGGCCTTAAAATGCATTTTAGGCCTACAAAAATTTAGAAAACTTTGGAGGCCCAAAAAAGGCGTTTACAGGCATCCTAGACCCCCTAAAGTCCAGAAAATGTTGTGGGACTAAAAATGGTGTCAGAGAGCTCCGAATGTCCCAAAAACATGTGCAACCTGAAAGGGGCATTAACCCGCATCCAAGACCACTGAAATTCCCAAAATTATTTTGCCACTAAAAATGCATCCTACACCCCTGAACGTTCATAAAATGTTAGCAGCCCAAAAAAGGCATTAAAATGCATTTTAGGCCTTCAAAAATGTTGAAAACTTTGGAGGCCCAAAAAAGGGGTTTACAGGCATCCTAGACCCCCTAAAGTCCAGAAAATGTTGTTGGACCAAAAATGGTGTCAGAGAGCTCTGAATGTCCCAAAAACATTTGCAGCCTGAAAGGGGCATTAACCCGCATCCTAGACCTCTGAAATTCCAAAAAATATTTTGTGCACAAAAAATGTATCCTATACCCCTGAAACTCAGAATATGTTAGCAGCCCAAAGAAGGCCTTAAAATGCATTTTAGGCCTACAAAAATTTAGAAAACTTTGGAGGCCCAAAAAAGGCGTTTACAGGCATCCTAGACCCCCTAAAGTCCAGAAAATGTTGTGGGACTAAAAATGGTGTCAGAGAGCTCCGAATGTCCCAAAAACATGTGCAACCTGAAAGGGGCATTAACCCGCATCCTAGACCACTGAAATTCCCAAAATTATTTTGCCACTAAAAATGCATCCTACACCCCTGAACGTTCATAAAATGTTAGCAGCCCAAAAAAGGCATTAAAATGCATTTTAGGCCTGCAAAAATTTAGAAAACTTTGGAGGCCCAAAAAAGGGGTTTACAGGCATCCTAGACCCCCTAAAGTCCAGAAAATGTTGTTGGACCAAAAATGGTGTCAGAGAGTTCTGAATGTCCCAAAAACATCTGCAGCCTGAAAGGGGCATTAACCCGCATCCTAGACCTCTGAAATTCCTAAAAATATTTTGTGCACGAAAAATGCATCCTATACCCCTGAAACTCAGAATATGTTAGCAGCCCAAAGAAGGCCTTAAAATGCATTTTAGGCCTACAAAAATTTAGAAAACTTTGGAGGCCCAAAAAAGGCGTTTACAGGCATCCTAGACCCCCTAAAGTCCAGAAAATGTTGTGGGACTAAAAATGGTGTCAGAGAGCTCCGAATGTCCCAAAAACATGTGCAACCTGAAAGGGGCATTAACCCGCATCCTAGACCACTGAAATTCCCAAAATTATTTTGCCACTAAAAATGCATCCTACACCCCTGAACGTTCATAAAATGTTAGCAGCCCAAAAAAGGCATTAAAATGCATTTTAGGCCTGCAAAAATTTAGAAAACTTTGGAGGCCCAAAAAAGGGGTTTACAGGCATCCTAGACCCCCTAAAGTCCAGAAAATGTTGTTGGACCAAAAATGGTGTCAGAGAGCTCTGAAAGTCCCAAAAACATTTGCAGCCTGAAAGGGGCATTAACCCGCATCCTAGACCTCTGAAATTCCCAAAAATATTTTGTGCACAAAAAATGCATCCTATACCCCTGAAAGCTCAGAATATGTTAGCAGCCCAAAGAAGACCTTAAAATGCATTTTAGGGCTACAAACATTTAGAAAACTTTGGAGGCCCAAAAAAGGGGTTTACAGGCATCCTAGACCCCCTAAAGTCCAGAAAATGTTGTTGGACCAAAAATGGTGTCAGAGAGCTCTGAATGTCCCAAAAACATTTGCAGCCACTGAAATTCCCAAAAATATTTTTGGCACGAAAAATGCATCCTACACCCCTGAAAGTTGAGAAAATGTTGGCAGCTCAAGAAAAGGCCTTAAAGCACATGTTAGGTCTTCAAAAATGTTGAAAACTTTGGAGGCCCAAAAAAGGGGTTTACAGGCATCCTAGACCCCCTAAAGTCCAGAAAATGTTGTTGGACCAATATCGGTGTCAGAGAGCTATGAATGTCCCAAAAACATTTGCAGCCTGAAAGGGGCATTAACCCGCATCCTAGACCACTGAAATTTCCCAAAATATTTTTGGCATGAAAAATGCATGCTACACCCCTGAAAGTTCAGAAAACACCCCAGAAATATTGCCAGCTCAAAAAAGGCCTTAAAATGCATCTTAGGCCTGCAAAAATGTTGAAAACTTTGAAGACCCAAAAAAGGGGTTTACAGGTATCCTAGACCCCCTAAAGTCCAGAAAATGTTGTTGGACCAAAATCGGTGTCAGAGAGCTCTGAAAGGGGCATTAACCCGCATCCTTAACCACTGAAATTCCCAAACATATTTTTGGCACGAAAAATGCATCCTACACCCCTGAAAGTTCAGAAAATGTTGGCAGCTCAAGAAAAGGCCTTAAAATGCATGTTAGGCCTTCAAAAATGTTGAAAACTTTGGAGGCCCAAAAAAAGGGTTTACAGGCATCCTAGACCCCCTAAAGTCCAGAAAATGTTGTTGGACCAAAAATGGTGTCAGAGAGCTCTGAATGTCCCAAAAACATCTGCAGCCTGAAAGGGGCATTAACCCGCATCCTAGACCTCTGAAATTCCTAAAAATATTTTGTGCACGAAAAATGCATCCTATACCCCTGAAACTCAGAATATGTTAGCAGCCCAAAGAAGGCCTTAAAATGCATTTTACGCCTACAAAAATTTAGAAAACTTTGGAGGCCCAAAAAAGGGGTTTACAGGCATCCTAGACCCCCTAAAGTCCAGAAAATGTTGTGGGACCAAAAATGGTGTCAGGGAGCTCTGAAAGGGGCATTAACCCGCATCCTAGACCACTGAAATTCACAAAAATATTTTTGGCACGAAAAATGCATCCTACACCCCTGAAAGTTCAGAAAATGTTGGCAGCTCAAGAAAAGGCCTTAAAATGCATGTTAGGCCTTCAAAAATGTTGAAAACTTTGGAGGCCCAAAAAAGGGGTTTACAGGCATCCTAGACCCCCTAAAGTCCAGAAAATGTTGTTGGACCAAAATCGGTGTCAGAGAGCTCTGAAAGGGGCATTAACCCGCATCCTTAACCACTGAAATTCCCAAACATATTTTTGGCACGAAAAATGCATCCTACACCCCTGAAAGTTCAGAAAATGTTGGCAGCTCAAGAAAAGGCCTTAAAATGCATGTTAGGCCTTCAAAAATGTTGAAAACTTTGGAGGCCCAAAAAAAGGGTTTACAGGCATCCTAGACCCCCTAAAGTCCAGAAAATGTTGTTGGACCAAAAATGGTGTCAGAGAGCTCTGAATGTCCCAAAAACATCTGCAGCCTGAAAGGGGCATTAACCCGCATCCTAGACCTCTGAAATTCCAAAAAATATTTTGTGCACAAAAAATGTATCCTATACCCCTGAAACTCAGAATATGTTAGCAGCCCAAAGAAGGCCTTAAAATGCATTTTAGGCCTACAAAAATTTAGAAAACTTTGGAGTCCCAAAAAAGGCGTTTACAGGCATCCTAGACCCCCTAAAGTCCAGAAAATGTTGTGGGACTAAAAATGGTGTCAGAGAGCTCCGAATGTCCCAAAAACACGTGCAACCTGAAAGGGGCATTAACCCGCATCCTAGACCACTGAAATTCCCAAAATTATTTTGCCACTAAAAATGCATCCTACACCCCTGAACGTTCATAAAATGTTAGCAGCCCAAAAAAGGCATTAAAATGCATTTTAGGCCTGCAAAAATTTAGAGAACTTTGGAGGCCCAAAAAAGGGGTTTACAGGCATCCTAGACCCCCTAAAGTCCAGAAAATGTTGTTGGACCAAAAATGGTGTCAGAGAGTTCTGAATGTCCCAAAAACATCTGCAGCCTGAAAGGGGCATTAACCCGCATCCTAGACCTCTGAAATTCCTAAAAATATTTTGTGCACGAAAAATGCATCCTATACCCCTGAAACTCAGAATATGTTAGCAGCCCAAAGAAGGCCTTAAAATGCATTTTAGGCCTACAAAAATTTAGAAAACTTTGGAGGCCCAAAAAAGGCATTTACAGGCATCCTAGACCCCCTAAAGTCCAGAAAATGTTGTGGGACTAAAAATGGTGTCAGAGAGCTCCGAATGTCCCAAAAACATGTGCAACCTGAAAGGGGCATTAACCCGCATCCTAGACCACTGAAATTCCCAAAATTATTTTGCCACTAAAAATGCATCCTACACCCCTGAACGTTCATAAAATGTTAGCAGCCCAAAAAAGGCATTAAAATGCATTTTAGGCCTGCAAAAATTTAGAAAACTTTGGAGGCCCAAAACAGGGGTTTACAGGCATCCTAGACCCCCTAAAGACCAGAAAATGTTGGTGGATCAAAAACGGTGTCAGAGAGCTCCGAATGTCCCAAAAACATGTGCAACCTGAAAGGGGCATTAACCCACATCCTAGACCTCTGAAATTCCCAAAAATATTTTGTGCACGAAAAATTCATACTACACCCTTGAAAGTTCAGAATATGTTAGCAGCCCAAAAAAGGCATTAAAATGCATTTTAGGCCTGCAAAAATTTAGAAAACTTTGGAGGCCCAAAAAGGGGTTTACAGGCATCCTAGACCCCCTAAAGTCCAGAAAATGTTGTTGGACCAAAAATGGTGTCAGAGAGCTCTGAAAGTCCCAAAAACATTTGCAGCCTGAAAGGGGCATTAACCCGCATCCTAGACCTCTGAAATTCCCAAAAATATTTTGTGCACAAAAAATGCATCCTATACCCCTGAAAGCTCAGAATATGTTAGCAGCCCAAAGAAGACCTTAAAATGCATTTTAGGGCTACAAACATTTAGAAAACTTTGGAGGCCCAAAAAAGGGGTTTACAGGCATCCTAGACCCCCTAAAGTCCAGAAAATGTTGTTGGACCAAAAATGGTGTCAGAGAGCTCTGAATGTCCCAAAAACATTTGCAGCCACTGAAATTCCCAAAAATATTTTTGGCACGAAAAATGCATCCTACACCCCTGAAAGTTGAGAAAATGTTGGCAGCTCAAGAAAAGGCCTTAAAGCACATGTTAGGCCTTCAAAAATGTTGAAAACTTTGGAGGCCCAAAAAAGGGGTTTACAGGCATCCTAGACCCCCTAAAGTCCAGAAAATGTTGTTGGACCAATATCGGTGTCAGAGAGCTATGAATGTCCCAAAAACATTTGCAGCCTGAAAGGGGCATTAACCCGCATCCTAGACCACTGAAATTTCCCAAAATATTTTTGGCATGAAAAATGCATGCTACACCCCTGAAAGTTCAGAAAACACCCCAGAAATATTGCCAGCTCAAAAAAGGCCTTAAAATGCATCTTAGGCCTGCAAAAATGTTGAAAACTTTGAAGACCCAAAAAAGGGGTTTACAGGTATCCTAGACCCCCTAAAGTCCAGAAAATGTTGTTGGACCAAAATCGGTGTCAGAGAGCTCTGAATGTCCCAAAAACATTTGCAGCCACTGAAATTCCCAAAAATATTTTTGCCATGAAAAATGCATGCTACACCCCTGAAAGTTCAGAAAACACCCCAGAAATGTTGGCAGGTCAAAAAAGGCCTTGAAATGCATCTTAGGCCTTCAAAAATGTTGAAAACTTTGGAGGCCCAAAAAAGGGGTTTACAGGCATCCTAGACCCCCTAAAGTCCAGAAAATGTTGTTGGGCCAAAATCGGTGTCAGAGAGCTCTGATTGTCCCCAAAACATTTGCAGCCTGAAAGGGGCATTAACCCGCATCCTAGACCACTGAAATTCCCAAAAATATTTTTGGCATGAAAAATGCATCCTACACCCCTGCAAGTTCAGAAAATGTTGGTAACTCTAAAAAAGGCCTTAAAATGCATGTTAGGCCTTCAAAAATGTTGAAAACTTTGGAGGCCCAAAAAAGGGATTTACAGGCATCCTAGACCTCCTAAAGTCCAGAAACTGTTGTTGGACCAAAAATGGTGTCAGAGAGCTCTGAATGTCCCAAAAATATTTGCAGCCTGAAAGGGGCATTAACCCGCATCCTAGACCTCTGAAATTCCCAAAAATATTTTGTGCACGAAAAATGCATCCTATACCCCTGAAAGCTCAGAAAATGTTGGCAGCTCAAGAAAAGGCCTTAAAACGCATGTTAGGCCTTCAAAAATGTTGAAAACTTTGGAGACCCACAAAAGGGGTTTACAGGCATACTAGACCCCCTAAGGTCCAGAAAATGTTGTTGGATCAAAAACGGTGTCAGAGAGCTCTGAATGTCCCAAAAATATTTGCAGCCTGAAAGGGGCATTAACCCGCATCCTAGACCTCTGAAATTCCCAAAAATATTTTGTGCACGAAAAATGCATCCT
Source organism: Ambystoma mexicanum (assembly GCF_040938575.1). Taxonomy (NCBI): domain Eukaryota; kingdom Metazoa; phylum Chordata; class Amphibia; order Caudata; family Ambystomatidae; genus Ambystoma; species Ambystoma mexicanum. The sequence continues at coordinate 318,600,578 of NC_090931.1, read as the reverse complement.
ATACCCCTGAAAGCTCAGAAAATGTTGGCAGCTCAAGAAAAGGCCTTAAAATGCATGTTAGGCCTTCAAAAATGTTGAAAACTTTGGAGGCCCAAAAAAGAGGTTTACAGGCATCCTAGACCCCCTAAAGTTTTGAAAATGTTGTTGGACCAAAAATGGTGTCAGAGAGCTCTGAATGTCCCAAAAACATTTGCAGCCTGAAAGGGGCATTAACCCGCATCATAGACCTCTGAAATTCCCAATAATATTTTGTGCACGAAAAATTCATACTACACCCCTGAAAGTTCAAAATATGTTAGCAGCCCAAAAAAGGCATTAAAATGCATTTTAGGCCTACAAAAATTTAGAAAACTTTGGAGGCCCAAAAAAGGGGTTTACAGGCATCCTAGACCCCCTAAAGTCCAGAAAATGTTGTTGGACCAAAAATGATGTCCGTGAGCTCTGAATGTCCCAAAAACATTTGCAGCCTGAAAGGGGCATTAACCCGCATCCTAGACCTCTGAAATTCCCAATAATATTTTGTGCACGAAAAATTCATACTACACCCCTGAAAGTTCAAAATATGTTAGCAGCCCAAAAAAGGAATTAAAATGCATTTTAGGCCTACAAAAATTTAGAAAACTTTGGAGGCCCAAAAAAGGCGTTTACAGGCATCCTAGACCCCCTAAAGTCCAGAAAATGTTGTTGGACCAAAAATGGTGTCAGAGAGCTCTGAATGTCCCAAAAACATTTGCAGCCACTTAAATTCCCAAAAGTATTTTTGGCACTCAAAATGCATCCTACACCCCTGAAAGTTGAGAAAACACCCCAGAAATGTTGCCAGCTCAAAAAAGGCCTTAAAATGCATCTTAGGCCTGCAAAAATGTTGAAAACTTTGGAGGCCCAAAAAAGGGGTTTACTGGCATCCTAGACCCCCTAAAGTCCAGAAAATGTTGTTGGACCAAAATCGGTGTCAGAGAGCTCTGAAAGAGGCATTAAACCACATCCTAGACCACTGAAATTCCCAAAAATATTTTTGGCACGAAAAATGCATCCTACACCCCTGAAAGTTCAGAAAATGTTGGCATCTCAAGAAAAGGCCTTAAAACGAATGTTAGGCCTTCAAAAATGTTGAAAACTTTGGAGGCCCAAAAAAGGGGTTTACAGGCATTCTAAACCCCCTAAGGTCCAGAAAATGTTGTTGGATCAAAAACGGTGTCAGAGAGCTCTGAATGTCCCAAAAACATTTGCAGCCTGAAAGGGGCATTAACCCGCATCCTAGACCACTGAAATTTCCCAAAATATTTTTGGCATGAAAAATGCATGCTACACCCCTGAAAGTTCAGAAAACACCCCAGAAATGTTGCCAGCTCAAAAAAGGCCTTAAAATGCATCTTAGGCCTGCAAAAATGTTGAAAACTTTGGAGGCCCAAAAAAGGGGTTTACTGGCATCCTAGACCCCCTAAAGTCCAGAAAATGTTGTTGGACCAAAATCGGTGTCAGAGAGCTCTGAAAGGGGCATTAAACCACATCCTAGACCACTGAAATTCCCAAAAATATTTTTGGCACTAAAAATACATCCTACACCCCTGAAAGTTCAGAAAATGTTTGCAGCTCAAGAAAAGGCCTTAAAATGCATGTTCGGCCTTCAAAAATGTTGAAAACTTTGGAGGCCCAAAAAAGGGGTTTACAGGCATCCTAGACCCCCTAAAGTCCAGAAAATGTTGTTGGACCAAAATCGGTGTCAGAGAGCTCTGAATGTCCCAAAAACATTTGCAGCCTGAAAGGGGCATTAACCCACATCCTAGACCACTGAAATGCCCAAAAATATTTTTGCCCTGAAAAATGCATCCTACACCCCTGCAAGTTCAGAAAATGTTGGCAACTCTAAAAAAAGGCCTTAAAATGCATGTTAGGCCTTCAAAAACGTTGAAAACTTTGGAGGCCCAAAAAAGGGATTTACAGGCATCCTAGACCCCCTAACGTCCAGAAAATGTTGTTGGATCAAAAACGGTGTCAGAAAGCTCTGAATGTCCCAAAAACATTTGCACCCTGAAAGGGGCATTAACCCGCATTCTAGACCTCTGAAATTCCCAAAAATATTTTATGCACGGAAAATTCATACTACACCCCTGAAAATTCAGAATATGTTAGCAGCCCAAAAAAGGCATTAAAATGCATTTTAGGCCTGCAAAAAATTAGAAAACTTTGGAGGCCCAAAAAAGGGGTTTACAGGCATCTAGACCCCCTAAAGTCCAGAAAATGTTGTTGGACCAAAAATGGTGTCAGAGAGCTCTGAATGTCCCAAAAACATTTGCAGCCTGAAAGGGGCATTAACCCGCATCCTAGACCTCTGAAATTCCCAAAAATATTTTGTGCACGAAAAATGCATCCTATACCCCTGAAACTCAGAATATGTTAGCAGCCCAAAGAAGGCCTTAAAATGCATTTTAGGCCTAAAAAAATTTAGAAAAATTTGGAGGCCCAAAAAAGGCGTTTACAGGCATCCTAGACCCCCTAAAGTCCAGAAAATGTTGTTGGACCAAAAATGGTGTCAGAGAGCTCTGAATGTCCCAAAAACATCTGCAGCCTGAAAGGGGCATTAACCCGCATCCTAGACCACTGAAATTTCCCAAAATATTTTTGACATGAAAAATGCATGCTACACCCATGAAAGTTCAGAAAACACCCCAGAAATGTTGTGAGCTCAAAAAAGGCCTTAACATGCATCTTAGGTCTGCAAAAATGTTGAAAACTTTGGAGACCCAAAAAAGGGGTTTACAGGCATCCTAGACCCCCTAAAGTCCAGAAAATGTTGTTGGATCAAAAACAGTGTCAGAGAGCTCTGAATGTCCCAAAAACATTTGCAGCCTGAAAGGGGCATTAACCCGCATCCTAGACCACTGAAATTTCCCAAAATATTTTTGGCATGAAAAATGCATGCTACACCCCTGAAAGTTCAGAAAACACCCCAGAAATGTTGCCAGCTCAAAAAAGGCCTTAAAATGCATCTTAGGCCTGCAAAAATGTTGAAAACTTTGGAGGCCCAAAAAAGGGGTTTACTGGCATCCTAGACCCCCTAAAGTCAAGAAAATGTTGTTGGACCAAAATCGGTGTCAGAGAGCTCTGAAAGGGGCATTAAACCACATCCTAGACCACTGAAATTCCCAAAAATATTTTTGGCACTAAAAATACATCCTACACCCCTGAAAGTTCAGAAAATGTTTGCAGCTCAAGAAAAGGCCTTAAAATGCATGTTCGGCCTTCAAAAATGTTGAAAACGTTGGAGGCCCAAAAAAGGGGTTTACAGGCATCCTAGACCCCCTAAAGTCCAGAAAATGTTGTTGGGCCAAAAATGGTGTCAGAGAGTTCTGAATGTCCCAAAAACATCTGCAGCCTGAAAGGGGCATTAACCCGCATCCTAGACCTCTGAAATTCCTAAAAATATTTTGTGCACGAAAAATGCATCCTATACCCCTGAAACTCAGAATATGTTAGCAGCCCAAAGAAGGCCTTAAAATGCATTTTAGGCCTACAAAAATTTAGAAAACTTTGGAGGCCCAAAAAAGGCGTTTACAGGCATCCTAGACCCCCTAAAGTCCAGAAAATGTTGTGGGACTAAAAATGGTGTCAGAGAGCTCCGAATGTCCCAAAAACATGTGCAACCTGAAAGGGGCATTAACCCGCATCCTAGACCACTGAAATTCCCAAAATTATTTTGCCACTAAAAATGCATCCTACACCCCTGAACGTTCATAAAATGTTAGCAGCCCAAAAAAGGCATTAAAATGCATTTTAGGCCTGCAAAAATTTAGAAAACTTTGGAGGCCCAAAACAGGGGTTTACAGGCATCCTAGACCCCCTAAAGACCAGAAAATGTTGGTGGATCAAAAACGGTGTCAGAGAGCTCCGAATGTCCCAAAAACATGTGCAGCCTGAAAGGGGCATTAACCCGCATCCTAGACCTCTGAAATTCCCAAAAATATTTTGTGCACGAAAAATTCATACTACACCCTTGAAAGTTCAGAATATGTTAGCAGCCCAAAAAAGGCATTAAAATGCATTTTAGGCCTGCAAAAATTTAGAAAACTTTGGAGGCCCAAAAAGGGGTTTACAGGCATCCTAGACCCCCTAAAGTCCAGAAAATGTTGTTGGACCAAAAATGGTGTCAGAGAGCTCTGAAAGTCCCAAAAACATTTGCAGCCTGAAAGGGGCATTAACCCGCATCCTAGACCTCTGAAATTCCCAAAAATATTTTGTGCACAAAAAATGCATCCTATACCCCTGAAAGCTCAGAATATGTTAGCAGCCCAAAGAAGACCTTAAAATGCATTTTAGGGCTACAAACATTTAGAAAACTTTGGAGGCCCAAAAAAGGGGTTTACAGGCATCCTAGACCCCCTAAAGTCCAGAAAATGTTGTTGGACCAAAAATGGTGTCAGAGAGCTCTGAATGTCCCAAAAACATTTGCAGCCACTGAAATTCCCAAAAATATTTTTGGCACGAAAAATGCATCCTACACCCCTGAAAGTTGAGAAAATGTTGGCAGCTCAAGAAAAGGCCTTAAAGCACATGTTAGGCCTTCAAAAATGTTGAAAACTTTGGAGGCCCAAAAAAGGGGTTTACAGGCATCCTAGACCCCCTAAAGTCCAGAAAATGTTGTTGGACCAATATCGGTGTCAGAGAGCTATGAATGTCCCAAAAACATTTGCAGCCTGAAAGGGGCATTAACCCGCATCCTAGACCACTGAAATTTCCCAAAATATTTTTGGCATGAAAAATGCATGCTACACCCCTGAAAGTTCAGAAAACACCCCAGAAATATTGCCAGCTCAAAAAAGGCCTTAAAATGCATCTTAGGCCTGCAAAAATGTTGAAAACTTTGAAGACCCAAAAAAGGGGTTTACAGGTATCCTAGACCCCCTAAAGTCCAGAAAATGTTGTTGGACCAAAATCGGTGTCAGAGAGCTCTGAAAGGGGCATTAACCCGCATCCTTAACCACTGAAATTCCCAAACATATTTTTGGCACGAAAAATGCATCCTACACCCCTGAAAGTTCAGAAAATGTTGGCAGCTCAAGAAAAGGCCTTAAAATGCATGTTAGGCCTTCAAAAATGTTGAAAACTTTGGAGGCCCAAAAAAAGGGTTTACAGGCATCCTAGACCCCCTAAAGTCCAGAAAATGTTGTTGGACCAAAAATGGTGTCAGAGAGCTCTGAATGTCCCAAAAACATCTGCAGCCTGAAAGGGGCATTAACCCGCATCCTAGACCTCTGAAATTCCTAAAAATATTTTGTGCACGAAAAATGCATCCTATACCCCTGTAACTCAGAATATGTTAGCAGCCCAAAGAAGGCCTTAAAATGCATTTTACGCCTACAAAAATTTAGAAAACTTTGGAGGCCCAAAAAAGGGGTTTACAGGCATCCTAGACCCCCTAAAGTCCAGAAAATGTTGTGGGACCAAAAATGGTGTCAGGGAGCTCTTAAAGGGGCATTAACCCGCATCCTAGACCACTGAAATTCACAAAAATATTTTTGGCACGAAAAATGCATCCTACACCCCTGAAAGTTCAGAAAATGTTGGCAGCTCAAGAAAAGGCCTTAAAATGCATTTTAGGCCTTCAAAAATGTTGAAAACTTTGGAGGCCCAAAAAAGGGGTTTACAGGCATCCTAGACCCCCTAAAGTCCAGAAAATGTTGTTGGACCAAAATCGGTGTCAGAGAGCTCTGAAAGGGGCATTAACCCGCATCCATAACCACTGAAATTCCCAAACATATTTTTGGCACGAAAAATGCATCCTACACCCCTGAAAGTTCAGAAAATGTTGGCAGCTCAAGAAAAGGCCTTAAAATGCATGTTAGGCCTTCAAAAATGTTGAAAACTTTGGAGGCCCAAAAAAAGGGTTTACAGGCATCCTAGACCCCCTAAAGTCCAGAAAATGTTGTTGGACCAAAAATGGTGTCAGAGAGCTCTGAATGTCCCAAAAACATCTGCAGCCTGAAAGGGGCATTAACCCGCATCCTAGACCTCTGAAATTCCAAAAAATATTTTGTGCACAAAAAATGTATCCTATACCCCTGAAACTCAGAATATGTTAGCAGCCCAAAGAAGGCCTTAAAATGCATTTTAGGCCTACAAAAATTTAGAAAACTTTGGAGGCCCAAAAAAGGCGTTTACAGGCATCCTAGACCCCCTAAAGTCCAGAAAATGTTGTGGGACTAAAAATGGTGTCAGAGAGCTCCGAATGTCCCAAAAACATGTGCAACCTGAAAGGGGCATTAACCCGCATCCTAGACCACTGAAATTCCCAAAATTATTTTGCCACTAAAAATGCATCCTACACCCCTGAACGTTCATAAAATGTTAGCAGCCCAAAAAAGGCATTAAAATGCATTTTAGGCCTGCAAAAATTTAGAGAACTTTGGAGGCCCAAAAAAGGGGTTTACAGGCATCCTAGACCCCCTAAAGTCCAGAAAATGTTGTTGGACCAAAAATGGTGTCAGAGAGTTCTGAATGTCCCAAAAACATCTGCAGCCTGAAAGGGGCATTAACCCGCATCCTAGACCTCTGAAATTCCTAAAAATATTTTGTGCACGAAAAATGCATCCTATACCCCTGAAACTCAGAATATGTTAGCAGCCCAAAGAAGGCCTTAAAATGCATTTTAGGCCTACAAAAATTTAGAAAACTTTGGAGGCCCAAAAAAGGCGTTTACAGGCATCCTAGACCCCCTAAAGTCCAGAAAATGTTGTGGGACTAAAAATGGTGTCAGAGAGCTCCGAATGTCCCAAAAACATGTGCAACCTGAAAGGGGCATTAACCCGCATCCTAGACCACTGAAATTCCCAAAATTATTTTGCCACTAAAAATGCATCCTACACCCCTGAACGTTCATAAAATGTTAGCAGCCCAAAAAAGGCATTAAAATGCATTTTAGGCCTGCAAAAATTTAGAGAACTTTGGAGGCCCAAAAAAGGGGTTTACAGGCATCCTAGACCCCCTAAAGTCCAGAAAATGTTGTTGGACCAAAAATGGTGTCAGAGAGCTCTGAAAGTCCCAAAAACATTTGCAGCCTGAAAGGGGCATTAACCCGCATCCTAGACCTCTGAAATTCCCAAAAATATTTTGTGCACAAAAAATGCATCCTATACCCCTGAAAGCTCAGAATATGTTAGCAGCCCAAAGAAGACCTTAAAATGCATTTTAGGGCTACAAACATTTAGAAAACTTTGGAGGCCCAAAAAAGGGGTTTACAGGCATCCTAGACCCCCTAAAGTCCAGAAAATGTTGTTGGACCAAAAATGGTGTCAGAGAGCTCTGAATGTCCCAAAAACATTTGCAGCCACTGAAATTCCCAAAAATATTTTTGGCACGAAAAATGCATCCTACACCCCTGAAAGTTGAGAAAATGTTGGCAGCTCAAGAAAAGGCCTTAAAGCACATGTTAGGCCTTCAAAAATGTTGAAAACTTTGGAGGCCCAAAAAAGGGGTTTACAGGCATCCTAGACCCCCTAAAGTCCAGAAAATGTTGTTGGACCAATATCGGTGTCAGAGAGCTATGAATGTCCCAAAAACATTTGCAGCCTGAAAGGGGCATTAACCCGCATCCTAGACCACTGAAATTTCCCAAAATATTTTTGGCATGAAAAATGCATGCTACACCCCTGAAAGTTCAGAAAACACCCCAGAAATATTGCCAGCTCAAAAAAGGCCTTAAAATGCATCTTAGGCCTGCAAAAATGTTGAAAACTTTGAAGACCCAAAAAAGGGGTTTACAGGTATCCTAGACCCCCTAAAGTCCAGAAAATGTTGTTGGACCAAAATCGGTGTCAGAGAGCTCTGAATGTCCCAAAAACATTTGCAGCCACTGAAATTCCCAAAAATATTTTTGCCATGAAAAATGCATGCTACACCCCTGAAAGTTCAGAAAACACCCCAGAAATGTTGGCAGGTCAAAAAAGGCCTTGAAATGCATCTTAGGCCTTCAAAAATGTTGAAAACTTTGGAGGCCCAAAAAAGGGGTTTACAGGCATCCTAGACCCCCTAAAGTCCAGAAAATGTTGTTGGGCCAAAATCGGTGTCAGAGAGCTCTGATTGTCCCCAAAACATTTGCAGCCTGAAAGGGGCATTAACCCGCATCCTAGACCACTGAAATTCCCAAAAATATTTTTGGCATGAAAAATGCATCCTACACCCCTGCAAGTTCAGAAAATGTTGGTAACTCTAAAAAAGGCCTTAAAATGCATGTTAGGCCTTCAAAAATGTTGAAAACTTTGGAGGCCCAAAAAAGGGATTTACAGGCATCCTAGACCTCCTAAAGTCCAGAAACTGTTGTTGGACCAAAAATGGTGTCAGAGAGCTCTGAATGTCCCAAAAATATTTGCAGCCTGAAAGGGGCATTAACCCGCATCCTAGACCTCTGAAATTCCCAAAAATATTTTGTGCACGAAAAATGCATCCTATACCCCTGAAAGCTCAGAAAATGTTGGCAGCTCAAGAAAAGGCCTTAAAATGCATGTTAGGCCTTCAAAAATGTTGAAAACTTTGGAGGCCCAAAAAAGAGGTTTACAGGCATCCTAGACCCCCTAAAGTTTTGAAAATGTTGTTGGACCAAAAATGGTGTCAGAGAGCTCTGAATGTCCCAAAAACATTTGCAGCCTGAAAGGGGCATTAACCCGCATCATAGACCTCTGAAATTCCCAATAATATTTTGTGCACGAAAAATTCATACTACACCCCTGAAAGTTCAAAATATGTTAGCAGCCCAAAAAAGGCATTAAAATGCATTTTAGGCCTACAAAAATTTAGAAAACTTTGGAGGCCCAAAAAAGGGGTTTACAGGCATCCTAGACCCCCTAAAGTCCAGAAAATGTTGTTGGACCAAAAATGATGTCCGTGAGCTCTGAATGTCCCAAAAACATTTGCAGCCTGAAAGGGGCATTAACCCGCATCCTAGACCTCTGAAATTCCCAATAATATTTTGTGCACGAAAAATTCATACTACACCCCTGAAAGTTCAAAATATGTTAGCAGCCCAAAAAAGGAATTAAAATGCATTTTAGGCCTACAAAAATTTAGAAAACTTTGGAGGCCCAAAAAAGGCGTTTACAGGCATCCTAGACCCCCTAAAGTCCAGAAAATGTTGTTGGACCAAAAATGGTGTCAGAGAGCTCTGAATGTCCCAAAAACATTTGCAGCCACTTAAATTCCCAAAAGTATTTTTGGCACAAAAAATGCATCCTACACCCCTGAAAGTTGAGAAAACACCCCAGAAATGTTGCCAGCTCAAAAAAGGCCTTAAAATGCATCTTAGGCCTGCAAAAATGTTGAAAACTTTGGAGGCCCAAAAAAGGGGTTTACTGGCATCCTAGACCCCCTAAAGTCCAGAAAATGTTGTTGGACCAAAATCGGTGTCAGAGAGCTCTGAAAGGGGCATTAAACCACATCCTAGACCACTGAAATTCCCAAAAATATTTTTGGCACGAAAAATGCATCCTACACCCCTGAAAGTTCAGAAAATGTTGGCATCTCAAGAAAAGGCCTTAAAACGAATGTTAGGCCTTCAAAAATGTTGAAAACTTTGGAGGCCCAAAAAAGGGGTTTACAGGCATTCTAAACCCCCTAAGGTCCAGAAAATGTTGTTGGATCAAAAACGGTGTCAGAGAGCTCTGAATGTCCCAAAAACATTTGCAGCCTGAAAGGGGCATTAACCCGCATCCTAGACCACTGAAATTTCCCAAAATATTTTTGGCATGAAAAATGCATGCTACACCCCTGAAAGTTCAGAAAACACCCCAGAAATGTTGCCAGCTCAAAAAAGGCCTTAAAATGCATCTTAGGCCTGCAAAAATGTTGAAAACTTTGGAGGCCCAAAAAAGGGGTTTACTGGCATCCTAGACCCCCTAAAGTCCAGAAAATGTTGTTGGACCAAAATCGGTGTCAGAGAGCTCTGAAAGGGGCATTAAACCACATCCTAGACCACTGAAATTCCCAAAAATATTTTTGGCACTAAAAATACATCCTACACCCCTGAAAGTTCAGAAAGTGTTTGCAGCTCAAGAAAAGGCCTTAAAATGCATGTTCGGCCTTCAAAAATGTTGAAAACTTTGGAGGCCCAAAAAAGGGGTTTACAGGCATCCTAGACCCCCTAAAGTCCAGAAAATGTTGTTGGACCAAAATCGGTGTCAGAGAGCTCTGAATGTCCCAAAAACATTTGCAGCCTGAAAGGGGCATTAACCCACATCCTAGACCACTGAAATGCCCAAAAATATTTTTGCCCTGTAAAATGCATCCTACACCCCTGCAAGTTCAGAAAATGTTGGCAACTCTAAAAAAGGCCTTAAAATGCATGTTAGGCCTTCAAAAACGTTGAAAACTTTGGAGGCCCAAAAAAGGGATTTACAGGCATCCTAGACCCCCTAACGTCCAGAAAATGTTGTTGGATCAAAAACGGTGTCAGAAAGCTCTGAATGTCCCAAAAACATTTGCACCCTGAAAGGGGCATTAACCCGCATTCTAGACCTCTGAAATTCCCAAAAATATTTTATGCACGGAAATTCATACTACACCCCTGAAAATTCAGAATATGTTAGCAGCCCAAAAAAGGCATTAAAATGCATTTTAGGCCTGCAAAAAATTAGAAAACTTTGGAGGCCCAAAAAAGGGGTTTAAAGGCATCTAGACCCCCTAAAGTCCACAAAATGTTGTTGGACCAAAAATGGTGTCAGAGAGCTCTGAATGTCCCAAAAACATTTGCAGCCTGAAAGGGGCATTAACCCGCATCCTAGACCTCTGAAATTCCCAAAAATATTTTGTGCACGAAAAATGCATCCTATACCCCTGAAACTCAGAATATGTTAGCAGCCCAAAGAAGGCCTTAAAATGCATTTTAGGCCTAAAAAAATTTAGAAAAATTTGGAGGCCCAAAAAAGGCGTTTACAGGCATCCTAGACCCCCTAAAGTCCAGAAAATGTTGTTGGACCAAAAATGGTGTCAGAGAGCTCTGAATGTCCCCAAAACATTTGCAGCCTGAAAGGGGCATTAACCCGCATCCTAGACCACTGAAATTCCCAAAAATATTTTTGGCATGAAAAATGCATCCTACACCCCTGCAAGTTCAGAAAATGTTGGTAACTCTAAAAAAGGCCTTAAAATGCATGTTAGGCCTTCAAAAATGTTGAAAACTTTGGAGGCCCAAAAAAGGGATTTACAGGCATCCTAGACCTCCTAAAGTCCAGAAACTGTTGTTGGACCAAAAATGGTGTCAGAGAGCTCTGAATGTCCCAAAAATATTTGCAGCCTGAAAGGGGCATTAACCCGCATCCTAGACCTCTGAAATTCCCAAAAATATTTTGTGCACGAAAAATGCATCCTATACCCCTGAAAGCTCAGAAAATGTTGGCAGCTCAAGAAAAGGCCTTAAAACGCATGTTAGGCCTTCAAAAATGTTGAAAACTTTGGAGACCCACAAAAGGGGTTTACAGGCATACTAGACCCCCTAAGGTCCAGAAAATGTTGTTGGATCAAAAACGGTGTCAGAGAGCTCTGAATGTCCCAAAAATATTTGCAGCCTGAAAGGGGCATTAACCCGCATCCTAGACCTCTGAAATTCCCAAAAATATTTTGTGCACGAAAAATGCATCCTATACCCCTGAAAGCTCAGAAAATGTTGGCAGCTCAAGAAAAGGCCTTAAAATGCATGTTAGGCCTTCAAAAATGTTGAAAACTTTGGAGGCCCAAAAAAGAGGTTTACAGGCATCCTAGACCCCCTAAAGTTTTGAAAATGTTGTTGGACCAAAAATGGTGTCAGAGAGCTCTGAATGTCCCAAAAACATTTGCAGCCTGAAAGGGGCATTAACCCGCATCATAGACCTCTGAAATTCCCAATAATATTTTGTGCACGAAAAATTCATACTACACCCCTGAAAGTTCAAAATATGTTAGCAGCCCAAAAAAGGCATTAAAATGCATTTTAGGCCTACAAAAATTTAGAAAACTTTGGAGGCCCAAAAAAGGGGTTTACAGGCATCCTAGACCCCCTAAAGTCCAGAAAATGTTGTTGGACCAAAAATGATGTCCGTGAGCTCTGAATGTCCCAAAAACATTTGCAGCCTGAAAGGGGCATTAACCCGCATCCTAGACCTCTGAAATTCCCAATAATATTTTGTGCACGAAAAATTCATACTACACCCCTGAAAGTTCAAAATATGTTAGCAGCCCAAAAAAGGAATTAAAATGCATTTTAGGCCTACAAAAATTTAGAAAACTTTGGAGGCCCAAAAAAGGCGTTTACAGGCATCCTAGACCCCCTAAAGTCCAGAAAATGTTGTTGGACCAAAAATGGTGTCAGAGAGCTCTGAATGTCCCAAAAACATTTGCAGCCACTTAAATTCCCAAAAGTATTTTTGGCACTCAAAATGCATCCTACACCCCTGAAAGTTGAGAAAACACCCCAGAAATGTTGCCAGCTCAAAAAAGGCCTTAAAATGCATCTTAGGCCTGCAAAAATGTTGAAAACTTTGGAGGCCCAAAAAAGGGGTTTACTGGCATCCTAGACCCCCTAAAGTCCAGAAAATGTTGTTGGACCAAAATCGGTGTCAGAGAGCTCTGAAAGAGGCATTAAACCACATCCTAGACCACTGAAATTCCCAAAAATATTTTTGGCACGAAAAATGCATCCTACACCCCTGAAAGTTCAGAAAATGTTGGCATCTCAAGAAAAGGCCTTAAAACGAATGTTAGGCCTTCAAAAATGTTGAAAACTTTGGAGGCCCAAAAAAGGGGTTTACAGGCATTCTAAACCCCCTAAGGTCCAGAAAATGTTGTTGGATCAAAAACGGTGTCAGAGAGCTCTGAATGTCCCAAAAACATTTGCAGCCTGAAAGGGGCATTAACCCGCATCCTAGACCACTGAAATTTCCCAAAATATTTTTGGCATGAAAAATGCATGCTACACCCCTGAAAGTTCAGAAAACACCCCAGAAATGTTGCCAGCTCAAAAAAGGCCTTAAAATGCATCTTAGGCCTGCAAAAATGTTGAAAACTTTGGAGGCCCAAAAAAGGGGTTTACTGGCATCCTAGACCCCCTAAAGTCCAGAAAATGTTGTTGGACCAAAATCGGTGTCAGAGAGCTCTGAAAGGGGCATTAAACCACATCCTAGACCACTGAAATTCCCAAAAATATTTTTGGCACTAAAAATACATCCTACACCCCTGAAAGTTCAGAAAATGTTTGCAGCTCAAGAAAAGGCCTTAAAATGCATGTTCGGCCTTCAAAAATGTTGAAAACTTTGGAGGCCCAAAAAAGGGGTTTACAGGCATCCTACACCCCCTAAAGTCCAGAAAATGTTGTTGGACCAAAATCGGTGTCAGAGAGCTCTGAATGTCCCAAAAACATTTGCAGCCTGAAAGGGGCATTAACCCACATCCTAGACCACTGAAATGCCCAAAAATATTTTTGCCCTGAAAAATGCATCCTACACCCCTGCAAGTTCAGAAAATGTTGGCAACTCTAAAAAAGGCCTTAAAATGCATGTTAGGCCTTCAAAAACGTTGAAAACTTTGGAGGCCCAAAAAAGGGATTTACAGGCATCCTAGACCCCCTAACGTCCAGAAAATGTTGTTGGATCAAAAACGGTGTCAGAAAGCTCTGAATGTCCCAAAAACATTTGCACCCTGAAAGGGGCATTAACCCGCATTCTAGACCTCTGAAATTCCCAAAAATATTTTATGCACGGAAAATTCATACTACACCCCTGAAAATTCAGAATATGTTAGCAGCCCAAAAAAGGCATTAAAATGCATTTTAGGCCTGCAAAAAATTAGAAAACTTTGGAGGCCCAAAAAAGGGGTTTACAGGCATCTAGACCCCCTAAAGTCCAGAAAATGTTGTTGGACCAAAAATGGTGTCAGAGAGCTCTGAATGTCCCAAAAACATTTGCAGCCTGAAAGGGGCATTAACCCGCATCCTAGACCTCTGAAATTCCCAAAAATATTTTGTGCACGAAAAATGCATCCTATACCCCTGAAACTCAGAATATGTTAGCAGCCCAAAGAAGGCCTTAAAATGCATTTTAGGCCTAAAAAAATTTAGAAAAATTTGGAGGCCCAAAAAAGGCGTTTACAGGCATCCTAGACCCCCTAAAGTCCAGAAAATGTTGTTGGACCAAAAATGGTGTCAGAGAGCTCTGAATGTCCCAAAAACATCTGCAGCCTGAAAGGGGCATTAACCCGCATCCTAGACCACTGAAATTTCCCAAAATATTTTTGCCATGAAAAATGCATGCTACACCCATGAAAGTTCAGAAAACACCCCAGAAATGTTGTGAGCTCAAAAAAGGCCTTAACATGCATCTTAGGTCTGCAAAAATGTTGAAAACTTTGGAGACCCAAAAAAGGGGTTTACAGGCATCCTAGACCCCCTAAAGTCCAGAAAATGTTGTTGGATCAAAAACGGTGTCAGAGAGCTCTGAATGTCCCAAAAACATTTGCAGCCTGAAAGGGGCATTAACCCGCATCCTAGACCACTGAAATTTCCCAAAATATTTTTGGCATGAAAAATGCATGCTACACCCCTGAAAGTTCAGAAAACACCCCAGAAATGTTGCCAGCTCAAAAAAGGCCTTAAAATGCATCTTAGGCCTGCAAAAATGTTGAAAACTTTGGAGGCCCAAAAAAGGGGTTTACTGGCATCCTAGACCCCCTAAAGTCCAGAAAATGTTGTTGGACCAAAATCGGTGTCAGAGAGCTCTGAAAGGGGCATTAAACCACATCCTAGACCACTGAAATTCCCAAAAATATTTTTGGCACTAAAAATACATCCTACACCCCTGAAAGTTCAGAAAATGTTTGCAGCTCAAGAAAAGGCCTTAAAATGCATGTTCGTCCTTCAAAAATGTTGAAAACGTTGGAGGCCCAAAAAAGGGGTTTACAGGCATCCTAGACCCCCTAAAGTCCAGAAAATGTTGTTGGACCAAAAATGGTGTCAGAGAGTTCTGAATGTCCCAAAAACATCTGCAGCCTGAAAGGGGCATTAACCCGCATCCTAGACCTCTGAAATTCCTAAAAATATTTTGTGCACGAAAAATGCATCCTATACCCCTGAAACTCAGAATATGTTAGCAGCCCAAAGAAGGCCTTAAAATGCATTTTAGGCCTACAAAAATTTAGAAAACTTTGGAGGCCCAAAAAAGGCGTTTACAGGCATCCTAGACCCCCTAAAGTCCAGAAAATGTTGTGGGACTAAAAATGGTGTCAGAGAGCTCCGAATGTCCCAAAAACATGTGCAACCTGAAAGGGGCATTAACCCGCATCCTAGACCACTGAAATTCCCAAAATTATTTTGCCACTAAAAATGCATCCTACACCCCTGAACGTTCATAAAATGTTAGCAGCCCAAAAAAGGCATTAAAATGCATTTTAGGCCTGCAAAAATTTAGAAAACTTTGGAGGCCCAAAACAGGGGTTTACAGGCATCCTAGACCCCCTAAAGACCAGAAAATGTTGGTGGATCAAAAACGGTGTCAGAGAGCTCCGAATGTCCCAAAAACATGTGCAGCCTGAAAGGGGCATTAACCCGCATCCTAGACCTCTGAAATTCCCAAAAATATTTTGTGCACGAAAAATTCATACTACACCCTTGAAAGTTCAGAATATGTTAGCAGCCCAAAAAAGGCATTAAAATGCATTTTAGGCCTGCAAAAATTTAGAAAACTTTGGAGGCCCAAAAAGGGGTTTACAGGCATCCTAGACCCCCTAAAGTCCAGAAAATGTTGTTGGACCAAAAATGGTGTCAGAGAGCTCTGAAAGTCCCAAAAACATTTGCAGCCTGAAAGGGGCATTAACCCGCATCCTAGACCTCTGAAATTCCCAAAAATATTTTGTGCACAAAAAATGCATCCTATACCCCTGAAAGCTCAGAATATGTTAGCAGCCCAAAGAAGACCTTAAAATGCATTTTAGGGCTACAAACATTTAGAAAACTTTGGAGGCCCAAAAAAGGGGTTTACAGGCATCCTAGACCCCCTAAAGTCCAGAAAATGTTGTTGGACCAAAAATGGTGTCAGAGAGCTCTGAATGTCCCAAAAACATTTGCAGCCACTGAAATTCCCAAAAATATTTTTGGCACGAAAAATGCATCCTACACCCCTGAAAGTTGAGAAAATGTTGGCAGCTCAAGAAAAGGCCTTAAAGCACATGTTAGGCCTTCAAAAATGTTGAAAACTTTGGAGGCCCAAAAAAGGGGTTTACAGGCATCCTAGACCCCCTAAAGTCCAGAAAATGTTGTTGGACCAATATCGGTGTCAGAGAGCTATGAATGTCCCAAAAACATTTGCAGCCTGAAAGGGGCATTAACCCGCATCCTAGACCACTGAAATTTCCCAAAATATTTTTGGCATGAAAAATGCATGCTACACCCCTGAAAGTTCAGAAAACACCCCAGAAATATTGCCAGCTCAAAAAAGGCCTTAAAATGCATCTTAGGCCTGCAAAAATGTTGAAAACTTTGAAGACCCAAAAAAGGGGTTTACAGGTATCCTAGACCCCCTAAAGTCCAGAAAATGTTGTTGGACCAAAATCGGTGTCAGAGAGCTCTGAAAGGGGCATTAACCCGCATCCTTAACCACTGAAATTCCCAAACATATTTTTGGCACGAAAAATGCATCCTACACCCCTGAAAGTTCAGAAAATGTTGGCAGCTCAAGAAAAGGCCTTAAAATGCATGTTAGGCCTTCAAAAATGTTGAAAACTTTGGAGGCCCAAAAAAAGGGTTTACAGGCATCCTAGACCCCCTAAAGTCCAGAAAATGTTGTTGGACCAAAAATGGTGTCAGAGAGCTCTGAATGTCCCAAAAACATCTGCAGCCTGAAAGGGGCATTAACCCGCATCCTAGACCACTGAAATTCACAAAAATATTTTTGGCACGAAAAATGCATCCTACACTCCTGAAAGTTCAGAAAATGTTGGCAGCTCAAGAAAAGGCCTTAAAATGCATTTTAGGCCTTCAAAAATGTTGAAAACTTTGGAGGCCCAAAAAAGGGGTTTACAGGCATCCTAGACCCCCTAAAGTCCAGAAAATGTTGTTGGACCAAAATCGGTGTCAGAGAGCTCTGAAAGGGGCATTAACCCGCATCCATAACCACTGAAATTCCCAAACATATTTTTGGCACGAAAAATGCATCCTACACCCCTGAAAGTTCAGAAAATGTTGGCAGCTCAAGAAAAGGCCTTAAAATGCATGTTAGGCCTTCAAAAATGTTGAAAACTTTGGAGGCCCAAAAAAAGGGTTTACAGGCATCCTAGACCCCCTAAAGTCCAGAAAATGTTGTTGGACCAAAAATGGTGTCAGAGAGCTCTGAATGTCCCAAAAACATCTGCAGCCTGAAAGGGGCATTAACCCGCATCCTAGACCTCTGAAATTCCAAAAAATATTTTGTGCACAAAAAATGTATCCTATACCCCTGAAACTCAGAATATGTTAGCAGCCCAAAGAAGGCCTTAAAATGCATTTTAGGCCTACAAAAATTTAGAAAACTTTGGAGGCCCAAAAAAGGCGTTTACAGGCATCCTAGACCCCCTAAAGTCCAGAAAATGTTGTGGGACTAAAAATGGTGTCAGAGAGCTCCGAATGTCCCAAAAACATGTGCAACCTGAAAGGGGCATTAACCCGCATCCTAGACCACTGAAATTCCCAAATTCCCAAAATTATTTTGCCACTAAAAATGCATCCTACACCCCTGAACGTTCATAAAATGTTAGCAGCCCAAAAAAGGCATTAAAATGCATTTTAGGCCTGCAAAAATTTAGAGAACTTTGGAGGCCCAAAAAAGGGGTTTACAGGCATCCTAGACCCCCTAAAGTCCAGAAAATGTTGTTGGACCAAAAATGGTGTCAGAGAGTTCTGAATGTCCCAAAAACATCTGCAGCCTGAAACGGGCATTAACCCGCATCCTAGACCTCTGAAATTCCTAAAAATATTTTGTGCACGAAAAATGCATCCTATACCCCTGAAACTCAGAATATGTTAGCAGCCCAAAGAAGGCCTTAAAATGCATTTTAGGCCTACAAAAATTTAGAAAACTTTGGAGGCCCAAAAAAGGCGTTTACAGGCATCCTAGACCCCCTAAAGTCCAGAAAATGTTGTGGGACTAAAAATGGTGTCAGAGAGCTCCGAATGTCCCAAAAACATGTGCAACCTGAAAGGGGCATTAACCCGCATCCTAGACCACTGAAATTCCCAAAATTATTTTGCCACTAAAAATGCATCCTACACCCCTGAACGTTCATAAAATGTTAGCAGCCCAAAAAAGGCATTAAAATGCATTTTAGGCCTGCAAAAATTTAGAGAACTTTGGAGGCCCAAAAAAGGGGTTTACAGGCATCCTAGACCCCCTAAAGTCCAGAAAATGTTGTTGGACCAAAAATGGTGTCAGAGAGCTCTGAAAGTCCCAAAAACATTTGCAGCCTGAAAGGGGCATTAACCCGCATCCTAGACCTCTGAAATTCCCAAAAATATTTTGTGCACAAAAAATGCATCCTATACCCCTGAAAGCTCAGAATATGTTAGCAGCCCAAAGAAGACCTTAAAATGCATTTTAGGGCTACAAACATTTAGAAAACTTTGGAGGCCCAAAAAAGGGGTTTACAGGCATCCTAGACCCCCTAAAGTCCAGAAAATGTTGTTGGACCAAAAATGGTGTCAGAGAGCTCTGAATGTCCCAAAAACATTTGCAGCCACTGAAATTCCCAAAAATATTTTTGGCACGAAAAATGCATCCTACACCCCTGAAAGTTGAGAAAATGTTGGCAGCTCAAGAAAAGGCCTTAAAGCACATGTTAGGCCTTCAAAAATGTTGAAAACTTTGGAGGCCCAAAAAAGGGGTTTACAGGCATCCTAGACCCCCTAAAGTCCAGAAAATGTTGTTGGACCAATATCGGTGTCAGAGAGCTATGAATGTCCCAAAAACATTTGCAGCCTGAAAGGGGCATTAACCCGCATCCTAGACCACTGAAATTTCCCAAAATATTTTTGGCATGAAAAATGCATGCTACACCCCTGAAAGTTCAGAAAACACCCCAGAAATATTGCCAGCTCAAAAAAGGCCTTAAAATGCATCTTAGGCCTGCAAAAATGTTGAAAACTTTGAAGACCCAAAAAAGGGGTTTACAGGTATCCTAGACCCCCTAAAGTCCAGAAAATGTTGTTGGACCAAAATCGGTGTCAGAGAGCTCTGAATGTCCCAAAAACATTTGCAGCCACTGAAATTCCCAAAAATATTTTTGCCATGAAAAATGCATGCTACACCCCTGAAAGTTCAGAAAACACCCCAGAAATGTTGGCAGGTCAAAAAAGGCCTTGAAATGCATCTTAGGCCTTCAAAAATGTTGAAAACTTTGGAGGCCCAAAAAAGGGGTTTACAGGCATCCTAGACCCCCTAAAGTCCAGAAAATGTTGTTGGGCCAAAATCGGTGTCAGAGAGCTCTGATTGTCCCCAAAACATTTGCAGCCTGAAAGGGGAATTAACCCGCATCCTAGACCACTGAAATTCCCAAAAATATTTTTGGCATGAAAAATGCATCCTACACCCCTGCAAGTTCAGAAAATGTTGGTAACTCTAAAAAAGGCCTTAAAATGCATGTTAGGCCTTCAAAAATGTTGAAAACTTTGGAGGCCCAAAAAAGGGATTTACAGGCATCCTAGACCTCCTAAAGTCCAGAAACTGTTGTTGGACCAAAAATGGTGTCAGAGAGCTCTGAATGTCCCAAAAATATTTGCAGCCTGAAAGGGGCATTAACCCGCATCCTAGACCTCTGAAATTCCCAAAAATATTTTGTGCACGAAAAATGCATCCTATACCCCTGAAAGCTCAGAAAATGTTGGCAGCTCAAGAAAAGGCCTTAAAACGCATGTTAGGCCTTCAAAAATGTTGAAAACTTTGGAGACCCACAAAAGGGGTTTACAGGCATACTAGACCCCCTAAGGTCCAGAAAATGTTGTTGGATCAAAAACGGTGTCAGAGAGCTCTGAATGTCCCAAAAATATTTGCAGCCTGAAAGGGGCATTAACCCGCATCCTAGACCTCTGAAATTCCCAAAAATATTTTGTGCACGAAAAATGCATCCTATACCCCTGAAAGCTCAGAAAATGTTGGCAGCTCAAGAAAAGGCCTTAAAATGCATGTTAGGCCTTCAAAAATGTTGAAAACTTTGGAGGCCCAAAAAAGAGGTTTACAGGCATCCTAGACCCCCTAAAGTTTTGAAAATGTTGTTGGACCAAAAATGGTGTCAGAGAGCTCTGAATGTCCCAAAAACATTTGCAGCCTGAAAGGGGCATTAACCCGCATCATAGACCTCTGAAATTCCCAATAATATTTTGTGCACGAAAAATTCATACTACACCCCTGAAAGTTCAAAATATGTTAGCAGCCCAAAAAAGGCATTAAAATGCATTTTAGGCCTACAAAAATTTAGAAAACTTTGGAGGCCCAAAAAAGGGGTTTACAGGCATCCTAGACCCCCTAAAGTCCAGAAAATGTTGTTGGACCAAAAATGATGTCCGTGAGCTCTGAATGTCCCAAAAACATTTGCAGCCTGAAAGGGGCATTAACCCGCATCCTAGACCTCTGAAATTCCCAATAATATTTTGTGCACGAAAAATACATACTACACCCCTGAAAGTTCAAAATATGTTAGCAGCCCAAAAAAGGAATTAAAATGCATTTTAGGCCTACAAAAATTTAGAAAACTTTGGAGGCCCAAAAAAGGCGTTTACAGGCATCCTAGACCCCCTAAAGTCCAGAAAATGTTGTTGGACCAAAAATGGTGTCAGAGAGCTCTGAATGTCCCAAAAACATTTGCAGCCACTTAAATTCCCAAAAGTATTTTTGGCACAAAAAATGCATCCTACACCCCTGAAAGTTGAGAAAACACCCCAGAAATGTTGCCAGCTCAAAAAAGGCCTTAAAATGCATCTTAGGCCTGCATAAATGTTGAAAACTTTGGAGGCCCAAAAAAGGGGTTTACTGGCATCCTAGACCCCCTAAAGTCCAGAAAATGTTGTTGGACCAAAATCGGTGTCAGAGAGCTCTGAAAGGGGCATTAAACCACATCCTAGACCACTGAAATTCCCAAAAATATTTTTGGCACGAAAAATGCATCCTACACCCCTGAAAGTTCAGAAAATGTTGGCATCTCAAGAAAAGGCCTTAAAACGAATGTTAGGCCTTCAAAAATGTTGAAAACTTTGGAGGCCCAAAAAAGGGGTTTACAGGCATTCTAAACCCCCTAAGGTCCAGAAAATGTTGTTGGATCAAAAACGGTGTCAGAGAGCTCTGAATGTCCCAAAAACATTTGCAGCCTGAAAGGGGCATTAACCCGCATCCTAGACCACTGAAATTTCCCAAAATATTTTTGGCATGAAAAATGCATGCTACACCCCTGAAAGTTCAGAAAACACCCCAGAAATGTTGCCAGCTCAAAAAAGGCCTTAAAATGCATCTTAGGCCTGCAAAAATGTTGAAAACTTTGGAGGCCCAAAAAAGGGGTTTACTGGCATCCTAGACCCCCTAAAGTCCAGAAAATGTTGTTGGACCAAAATCGGTGTCAGAGAGCTCTGAAAGGGGCATTAAACCACATCCTAGACCACTGAAATTCCCAAAAATATTTTTGGCACTAAAAATACATCCTACACCCCTGAAAGTTCAGAAAATGTTTGCAGCTCAAGAAAAGGCCTTAAAATGCATGTTCGGCCTTCAAAAATGTTGAAAACTTTGGAGGCCCAAAAAAGGGGTTTACAGGCATCCTAGACCCCCTAAAGTCCAGAAAATGTTGTTGGACCAAAATCGGTGTCAGAGAGCTCTGAATGTCCCAAAAACATTTGCAGCCTGAAAGGGGCATTAACCCACATCCTAGACCACTGAAATGCCCAAAAATATTTTTGCCCTGTAAAATGCATCCTACACCCCTGCAAGTTCAGAAAATGTTGGCAACTCTAAAAAAGGCCTTAAAATGCATGTTAGGCCTTCAAAAACGTTGAAAACTTTGGAGGCCCAAAAAAGGGATTTACAGGCATCCTAGACCCCCTAACGTCCAGAAAATGTTGTTGGATCAAAAACGGTGTCAGAAAGCTCTGAATGTCCCAAAAACATTTGCACCCTGAAAGGGGCATTAACCCGCATTCTAGACCTCTGAAATTCCCAAAAATATTTTATGCACGGAAAATTCATACTACACCCCTGAAAATTCAGAATATGTTAGCAGCCCAAAAAAGGCATTAAAATGCATTTTAGGCCTGCAAAAAATTAGAAAACTTTGGAGGCCCAAAAAAGGGGTTTAAAGGCATCTAGACCCCCTAAAGTCCACAAAATGTTGTTGGACCAAAAATGGTGTCAGAGAGCTCTGAATGTCCCAAAAACATTTGCAGCCTGAAAGGGGCATTAACCCGCATCCTAGACCTCTGAAATTTCCCAAAATATTTTTGCCATGAAAAATGCATGCTACACCCATGAAAGTTCAGAAAAACCCCCAGAAATGTTGTGAGCTCAAAAAAGGCCTTAACATGCATCTTAGGTCTGCAAAAATGTTGAAAACTTTGGAGACCCAAAAAAGGGGTTTACAGGCATCCTAGACCCCCTAAAGTCCAGAAAATGTTGTTGGACCAAAAATGGTGTCAGAGAGCTCTGAATGTCCCAAAAATATTTGCAGCCTGAAAGGGGCATTAACCCGCATCCTAGACCTCTGAAATTCCCAAAAATATTTTGTGCACGAAAAATGCATCCTATACCCCTGAAAGCTCAGAAAATGTTGGCAGCTCAAGAAAAGGCCTTAAAATGCATGTTAGGCCTTCAAAAATGTTGAAAACTTTGGAGGCCCAAAAAAGGCGTTTACAGGCATCCTAGACCCCCTAAAGTCCAGAAAATGTTGTTGGACCAAAAATGGTGTCAGAGAGCTCTGAATGTCCCAAAAACATTTGCAGCCACTTAAATTCCCAAAAATATTTTTGCCACTAAAAATGCATCCTACACCCCTGAACGTTCATAAAATGTTAGCAGCCCAAAAAAGTCATTAAAATGCATTTTAGGCCTGCAAAAATTTAGAAAACTTTGGAGGCCCAAAAAAGGGGTTTACAGGCATCCTAGACCCCCTAAAGTCCAGAAAATGTTGTTGGACCAAAAATGGTGTCAGAGAGTTCTGAATGTCCCAAAAACATCTGCAGCCTGAAAGGGGCATTAACCCGCATCCTAGACCTCTGAAATTCCTAAAAATATTTTGTGCACGAAAAATGCATCCTATACCCCTGAAACTCAGAATATGTTAGCAGCCCAAAGAAGGCCTTAAAATGGATTTTAGGCCTACAAAAATTTAGAAAACTTTGGAGGCCCAAAAAAGGCGTTTACAGGCATCCTAGACCCCCTAAAGTCCAGAAAATGTTGTGGGACTAAAAATGGTGTCAGAGAGCTCCGAATGTCCCAAAAACATGTGCAACCTGAAAGGGGCATTAACCCGCATCCTAGACCACTGAAATTCCCAAAATTATTTTGCCACTAAAAATGCATCCTACACCCCTGAACGTTCATAAAATGTTAGCAGCCCAAAAAAGGCATTAAAATGCATTTTAGGCCTTCAAAAATGTTGAAAACTTTGGAGGCCCAAAAAAGGAATTTACAGGCATCCTAGACCCCCTAAAGTCCAGAAAATGTTGTGGGACCAAAAATGGTGTCAGGGAGCTCTGAAAGGGGCATTAACCCGCATCCTAGACCACTGAAATTCACAAAAATATTTTTGGCACGAAAAATGCATCCTACACCCCTGAAAGTTCAGAAAATGTTGGCAGCTCAAGAAAAGGCCTTAAAATGCATGTTAGGCCTTCAAAAATGTTGAAAACTTTGGAGGCCCAAAAAAGGGGTTTACAGGCATCCTAGACCCCCTAAAGTCCAGAAAATGTTGTTGGACCAAAATCGGTGTCAGAGAGCTCTGAAAGGGGCATTAACCCGCATCCTTAACCACTGAAATTCCCAAACATATTTTTGGCACGAAAAATGCATCCTACACCCCTGAAAGTTCAGAAAATGTTGGCAGCTCAAGAAAAGGCCTTAAAATGCATGTTAGGCCTTCAAAAATGTTGAAAACTTTGGAGGCCCAAAAAAAGGGTTTACAGGCATCCTAGACCCCCTAAAGTCCAGAAAATGTTGTTGGACCAAAAATGGTGTCAGAGAGCTCTGAATGTCCCAAAAACATCTGCAGCCTGAAAGGGGCATTAACCCGCATCCTAGACCTCTGAAATTCCAAAAAATATTTTGTGCACGAAAAATGCATCCTATACCCCTGAAACTCAGAATATGTTAGCAGCCCAAAGAAGGCCTTAAAATGCATTTTAGGCCTACAAAAATTTAGAAAACTTTGGAGGCCCAAAAAAGGCGTTTACAGGCATCCTAGACCCCCTAAAGTCCAGAAAATGTTGTGGGACTAAAAATGGTGTCAGAGAGCTCCGAATGTCCCAAAAACATGTGCAACCTGAAAGGGGCATTAACCCGCATCCTAGACCACTGAAATTCCCAAAATTATTTTGCCACTAAAAATGCATCCTACACCCCTGAACGTTCATAAAATGTTAGCAGCCCAAAAAAGGCATTAAAATGCATTTTAGGCCTGCAAAAATTTAGAAAACTTTGGAGGCCCAAAACAGGGGTTTACAGGCATCCTAGACCCCCTAAAGACCAGAAAATGTTGGTGGATCAAAAACGGTGTCAGAGAGCTCCGAATGTCCCAAAAACATGTGCAGCCTGAAAGGGGCATTAACCCGCATCCTAGACCTCTGAAATTCCCAAAAATATTTTGTGCACGAAAAATTCATACTACACCCTTGAAAGTTCAGAATATGTTAGCAGCCCAAAAAAGGCATTAAAATGCATTTTAGGCCTGCAAAAATTTAGAAAACTTTGGAGGCCCAAAAAGGGGTTTACAGGCATCCTAGACCCCCTAAAGTCCAGAAAATGTTGTTGGACCAAAAATGGTGTCAGAGAGCTCTGAAAGTCCCAAAAACATTTGCAGCCTGAAAGGGGCATTAACCCGCATCCTAGACCTCTGAAATTCCCAAAAATATTTTGTGCACAAAAAATGCATCCTATACCCCTGAAAGCTCAGAATATGTTAGCAGCCCAAAGAAGACCTTAAAATGCATTTTAGGGCTACAAACATTTAGAAAACTTTGGAGGCCCAAAAAAGGGGTTTACAGGCATCCTAGACCCCCTAAAGTCCAGAAAATGTTGTTGGACCAAAAATGGTGTCAGAGAGCTCTGAATGTCCCAAAAACATTTGCAGCCACTGAAATTCCCAAAAATATTTTTGGCACGAAAAATGCATCCTACACCCCTGAAAGTTGAGAAAATGTTGGCAGCTCAAGAAAAGGCCTTAAAGCACATGTTAGGCCTTCAAAAATGTTGAAAACTTTGGAGGCCCAAAAAAGGGGTTTACAGGCATCCTAGACCCCCTAAAGTCCAGAAAATGTTGTTGGACCAATATCGGTGTCAGAGAGCTATGAATGTCCCAAAAACATTTGCAGCCTGAAAGGGGCATTAACCCGCATCCTAGACCACTGAAATTTCCCAAAATATTTTTGGCATGAAAAATGCATGCTACACCCCTGAAAGTTCAGAAAACACCCCAGAAATATTGCCAGCTCAAAAAAGGCCTTAAAATGCATCTTAGGCCTGCAAAAATGTTGAAAACTTTGAAGACCCAAAAAAGGGGTTTACAGGTATCCTAGACCCCCTAAAGTCCAGAAAATGTTGTTGGACCAAAATCGGTGTTAGAGAGCTCTGAAAGGGGCATTAACCCGCATCCTTAACCACTGAAATTCCCAAACATATTTTTGGCACGAAAAATGCATCCTACACCCCTGAAAGTTCAGAAAATGTTGGCAGCTCAAGAAAAGGCCTTAAAATGCATGTTAGGCCTTCAAAAATGTTGAAAACTTTGGAGGCCCAAAAAAAGGGTTTACAGGCATCCTAGACCCCCTAAAGTCCAGAAAATGTTGTTGGACCAAAAATGGTGTCAGAGAGCTCTGAATGTCCCAAAAACATCTGCAGCCTGAAAGGGGCATTAACCCGCATCCTAGACCTCTGAAATTCCTAAAAATATTTTGTGCACGAAAAATGCATCCTATACCCCTGAAACTCAGAATATGTTAGCAGCCCAAAGAAGGCCTTAAAATGCATTTTACGCCTACAAAAATTTAGAAAACTTTGGAGGCCCAAAAAAGGGGTTTACAGGCATCCTAGACCCCCTAAAGTCCAGAAAATGTTGTGGGACCAAAAATGGTGTCAGGGAGCTCTGAAAGGGGCATTAACCCGCATCCTAGACCACTGAAATTCACAAAAATATTTTTGGCACGAAAAATGCATCCTACACCCCTGAAAGTTCAGAAAATGTTGGCAGCTCAAGAAAAGGCCTTAAAATGCATGTTAGGCCTTCAAAAATGTTGAAAACTTTGGAGGCCCAAAAAAGGGGTTTACAGGCATCCTAGACCCCCTAAAGTCCAGAAAATGTTGTTGGACCAAAATCGGTGTCAGAGAGCTCTGAAAGGGGCATTAACCCGCATCCTTAACCACTGAAATTCCCAAACATATTTTTGGCACGAAAAATGCATCCTACACCCCTGAAAGTTCAGAAAATGTTGGCAGCTCAAGAAAAGGCCTTAAAATGCATGTTAGGCCTTCAAAAATGTTGAAAACTTTGGAGGCCCAAAAAAAGGGTTTACAGGCATCCTAGACCCCCTAAAGTCCAGAAAATGTTGTTGGACCAAAAATGGTGTCAGAGAGCTCTGAATGTCCCAAAAACATCTGCAGCCTGAAAGGGGCATTAACCCGCATCCTAGACCCCTGAAATTCCAAAAAATATTTTGTGCACAAAAAATGTATCCTATACCCCTGAAACTCAGAATATGTTAGCAGCCCAAAGAAGGCCTTAAAATGCATTTTAGGCCTACAAAAATTTAGAAAACTTTGGAGGCCCAAAAAAGGCGTTTACAGGCATCCTAGACCCCCTAAAGTCCAGAAAATGTTGTGGGACTAAAAATGGTGTCAGAGAGCTCCGAATGTCCCAAAAACATGTGCAACCTGAAAGGGGCATTAACCCGCATCCTAGACCACTGAAATTCCCAAAATTATTTTGCCACTAAAAATGCATCCTACACCCCTGAACGTTCATAAAATGTTAGCAGCCCAAAAAAGGCATTAAAATGCATTTTAGGCCTGCAAAAATTTAGAGAACTTTGGAGGCCCAAAAAAGGGGTTTACAGGCATCCTAGACCCCCTAAAGTCCAGAAAATGTTGTTGGACCAAAAATGGTGTCAGAGAGTTCTGAATGTCCCAAAAACATCTGCAGCCTGAAAGGGGCATTAACCCGCATCCTAGACCTCTGAAATTCCTAAAAATATTTTGTGCACGAAAAATGCATCCTATACCCCTGAAACTCAGAATATGTTAGCAGCCCAAAGAAGGCCTTAAAATGCATTTTAGGCCTACAAAAATTTAGAAAACTTTGGAGGCCCAAAAAAGGCGTTTACAGGCATCCTAGACCCCCTAAAGTCCAGAAAATGTTGTGGGACTAAAAATGGTGTCAGAGAGCTCCGAATGTCCCAAAAACATGTGCAACCTGAAAGGGGCATTAACCCGCATCCTAGACCACTGAAATTCCCAAAATTATTTTGCCACTAAAAATGCATCCTACACCCCTGAACGTTCATAAAATGTTAGCAGCCCAAAAAAGGCATTAAAATGCATTTTAGGCCTGCAAAAATTTAGAAAACTTTGGAGGCCCAAAACAGGGGTTTACAGGCATCCTAGACCCCCTAAAGACCAGAAAATGTTGGTGGATCAAAAACGGTGTCAGAGAGCTCCGAATGTCCCAAAAACATGTGCAGCCTGAAAGGGGCATTAACCCGCATCCTAGACCTCTGAAATTCCCAAAAATATTTTGTGCACGAAAAATTCATACTACACCCTTGAAAGTTCAGAATATGTTAGCAGCCCAAAAAAGGCATTAAAATGCATTTTAGGCCTGCAAAAATTTAGAAAACTTTGGAGGCCCAAAAAGGGGTTTACAGGCATCCTAGACCCCCTAAAGTCCAGAAAATGTTGTTGGACCAAAAATGGTGTCAGAGAGCTCTGAAAGTCCCAAAAACATTTGCAGCCTGAAAGGGGCATTAACCCGCATCCTAGACCTCTGAAATTCCCAAAAATATTTTGTGCACAAAAAATGCATCCTATACCCCTGAAAGCTCAGAATATGTTAGCAGCCCAAAGAAGACCTTAAAATGCATTTTAGGGCTACAAACATTTAGTAAACTTTGGAGGCCCAAAAAAGGGATTTACAGGCATCCTAGACCCCCTAAAGTCCAGAAAATGTTGTTGGACCAAAAATGGTGTCAGAGAGCTCTGAATGTCCCAAAAACATTTGCAGCCACTGAAATTCCCAAAAATATTTTTGGCACGAAAAATGCATCCTACACCCCTGAAAGTTGAGAAAATGTTGGCAGCTCAAGAAAAGGCCTTAAAGCACATGTTAGGCCTTCAAAAATGTTGAAAACTTTGGAGGCCCAAAAAAGGGGTTTACAGGCATCCTAGACCCCCTAAAGTCCAGAAAATGTTGTTGGACCAATATCGGTGTCAGAGAGCTATGAATGTCCCAAAAACATTTGCAGCCTGAAAGGGGCATTAACCCGCATCCTAGACCACTGAAATTTCCCAAAATATTTTTGGCATGAAAAATGCATGCTACACCCCTGAAAGTTCAGAAAACACCCCAGAAATATTGCCAGCTCAAAAAAGGCCTTAAAATGCATCTTAGGCCTGCAAAAATGTTGAAAACTTTAAAGACCCAAAAAAGGGGTTTACAGGTATCCTAGACCCCCTAAAGTCCAGAAAATGTTGTTGGACCAAAATCGGTGTCAGAGAGCTCTGAATGTCCCAAAAACATTTGCAGCCACTGAAATTCCCAAAAATATTTTTGCCATGAAAAATGCATGCTACACCCCTGAAAGTTCAGAAAACACCCCAGAAATGTTGGCAGGTCAAAAAAGGCCTTGAAATGCATCTTAGGCCTTCAAAAATGTTGAAAACTTTGGAGGCCCAAAAAAGGGGTTTACAGGCATCCTAGACCCCCTAAAGTCCAGAAAATGTTGTTGGGCCAAAATCGGTGTCAGAGAGCTCTGATTGTCCCCAAAACATTTGCAGCCTGAAAGGGGCATTAACCCGCATCCTAGACCACTGAAATTCCCAAAAATATTTTTGGCATGAAAAATGCATCCTACACCCCTGCAAGTTCAGAAAATGTTGGTAACTCTAAAAAAGGCCTTAAAATGCATGTTAGGCCTTCAAAAATGTTGAAAACTTTGGAGGCCCAAAAAAGGGATTTACAGGCATCCTAGACCTCCTAAAGTCCAGAAACTGTTGTTGGACCAAAAATGGTGTCAGAGAGCTCTGAATGTCCCAAAAATATTTGCAGCCTGAAAGGGGCATTAACCCGCATCCTAGACCTCTGAAATTCCCAAAAATATTTTGTGCACGAAAAATGCATCCTATACCCCTGAAAGCTCAGAAAATGTTGGCAGCTCAAGAAAAGGCCTTAAAACGCATGTTAGGCCTTCAAAAATGTTGAAAACTTTGGAGACCCACAAAAGGGGTTTACAGGCATACTAGACCCCCTAAGGTCCAGAAAATGTTGTTGGATCAAAAACGGTGTCAGAGAGCTCTGAATGTCCCAAAAATATTTGCAGCCTGAAAGGGGCATTAACCCGCATCCTAGACCTCTGAAATTCCCAAAAATATTTTGTGCACGAAAAATGCATCCTATACCCCTGAAAGCTCAGAAAATGTTGGCAGCTCAAGAAAAGGCCTTAAAATGCATGTTAGGCCTTCAAAAATGTTGAAAACTTTGGAGGCCCAAAAAAGAGGTTTACAGGCATCCTAGACCCCCTAAAGTTTTGAAAATGTTGTTGGACCAAAAATGGTGTCAGAGAGCTCTGAATGTCCCAAAAACATTTGCAGCCTGAAAGGGGCATTAACCCGCATCATAGACCTCTGAAATTCCCAATAATATTTTGTGCACGAAAAATTCATACTACACCCCTGAAAGTTCAAAATATGTTAGCAGCCCAAAAAAGGCATTAAAATGCATTTTAGGCCTACAAAAATTTAGAAAACTTTGGAGGCCCAAAAAAGGGGTTTACAGGCATCCTAGACCCCCTAAAGTCCAGAAAATGTTGTTGGACCAAAAATGATGTCCGTGAGCTCTGAATGTCCCAAAAACATTTGCAGCCTGAAAGGGGCATTAACCCGCATCCTAGACCTCTGAAATTCCCAATAATATTTTGTGCACGAAAAATTCATACTACACCCCTGAAAGTTCAAAATATGTTAGCAGCCCAAAAAAGGAATTAAAATGCATTTTAGGCCTACAAAAATTTAGAAAACTTTGGAGGCCCAAAAAAGGCGTTTACAGGCATCCTAGACCCCCTAAAGTCCAGAAAATGTTGTTGGACCAAAAATGGTGTCAGAGAGCTCTGAATGTCCCAAAAACATTTGCAGCCACTTAAATTCCCAAAAGTATTTTTGGCACAAAAAATGCATCCTACACCCCTGAAAGTTGAGAAAACACCCCAGAAATGTTGCCAGCTCAAAAAAGGCCTTAAAATGCATCTTAGGCCTGCAAAAATGTTGAAAACTTTGGAGGCCCAAAAAAGGGGTTTACTGGCATCCTAGACCCCCTAAAGTCCAGAAAATGTTGTTGGACCAAAATCGGTGTCAGAGAGCTCTGAAAGGGGCATTAAACCACATCCTAGACCACTGAAATTCCCAAAAATATTTTTGGCACGAAAAATGCATCCTACACCCCTGAAAGTTCAGAAAATGTTGGCATCTCAAGAAAAGGCCTTAAAACGAATGTTAGGCCTTCAAAAATGTTGAAAACTTTGGAGGCCCAAAAAAGGGGTTTACAGGCATTCTAAACCCCCTAAGGTCCAGAAAATGTTGTTGGATCAAAAACGGTGTCAGAGAGCTCTGAATGTCCCAAAAACATTTGCAGCCTGAAAGGGGCATTAACCCGCATCCTAGACCACTGAAATTTCCCAAAATATTTTTGGCATGAAAAATGCATGCTACACCCCTGAAAGTTCAGAAAACACCCCAGAAATGTTGCCAGCTCAAAAAAGGCCTTAAAATGCATCTTAGGCCTGCAAAAATGTTGAAAACTTTGGAGGCCCAAAAAAGGGGTTTACTGGCATCCTAGACCCCCTAAAGTCCAGAAAATGTTGTTGGACCAAAATCGGTGTCAGAGAGCTCTGAAAGGGGCATTAAACCACATCCTAGACCACTGAAATTCCCAAAAATATTTTTGGCACTAAAAATACATCCTACACCCCTGAAAGTTCAGAAAATGTTTGCAGCTCAAGAAAAGGCCTTAAAATGCATGTTCGGCCTTCAAAAATGTTGAAAACTTTGGAGGCCCAAAAAAGGGGTTTACAGGCATCCTAGACCCCCTAAAGTCCAGAAAATGTTGTTGGACCAAAATCGGTGTCAGAGAGCTCTGAATGTCCCAAAAACATTTGCAGCCTGAAAGGGGCATTAACCCACATCCTAGACCACTGAAATGCCCAAAAATATTTTTGCCCTGTAAAATGCATCCTACACCCCTGCAAGTTCAGAAAATGTTGGCAACTCTAAAAAAGGCCTTAAAATGCATGTTAGGCCTTCAAAAACGTTGAAAACTTTGGAGGCCCAAAAAAGGGATTTACAGGCATCCTAGACCCCCTAACGTCCAGAAAATGTTGTTGGATCAAAAACGGTGTCAGAAAGCTCTGAATGTCCCAAAAACATTTGCATCCTGAAAGGGGCATTAACCCGCATTCTAGACCTCTGAAATTCCCAAAAATATTTTATGCACGGAAAATTCATACTACACCCCTGAAAATTCAGAATATGTTAGCAGCCCAAAAAAGGCATTAAAATGCATTTTAGGCCTGCAAAAAATTAGAAAACTTTGGAGGCCCAAAAAAGGGGTTTAAAGGCATCTAGACCCCCTAAAGTCCACAAAATGTTGTTGGACCAAAAATGGTGTCAGAGAGCTCTGAATGTCCCAAAAACATTTGCAGCCTGAAAGGGGCATTAACCCGCATCCTAGACCTCTGAAATTCCCAAAAATATTTTGTGCACGAAAAATGCATCCTATACCCCTGAAACTCAGAATATGTTAGCAGCCCAAAGAAGGCCTTAAAATGCATTTTAGGCCTAAAAAAATTTAGAAAAATTTGGAGGCCCAAAAAAGGCGTTTACAGGCATCCTAGACCCCCTAAAGTCCAGAAAATGTTGTTGGACCAAAAATGGTGTCAGAGAGCTCTGAATGTCCCAAAAACATCTGCAGCCTGAAAGGGGCATTAACCCGCATCCTAGACCACTGAAATTTCCCAAAATATTTTTGCCATGAAAAATGCATGCTACACCCATGAAAGTTCAGAAAAACCCCCAGAAATGTTGTGAGCTCAAAAAAGGCCTTAACATGCATCTTAGGTCTGCAAAAATGTTGAAAACTTTGGAGACCCAAAAAAGGGGTTTACAGGCATCCTAGACCCCCTAAAGTCCAGAAAATGTTGTGGGACCAAAAATGGTGTCAGGGAGCTCTGAAAGGGGCATTAACCCGCATCCTAGACCTCTGAAATTCCCAAAAATATTTTGTGCACGAAAAATGCATCCTATACCCCTGAAAGCTCAGAAAATGTTGGCAGCTCAAGAAAATGCCTTAAAATGCATGTTAGGCCTTCAAAAATGTTGAAAACTTTGGAGGCCCAAAAAAGGCGTTTACAGGCATCCTAGACCCCCTAAAGTCCAGAAAATGTTGTTGGACCAAAAATGGTGTCAGAGAGCTCTGAATGTCCCAAAAACATTTGCAGCCACTTAAATTCCCAAAAATATTTTTGCCACTAAAAATGCATCCTACACCCCTGAACGTTCATAAAATGTTAGCAGCCCAAAAAAGTCATTAAAATGCATTTTAGGCCTGCAAAAATTTAGAAAACTTTGGAGGCCCAAAAAAGGGGTTTACAGGCATCCTAGACCCCCTAAAGTCCAGAAAATGTTGTTGGACCAAAAATGGTGTCAGAGAGTTCTGAATGTCCCAAAAACATCTGCAGCCTGAAAGGGGCATTAACCCGCATCCTAGACCTCTGAAATTCCTAAAAATATTTTGTGCACGAAAAATGCATCCTATACCCCTGAAACTCAGAATATGTTAGCAGCCCAAAGAAGGCCTTAAAATGCATTTTAGGCCTACAAAAATTTAGAAAACTTTGGAGGCCCAAAAAAGGCGTTTACAGGCATCCTAGACCCCCTAAAGTCCAGAAAATGTTGTGGGACTAAAAATGGTGTCAGAGAGCTCCGAATGTCCCAAAAACATGTGCAACCTGAAAGGGGCATTAACCCGCATCCAAGACCACTGAAATTCCCAAAATTATTTTGCCACTAAAAATGCATCCTACACCCCTGAACGTTCATAAAATGTTAGCAGCCCAAAAAAGGCATTAAAATGCATTTTAGGCCTTCAAAAATGTTGAAAACTTTGGAGGCCCAAAAAAGGGGTTTACAGGCATCCTAGACCCCCTAAAGTCCAGAAAATGTTGTTGGACCAAAAATGGTGTCAGAGAGCTCTGAATGTCCCAAAAACATTTGCAGCCTGAAAGGGGCATTAACCCGCATCCTAGACCTCTGAAATTCCAAAAAATATTTTGTGCACAAAAAATGTATCCTATACCCCTGAAACTCAGAATATGTTAGCAGCCCAAAGAAGGCCTTAAAATGCATTTTAGGCCTACAAAAATTTAGAAAACTTTGGAGGCCCAAAAAAGGCGTTTACAGGCATCCTAGACCCCCTAAAGTCCAGAAAATGTTGTGGGACTAAAAATGGTGTCAGAGAGCTCCGAATGTCCCAAAAACATGTGCAACCTGAAAGGGGCATTAACCCGCATCCTAGACCACTGAAATTCCCAAAATTATTTTGCCACTAAAAATGCATCCTACACCCCTGAACGTTCATAAAATGTTAGCAGCCCAAAAAAGGCATTAAAATGCATTTTAGGCCTGCAAAAATTTAGAAAACTTTGGAGGCCCAAAAAAGGGGTTTACAGGCATCCTAGACCCCCTAAAGTCCAGAAAATGTTGTTGGACCAAAAATGGTGTCAGAGAGTTCTGAATGTCCCAAAAACATCTGCAGCCTGAAAGGGGCATTAACCCGCATCCTAGACCTCTGAAATTCCTAAAAATATTTTGTGCACGAAAAATGCATCCTATACCCCTGAAACTCAGAATATGTTAGCAGCCCAAAGAAGGCCTTAAAATGCATTTTAGGCCTACAAAAATTTAGAAAACTTTGGAGGCCCAAAAAAGGCATTTACAGGCATCCTAGACCCCCTAAAGTCCAGAAAATGTTGTGGGACTAAAAATGGTGTCAGAGAGCTCCGAATGTCCCAAAAACATGTGCAACCTGAAAGGGGCATTAACCCGCATCCTAGACCACTGAAATTCCCAAAATTATTTTGCCACTAAAAATGCATCCTACACCCCTGAACGTTCATAAAATGTTAGCAGCCCAAAAAAGGCATTAAAATGCATTTTAGGCCTGCAAAAATTTAGAAAACTTTGGAGGCCCAAAAAAGGGGTTTACAGGCATCCTAGACCCCCTAAAGTCCAGAAAATGTTGTTGGACCAAAAATGGTGTCAGAGAGCTCTGAAAGTCCCAAAAACATTTGCAGCCTGAAAGGGGCATTAACCCGCATCCTAGACCTCTGAAATTCCCAAAAATATTTTGTGCACAAAAAATGCATCCTATACCCCTGAAAGCTCAGAATATGTTAGCAGCCCAAAGAAGACCTTAAAATGCATTTTAGGGCTACAAACATTTAGAAAACTTTGGAGGCCCAAAAAAGGGGTTTACAGGCATCCTAGACCCCCTAAAGTCCAGAAAATGTTGTTGGACCAAAAATGGTGTCAGAGAGCTCTGAATGTCCCAAAAACATTTGCAGCCACTGAAATTCCCAAAAATATTTTTGGCACGAAAAATGCATCCTACACCCCTGAAAGTTGAGAAAATGTTGGCAGCTCAAGAAAAGGCCTTAAAGCACATGTTAGGCCTTCAAAAATGTTGAAAACTTTGGAGGCCCAAAAAAGGGGTTTACAGGCATCCTAGACCCCCTAAAGTCCAGAAAATGTTGTTGGACCAATATCGGTGTCAGAGAGCTATGAATGTCCCAAAAACATTTGCAGCCTGAAAGGGGCATTAACCCGCATCCTAGACCACTGAAATTTCCCAAAATATTTTTGGCATGAAAAATGCATGCTACACCCCTGAAAGTTCAGAAAACACCCCAGAAATATTGCCAGCTCAAAAAAGGCCTTAAAATGCATCTTAGGCCTGCAAAAATGTTGAAAACTTTGAAGACCCAAAAAAGGGGTTTACAGGTATCCTAGACCCCCTAAAGTCCAGAAAATATTGTTGGACCAAAATCGGTGTCAGAGAGCTCTGAAAGGGGCATTAACCCGCATCCTTAACCACTGAAATTCCCAAACATATTTTTGGCACGAAAAATGCATCCTACACCCCTGAAAGTTCAGAAAATGTTGGCAGCTCAAGAAAAGGCCTTAAAATGCATGTTAGGCCTTCAAAAATGTTGAAAACTTTGGAGGCCCAAAAAAAGGGTTTACAGGCATCCTAGACCCCCTAAAGTCCAGAAAATGTTGTTGGACCAAAAATGGTGTCAGAGAGCTCTGAATGTCCCAAAAACATCTGCAGCCTGAAAGGGGCATTAACCCGCATCCTAGACCTCTGAAATTCCTAAAAATATTTTGTGCACGAAAAATGCATCCTATACCCCTGAAACTCAGAATATGTTAGCAGCCCAAAGAAGGCCTTAAAATGCATTTTACGCCTACAAAAATTTAGAAAACTTTGGAGGCCCAAAAAAGGGGTTTACAGGCATCCTAGACCCCCTAAAGTCCAGAAAATGTTGTGGGACCAAAAATGGTGTCAGGGAGCTCTGAAAGGGGCATTAACCCGCATCCTAGACCACTGAAATTCACAAAAATATTTTTGGCACGAAAAATGCATCCTACACCCCTGAAAGTTCAGAAAATGTTGGCAGCTCAAGAAAAGGCCTTAAAATGCATGTTAGGCCTTCAAAAATGTTGAAAACTTTGGAGGCCCAAAAAAGGGGTTTACAGGCATCCTAGACCCCCTAAAGTCCAGAAAATGTTGTTGGACCAAAATCGGTGTCAGAGAGCTCTGAAAGGGGCATTAACCCGCATCCTTAACCACTGAAATTCCCAAACATATTTTTGGCACGAAAAATGCATCCTACACCCCTGAAAGTTCAGAAAATGTTGGCAGCTCAAGAAAAGGCCTTAAAATGCATGTTAGGCCTTCAAAAATGTTGAAAACTTTGGAGGCCCAAAAAAAGGGTTTACAGGCATCCTAGACCCCCTAAAGTCCAGAAAATGTTGTTGGACCAAAAATGGTGTCAGAGAGCTCTGAATGTCCCAAAAACATCTGCAGCCTGAAAGGGGCATTAACCCGCATCCTAGACCTCTGAAATTCCAAAAAATATTTTGTGCACAAAAAATGTATCCTATACCCCTGAAACTCGGAATATGTTAGCAGCCCAAAGAAGGCCTTAAAATGCATTTTAGGCCTACAAAAATTTAGAAAACTTTGGAGGCCCAAAAAAGGCGTTTACAGGCATCCTAGACCCCCTAAAGTCCAGAAAATGTTGTGGGACTAAAAATGGTGTCAGAGAGCTCCGAATGTCCCAAAAACATGTGCAACCTGAAAGGGGCATTAACCCGCATCCTAGACCACTGAAATTCCCAAAATTATTTTGCCACTAAAAATGCATCCTACACCCCTGAACGTTCATAAAATGTTAGCAGCCCAAAAAAGGCATTAAAATGCATTTTAGGCCTGCAAAAATTTAGAGAACTTTGGAGGTCCAAAAAAGGTGTTTACAGGCATCCTAGACCCCCTAAAGTCCAGAAAATGTTGTTGGACCAAAAATGGTGTCAGAGAGTTCTGAATGTCCCAAAAACATCTGCAGCCTGAAAGGGGCATTAACCCGCATCCTAGACCTCTGAAATTCCTAAAAATATTTTGTGCACGAAAAATGCATCCTATACCCCTGAAACTCAGAATATGTTAGCAGCCCAAAGAAGGCCTTAAAATGCATTTTAGGCCTACAAAAATTTAGAAAACTTTGGAGGCCCAAAAAAGGCATTTACAGGCATCCTAGACCCCCTAAAGTCCAGAAAATGTTGTGGGACTAAAAATGGTGTCAGAGAGCTCCGAATGTCCCAAAAACATGTGCAACCTGAAAGGGGCATTAACCCGCATCCTAGACCACTGAAATTCCCAAAATTATTTTGCCACTAAAAATGCATCCTACACCCCTGAACGTTCATAAAATGTTAGCAGCCCAAAAAAGGCATTAAAATGCATTTTAGGCCTGCAAAAATTTAGAAAACTTTGGAGGCCCAAAACAGGGGTTTACAGGCATCCTAGACCCCCTAAAGACCAGAAAATGTTGGTGGATCAAAAACGGTGTCAGAGAGCTCCGAATGTCCCAAAAACATGTGCAACCTGAAAGGGGCATTAACCCACATCCTAGACCTCTGAAATTCCCAAAAATATTTTGTGCACGAAAAATTCATACTACACCCTTGAAAGTTCAGAATATGTTAGCAGCCCAAAAAAGGCATTAAAATGCATTTTAGGCCTGCAAAAATTTAGAAAACTTTGGAGGCCCAAAAAGGGGTTTACAGGCATCCTAGACCCCCTAAAGTCCAGAAAATGTTGTTGGACCAAAAATGGTGTCAGAGAGCTCTGAAAGTCCCAAAAACATTTGCAGCCTGAAAGGGGCATTAACCCGCATCCTAGACCTCTGAAATTCCCAAAAATATTTTGTGCACAAAAAATGCATCCTATACCCCTGAAAGCTCAGAATATGTTAGCAGCCCAAAGAAGACCTTAAAATGCATTTTAGGGCTACAAACATTTAGAAAACTTTGGAGGCCCAAAAAAGGGGTTTACAGGCATCCTAGACCCCCTAAAGTCCAGAAAATGTTGTTGGACCAAAAATGGTGTCAGAGAGCTCTGAATGTCCCAAAAACATTTGCAGCCACTGAAATTCCCAAAAATATTTTTGGCACGAAAAATGCATCCTACACCCCTGAAAGTTGAGAAAATGTTGGCAGCTCAAGAAAAGGCCTTAAAGCACATGTTAGGCCTTCAAAAATGTTGAAAACTTTGGAGGCCCAAAAAAGGGGTTTACAGGCATCCTAGACCCCCTAAAGTCCAGAAAATGTTGTTGGACCAATATCGGTGTCAGAGAGCTATGAATGTCCCAAAAACATTTGCAGCCTGAAAGGGGCATTAACCCGCATCCTAGACCACTGAAATTTCCCAAAATATTTTTGGCATGAAAAATGCATGCTACACCCCTGAAAGTTCAGAAAACACCCCAGAAATATTGCCAGCTCAAAAAAGGCCTTAAAATGCATCTTAGGCCTGCAAAAATGTTGAAAACTTTGAAGACCCAAAAAAGGGGTTTACAGGTATCCTAGACCCCCTAAAGTCCAGAAAATGTTGTTGGACCAAAATCGGTGTCAGAGAGCTCTGAATGTCCCAAAAACATTTGCAGCCACTGAAATTCCCAAAAATATTTTTGCCATGAAAAATGCATGCTACACCCCTGAAAGTTCAGAAAACACCCCAGAAATGTTGGCAGGTCAAAAAAGGCCTTGAAATGCATCTTAGGCCTTCAAAAATGTTGAAAACTTTGGAGGCCCAAAAAAGGGGTTTACAGGCATCCTAGACCCCCTAAAGTCCAGAAAATGTTGTTGGGCCAAAATCGGTGTCAGAGAGCTCTGATTGTCCCCAAAACATTTGCAGCCTGAAAGGGGCATTAACCCGCATCCTAGACCACTGAAATTCCCAAAAATATTTTTGGCATGAAAAATGCATCCTACACCCCTGCAAGTTCAGAAAATGTTGGTAACTCTAAAAAAGGCCTTAAAATGCATGTTAGGCCTTCAAAAATGTTGAAAACTTTGGAGGCCCAAAAAAGGGATTTACAGGCATCCTAGACCTCCTAAAGTCCAGAAACTGTTGTTGGACCAAAAATGGTGTCA
Source organism: Ambystoma mexicanum (assembly GCF_040938575.1). NCBI lineage: Eukaryota > Metazoa > Chordata > Amphibia > Caudata > Ambystomatidae > Ambystoma > Ambystoma mexicanum. The sequence goes on along the minus strand of NC_090931.1, from coordinate 318,561,378 downwards.
GAGAGCTCTGAATGTCCCAAAAATATTTGCAGCCTGAAAGGGGCATTAACCCGCATCCTAGACCTCTGAAATTCCCAAAAATATTTTGTGCACGAAAAATGCATCCTATACCCCTGAAAGCTCAGAAAATGTTGGCAGCTCAAGAAAAGGCCTTAAAACGCATGTTAGGCCTTCAAAAATGTTGAAAACTTTGGAGACCCACAAAAGGGGTTTACAGGCATACTAGACCCCCTAAGGTCCAGAAAATGTTGTTGGATCAAAAACGGTGTCAGAGAGCTCTGAATGTCCCAAAAATATTTGCAGCCTGAAAGGGGCATTAACCCGCATCCTAGACCTCTGAAATTCCCAAAAATATTTTGTGCACGAAAAATGCATCCTATACCCCTGAAAGCTCAGAAAATGTTGGCAGCTCAAGAAAAGGCCTTAAAATGCATGTTAGGCCTTCAAAAATGTTGAAAACTTTGGAGGCCCAAAAAAGAGGTTTACAGGCATCCTAGACCCCCTAAAGTTTTGAAAATGTTGTTGGACCAAAAATGGTGTCAGAGAGCTCTGAATGTCCCAAAAACATTTGCAGCCTGAAAGGGGCATTAACCCGCATCATAGACCTCTGAAATTCCCAATAATATTTTGTGCACGAAAAATTCATACTACACCCCTGAAAGTTCAAAATATGTTAGCAGCCCAAAAAAGGCATTAAAATGCATTTTAGGCCTACAAAAATTTAGAAAACTTTGGAGGCCCAAAAAAGGGGTTTACAGGCATCCTAGACCCCCTAAAGTCCAGAAAATGTTGTTGGACCAAAAATGATGTCCGTGAGCTCTGAATGTCCCAAAAACATTTGCAGCCTGAAAGGGGCATTAACCCGCATCCTAGACCTCTGAAATTCCCAATAATATTTTGTGCACGAAAAATTCATACTACACCCCTGAAAGTTCAAAATATGTTAGCAGCCCAAAAAAGGAATTAAAATGCATTTTAGGCCTACAAAAATTTAGAAAACTTTGGAGGCCCAAAAAAGGCGTTTACAGGCATCCTAGACCCCCTAAAGTCCAGAAAATGTTTTTGGACCAAAAATGGTGTCAGAGAGCTCTGAATGTCCCAAAAACATTTGCAGCCACTTAAATTCCCAAAAGTATTTTTGGCACAAAAAATGCATCCTACACCCCTGAAAGTTGAGAAAACACCCCAGAAATGTTGCCAGCTCAAAAAAGGCCTTAAAATGCATCTTAGGCCTGCAAAAATGTTGAAAACTTTGGAGGCCCAAAAAAGGGGTTTACTGGCATCCTAGACCCCCTAAAGTCCAGAAAATGTTGTTGGACCAAAATCGGTGTCAGAGAGCTCTGAAAGAGGCATTAAACCACATCCTAGACCACTGAAATTCCCAAAAATATTTTTGGCACGAAAAATGCATCCTACACCCCTGAAAGTTCAGAAAATGTTGGCATCTCAAGAAAAGGCCTTAAAACGAATGTTAGGCCTTCAAAAATGTTGAAAACTTTGGAGGCCCAAAAAAGGGGTTTACAGGCATTCTAAACCCCCTAAGGTCCAGAAAATGTTGTTGGATCAAAAACGGTGTCAGAGAGCTCTGAATGTCCCAAAAACATTTGCAGCCTGAAAGGGGCATTAACCCGCATCCTAGACCACTGAAATTTCCCAAAATATTTTTGGCATGAAAAATGCATGCTACACCCCTGGAAGTTCAGAAAACACCCCAGAAATGTTGCCAGCTCAAAAAAGGCCTTAAAATGCATCTTAGGCCTGCAAAAATGTTGAAAACTTTGGAGGCCCAAAAAAGGGGTTTACTGGCATCCTAGACCCCCTAAAGTCCAGAAAATGTTGTTGGACCAAAATCGGTGTCAGAGAGCTCTGAAAGGGGCATTAAACCACATCCTAGACCACTGAAATTCCCAAAAATATTTTTGGCACTAAAAATACATCCTACACCCCTGAAAGTTCAGAAAATGTTTGCAGCTCAAGAAAAGGCCTTAAAATGCATGTTCGGCCTTCAAAAATGTTGAAAACTTTGGAGGCCCAAAAAAGGGGTTTACAGGCATCCTAGACCCCCTAAAGTCCAGAAAATGTTGTTGGACCAAAATCGGTGTCAGAGAGCTCTGAATGTCCCAAAAACATTTGCAGCCTGAAAGGGGCATTAACCCACATCCTAGACCACTGAAATGCCCAAAAATATTTTTGCCCTGAAAAATGCATCCTACACCCCTGCAAGTTCAGAAAATGTTGGCAACTCTAAAAAAGGCCTTAAAATGCATGTTAGGCCTTCAAAAACGTTGAAAACTTTGGAGGCCCAAAAAAGGGATTTACAGGCATCCTAGACCCCCTAACGTCCAGAAAATGTTGTTGGATCAAAAACGGTGTCAGAAAGCTCTGAATGTCCCAAAAACATTTGCACCCTGAAAGGGGCATTAACCCGCATTCTAGACCTCTGAAATTCCCAAAAATATTTTATGCACGGAAAATTCATACTACACCCCTGAAAATTCAGAATATGTTAGCAGCCCAAAAAAGGCATTAAAATGCATTTTAGGCCTGCAAAAAATTAGAAAACTTTGGAGGCCCAAAAAAGGGGTTTACAGGCATCTAGACCCCCTAAAGTCCAGAAAATGTTGTTGGACCAAAAATGGTGTCAGAGAGCTCTGAATGTCCCAAAAACATTTGCAGCCTGAAAGGGGCATTAACCCGCATCCTAGACCTCTGAAATTCCCAAAAATATTTTGTGCACGAAAAATGCATCCTATACCCCTGAAACTCAGAATATGTTAGCAGCCCAAAGAAGGCCTTAAAATGCATTTTAGGCCTAAAAAAATTTAGAAAAATTTGGAGGCCCAAAAAAGGCGTTTACAGGCATCCTAGACCCCCTAAAGTCCAGAAAATGTTGTTGGACCAAAAATGGTGTCAGAGAGCTCTGAATGTCCCAAAAACATCTGCAGCCTGAAAGGGGCATTAACCCGCATCCTAGACCACTGAAATTTCCCAAAATATTTTTGCCATGAAAAATGCATGCTACACCCATGAAAGTTCAGAAAACACCCCAGAAATGTTGTGAGCTCAAAAAAGGCCTTAACATGCATCTTAGGTCTGCAAAAATGTTGAAAACTTTGGAGACCCAAAAAAGGGGTTTACAGGCATCCTAGACCCCCTAAAGTCCAGAAAATGTTGTTGGATCAAAAACGGTGTCAGAGAGCTCTGAATGTCCCAAAAACATTTGCAGCCTGAAAGGGGCATTAACCCGCATCCTAGACCACTGAAATTTCCCAAAATATTTTTGGCATGAAAAATGCATGCTACACCCCTGAAAGTTCAGAAAACACCCCAGAAATGTTGCCAGCTCAAAAAAGGCCTTAAAATGCATCTTAGGCCTGCAAAAATGTTGAAAACTTTGGAGGCCCAAAAAAGGGGTTTACTGGCATCCTAGACCCCCTAAAGTCCAGAAAATGTTGTTGGACCAAAATCGGTGTCAGAGAGCTCTGAAAGGGGCATTAAACCACATCCTAGACCACTGAAATTCCCAAAAATATTTTTGGCACTAAAAATACATCCTACACCCCTGAAAGTTCAGAAAATGTTTGCAGCTCAAGAAAAGGCCTTAAAATGCATGTTCGGCCTTCAAAAATGTTGAAAACGTTGGAGGCCCAAAAAAGGGGTTTACAGGCATCCTAGACCCCCTAAAGTCCAGAAAATGTTGTTGGACCAAAAATGGTGTCAGAGAGTTCTGAATGTCCCAAAAACATCTGCAGCCTGAAAGGGGCATTAACCCGCATCCTAGACCTCTGAAATTCCTAAAAATATTTTGTGCACGAAAAATGCATCCTATACCCCTGAAACTCAGAATATGTTAGCAGCCCAAAGAAGGCCTTAAAATGCATTTTAGGCCTACAAAAATTTAGAAAACTTTGGAGGCCCAAAAAAGGCGTTTACAGGCATCCTAGACCCCCTAAAGTCCAGAAAATGTTGTGGGACTAAAAATGGTGTCAGAGAGCTCCGAATGTCCCAAAAACATGTGCAACCTGAAAGGGGCATTAACCCGCATCCTAGACCACTGAAATTCCCAAAATTATTTTGCCACTAAAAATGCATCCTACACCCCTGAACGTTCATAAAATGTTAGCAGCCCAAAAAAGGCATTAAAATGCATTTTAGGCCTGCAAAAATTTAGAAAACTTTGGAGGCCCAAAACAGGGGTTTACAGGCATCCTAGACCCCCTAAAGACCAGAAAATGTTGGTGGATCAAAAACGGTGTCAGAGAGCTCCGAATGTCCCAAAAACATGTGCAGCCTGAAAGGGGCATTAACCCGCATCCTAGACCTCTGAAATTCCCAAAAATATTTTGTGCACGAAAAATTCATACTACACCCTTGAAAGTTCAGAATATGTTAGCAGCCCAAAAAAGGCATTAAAATGCATTTTAGGCCTGCAAAAATTTAGAAAACTTTGGAGGCCCAAAAAGGGGTTTACAGGCATCCTAGACCCCCTAAAGTCCAGAAAATGTTGTTGGACCAAAAATGGTGTCAGAGAGCTCTGAAAGTCCCAAAAACATTTGCAGCCTGAAAGGGGCATTAACCCGCATCCTAGACCTCTGAAATTCCCAAAAATATTTTGTGCACAAAAAATGCATCCTATACCCCTGAAAGCTCAGAATATGTTAGCAGCCCAAAGAAGACCTTAAAATGCATTTTAGGGCTACAAACATTTAGAAAACTTTGGAGGCCCAAAAAAGGGGTTTACAGGCATCCTAGACCCCCTAAAGTCCAGAAAATGTTGTTGGACCAAAAATGGTGTCAGAGAGCTCTGAATGTCCCAAAAACATTTGCAGCCACTGAAATTCCCAAAAATATTTTTGGCACGAAAAATGCATCCTACACCCCTGAAAGTTGAGAAAATGTTGGCAGCTCAAGAAAAGGCCTTAAAGCACATGTTAGGCCTTCAAAAATGTTGAAAACTTTGGAGGCCCAAAAAAGGGGTTTACAGACATCCTAGACCCCCTAAAGTCCAGAAAATGTTGTTGGACCAATATCGGTGTCAGAGAGCTATGAATGTCCCAAAAACATTTGCAGCCTGAAAGGGGCATTAACCCGCATCCTAGACCACTGAAATTTCCCAAAATATTTTTGGCATGAAAAATGCATGCTACACCCCTGAAAGTTCAGAAAACACCCCAGAAATATTGCCAGCTCAAAAAAGGCCTTAAAATGCATCTTAGGCTTGCAAAAATGTTGAAAACTTTGAAGACCCAAAAAAGGGGTTTACAGGTATCCTAGACCCCCTAAAGTCCAGAAAATGTTGTTGGACCAAAATCGGTGTCAGAGAGCTCTGAAAGGGGCATTAACCCGCATCCTTAACCACTGAAATTCCCAAACATATTTTTGGCACGAAAAATGCATCCTACACCCCTGAAAGTTCAGAAAATGTTGGCAGCTCAAGAAAAGGCCTTAAAATGCATGTTAGGCCTTCAAAAATGTTGAAAACTTTGGAGGCCCAAAAAAAGGGTTTACAGGCATCCTAGACCCCCTAAAGTCCAGAAAATGTTGTTGGACCAAAAATGGTGTCAGAGAGCTCTGAATGTCCCAAAAACATCTGCAGCCTGAAAGGGGCATTAACCCGCATCCTAGACCTCTGAAATTCCTAAAAATATTTTGTGCACGAAAAATGCATCCTATACCCCTGAAACTCAGAATATGTTAGCAGCCCAAAGAAGGCCTTAAAATGCATTTTACGCCTACAAAAATTTAGAAAACTTTGGAGGCCCAAAAAAGGGGTTTACAGGCATCCTAGACCCCCTAAAGTCCAGAAAATGTTGTGGGACCAAAAATGGTGTCAGGGAGCTCTGAAAGGGGCATTAACCCGCATCCTAGACCACTGAAATTCACAAAAATATTTTTGGCACGAAAAATGCATCCTACACCCCTGAAAGTTCAGAAAATGTTGGCAGCTCAAGAAAAGGCCTTAAAATGCATTTTAGGCCTTCAAAAATGTTGAAAACTTTGGAGGCCCAAAAAAGGGGTTTACAGGCATCCTAGACCCCCTAAAGTCCAGAAAATGTTGTTGGACCAAAATCGGTGTCAGAGAGCTCTGAAAGGGGCATTAACCCGCATCCATAACCACTGAAATTCCCAAACATATTTTTGGCACGAAAAATGCATCCTACACCCCTGAAAGTTCAGAAAATGTTGGCAGCTCAAGAAAAGGCCTTAAAATGCATGTTAGGCCTTCAAAAATGTTGAAAACTTTGGAGGCCCAAAAAAAGGGTTTACAGGCATCCTAGACCCCCTAAAGTCCAGAAAATGTTGTTGGACCAAAAATGGTGTCAGAGAGCTCTGAATGTCCCAAAAACATCTGCAGCCTGAAAGGGGCATTAACCCGCATCCTAGACCTCTGAAATTCCAAAAAATATTTTGTGCACAAAAAATGTATCCTATACCCCTGAAACTCAGAATATGTTAGCAGCCCAAAGAAGGCCTTAAAATGCATTTTAGGCCTACAAAAATTTAGAAAACTTTGGAGGCCCAAAAAAGGCGTTTACAGGCATCCTAGACCCCCTAAAGTCCAGAAAATGTTGTGGGACTAAAAATGGTGTCAGAGAGCTCCGAATGTCCCAAAAACATGTGCAACCTGAAAGGGGCATTAACCCGCATCCTAGACCACTGAAATTCCCAAAATTATTTTGCCACTAAAAATGCATCCTACACCCCTGAACGTTCATAAAATGTTAGCAGCCCAAAAAAGGCATTAAAATGCATTTTAGGCCTGCAAAAATTTAGAGAACTTTGGAGGCCCAAAAAAGGGGTTTACAGGCATCCTAGACCCCCTAAAGTCCAGAAAATGTTGTTGGACCAAAAATGGTGTCAGAGAGTTCTGAATGTCCCAAAAACATCTGCAGCCTGAAAGGGGCATTAACCCGCATCCTAGACCTCTGAAATTCCTAAAAATATTTTGTGCACGAAAAATGCATCCTATACCCCTGAAACTCAGAATATGTTAGCAGCCCAAAGAAGGCCTTAAAATGCATTTTAGGCCTACAAAAATTTAGAAAACTTTGGAGGCCCAAAAAAGGCGTTTACAGGCATCCTAGACCCCCTAAAGTCCAGAAAATGTTGTGGGACTAAAAATGGTGTCAGAGAGCTCCGAATGTCCCAAAAACATGTGCAACCTGAAAGGGGCATTAACCCGCATCCTAGACCACTGAAATTCCCAAAATTATTTTGCCACTAAAAATGCATCCTACACCCCTGAACGTTCATAAAATGTTAGCAGCCCAAAAAAGGCATTAAAATGCATTTTAGGCCTGCAAAAATTTAGAGAACTTTGGAGGCCCAAAAAAGGGGTTTACAGGCATCCTAGACCCCCTAAAGTCCAGAAAATGTTGTTGGACCAAAAATGGTGTCAGAGAGCTCTGAAAGTCCCAAAAACATTTGCAGCCTGAAAGGGGCATTAACCCGCATCCTAGACCTCTGAAATTCCCAAAAATATTTTGTGCACAAAAAATGCATCCTATACCCCTGAAAGCTCAGAATATGTTAGCAGCCCAAAGAAGACCTTAAAATGCATTTTAGGGCTACAAACATTTAGAAAACTTTGGAGGCCCAAAAAAGGGGTTTACAGGCATCCTAGACCCCCTAAAGTCCAGAAAATGTTGTTGGACCAAAAATGGTGTCAGAGAGCTCTGAATGTCCCAAAAACATTTGCAGCCACTGAAATTCCCAAAAATATTTTTGGCACGAAAAATGCATCCTACACCCCTGAAAGTTGAGAAAATGTTGGCAGCTCAAGAAAAGGCCTTAAAGCACATGTTAGGCCTTCAAAAATGTTGAAAACTTTGGAGGCCCAAAAAAGGGGTTTACAGGCATCCTAGACCCCCTAAAGTCCAGAAAATGTTGTTGGACCAATATCGGTGTCAGAGAGCTATGAATGTCCCAAAAACATTTGCAGCCTGAAAGGGGCATTAACCCGCATCCTAGACCACTGAAATTTCCCAAAATATTTTTGGCATGAAAAATGCATGCTACACCCCTGAAAGTTCAGAAAACACCCCAGAAATATTGCCAGCTCAAAAAAGGCCTTAAAATGCATCTTAGGCCTGCAAAAATGTTGAAAACTTTGAAGACCCAAAAAAGGGGTTTACAGGTATCCTAGACCCCCTAAAGTCCAGAAAATGTTGTTGGACCAAAATCGGTGTCAGAGAGCTCTGAATGTCCCAAAAACATTTGCAGCCACTGAAATTCCCAAAAATATTTTTGCCATGAAAAATGCATGCTACACCCCTGAAAGTTCAGAAAACACCCCAGAAATGTTGGCAGGTCAAAAAAGGCCTTGAAATGCATCTTAGGCCTTCAAAAATGTTGAAAACTTTGGAGGCCCAAAAAAGGGGTTTACAGGCATCCTAGACCCCCTAAAGTCCAGAAAATGTTGTTGGACCAATATCGGTGTCAGAGAGCTCTGATTGTCCCCAAAACATTTGCAGCCTGAAAGGGGCATTAACCCGCATCCTAGACCACTGAAATTCCCAAAAATATTTTTGGCATGAAAAATGCATCCTACACCCCTGCAAGTTCAGAAAATGTTGGTAACTCTAAAAAAGGCCTTAAAATGCATGTTAGGCCTTCAAAAATGTTGAAAACTTTGGAGGCCCAAAAAAGGGATTTACAGGCATCCTAGACCTCCTAAAGTCCAGAAACTGTTGTTGGACCAAAAATGGTGTCAGAGAGCTCTGAATGTCCCAAAAATATTTGCAGCCTGAAAGGGGCATTAACCCGCATCCTAGACCTCTGAAATTCCCAAAAATATTTTGTGCACGAAAAATGCATCCTATACCCCTGAAAGCTCAGAAAATGTTGGCAGCTCAAGAAAAGGCCTTAAAACGCATGTTAGGCCTTCAAAAATGTTGAAAACTTTGGAGACCCACAAAAGGGGTTTACAGGCATACTAGACCCCCTAAGGTCCAGAAAATGTTGTTGGATCAAAAACGGTGTCAGAGAGCTCTGAATGTCCCAAAAATATTTGCAGCCTGAAAGGGGCATTAACCCGCATCCTAGACCTCTGAAATTCCCAAAAATATTTTGTGCACGAAAAATGCATCCTATACCCCTGAAAGCTCAGAAAATGTTGGCAGCTCAAGAAAAGGCCTTAAAATGCATGTTAGGCCTTCAAAAATGTTGAAAACTTTGGAGGCCCAAAAAAGAGGTTTACAGGCATCCTAGACCCCCTAAAGTTTTGAAAATGTTGTTGGACCAAAAATGGTGTCAGAGAGCTCTGAATGTCCCAAAAACATTTGCAGCCTGAAAGGAGCATTAACCCGCATCATAGACCTCTGAAATTCCCAATAATATTTTGTGCACGAAAAATTCATACTACACCCCTGAAAGTTCAAAATATGTTAGCAGCCCAAAAAAGGCATTAAAATGCATTTTAGGCCTACAAAAATTTAGAAAACTTTGGAGGCCCAAAAAAGGGGTTTACAGGCATCCTAGACCCCCTAAAGTCCAGAAAATGTTGTTGGACCAAAAATGATGTCCGTGAGCTCTGAATGTCCCAAAAACATTTGCAGCCTGAAAGGGGCATTAACCCGCATCCTAGACCTCTGAAATTCCCAATAATATTTTGTGCACGAAAAATTCATACTACACCCCTGAAAGTTCAAAATATGTTAGCAGCCCAAAAAAGGAATTAAAATGCATTTTAGGCCTACAAAAATTTAGAAAACTTTGGAGGCCCAAAAAAGGCGTTTACAGGCATCCTAGACCCCCTAAAGTCCAGAAAATGTTGTTGGACCAAAAATGGTGTCAGAGAGCTCTGAATGTCCCAAAAACATTTGCAGCCACTTAAATTCCCAAAAGTATTTTTGGCACAAAAAATGCATCCTACACCCCTGAAAGTTGAGAAAACACCCCAGAAATGTTGCCAGCTCAAAAAAGGCCTTAAAATGCATCTTAGGCCTGCAAAAATGTTGAAAACTTTGGAGGCCCAAAAAAGGGGTTTACTGGCATCCTAGACCCCCTAAAGTCCAGAAAATGTTGTTGGACCAAAATCGGTGTCAGAGAGCTCTGAAAGGGGCATTAAACCACATCCTAGACCACTGAAATTCCCAAAAATATTTTTGGCACGAAAAATGCATCCTACACCCCTGAAAGTTCAGAAAATGTTGGCATCTCAAGAAAAGGCCTTAAAACGAATGTTAGGCCTTCAAAAATGTTGAAAACTTTGGAGGCCCAAAAAAGGGGTTTACAGGCATTCTAAACCCCCTAAGGTCCAGAAAATGTTGTTGGATCAAAAACGGTGTCAGAGAGCTCTGAATGTCCCAAAAACATTTGCAGCCTGAAAGGGGCATTAACCCGCATCCTAGACCACTGAAATTTCCCAAAATATTTTTGGCATGAAAAATGCATGCTACACCCCTGAAAGTTCAGAAAACACCCCAGAAATGTTGCCAGCTCAAAAAAGGCCTTAAAATGCATCTTAGGCCTGCAAAAATGTTGAAAACTTTGGAGGCCCAAAAAAGGGGTTTACTGGCATCCTAGACCCCCTAAAGTCCAGAAAATGTTGTTGGACCAAAATCGGTGTCAGAGAGCTCTGAAAGGGGCATTAAACCACATCCTAGACCACTGAAATTCCCAAAAATATTTTTGGCACTAAAAATACATCCTACACCCCTGAAAGTTCAGAAAATGTTTGCAGCTCAAGAAAAGGCCTTAAAATGCATGTTCGGCCTTCAAAAATGTTGAAAACTTTGGAGGCCCAAAAAAGGGGTTTACAGGCATCCTAGACCCCCTAAAGTCCAGAAAATGTTGTTGGACCAAAATCGGTGTCAGAGAGCTCTGAATGTCCCAAAAACATTTGCAGCCTGAAAGGGGCATTAACCCACATCCTAGACCACTGAAATGCCCAAAAATATTTTTGCCCTGTAAAATGCATCCTACACCCCTGCAAGTTCAGAAAATGTTGGCAACTCTAAAAAAGGCCTTAAAATGCATGTTAGGCCTTCAAAAACGTTGAAAACTTTGGAGGCCCAAAAAAGGGATTTACAGGCATCCTAGACCCCCTAACGTCCAGAAAATGTTGTTGGATCAAAAACGGTGTCAGAAAGCTCTGAATGTCCCAAAAACATTTGCACCCTGAAAGGGGCATTAACCCGCATTCTAGACCTCTGAAATTCCCAAAAATATTTTATGCACGGAAAATTCATACTACACCCCTGAAAATTCAGAATATGTTAGCAGCCCAAAAAAGGCATTAAAATGCATTTTAGGCCTGCAAAAAATTAGAAAACTTTGGAGGCCCAAAAAAGGCGTTTACAGGCATCCTAGACCCCCTAAAGTCCAGAAAATGTTGTTGGACCAAAAATGGTGTCAGAGAGCTCTGAATGTCCCAAAAACATTTGCAGCCTGAAAGGGGCATTAACCCGCATCCTAGACCTCTGAAATTCCCAAAAATATTTTGTGCACGAAAAATGCATCCTATACCCCTGAAACTCAGAATATGTTAGCAGCCCAAAGAAGGCCTTAAAATGCATTTTAGGCCTAAAAAAATTTAGAAAAATTTGGAGGCCCAAAAAAGGCGTTTACAGGCATCCTAGACCCCCTAAAGTCCAGAAAATGTTGTTGGACCAAAAATGGTGTCAGAGAGCTCTGAATGTCCCAAAAACATCTGCAGCCTGAAAGGGGCATTAACCCGCATCCTAGACCACTGAAATTTCCCAAAATATTTTTGCCATGAAAAATGCATGCTACACCCATGAAAGTTCAGAAAAACCCCCAGAAATGTTGTGAGCTCAAAAAAGGCCTTAACATGCATCTTAGGTCTGCAAAAATGTTGAAAACTTTGGAGACCCAAAAAAGGGGTTTACAGGCATCCTAGACCCCCTAAAGTCCAGAAAATGTTGTTGGACCAAAAATGGTGTCAGAGAGCTCTGAATGTCCCAAAAATATTTGCAGCCTGAAAGGGGCATTAACCCGCATCCTAGACCTCTGAAATTCCCAAAAATATTTTGTGCACGAAAAATGCATCCTATACCCCTGAAAGCTCAGAAAATGTTGGCAGCTCAAGAAAAGGCCTTAAAATGCATGTTAGGCCTTCAAAAATGTTGAAAACTTTGGAGGCCCAAAAAAGGCGTTTACAGGCATCCTAGACCCCCTAAAGTCCAGAAAATGTTGTTGGACCAAAAATGGTGTCAGAGAGCTCTGAATGTCCCAAAAACATTTGCAGCCACTTAAATTCCCAAAAATATTTTTGCCACTAAAAATGCATCCTACACCCCTGAACGTTCATAAAATGTTAGCAGCCCAAAAAAGTCATTAAAATGCATTTTAGGCCTGCAAAAATTTAGAAAACTTTGGAGGCCCAAAAAAGGGGTTTACAGGCATCCTAGACCCCCTAAAGTCCAGAAAATGTTGTTGGACCAAAAATGGTGTCAGAGAGTTCTGAATGTCCCAAAAACATCTGCAGCCTGAAAGGGGCATTAACCCGCATCCTAGACCTCTGAAATTCCTAAAAATATTTTGTGCACGAAAAATGCATCCTATACCCCTGAAACTCAGAATATGTTAGCAGCCCAAAGAAGGCCTTAAAATGGATTTTAGGCCTACAAAAATTTAGAAAACTTTGGAGGCCCAAAAAAGGCGTTTACAGGCATCCTAGACCCCCTAAAGTCCAGAAAATGTTGTGGGACTAAAAATGGTGTCAGAGAGCTCCGAATGTCCCAAAAACATGTGCAACCTGAAAGGGGCATTAACCCGCATCCTAGACCACTGAAATTCCCAAAATTATTTTGCCACTAAAAATGCATCCTACACCCCTGAACGTTCATAAAATGTTAGCAGCCCAAAAAAGGCATTAAAATGCATTTTAGGCCTTCAAAAATGTTGAAAACTTTGGAGGCCCAAAAAAGGAATTTACAGGCATCCTAGACCCCCTAAAGTCCAGAAAATGTTGTGGGACCAAAAATGGTGTCAGGGAGCTCTGAAAGGGGCATTAACCCGCATCCTAGACCACTGAAATTCACAAAAATATTTTTGGCACGAAAAATGCATCCTACACCCCTGAAAGTTCAGAAAATGTTGGCAGCTCAAGAAAAGGCCTTAAAATGCATGTTAGGCCTTCAAAAATGTTGAAAACTTTGGAGGCCCAAAAAAGGGGTTTACAGGCATCCTAGACCCCCTAAAGTCCAGAAAATGTTGTTGGACCAAAATCGGTGTCAGAGAGCTCTGAAAGGGGCATTAACCCGCATCCTTAACCACTGAAATTCCCAAACATATTTTTGGCACGAAAAATGCATCCTACACCCCTGAAAGTTCAGAAAATGTTGGCAGCTCAAGAAAAGGCCTTAAAATGCATGTTAGGCCTTCAAAAATGTTGAAAACTTTGGAGGCCCAAAAAAAGGGTTTACAGGCATCCTAGACCCCCTAAAGTCCAGAAAATGTTGTTGGACCAAAAATGGTGTCAGAGAGCTCTGAATGTCCCAAAAACATCTGCAGCCTGAAAGGGGCATTAACCCGCATCCTAGACCTCTGAAATTCCAAAAAATATTTTGTGCACGAAAAATGCATCCTATACCCCTGAAACTCAGAATATGTTAGCAGCCCAAAGAAGGCCTTAAAATGCATTTTAGGCCTACAAAAATTTAGAAAACTTTGGAGGCCCAAAAAAGGCGTTTACAGGCATCCTAGACCCCCTAAAGTCCAGAAAATGTTGTGGGACTAAAAATGGTGTCAGAGAGCTCCGAATGTCCCAAAAACATGTGCAACCTGAAAGGGGCATTAACCCGCATCCTAGACCACTGAAATTCCCAAAATTATTTTGCCACTAAAAATGCATCCTACACCCCTGAACGTTCATAAAACGTTAGCAGCCCAAAAAAGGCATTAAAATGCATTTTAGGCCTGCAAAAATTTAGAAAACTTTGGAGGCCCAAAACAGGGGTTTACAGGCATCCTAGACCCCCTAAAGACCAGAAAATGTTGGTGGATCAAAAACGGTGTCAGAGAGCTCCGAATGTCCCAAAAACATGTGCAGCCTGAAAGGGGCATTAACCCGCATCCTAGACCTCTGAAATTCCCAAAAATATTTTGTGCACGAAAAATTCATACTACACCCTTGAAAGTTCAGAATATGTTAGCAGCCCAAAAAAGGCATTAAAATGCATTTTAGGCCTGCAAAAATTTAGAAAACTTTGGAGGCCCAAAAAGGGGTTTACAGGCATCCTAGACCCCCTAAAGTCCAGAAAATGTTGTTGGACCAAAAATGGTGTCAGAGAGCTCTGAAAGTCCCAAAAACATTTGCAGCCTGAAAGGGGCATTAACCCGCATCCTAGACCTCTGAAATTCCCAAAAATATTTTGTGCACAAAAAATGCATCCTATACCCCTGAAAGCTCAGAATATGTTAGCAGCCCAAAGAAGACCTTAAAATGCATTTTAGGGCTACAAACATTTAGAAAACTTTGGAGGCCCAAAAAAGGGGTTTACAGGCATCCTAGACCCCCTAAAGTCCAGAAAATGTTGTTGGACCAAAAATGGTGTCAGAGAGCTCTGAATGTCCCAAAAACATTTGCAGCCACTGAAATTCCCAAAAATATTTTTGGCACGAAAAATGCATCCTACACCCCTGAAAGTTGAGAAAATGTTGGCAGCTCAAGAAAAGGCCTTAAAGCACATGTTAGGCCTTCAAAAATGTTGAAAACTTTGGAGGCCCAAAAAAGGGGTTTACAGGCATCCTAGACCCCCTAAAGTCCAGAAAATGTTGTTGGACCAATATCGGTGTCAGAGAGCTATGAATGTCCCAAAAACATTTGCAGCCTGAAAGGGGCATTAACCCGCATCCTAGACCACTGAAATTTCCCAAAATATTTTTGGCATGAAAAATGCATGCTACACCCCTGAAAGTTCAGAAAACACCCCAGAAATATTGCCAGCTCAAAAAAGGCCTTAAAATGCATCTTAGGCCTGCAAAAATGTTGAAAACTTTGAAGACCCAAAAAAGGGGTTTACAGGTATCCTAGACCCCCTAAAGTCCAGAAAATGTTGTTGGACCAAAATCGGTGTCAGAGAGCTCTGAAAGGGGCATTAACCCGCATCCTTAACCACTGAAATTCCCAAACATATTTTTGGCACGAAAAATGCATCCTACACCCCTGAAAGTTCAGAAAATGTTGGCAGCTCAAGAAAAGGCCTTAAAATGCATGTTAGGCCTTCAAAAATGTTGAAAACTTTGGAGGCCCAAAAAAAGGGTTTACAGGCATCCTAGACCCCCTAAAGTCCAGAAAATGTTGTTGGACCAAAAATGGTGTCAGAGAGCTCTGAATGTCCCAAAAACATCTGCAGCCTGAAAGGGGCATTAACCCGCATCCTAGACCTCTGAAATTCCTAAAAATATTTTGTGCACGAAAAATGCATCCTATACCCCTGAAACTCAGAATATGTTAGCAGCCCAAAGAAGGCCTTAAAATGCATTTTACGCCTACAAAAATTTAGAAAACTTTGGAGGCCCAAAAAAGGGGTTTACAGGCATCCTAGACCCCCTAAAGTCCAGAAAATGTTGTGGGACCAAAAATGGTGTCAGGGAGCTCTGAAAGGGGCATTAACCCGCATCCTAGACCACTGAAATTCACAAAAATATTTTTGGCACGAAAAATGCATCCTACACCCCTGAAAGTTCAGAAAATGTTGGCAGCTCAAGAAAAGGCCTTAAAATGCATGTTAGGCCTTCAAAAATGTTGAAAACTTTGGAGGCCCAAAAAAGGGGTTTACAGGCATCCTAGACCCCCTAAAGTCCAGAAAATGTTGTTGGACCAAAATCGGTGTCAGAGAGCTCTGAAAGGGGCATTAACCCGCATCCTTAACCACTGAAATTCCCAAACATATTTTTGGCACGAAAAATGCATCCTACACCCCTGAAAGTTCAGAAAATGTTGGCAGCTCAAGAAAAGGCCTTAAAATGCATGTTAGGCCTTCAAAAATGTTGAAAACTTTGGAGGCCCAAAAAAAGGGTTTACAGGCATCCTAGACCCCCTAAAGTCCAGAAAATGTTGTTGGACCAAAAATGGTGTCAGAGAGCTCTGAATGTCCCAAAAACATCTGCAGCCTGAAAGGGGCATTAACCCGCATCCTAGACCTCTGAAATTCCAAAAAATATTTTGTGCACAAAAAATGTATCCTATACCCCTGAAACTCAGAATATGTTAGCAGCCCAAAGAAGGCCTTAAAATGCATTTTAGGCCTACAAAAATTTAGAAAACTTTGGAGGCCCAAAAAAGGCGTTTACAGGCATCCTAGACCCCCTAAAGTCCAGAAAATGTTGTGGGACTAAAAATGGTGTCAGAGAGCTCCGAATGTCCCAAAAACATGTGCAACCTGAAAGGGGCATTAACCCGCATCCTAGACCACTGAAATTCCCAAAATTATTTTGCCACTAAAAATGCATCCTACACCCCTGAACGTTCATAAAATGTTAGCAGCCCAAAAAAGGCATTAAAATGCATTTTAGGCCTGCAAAAATTTAGAGAACTTTGGAGGCCCAAAAAGGGGGTTTACAGGCATCCTAGACCCCCTAAAGTCCAGAAAATGTTGTTGGACCAAAAATGGTGTCAGAGAGTTCTGAATGTCCCAAAAACATCTGCAGCCTGAAAGGGGCATTAACCCGCATCCTAGACCTCTGAAATTCCTAAAAATATTTTGTGCACGAAAAATGCATCCTATACCCCTGAAACTCAGAATATGTTAGCAGCCCAAAGAAGGCCTTAAAATGCATTTTAGGCCTACAAAAATTTAGAAAACTTTGGAGGCCCAAAAAAGGCGTTTACAGGCATCCTAGACCCCCTAAAGTCCAGAAAATGTTGTGGGACTAAAAATGGTGTCAGAGAGCTCCGAATGTCCCAAAAACATGTGCAACCTGAAAGGGGCATTAACCCGCATCCTAGACCACTGAAATTCCCAAAATTATTTTGCCACTAAAAATGCATCCTACACCCCTGAACGTTCATAAAATGTTAGCAGCCCAAAAAAAGGCATTAAAATGCATTTTAGGCCTGCAAAAATTTAGAAAACTTTGGAGGCCCAAAACAGGGGTTTACAGGCATCCTAGACCCCCTAAAGACCAGAAAATGTTGGTGGATCAAAAACGGTGTCAGAGAGCTCCGAATGTCCCAAAAACATGTGCAGCCTGAAAGGGGCATTAACCCGCATCCTAGACCTCTGAAATTCCCAAAAATATTTTGTGCACGAAAAATTCATACTACACCCTTGAAAGTTCAGAATATGTTAGCAGCCCAAAAAAGGCATTAAAATGCATTTTAGGCCTGCAAAAATTTAGAAAACTTTGGAGGCCCAAAAAGGGGTTTACAGGCATCCTAGACCCCCTAAAGTCCAGAAAATGTTGTTGGACCAAAAATGGTGTCAGAGAGCTCTGAAAGTCCCAAAAACATTTGCAGCCTGAAAGGGGCATTAACCCGCATCCTAGACCTCTGAAATTCCCAAAAATATTTTGTGCACAAAAAATGCATCCTATACCCCTGAAAGCTCAGAATATGTTAGCAGCCCAAAGAAGACCTTAAAATGCATTTTAGGGCTACAAACATTTAGAAAACTTTGGAGGCCCAAAAAAGGGGTTTACAGGCATCCTAGACCCCCTAAAGTCCAGAAAATGTTGTTGGACCAAAAATGGTGTCAGAGAGCTCTGAATGTCCCAAAAACATTTGCAGCCACTGAAATTCCCAAAAATATTTTTGGCACGAAAAATGCATCCTACACCCCTGAAAGTTGAGAAAATGTTGGCAGCTCAAGAAAAGGCCTTAAAGCACATGTTAGGCCTTCAAAAATGTTGAAAACTTTGGAGGCCCAAAAAAGGGGTTTACAGGCATCCTAGACCCCCTAAAGTCCAGAAAATGTTGTTGGACCAATATCGGTGTCAGAGAGCTATGAATGTCCCAAAAACATTTGCAGCCTGAAAGGGGCATTAACCCGCATCCTAGACCACTGAAATTTCCCAAAATATTTTTGGCATGAAAAATGCATGCTACACCCCTGAAAGTTCAGAAAACACCCCAGAAATATTGCCAGCTCAAAAAAGGCCTTCAAATGCATCTTAGGCCTGCAAAAATGTTGAAAACTTTGAAGACCCAAAAAAGGGGTTTACAGGTATCCTAGACCCCCTAAAGTCCAGAAAATGTTGTTGGACCAAAATCGGTGTCAGAGAGCTCTGAATGTCCCAAAAACATTTGCAGCCACTGAAATTCCCAAAAATATTTTTGCCATGAAAAATGCATGCTACACCCCTGAAAGTTCAGAAAACACCCCAGAAATGTTGGCAGGTCAAAAAAGGCCTTGAAATGCATCTTAGGCCTTCAAAAATGTTGAAAACTTTGGAGGCCCAAAAAAGGGGTTTACAGGCATCCTAGACCCCCTAAAGTCCAGAAAATGTTGTTGGGCCAAAATCGGTGTCAGAGAGCTCTGATTGTCCCCAAAACATTTGCAGCCTGAAAGGGGCATTAACCCGCATCCTAGACCACTGAAATTCCCAAAAATATTTTTGGCATGAAAAATGCATCCTACACCCCTGCAAGTTCAGAAAATGTTGGTAACTCTAAAAAAGGCCTTAAAATGCATGTTAGGCCTTCAAAAATGTTGAAAACTTTGGAGGCCCAAAAAAGGGATTTACAGGCATCCTAGACCTCCTAAAGTCCAGAAACTGTTGTTGGACCAAAAATGGTGTCAGAGAGCTCTGAATGTCCCAAAAATATTTGCAGCCTGAAAGGGGCATTAACCCGCATCCTAGACCTCTGAAATTCCCAAAAATATTTTGTGCACGAAAAATGCATCCTATACCCCTGAAAGCTCAGAAAATGTTGGCAGCTCAAGAAAAGGCCTTAAAACGCATGTTAGGCCTTCAAAAATGTTGAAAACTTTGGAGACCCACAAAAGGGGTTTACAGGCATACTAGACCCCCTAAGGTCCAGAAAATGTTGTTGGATCAAAAACGGTGTCAGAGAGCTCTGAATGTCCCAAAAATATTTGCAGCCTGAAAGGGGCATTAACCCGCATCCTAGACCTCTGAAATTCCCAAAAATATTTTGTGCACGAAAAATGCATCCTATACCCCTGAAAGCTCAGAAAATGTTGGCAGCTCAAGAAAAGGCCTTAAAATGCATGTTAGGCCTTCAAAAATGTTGAAAACTTTGGAGGCCCAAAAAAGAGGTTTACAGGCATCCTAGACCCCCTAAAGTTTTGAAAATGTTGTTGGACCAAAAATGGTGTCAGAGAGCTCTGAATGTCCCAAAAACATTTGCAGCCTGAAAGGGGCATTAACCCGCATCATAGACCTCTGAAATTCCCAATAATATTTTGTGCACGAAAAATTCATACTACACCCCTGAAAGTTCAAAATATGTTAGCAGCCCAAAAAAGGCATTAAAATGCATTTTAGGCCTACAAAAATTTAGAAAACTTTGGAGGCCCAAAAAAGGGGTTTACAGGCATCCTAGACCCCCTAAAGTCCAGAAAATGTTGTTGGACCAAAAATGATGTCCGTGAGCTCTGAATGTCCCAAAAACATTTGCAGCCTGAAAGGGGCATTAACCCGCATCCTAGACCTCTGAAATTCCCAATAATATTTTGTGCACGAAAAATTCATACTACACCCCTGAAAGTTCAAAATATGTTAGCAGCCCAAAAAAGGAATTAAAATGCATTTTAGGCCTACAAAAATTTAGAAAACTTTGGAGGCCCAAAAAAGGCGTTTACAGGCATCCTAGACCCCCTAAAGTCCAGAAAATGTTGTTGGACCAAAAATGGTGTCAGAGAGCTCTGAATGTCCCAAAAACATTTGCAGCCACTTAAATTCCCAAAAGTATTTTTGGCACAAAAAATGCATCCTACACCCCTGAAAGTTGAGAAAACACCCCAGAAATGTTGCCAGCTCAAAAAAGGCCTTAAAATGCATCTTAGGCCTGCAAAAATGTTGAAAACTTTGGAGGCCCAAAAAAGGGGTTTACTGGCATCCTAGACCCCCTAAAGTCCAGAAAATGTTGTTGGACCAAAATCGGTGTCAGAGAGCTCTGAAAGGGGCATTAAACCACATCCTAGACCACTGAAATTCCCAAAAATATTTTTGGCACGAAAAATGCATCCTACACCCCTGAAAGTTCAGAAAATGTTGGCATCTCAAGAAAAGGCCTTAAAACGAATGTTAGGCCTTCAAAAATGTTGAAAACTTTGGAGGCCCAAAAAAGGGGTTTACAGGCATTCTAAACCCCCTAAGGTCCAGAAAATGTTGTTGGATCAAAAACGGTGTCAGAGAGCTCTGAATGTCCCAAAAACATTTGCAGCCTGAAAGGGGCATTAACCCGCATCCTAGACCACTGAAATTTCCCAAAATATTTTTGGCATGAAAAATGCATGCTACACCCCTGAAAGTTCAGAAAACACCCCAGAAATGCTGCCAGCTCAAAAAAGGCCTTAAAATGCATCTTAGGCCTGCAAAAATGTTGAAAACTTTGGAGGCCCAAAAAAGGGGTTTACTGGCATCCTAGACCCCCTAAAGTCCAGAAAATGTTGTTGGACCAAAATCGGTGTCAGAGAGCTCTGAAAGGGGCATTAAACCACATCCTAGACCACTGAAATTCCCAAAAATATTTTTGGCACTAAAAATACATCCTACACCCCTGAAAGTTCAGAAAATGTTTGCAGCTCAAGAAAAGGCCTTAAAATGCATGTTCGGCCTTCAAAAATGTTGAAAACTTTGGAGGCCCAAAAAAGGGGTTTACAGGCATCCTAGACCCCCTAAAGTCCAGAAAATGTTGTTGGACCAAAATCGGTGTCAGAGAGCTCTGAATGTCCCAAAAACATTTGCAGCCTGAAAGGGGCATTAACCCACATCCTAGACCACTGAAATGCCCAAAAATATTTTTGCCCTGTAAAATGCATCCTACACCCCTGCAAGTTCAGAAAATGTTGGCAACTCTAAAAAAGGCCTTAAAATGCATGTTAGGCCTTCAAAAACGTTGAAAACTTTGGAGGCCCAAAAAAGGGATTTACAGGCATCCTAGACCCCCTAACGTCCAGAAAATGTTGTTGGATCAAAAACGGTGTCAGAAAGCTCTGAATGTCCCAAAAACATTTGCACCCTGAAAGGGGCATTAACCCGCATTCTAGACCTCTGAAATTCCCAAAAATATTTTATGCACGGAAAATTCATACTACACCCCTGAAAATTCAGAATATGTTAGCAGCCCAAAAAAGGCATTAAAATGCATTTTAGGCCTGCAAAAAATTAGAAAACTTTGGAGGCCCAAAAAAGGGGTTTAAAGGCATCTAGACCCCCTAAAGTCCACAAAATGTTGTTGGACCAAAAATGGTGTCAGAGAGCTCTGAATGTCCCAAAAACATTTGCAGCCTGAAAGGGGCATTAACCCGCATCCTAGACCTCTGAAATTCCCAAAAATATTTTGTGCACGAAAAATGCATCCTATACCCCTGAAACTCAGAATATGTTAGCAGCCCAAAGAAGGCCTTAAAATGCATTTTAGGCCTAAAAAAATTTAGAAAAATTTGGAGGCCCAAAAAAGGCGTTTACAGGCATCCTAGACCCCCTAAAGTCCAGAAAATGTTGTTGGACCAAAAATGGTGTCAGAGAGCTCTGAATGTCCCAAAAACATCTGCAGCCTGAAAGGGGCATTAACCCGCATCCTAGACCACTGAAATTTCCCAAAATATTTTTGCCATGAAAAATGCATGCTACACCCATGAAAGTTCAGAAAAACCCCCAGAAATGTTGTGAGCTCAAAAAAGGCCTTAACATGCATCTTAGGTCTGCAAAAATGTTGAAAACTTTGGAGACCCAAAAAAGGGGTTTACAGGCATCCTAGACCCCCTAAAGTCCAGAAAATGTTGTTGGACCAAAAATGGTGTCAGAGAGCTCTGAATGTCCCAAAAATATTTGCAGCCTGAAAGGGGCATTAACCCGCATCCTAGACCTCTGAAATTCCCAAAAATATTTTGTGCACGAAAAATGCATCCTATACCCCTGAAAGCTCAGAAAATGTTGGCAGCTCAAGAAAAGGCCTTAAAATGCATGTTAGGCCTTCAAAAATGTTGAAAACTTTGGAGGCCCAAAAAAGGCGTTTACAGGCATCCTAGACCCCCTAAAGTCCAGAAAATGTTGTTGGACCAAAAATGGTGTCAGAGAGCTCTGAATGTCCCAAAAACATTTGCAGCCACTTAAATTCCCAAAAATATTTTTGCCACTAAAAATGCATCCTACACCCCTGAACGTTCATAAAATGTTAGCAGCCCAAAAAAGTCATTAAAATGCATTTTAGGCCTGCAAAAATTTAGAAAACTTTGGAGGCCCAAAAAAGGGGTTTACAGGCATCCTAGACCCCCTAAAGTCCAGAAAATGTTGTTGGACCAAAAATGGTGTCAGAGAGTTCTGAATGTCCCAAAAACATCTGCAGCCTGAAAGGGGCATTAACCCGCATCCTAGACCTCTGAAATTCCTAAAAATATTTTGTGCACGAAAAATGCATCCTATACCCCTGAAACTCAGAATATGTTAGCAGCCCAAAGAAGGCCTTAAAATGGATTTTAGGCCTACAAAAATTTAGAAAACTTTGGAGGCCCAAAAAAGGCGTTTACAGGCATCCTAGACCCCCTAAAGTCCAGAAAATGTTGTGGGACTAAAAATGGTGTCAGAGAGCTCCGAATGTCCCAAAAACATGTGCAACCTGAAAGGGGCATTAACCCGCATCCTAGACCACTGAAATTCCCAAAATTATTTTGCCACTAAAAATGCATCCTACACCCCTGAACGTTCATAAAATGTTAGCAGCCCAAAAAAGGCATTAAAATGCATTTTAGGCCTTCAAAAATGTTGAAAACTTTGGAGGCCCAAAAAAGGAATTTACAGGCATCCTAGACCCCCTAAAGTCCAGAAAATGTTGTGGGACCAAAAATGGTGTCAGGGAGCTCTGAAAGGGGCATTAACCCGCATCCTAGACCACTGAAATTCACAAAAATATTTTTGGCACGAAAAATGCATCCTACACCCCTGAAAGTTCAGAAAATGTTGGCAGCTCAAGAAAAGGCCCTAAAATGCATGTTAGGCCTTCAAAAATGTTGAAAACTTTGGAGGCCCAAAAAAGGGGTTTACAGGCATCCTAGACCCCCTAAAGTCCAGAAAATGTTGTTGGACCAAAATCGGTGTCAGAGAGCTCTGAAAGGGGCATTAACCCGCATCCTTAACCACTGAAATTCCCAAACATATTTTTGGCACGAAAAATGCATCCTACACCCCTGAAAGTTCAGAAAATGTTGGCAGCTCAAGAAAAGGCCTTAAAATGCATGTTAGGCCTTCAAAAATGTTGAAAACTTTGGAGGCCCAAAAAAAGGGTTTACAGGCATCCTAGACCCCCTAAAGTCCAGAAAATGTTGTTGGACCAAAAATGGTGTCAGAGAGCTCTGAATGTCCCAAAAACATCTGCAGCCTGAAAGGGGCATTAACCCGCATCCTAGACCTCTGAAATTCCAAAAAATATTTTGTGCACGAAAAATGCATCCTATACCCCTGAAACTCAGAATATGTTAGCAGCCCAAAGAAGGCCTTAAAATGCATTTTAGGCCTACAAAAATTTAGAAAACTTTGGAGGCCCAAAAAAGGCGTTTACAGGCATCCTAGACCCCCTAAAGTCCAGAAAATGTTGTGGGACTAAAAATGGTGTCAGAGAGCTCCGAATGTCCCAAAAACATGTGCAACCTGAAAGGGGCATTAACCCGCATCCTAGACCACTGAAATTCCCAAAATTATTTTGCCACTAAAAATGCATCCTACACCCCTGAACGTTCATAAAACGTTAGCAGCCCAAAAAAGGCATTAAAATGCATTTTAGGCCTGCAAAAATTTAGAAAACTTTGGAGGCCCAAAACAGGGGTTTACAGGCATCCTAGACCCCCTAAAGACCAGAAAATGTTGGTGGATCAAAAACGGTGTCAGAGAGCTCCGAATGTCCCAAAAACATGTGCAGCCTGAAAGGGGCATTAACCCGCATCCTAGACCTCTGAAATTCCCAAAAATATTTTGTGCACGAAAAATTCATACTACACCCTTGAAAGTTCAGAATATGTTAGCAGCCCAAAAAAGGCATTAAAATGCATTTTAGGCCTGCAAAAATTTCGAAAACTTTGGAGGCCCAAAAAGGGGTTTACAGGCATCCTAGACCCCCTAAAGTCCAGAAAATGTTGTTGGACCAAAAATGGTGTCAGAGAGCTCTGAAAGTCCCAAAAACATTTGCAGCCTGAAAGGGGCATTAACCCGCATCCTAGACCTCTGAAATTCCCAAAAATATTTTGTGCACAAAAAATGCATCCTATACCCCTGAAAGCTCAGAATATGTTAGCAGCCCAAAGAAGACCTTAAAATGCATTTTAGGGCTACAAACATTTAGAAAACTTTGGAGGCCCAAAAAAGGGGTTTACAGGCATCCTAGACCCCCTAAAGTCCAGAAAATGTTGTTGGACCAAAAATGGTGTCAGAGAGCTCTGAATGTCCCAAAAACATTTGCAGCCACTGAAATTCCCAAAAATATTTTTGGCACGAAAAATGCATCCTACACCCCTGAAAGTTGAGAAAATGTTGGCAGCTCAAGAAAAGGCCTTAAAGCACATGTTAGGCCTTCAAAAATGTTGAAAACTTTGGAGGCCCAAAAAAGGGGTTTACAGGCATCCTAGACCCCCTAAAGTCCAGAAAATGTTGTTGGACCAATATCGGTGTCAGAGAGCTATGAATGTCCCAAAAACATTTGCAGCCTGAAAGGGGCATTAACCCGCATCCTAGACCACTGAAATTTCCCAAAATATTTTTGGCATGAAAAATGCATGCTACACCCCTGAAAGTTCAGAAAACACCCCAGAAATATTGCCAGCTCAAAAAAGGCCTTAAAATGCATCTTAGGCCTGCAAAAATGTTGAAAACTTTGAAGACCCAAAAAAGGGGTTTACAGGTATCCTAGACCCCCTAAAGTCCAGAAAATGTTGTTGGACCAAAATCGGTGTCAGAGAGCTCTGAAAGGGGCATTAACCCGCATCCTTAACCACTGAAATTCCCAAACATATTTTTGGCACGAAAAATGCATCCTACACCCCTGAAAGTTCAGAAAATGTTGGCAGCTCAAGAAAAGGCCTTAAAATGCATGTTAGGCCTTCAAAAATGTTGAAAACTTTGGAGGCCCAAAAAAAGGGTTTACAGGCATCCTAGACCCCCTAAAGTCCAGAAAATGTTGTTGGACCAAAAATGGTGTCAGAGAGCTCTGAATGTCCCAAAAACATCTGCAGCCTGAAAGGGGCATTAACCCGCATCCTAGACCTCTGAAATTCCTAAAAATATTTTGTGCACGAAAAATGCATCCTATACCCCTGAAACTCAGAATATGTTAGCAGCCCAAAGAAGGCCTTAAAATGCATTTTACGCCTACAAAAATTTAGAAAACTTTGGAGGCCCAAAAAAGGGGTTTACAGGCATCCTAGACCCCCTAAAGTCCAGAAAATGTTGTGGGACCAAAAATGGTGTCAGGGAGCTCTGAAAGGGGCATTAACCCGCATCCTAGACCACTGAAATTCACAAAAATATTTTTGGCACGAAAAATGCATCCTACACCCCTGAAAGTTCAGAAAATGTTGGCAGCTCAAGAAAAGGCCTTAAAATGCATGTTAGGCCTTCAAAAATGTTGAAAACTTTGGAGGCCCAAAAAAGGGGTTTACAGGCATCCTAGACCCCCTAAAGTCCAGAAAATGTTGTTGGACCAAAATCGGTGTCAGAGAGCTCTGAAAGGGGCATTAACCCGCATCCTTAACCACTGAAATTCCCAAACATATTTTTGGCACGAAAAATGCATCCTACACCCCTGAAAGTTCAGAAAATGTTGGCAGCTCAAGAAAAGGCCTTAAAATGCATGTTAGGCCTTCAAAAATGTTGAAAACTTTGGAGGCCCAAAAAAAGGGTTTACCGGCATCCTAGACCCCCTAAAGTCCAGAAAATGTTGTTGGACCAAAAATGGTGTCAGAGAGCTCTGAATGTCCCAAAAACATCTGCAGCCTGAAAGGGGCATTAACCCGCATCCTAGACCTCTGAAATTCCAAAAAATATTTTGTGCACAAAAAATGTATCCTATACCCCTGAAACTCAGAATATGTTAGCAGCCCAAAGAAGGCCTTAAAATGCATTTTAGGCCTACAAAAATTTAGAAAACTTTGGAGGCCCAAAAAAGGCGTTTACAGGCATCCTAGACCCCCTAAAGTCCAGAAAATGTTGTGGGACTAAAAATGGTGTCAGAGAGCTCCGAATGTCCCAAAAACATGTGCAACCTGAAAGGGGCATTAACCCGCATCCTAGACCACTGAAATTCCCAAAATTATTTTGCCACTAAAAATGCATCCTACACCCCTGAACGTTCATAAAATGTTAGCAGCCCAAAAAAGGCATTAAAATGCATTTTAGGCCTGCAAAAATTTAGAGAACTTTGGAGGCCCAAAAAGGGGGTTTACAGGCATCCTAGACCCCCTAAAGTCCAGAAAATGTTGTTGGACCAAAAATGGTGTCAGAGAGTTCTGAATGTCCCAAAAACATCTGCAGCCTGAAAGGGGCATTAACCCGCATCCTAGACCTCTGAAATTCCTAAAAATATTTTGTGCACGAAAAATGCATCCTATACCCCTGAAACTCAGAATATGTTAGCAGCCCAAAGAAGGCCTTAAAATGCATTTTAGGCCTACAAAAATTTAGAAAACTTTGGAGGCCCAAAAAAGGCGTTTACAGGCATCCTAGACCCCCTAAAGTCCAGAAAATGTTGTGGGACTAAAAATGGTGTCAGAGAGCTCCGAATGTCCCAAAAACATGTGCAACCTGAAAGGGGCATTAACCCGCATCCTAGACCACTGAAATTCCCAAAATTATTTTGCCACTAAAAATGCATCCTACACCCCTGAACGTTCATAAAATGTTAGCAGCCCAAAAAAGGCATTAAAATGCATTTTAGGCCTGCAAAAATTTAGAAAACTTTGGAGGCCCAAAACAGGGGTTTACAGGCATCCTAGACCCCCTAAAGACCAGAAAATGTTGGTGGATCAAAAACGGTGTCAGAGAGCTCCGAATGTCCCAAAAACATGTGCAGCCTGAAAGGGGCATTAACCCGCATCCTAGACCTCTGAAATTCCCAAAAATATTTTGTGCACGAAAAATTCATACTACACCCTTGAAAGTTCAGAATATGTTAGCAGCCCAAAAAAGGCATTAAAATGCATTTTAGGCCTGCAAAAATTTAGAAAACTTTGGAGGCCCAAAAAGGGGTTTACAGGCATCCTAGACCCCCTAAAGTCCAGAAAATGTTGTTGGACCAAAAATGGTGTCAGAGAGCTCTGAAAGTCCCAAAAACATTTGCAGCCTGAAAGGGGCATTAACCCGCATCCTAGACCTCTGAAATTCCCAAAAATATTTTGTGCACAAAAAATGCATCCTATACCCCTGAAAGCTCAGAATATGTTAGCAGCCCAAAGAAGACCTTAAAATGCATTTTAGGGCTACAAACATTTAGAAAACTTTGGAGGCCCAAAAAAGGGGTTTACAGGCATCCTAGACCCCCTAAAGTCCAGAAAATGTTGTTGGACCAAAAATGGTGTCAGAGAGCTCTGAATGTCCCAAAAACATTTGCAGCCACTGAAATTCCCAAAAATATTTTTGGCACGAAAAATGCATCCTACACCCCTGAAAGTTGAGAAAATGTTGGCAGCTCAAGAAAAGGCCTTAAAGCACATGTTAGGCCTTCAAAAATGTTGAAAACTTTGGAGGCCCAAAAAAGGGGTTTACAGGCATCCTAGACCCCCTAAAGTCCAGAAAATGTTGTTGGACCAATATCGGTGTCAGAGAGCTATGAATGTCCCAAAAACATTTGCAGCCTGAAAGGGGCATTAACCCGCATCCTAGACCACTGAAATTTCCCAAAATATTTTTGGCATGAAAAATGCATGCTACACCCCTGAAAGTTCAGAAAACACCCCAGAAATATTGCCAGCTCAAAAAAGGCCTTAAAATGCATCTTAGGCCTGCAAAAATGTTGAAAACTTTGAAGACCCAAAAAAGGGGTTTACAGGTATCCTAGACCCCCTAAAGTCCAGAAAATGTTGTTGGACCAAAATCGGTGTCAGAGAGCTCTGAATGTCCCAAAAACATTTGCAGCCACTGAAATTCCCAAAAATATTTTTGCCATGAAAAATGCATGCTACACCCCTGAAAGTTCAGAAAACACCCCAGAAATGTTGGCAGGTCAAAAAAGGCCTTGAAATGCATCTTAGGCCTTCAAAAATGTTGAAAACTTTGGAGGCCCAAAAAAGGGGTTTACAGGCATCCTAGACCCCCTAAAGTCCAGAAAATGTTGTTGGGCCAAAATCGGTGTCAGAGAGCTCTGATTGTCCCCAAAACATTTGCAGCCTGAAAGGGGCATTAACCCGCATCCTAGACCACTGAAATTCCCAAAAATATTTTTGGCATGAAAAATGCATCCTACACCCCTGCAAGTTCAGAAAATGTTGGTAACTCTAAAAAAGGCCTTAAAATGCATGTTAGGCCTTCAAAAATGTTGAAAACTTTGGAGGCCCAAAAAAGGGATTTACAGGCATCCTAGACCTCCTAAAGTCCAGAAACTGTTGTTGGACCAAAAATGGTGTCAGAGAGCTCTGAATGTCCCAAAAATATTTGCAGCCTGAAAGGGGCATTAACCCGCATCCTAGACCTCTGAAATTCCCAAAAATATTTTGTGCACGAAAAATGCATCCTATACCCCTGAAAGCTCAGAAAATGTTGGCAGCTCAAGAAAAGGCCTTAAAACGCATGTTAGGCCTTCAAAAATGTTGAAAACTTTGGAGACCCACAAAAGGGGTTTACAGGCATACTAGACCCCCTAAGGTCCAGAAAATGTTGTTGGATCAAAAACGGTGTCAGAGAGCTCTGAATGTCCCAAAAATATTTGCAGCCTGAAAGGGGCATTAACCCGCATCCTAGACCTCTGAAATTCCCAAAAATATTTTGTGCACGAAAAATGCATCCTATACCCCTGAAAGCTCAGAAAATGTTGGCAGCTCAAGAAAAGGCCTTAAAATGCATGTTAGGCCTTCAAAAATGTTGAAAACTTTGGAGGCCCAAAAAAGAGGTTTACAGGCATCCTAGACCCCCTAAAGTTTTGAAAATGTTGTTGGACCAAAAATGGTGTCAGAGAGCTCTGAATGTCCCAAAAACATTTGCAGCCTGAAAGGGGCATTAACCCGCATCATAGACCTCTGAAATTCCCAATAATATTTTGTGCACGAAAAATTCATACTACACCCCTGAAAGTTCAAAATATGTTAGCAGCCCAAAAAAGGCATTAAAATGCATTTTAGGCCTACAAAAATTTAGAAAACTTTGGAGGCCCAAAAAAGGGGTTTACAGGCATCCTAGACCCCCTAAAGTCCAGAAAATGTTGTTGGACCAAAAATGATGTCCGTGAGCTCTGAATGTCCCAAAAACATTTGCAGCCTGAAAGGGGCATTAACCCGCATCCTAGACCTCTGAAATTCCCAATAATATTTTGTGCACGAAAAATTCATACTACACCCCTGAAAGTTCAAAATATGTTAGCAGCCCAAAAAAGGAATTAAAATGCATTTTAGGCCTACAAAAATTTAGAAAACTTTGGAGGCCCAAAAAAGGCGTTTACAGGCATCCTAGACCCCCTAAAGTCCAGAAAATGTTGTTGGACCAAAAATGGTGTCAGAGAGCTCTGAATGTCCCAAAAACATTTGCAGCCACTTAAATTCCCAAAAGTATTTTTGGCACAAAAAATGCATCCTACACCCCTGAAAGTTGAGAAAACACCCCAGAAATGTTGCCAGCTCAAAAAAGGCCTTAAAATGCATCTTAGGCCTGCAAAAATGTTGAAAACTTTGGAGGCCCAAAAAAGGGGTTTACTGGCATCCTAGACCCCCTAAAGTCCAGAAAATGTTGTTGGACCAAAATCGGTGTCAGAGAGCTCTGAAAGGGGCATTAAACCACATCCTAGACCACTGAAATTCCCAAAAATATTTTTGGCACGAAAAATGCATCCTACACCCCTGAAAGTTCAGAAAATGTTGGCATCTCAAGAAAAGGCCTTAAAACGAATGTTAGGCCTTCAAAAATGTTGAAAACTTTGGAGGCCCAAAAAAGGGGTTTACAGGCATTCTAAACCCCCTAAGGTCCAGAAAATGTTGTTGGATCAAAAACGGTGTCAGAGAGCTCTGAATGTCCCAAAAACATTTGCAGCCTGAAAGGGGCATTAACCCGCATCCTAGACCACTGAAATTTCCCAAAATATTTTTGGCATGAAAAATGCATGCTACACCCCTGAAAGTTCAGAAAACACCCCAGAAATGTTGCCAGCTCAAAAAAGGCCTTAAAATGCATCTTAGGCCTGCAAAAATGTTGAAAACTTTGGAGGCCCAAAAAAGGGGTTTACTGGCATCCTAGACCCCCTAAAGTCCAGAAAATGTTGTTGGACCAAAATCGGTGTCAGAGAGCTCTGAAAGGGGCATTAAACCACATCCTAGACCACTGAAATTCCCAAAAATATTTTTGGCACTAAAAATACATCCTACACCCCTGAAAGTTCAGAAAATGTTTGCAGCTCAAGAAAAGGCCTTAAAATGCATGTTCGGCCTTCAAAAATGTTGAAAACTTTGGAGGCCCAAAAAAGGGGTTTACAGGCATCCTAGACCCCCTAAAGTCCAGAAAATGTTGTTGGACCAAAATCGGTGTCAGAGAGCTCTGAATGTCCCAAAAACATTTGCAGCCTGAAAGGGGCATTAACCCACATCCTAGACCACTGAAATGCCCAAAAATATTTTTGCCCTGTAAAATGCATCCTAAACCCCTGCAAGTTCAGAAAATGTTGGCAACTCTAAAAAAGGCCTTAAAATGCATGTTAGGCCTTCAAAAACGTTGAAAACTTTGGAGGCCCAAAAAAGGGATTTACAGGCATCCTAGACCCCCTAACGTCCAGAAAATGTTGTTGGATCAAAAACGGTGTCAGAAAGCTCTGAATGTCCCAAAAACATTTGCATCCTGAAAGGGGCATTAACCCGCATTCTAGACCTCTGAAATTCCCAAAAATATTTTATGCACGGAAAATTCATACTACACCCCTGAAAATTCAGAATATGTTAGCAGCCCAAAAAAGGCATTAAAATGCATTTTAGGCCTGCAAAAAATTAGAAAACTTTGGAGGCCCAAAAAAGGGGTTTAAAGGCATCTAGACCCCCTAAAGTCCACAAAATGTTGTTGGACCAAAAATGGTGTCAGAGAGCTCTGAATGTCCCAAAAACATTTGCAGCCTGAAAGGGGCATTAACCCGCATCCTAGACCTCTGAAATTCCCAAAAATATTTTGTGCACGAAAAATGCATCCTATACCCCTGAAACTCAGAATATGTTAGCAGCCCAAAGAAGGCCTTAAAATGCATTTTAGGCCTAAAAAAATTTAGAAAAATTTGGAGGCCCAAAAAAGGCGTTTACAGGCATCCTAGACCCCCTAAAGTCCAGAAAATGTTGTTGGACCAAAAATGGTGTCAGAGAGCTCTGAATGTCCCAAAAACATCTGCAGCCTGAAAGGGGCATTAACCCGCATCCTAGACCACTGAAATTTCCCAAAATATTTTTGCCATGAAAAATGCATGCTACACCCATGAAAGTTCAGAAAAACCCCCAGAAATGTTGTGAGCTCAAAAAAGGCCTCAACATGCATCTTAGGTCTGCAAAAATGTTGAAAACTTTGGAGACCCAAAAAAGGGGTTTACAGGCATCCTAGACCCCCTAAAGTCCAGAAAATGTTGTTGGACCAAAAATGGTGTCAGAGAGCTCTGAATGTCCCAAAAATATTTGCAGCCTGAAAGGGGCATTAACCCGCATCCTAGACCTCTGAAATTCCCAAAAATATTTTGTGCACGAAAAATGCATCCTATACCCCTGAAAGCTCAGAAAATGTTGGCAGCTCAAGAAAAGGCCTTAAAATGCATGTTAGGCCTTCAAAAATGTTGAAAACTTTGGAGGCCCAAAAAAGGCGTTTACAGGCATCCTAGACCCCCTAAAGTCCAGAAAATGTTGTTGGATCAAAAATAGTGTCAGAGAGCTCTGAATGTCCCAAAAACATTTGCAGCCACTTAAATTCCCAAAAATATTTTTGCCACTAAAAATGCATCCTACACCCCTGAACGTTCATAAAATGTTAGCAGCCCAAAAAAGTCATTAAAATGCATTTTAGGCCTGCAAAAATTTAGAAAACTTTGGAGGCCCAAAAAAGGGGTTTACAGGCATCCTAGACCCCCTAAAGTCCAGAAAATGTTGTTGGACCAAAAATGGTGTCAGAGAGTTCTGAATGTCCCAAAAACATCTGCAGCCTGAAAGGGGCATTAACCCGCATCCTAGACCTCTGAAATTCCTAAAAATATTTTGTGCACGAAAAATGCATCCTATACCCCTGAAACTCAGAATATGTTAGCAGCCCAAAGAAGGCCTTAAAATGGATTTTAGGCCTACAAAAATTTAGAAAACTTTGGAGGCCCAAAAAAGGCGTTTACAGGCATCCTAGACCCCCTAAAGTTCAGAAAATGTTGTGGGACTAAAAATGGTGTCAGAGAGCTCCGAATGTCCCAAAAACATGTGCAACCTGAAAGGGGCATTAACCCGCATCCTAGACCACTGAAATTCCCAAAATTATTTTGCCACTAAAAATGCATCCTACACCCCTGAACGTTCATAAAATGTTAGCAGCCCAAAAAAGGCATTAAAATGCATTTTAGGCCTTCAAAAATGTTGAAAACTTTGGAGGCCCAAAAAAGGAATTTACAGGCATCCTAGACCCCCTAAAGTCCAGAAAATGTTGTTGGACCAAAAATGGTGTCAGAGAGCTCTGAATGTCCCAAAAACATTTGCAGCCTGAAAGGGGCATTAACCCGCATCCTAGACACCTGAAATTCCAAAAAATATTTTGTGCACAAAAAATGTATCCTATACCCCTGAAACTCAGAATATGTTAGCAGCCCAAAGAAGGCCTTAAAATGCATTTTAGGCCTACAAAAATTTAGAAAACTTTGGAGGCCCAAAAAAGGCGTTTACAGGCATCCTAGACCCCCTAAAGTCCAGAAAATGTTGTGGGACTAAAAATGGTGTCAGAGAGCTCCGAATGTCCCAAAAACATGTGCAACCTGAAAGGGGCATTAACCCGCATCCTAGACCACTGAACTCCCAAAATTATTTTGCCACTAAAAATGCATCCTACACCCCTGAACATTCATAAAATGTTAGCAGCCCAAAAAAGGCATTAAAATGCATTTTAGGCCTGCAAAAATTTAGAAAACTTTGGAGGCCCAAAAAAGGGGTTTACAGGCATCCTAGACCCCCTAAAGTCCAGAAAATGTTGTTGGACCAAAAATGGTGTCAGAGAGTTCTGAATGTCCCAAAAACATCTGCAGCCTGAAAGGGGCATTAACCCGCATCCTAGACCTCTGAAATTCCTAAAAATATTTTGTGCACGAAAAATGCATCCTATACCCCTGAAACTCAGAATATGTTAGCAGCCCAAAGAAGGCCTTAAAATGCATTTTAGGCCTACAAAAATTTAGAAAACTTTGGAGGCCCAAAAAAGGCGTTTACAGGCATCCTAGACCCCCTAAAGTCCAGAAAATGTTGTGGGACTAAAAATGGTGTCAGAGAGCTCCGAATGTCCCAAAAACATGTGCAACCTGAAAGGGGCATTAACCCGCATCCTAGACCACTGAGATTCCCAAAATTATTTTGCCACTAAAAATGCATCCTACACCCCTGAACGTTCATAAAATGTTAGCAGCCCAAAAAAGGCATTAAAATGCATTTTAGGCCTGCAAAAATTTAGAAAACTTTGGAGGCCCAAAAAAGGGGTTTACAGGCATCCTAGACCCCCTAAAGTCCAGAAAATGTTGTTGGACCAAAAATGGTGTCAGAGAGCTCTGAAAGTCCCAAAAACATTTGCAGCCTGAAAGGGGCATTAACCCGCATCCTAGACCTCTGAAATTCCCAAAAATATTTTGTGCACAAAAAATGCATCCTATACCCCTGAAAGCTCAGAATATGTTAGCAGCCCAAAGAAGACCTTAAAATGCATTTTAGGGCTACAAACATTTAGAAAACTTTGGAGGCCCAAAAAAGGGGTTTACAGGCATCCTAGACCCCCTAAAGTCCAGAAAATGTTGTTGGACCAAAAATGGTGTCAGAGAGCTCTGAATGTCCCAAAAACATTTGCAGCCACTGAAATTCCCAAAAATATTTTTGGCACGAAAAATGCATCCTACACCCCTGAAAGTTGAGAAAATGTTGGCAGCTCAAGAAAAGGCCTTAAAGCACATGTTAGGCCTTCAAAAATGTTGAAAACTTTGGAGGTCCAAAAAAGGGGTTTACAGGCATCCTAGACCCCCTAAAGTCCAGAAAATGTTGTTGGACCAATATCGGTGTCAGAGAGCTATGAATGTCCCAAAAACATTTGCAGCCTGAAAGGGGCATTAACCCGCATCCTAGACCACTGAAATTCACAAAAATATTTTTGGCACGAAAAATGCATCCTACACCCCTGAAAGTTCAGAAAATGTTGGCAGCTCAAGAAAAGGCCTTAAAATGCATGTTAGGCCTTCAAAAATGTTGAAAACTTTGGAGGCCCAAAAAAGGGGTTTACAGGCATCCTAGACCCCCTAAAGTCCAGAAAATGTTGTTGGACCAAAATCGGTGTCAGAGAGCTCTGAAAGGGGCATTAACCCGCATCCTTAACCACTGAAATTCCCAAACATATTTTTGGCACGAAAAATGCATCCTACACCCCTGAAAGTTCAGAAAATGTTGGCAGCTCAAGAAAAGGCCTTAAAATGCATGTTAGGCCTTCAAAAATGTTGAAAACTTTGGAGGCCCAAAAAAAGGGTTTACAGGCATCCTAGACCCCCTAAAGTCCAGAAAATGGACCAAAAATGGTGTCAGAGAGCTCTGAATGTCCCAAAAACATCTGCAGCCTGAAAGGGGCATTAACCCGCATCCTAGACCTCTGAAATTCCAAAAAATATTTTGTGCACAAAAAATGTATCCTATACCCCTGAAACTCAGAATATGTTAGCAGCCCAAAGAAGGCCTTAAAATGCATTTTAGGCCTTCAAAAATGTTGAAAACTTTGGAGGCCCAAAAAAAGGGTTTACAGGCATCCTAGACCCCCTAAAGTCCAGAAAATGGACCAAAAATGGTGTCAGAGAGCTCCGAATGTCCCAAAAACATGTGCAACCTGAAAGGGGCATTAACCCGCATCCTAGACCACTGAAATTCCCAAAATTATTTTGCCACTAAAAATGCATCCTACACCCCTGAACGTTCATAAAATGTTAGCAGCCCAAAAAAGGCATTAAAATGCATTTTAGGCCTGCAAAAATTTAGAGAACTTTGGAGGCCCAAAAAAGGGGTTTACAGGCATCCTAGACCCCCTAAAGTCCAGAAAATGTTGTTGGACCAAAAATGGTGTCAGAGAGTTCTGAATGTCCCAAAAACATCTGCAGCCTGAAAGGGGCATTAACCCGCATCCTAGACCTCTGAAATTCCTAAAAATATTTTGTGCACGAAAAATGCATCCTATACCCCTGAAACTCAGAATATGTTAGCAGCCCAAAGAAGGCCTTAAAATGCATTTTAGGCCTACAAAAATTTAGAAAACTTTGGAGGCCCAAAAAAAGGCGTTTACAGGCATCCTAGACCCCCTAAAGTCCAGAAAATGTTGTGGGACTAAAAATGGTGTCAGAGAGCTCCGAATGTCCCAAAAACATGTGCAACCTGAAAGGGGCATTAACCCGCATCCTAGACCACTGAAATTCCCAAAATTATTTTGCCACTAAAAATGCATCCTACACCCCTGAACGTTCATAAAATGTTAGCAGCCCAAAAAAGGCATTAAAATGCATTTTAGGCCTGCAAAAATTTAGAAAACTTTGGAGGCCCAAAACAGGGGTTTACAGGCATCCTAGACCCCCTAAAGACCAGAAAATGTTGGTGGATCAAAAACGGTGTCAGAGAGCTCCGAATGTCCCAAAAACATGTGCAGCCTGAAAGGGGCATTAACCCGCATCCTAGACCACTGAAATTCCCAAAAATATTTTTGGCATGAAAAATGCATCCTACACCCCTGCAAGTTCAGAAAATGTTGGCAGCTCAAGAAAAGGCCTTAAAATGCATTTTAGGCCTATACAAATTTAGAAAACTTTGGAGGCCCAAAAAAGAGGTTTACAGGCATCCTAGACCCCCTAAAGTCCAGAAAATATTGCTGTAACAAAAATGGTGTCAGAGAGCTCTGAATGTCCCAAAAACATTTGCAGCCTGAAAGGGGCATTAACCCGCATCCTAGACCTCTGAAATTCCCAAAAATATTTTTGGCACGAAAAATGCATCCTACACCCCTGAAAGTTGAGAAAATGTTGGCAGCTCAAGTAAAGGCCTTAAAATGCATGTTAGGCCTTCAAAAATGTTGAAAACTTTGGAGGCCCAAAAAAGGGGTTTACAGGCATCGTAGACCCCCTAAAGTCCAGAAAATGTTGTTGGATCAAAATCGGTGTCAGAGAGCTCTGATTGTCCCCAAAACATTTGCAGACTGAAAGGGGCATTAACCCGCATCCTAGACCACTGAAATTCCCAAAAATATTTTTGGCATGAAAAATGCATCCTACACCCCTGCAAGTTCAGAAAATGTTGGCAGCTCAAGAAAAGGCCTTAAAATGCATGTTAGGCCTTCAAAAATGTTGAAAACTTTGGAGGCACAAAATAGGGGTTTACAGGCATCCTAGACCTCCTAAAGTCCAGAAAATGTTGTTGGATCAAAAACGGTGTCAGAGAGCTCTGAATGTCCCAAAAACATTTGCAGCCTGAAAGGGGCATTAACCCACATCTAGACCTCTGAAATTCCAAAAAATATTTTGTGCACGAAAAATTCATACTACACCCCTGAAAGTTCAGAATATGTTAGCAGCCCAAAAAAGGCATTAAAATGCATTTTAGGCCTG
Organism: Ambystoma mexicanum; assembly: GCF_040938575.1. NCBI lineage: Eukaryota > Metazoa > Chordata > Amphibia > Caudata > Ambystomatidae > Ambystoma > Ambystoma mexicanum. Next base: position 318,524,279 of record NC_090931.1, on the reverse strand, counting down.
CAAAAATTTAGAAAACTTTGGAGGCCCAAAAAAGGGCTTTACAGGCATCCTAGACCCCCTAAAGTCCAGAAAATATTGTTGTAACAAAAATGGTGTCAGAGAGCTCTGAATGTCCCAAAAACATTTGCAGCCTGAAAGGGGCATTAACCCGCATCCTAGATCTCTGAAATTCCCAAAAATATTTTTGGCACGAAAAATGCATCCTACACCCCTGAAAGTTGAGAAAATGTTGGCAGCTCAAGTAAAGGCCTTAAAATGCATGTTAGGCCTTCAAAAATGTTGAAAACTTTGGAGGCCCAAAAAAGGGGTTTACAGGCATCCTAGACCCCCTAAAGTCCAGAAAATGTTGTTGGACCAAAATCGGTGTCACAGAGCTCTGATTGTCCCCAAAACATTTGCAGCCTGAAAGGGGCATTAACCCGCATCCTAGACCACTGAAATTCCCAAAAATATTTTGTGCACGAAAAATGCATCCTATACCCCTGAAACTCAGAATATGTTAGCAGCCCAAAGAAGGCCTTAAAATGCATTTTAGGCCTATACAAATTTAGAAAACTTTGGAGGCCCAAAAAAGGGGTTTACAGGCATCCTAGACCCCCTAAAGTCCAGAAAATGTTGTGGGACCAAAAATGGTGTCAGAGAGCTCTGAATGTCCCAAAAACATTTGCAGCCACTGCAATTCCCAAAAAATTTTTTGGCACGAAAAATGCATCCTACACCCCTGAAAGTTGAGAAAATGTTGGCAGCTCAAGTAAAGGCCTTAAAATGCATGTTAGGCCTTCAAAAATGTTGAAAACTTTGGAGGCGCAAAATAGGGGTTTACAGGCATCCTAGACCCCCTAAAGTCCAGAAAATATTGCTGTAACAAAAATGGTGTCAGAGAGCTCTGAATGTCCCAAAAACATTTGCAGCCTGAAAGGGGCATTAACCCGCATCCTAGACCTCTGAAATTCCCAAAAATATTTTTGGCACGAAAAATGCATCCTACACCCCTGAAAGTTGAGAAAATGTTGGCAGCTCAAGTAAAGGCCTTAAAATGCATGTTAGGCCTTCAAAAATGTTGAAAACTTTGGAGGCCCAAAAAAGGGGTTTACAGGCATCCTAGACCCCCTAAAGTCCAGAAAATGTTGTTGGATCAAAATCGGTGTCAGAGAGCTCTGATTGTCCCCAAAACATTTGCAGCCTGAAAGGGGCATTAACCCGCATCCTAGACCACTGAAATTCCCAAAAATATTTTTGGCATGAAAAATGCATCCTACACCCCTGCAAGTTCAGAAAATGTTGGCAGCTCAAGAAAAGGCCTTAAAATGCATGTTAGGCCTTCAAAAATGTTGAAAACTTTGGAGGCACAAAATAGGGGTTTACAGGCATCCTAGACCTCCTAAAGTCCAGAAAATGTTGTTGGATCAAAAACGGTGTCAGAGAGCTCTGAATGTCCCAAAAACATTTGCAGCCTGAAAGGGGCATTAACCCACATCTAGACCTCTGAAATTCCAAAAAATATTTTGTGCACGAAAAATTCATACTACACCCCTGAAAGTTCAGAATATGTTAGCAGCCCAAAAAAGGCATTAAAATGCATTTTAGGCCTGCAAAAATTTAGAAAACTTTGGAGGCCCAAAAAAGGGCTTTACAGGCATCCTAGACCCCCTAAAGTCCAGAAAATATTGTTGTAACAAAAATGGTGTCAGAGAGCTCTGAATGTCCCAAAAACATTTGCAGCCTGAAAGGGGCATTAACCCGCATCCTAGAACTCTGAAATTCCCAAAAATATTTTTGGCACGAAAAATGCATCCTACACCCCTGAAAGTTGAGAAAATGTTGGCAGCTCAAGTAAAGGCCTTAAAATGCATGTTAGGCCTTCAAAAATGTTGAAAACTTTGGAGGCCCAAAAAAGGGGTTTACAGTCATCCTAGACCCCCTAAAGTCCAGAAAATGGACCAAAAATGGTGTCAGAGAGCTCCGAATGTCCCAAAAACATGTGCAACCTGAAAGGGGCATTAACCCGCATCCTAGACCACTGAAATTCCCAAAATTATTTTGCCACTAAAAATGCATCCTACACCCCTGAACGTTCATAAAATGTTAGCAGCCCAAAAAAGGCATTAAAATGCATTTTAGGCCTGCAAAAATTTAGAGAACTTTGGAGGCCCAAAAAAGGGGTTTACAGGCATCCTAGACCCCCTAAAGTCCAGAAAATGTTGTTGGACCAAAAATGGTGTCAGAGAGTTCTGAATGTCCCAAAAACATCTGCAGCCTGAAAGGGGCATTAACCCGCATCCTAGACCTCTGAAATTCCTAAAAATATTTTGTGCACGAAAAATGCATCCTATACCCCTGAAACTCAGAATATGTTAGCAGCCCAAAGAAGGCCTTAAAATGCATTTTAGGCCTACAAAAATTTAGAAAACTTTGGAGGCCCAAAAAAAGGCGTTTACAGGCATCCTAGACCCCCTAAAGTCCAGAAAATGTTGTGGGACTAAAAATGGTGTCAGAGAGCTCCGAATGTCCCAAAAACATGTGCAACCTGAAAGGGGCATTAACCCGCATCCTAGACCACTGAAATTCCCAAAATTATTTTGCCACTAAAAATGCATCCTACACCCCTGAACGTTCATAAAATGTTAGCAGCCCAAAAAAGGCATTAAAATGCATTTTAGGCCTGCAAAAATTTAGAAAACTTTGGAGGCCCAAAACAGGGGTTTACAGGCATCCTAGACCCCCTAAAGACCAGAAAATGTTGGTGGATCAAAAACGGTGTCAGAGAGCTCCGAATGTCCCAAAAACATGTGCAGCCTGAAAGGGGCATTAACCCGCATCCTAGACCACTGAAATTCCCAAAAATATTTTTGGCATGAAAAATGCATCCTACACCCCTGCAAGTTCAGAAAATGTTGGCAGCTCAAGAAAAGGCCTTAAAATGCATTTTAGGCCTATACAAATTTAGAAAACTTTGGAGGCCCAAAAAAGAGGTTTACAGGCATCCTAGACCCCCTAAAGTCCAGAAAATATTGCTGTAACAAAAATGGTGTCAGAGAGCTCTGAATGTCCCAAAAACATTTGCAGCCTGAAAGGGGCATTAACCCGCATCCTAGACCTCTGAAATTCCCAAAAATATTTTTGGCACGAAAAATGCATCCTACACCCCTGAAAGTTGAGAAAATGTTGGCAGCTCAAGTAAAGGCCTTAAAATGCATGTTAGGCCTTCAAAAATGTTGAAAACTTTGGAGGCCCAAAAAAGGGGTTTACAGGCATCGTAGACCCCCTAAAGTCCAGAAAATGTTGTTGGATCAAAATCGGTGTCAGAGAGCTCTGATTGTCCCCAAAACATTTGCAGACTGAAAGGGGCATTAACCCGCATCCTAGACCACTGAAATTCCCAAAAATATTTTTGGCATGAAAAATGCATCCTACACCCCTGCAAGTTCAGAAAATGTTGGCAGCTCAAGAAAAGGCCTTAAAATGCATGTTAGGCCTTCAAAAATGTTGAAAACTTTGGAGGCACAAAATAGGGGTTTACAGGCATCCTAGACCTCCTAAAGTCCAGAAAATGTTGTTGGATCAAAAACGGTGTCAGAGAGCTCTGAATGTCCCAAAAACATTTGCAGCCTGAAAGGGGCATTAACCCACATCTAGACCTCTGAAATTCCAAAAAATATTTTGTGCACGAAAAATTCATACTACACCCCTGAAAGTTCAGAATATGTTAGCAGCCCAAAAAAGGCATTAAAATGCATTTTAGGCCTGCAAAAATTTAGAAAACTTTGGAGGCCCAAAAAAGGGCTTTACAGGCATCCTAGACCCCCTAAAGTCCAGAAAATATTGTTGTAACAAAAATGGTGTCAGAGAGCTCTGAATGTCCCAAAAACATTTGCAGCCTGAAAGGGGCATTAACCCGCATCCTAGATCTCTGAAATTCCCAAAAATATTTTTGGCACGAAAAATGCATCCTACACCCCTGAAAGTTGAGAAAATGTTGGCAGCTCAAGTAAAGGCCTTAAAATGCATGTTAGGCCTTCAAAAATGTTGAAAACTTTGGAGGCCCAAAAAAGGGGTTTACAGGCATCCTAGACCCCCTAAAGTCCAGAAAATGTTGTTGGACCAAAATCGGTGTCACAGAGCTCTGATTGTCCCCAAAACATTTGCAGCCTGAAAGGGGCATTAACCCGCATCCTAGACCACTGAAATTCCCAAAAATATTTTGTGCACGAAAAATGCATCCTATACCCCTGAAACTCAGAATATGTTAGCAGCCCAAAGAAGGCCTTAAAATGCATTTTAGGCCTACAAAAATTTAGAAAACTTTGGAGGCCCAAAAAAGGCGTTTACAGGCATCCTAGACCCCCTAAAGTCCAGAAAATGTTGTGGGACTAAAAATGGTGTCAGAGAGCTCCGAATGTCCCAAAAACATGTGCAACCTGAAAGGGGCATTAACCCGCATCCTAGACCACTGAAATTCCCAAAATTATTTTGCCACTAAAAATGCATCCTACACCCCTGAACGTTCATAAAACGTTAGCAGCCCAAAAAAGGCATTAAAATGCATTTTAGGCCTGCAAAAATTTAGAAAACTTTGGAGGCCCAAAACAGGGGTTTACAGGCATCCTAGACCCCCTAAAGACCAGAAAATGTTGGTGGATCAAAAACGGTGTCAGAGAGCTCCGAATGTCCCAAAAACATGTGCAGCCTGAAAGGGGCATTAACCCGCATCCTAGACCTCTGAAATTCCCAAAAATATTTTGTGCACGAAAAATTCATACTACACCCTTGAAAGTTCAGAATATGTTAGCAGCCCAAAAAAGGCATTAAAATGCATTTTAGGCCTGCAAAAATTTCGAAAACTTTGGAGGCCCAAAAAGGGGTTTACAGGCATCCTAGACCCCCTAAAGTCCAGAAAATGTTGTTGGACCAAAAATGGTGTCAGAGAGCTCTGAAAGTCCCAAAAACATTTGCAGCCTGAAAGGGGCATTAACCCGCATCCTAGACCTCTGAAATTCCCAAAAATATTTTGTGCACAAAAAATGCATCCTATACCCCTGAAAGCTCAGAATATGTTAGCAGCCCAAAGAAGACCTTAAAATGCATTTTAGGGCTACAAACATTTAGAAAACTTTGGAGGCCCAAAAAAGGGGTTTACAGGCATCCTAGACCCCCTAAAGTCCAGAAAATGTTGTTGGACCAAAAATGGTGTCAGAGAGCTCTGAATGTCCCAAAAACATTTGCAGCCACTGAAATTCCCAAAAATATTTTTGGCACGAAAAATGCATCCTACACCCCTGAAAGTTGAGAAAATGTTGGCAGCTCAAGAAAAGGCCTTAAAGCACATGTTAGGCCTTCAAAAATGTTGAAAACTTTGGAGGCCCAAAAAAGGGGTTTACAGGCATCCTAGACCCCCTAAAGTCCAGAAAATGTTGTTGGACCAATATCGGTGTCAGAGAGCTATGAATGTCCCAAAAACATTTGCAGCCTGAAAGGGGCATTAACCCGCATCCTAGACCACTGAAATTTCCCAAAATATTTTTGGCATGAAAAATGCATGCTACACCCCTGAAAGTTCAGAAAACACCCCAGAAATATTGCCAGCTCAAAAAAGGCCTTAAAATGCATCTTAGGCCTGCAAAAATGTTGAAAACTTTGAAGACCCAAAAAAGGGGTTTACAGGTATCCTAGACCCCCTAAAGTCCAGAAAATGTTGTTGGACCAAAATCGGTGTCAGAGAGCTCTGAAAGGGGCATTAACCCGCATCCTTAACCACTGAAATTCCCAAACATATTTTTGGCACGAAAAATGCATCCTACACCCCTGAAAGTTCAGAAAATGTTGGCAGCTCAAGAAAAGGCCTTAAAATGCATGTTAGGCCTTCAAAAATGTTGAAAACTTTGGAGGCCCAAAAAAAGGGTTTACAGGCATCCTAGACCCCCTAAAGTCCAGAAAATGTTGTTGGACCAAAAATGGTGTCAGAGAGCTCTGAATGTCCCAAAAACATCTGCAGCCTGAAAGGGGCATTAACCCGCATCCTAGACCTCTGAAATTCCTAAAAATATTTTGTGCACGAAAAATGCATCCTATACCCCTGAAACTCAGAATATGTTAGCAGCCCAAAGAAGGCCTTAAAATGCATTTTACGCCTACAAAAATTTAGAAAACTTTGGAGGCCCAAAAAAGGGGTTTACAGGCATCCTAGACCCCCTAAAGTCCAGAAAATGTTGTGGGACCAAAAATGGTGTCAGGGAGCTCTGAAAGGGGCATTAACCCGCATCCTAGACCACTGAAATTCACAAAAATATTTTTGGCACGAAAAATGCATCCTACACCCCTGAAAGTTCAGAAAATGTTGGCAGCTCAAGAAAAGGCCTTAAAATGCATGTTAGGCCTTCAAAAATGTTGAAAACTTTGGAGGCCCAAAAAAGGGGTTTACAGGCATCCTAGACCCCCTAAAGTCCAGAAAATGTTGTTGGACCAAAATCGGTGTCAGAGAGCTCTGAAAGGGGCATTAACCCGCATCCTTAACCACTGAAATTCCCAAACATATTTTTGGCACGAAAAATGCATCCTACACCCCTGAAAGTTCAGAAAATGTTGGCAGCTCAAGAAAAGGCCTTAAAATGCATGTTAGGCCTTCAAAAATGTTGAAAACTTTGGAGGCCCAAAAAAAGGGTTTACCGGCATCCTAGACCCCCTAAAGTCCAGAAAATGTTGTTGGACCAAAAATGGTGTCAGAGAGCTCTGAATGTCCCAAAAACATCTGCAGCCTGAAAGGGGCATTAACCCGCATCCTAGACCTCTGAAATTCCAAAAAATATTTTGTGCACAAAAAATGTATCCTATACCCCTGAAACTCAGAATATGTTAGCAGCCCAAAGAAGGCCTTAAAATGCATTTTAGGCCTACAAAAATTTAGAAAACTTTGGAGGCCCAAAAAAGGCGTTTACAGGCATCCTAGACCCCCTAAAGTCCAGAAAATGTTGTGGGACTAAAAATGGTGTCAGAGAGCTCCGAATGTCCCAAAAACATGTGCAACCTGAAAGGGGCATTAACCCGCATCCTAGACCACTGAAATTCCCAAAATTATTTTGCCACTAAAAATGCATCCTACACCCCTGAACGTTCATAAAATGTTAGCAGCCCAAAAAAGGCATTAAAATGCATTTTAGGCCTGCAAAAATTTAGAGAACTTTGGAGGCCCAAAAAGGGGGTTTACAGGCATCCTAGACCCCCTAAAGTCCAGAAAATGTTGTTGGACCAAAAATGGTGTCAGAGAGTTCTGAATGTCCCAAAAACATCTGCAGCCTGAAAGGGGCATTAACCCGCATCCTAGACCTCTGAAATTCCTAAAAATATTTTGTGCACGAAAAATGCATCCTATACCCCTGAAACTCAGAATATGTTAGCAGCCCAAAGAAGGCCTTAAAATGCATTTTAGGCCTACAAAAATTTAGAAAACTTTGGAGGCCCAAAAAAGGCGTTTACAGGCATCCTAGACCCCCTAAAGTCCAGAAAATGTTGTGGGACTAAAAATGGTGTCAGAGAGCTCCGAATGTCCCAAAAACATGTGCAACCTGAAAGGGGCATTAACCCGCATCCTAGACCACTGAAATTCCCAAAATTATTTTGCCACTAAAAATGCATCCTACACCCCTGAACGTTCATAAAATGTTAGCAGCCCAAAAAAGGCATTAAAATGCATTTTAGGCCTGCAAAAATTTAGAAAACTTTGGAGGCCCAAAACAGGGGTTTACAGGCATCCTAGACCCCCTAAAGACCAGAAAATGTTGGTGGATCAAAAACGGTGTCAGAGAGCTCCGAATGTCCCAAAAACATGTGCAGCCTGAAAGGGGCATTAACCCGCATCCTAGACCTCTGAAATTCCCAAAAATATTTTGTGCACGAAAAATTCATACTACACCCTTGAAAGTTCAGAATATGTTAGCAGCCCAAAAAAGGCATTAAAATGCATTTTAGGCCTGCAAAAATTTAGAAAACTTTGGAGGCCCAAAAAGGGGTTTACAGGCATCCTAGACCCCCTAAAGTCCAGAAAATGTTGTTGGACCAAAAATGGTGTCAGAGAGCTCTGAAAGTCCCAAAAACATTTGCAGCCTGAAAGGGGCATTAACCCGCATCCTAGACCTCTGAAATTCCCAAAAATATTTTGTGCACAAAAAATGCATCCTATACCCCTGAAAGCTCAGAATATGTTAGCAGCCCAAAGAAGACCTTAAAATGCATTTTAGGGCTACAAACATTTAGAAAACTTTGGAGGCCCAAAAAAGGGGTTTACAGGCATCCTAGACCCCCTAAAGTCCAGAAAATGTTGTTGGACCAAAAATGGTGTCAGAGAGCTCTGAATGTCCCAAAAACATTTGCAGCCACTGAAATTCCCAAAAATATTTTTGGCACGAAAAATGCATCCTACACCCCTGAAAGTTGAGAAAATGTTGGCAGCTCAAGAAAAGGCCTTAAAGCACATGTTAGGCCTTCAAAAATGTTGAAAACTTTGGAGGCCCAAAAAAGGGGTTTACAGGCATCCTAGACCCCCTAAAGTCCAGAAAATGTTGTTGGACCAATATCGGTGTCAGAGAGCTATGAATGTCCCAAAAACATTTGCAGCCTGAAAGGGGCATTAACCCGCATCCTAGACCACTGAAATTTCCCAAAATATTTTTGGCATGAAAAATGCATGCTACACCCCTGAAAGTTCAGAAAACACCCCAGAAATATTGCCAGCTCAAAAAAGGCCTTAAAATGCATCTTAGGCCTGCAAAAATGTTGAAAACTTTGAAGACCCAAAAAAGGGGTTTACAGGTATCCTAGACCCCCTAAAGTCCAGAAAATGTTGTTGGACCAAAATCGGTGTCAGAGAGCTCTGAATGTCCCAAAAACATTTGCAGCCACTGAAATTCCCAAAAATATTTTTGCCATGAAAAATGCATGCTACACCCCTGAAAGTTCAGAAAACACCCCAGAAATGTTGGCAGGTCAAAAAAGGCCTTGAAATGCATCTTAGGCCTTCAAAAATGTTGAAAACTTTGGAGGCCCAAAAAAGGGGTTTACAGGCATCCTAGACCCCCTAAAGTCCAGAAAATGTTGTTGGACCAAAAATGGTGTCAGAGAGCTCTGAATGTCCCAAAAACATTTGCAGCCACTGAAATTCCCAAAAATATTTTTGGCACGAAAAATGCATCCTACACCCCTGAAAGTTGAGAAAATGTTGGCAGCTTAAGAAAAGGCCTTAAAGCACATGTTAGGCCTTCAAAAATGTTGAAAACTTTGGAGGCCCAAAAAAGGGGTTTACAGGCATCCTAGACCCCCTAAAGTCCAGAAAATGTTGTTGGACCAATATCGGTGTCAGAGAGCTATGAATGTCCCAAAAACATTTGCAGCCTGAAAGGGGCATTAACCCGCATCCTAGACCACTGAAATTTCCCAAAATATTTTTGGCATGAAAAATGCATGCTACACCCCTGAAAGTTCAGAAAACACCCCAGAAATATTGCCAGCTCAAAAAAGGCCTTAAAATGCATCTTAGGCCTGCAAAAATGTTGAAAACTTTGAAGACCCAAAAAAGGGGTTTACAGGTATCCTAGACCCCCTAAAGTCCAGAAAATGTTGTTGGACCAAAATCGGTGTCAGAGAGCTCTGAAAGGGGCATTAACCCGCATCCTTAACCACTGAAATTCCCAAACATATTTTTGGCACGAAAAATGCATCCTACACCCCTGAAAGTTCAGAAAATGTTGGCAGCTCAAGAAAAGGCCTTAAAATGCATGTTAGGCCTTCAAAAATGTTGAAAACTTTGGAGGCCCAAAAAAAGGGTTTACAGGCATCCTAGACCCCCTAAAGTCCAGAAAATGTTGTTGGACCAAAAATGGTGTCAGAGAGCTCTGAATGTCCCAAAAACATCTGCAGCCTGAAAGGGGCATTAACCCGCATCCTAGACCTCTGAAATTCCTAAAAATATTTTGTGCACGAAAAATGCATCCTATACCCCTGAAACTCAGAATATGTTAGCAGCCCAAAGAAGGCCTTAAAATGCATTTTACGCCTACAAAAATTTAGAAAACTTTGGAGGCCCAAAAAAGGGGTTTACAGGCATCCTAGACCCCCTAAAGTCCAGAAAATGTTGTGGGACCAAAAATGGTGTCAGGGAGCTCTGAAAGGGGCATTAACCCGCATCCTAGACCACTGAAATTCACAAAAATATTTTTGGCACGAAAAATGCATCCTACACCCCTGAAAGTTCAGAAAATGTTGGCAGCTCAAGAAAAGGCCTTAAAATGCATGTTAGGCCTTCAAAAATGTTGAAAACTTTGGAGGCCCAAAAAAGGGGTTTACAGGCATCCTAGACCCCCTAAAGTCCAGAAAATGTTGTTGGACCAAAATCGGTGTCAGAGAGCTCTGAAAGGGGCATTAACCCGCATCCTTAACCACTGAAATTCCCAAACATATTTTTGGCACGAAAAATGCATCCTACACCCCTGAAAGTTCAGAAAATGTTGGCAGCTCAAGAAAAGGCCTTAAAATGCATGTTAGGCCTTCAAAAATGTTGAAAACTTTGGAGGCCCAAAAAAAGGGTTTACCGGCATCCTAGACCCCCTAAAGTCCAGAAAATGTTGTTGGACCAAAAATGGTGTCAGAGAGCTCTGAATGTCCCAAAAACATCTGCAGCCTGAAAGGGGCATTAACCCGCATCCTAGACCTCTGAAATTCCAAAAAATATTTTGTGCACAAAAAATGTATCCTATACCCCTGAAACTCAGAATATGTTAGCAGCCCAAAGAAGGCCTTAAAATGCATTTTAGGCCTACAAAAATTTAGAAAACTTTGGAGGCCCAAAAAAGGCGTTTACAGGCATCCTAGACCCCCTAAAGTCCAGAAAATGTTGTGGGACTAAAAATGGTGTCAGAGAGCTCCGAATGTCCCAAAAACATGTGCAACCTGAAAGGGGCATTAACCCGCATCCTAGACCACTGAAATTCCCAAAATTATTTTGCCACTAAAAATGCATCCTACACCCCTGAACGTTCATAAAATGTTAGCAGCCCAAAAAAGGCATTAAAATGCATTTTAGGCCTGCAAAAATTTAGAGAACTTTGGAGGCCCAAAAAGGGGGTTTACAGGCATCCTAGACCCCCTAAAGTCCAGAAAATGTTGTTGGACCAAAAATGGTGTCAGAGAGTTCTGAATGTCCCAAAAACATCTGCAGCCTGAAAGGGGCATTAACCCGCATCCTAGACCTCTGAAATTCCTAAAAATATTTTGTGCACGAAAAATGCATCCTATACCCCTGAAACTCAGAATATGTTAGCAGCCCAAAGAAGGCCTTAAAATGCATTTTAGGCCTACAAAAATTTAGAAAACTTTGGAGGCCCAAAAAAGGCGTTTACAGGCATCCTAGACCCCCTAAAGTCCAGAAAATGTTGTGGGACTAAAAATGGTGTCAGAGAGCTCCGAATGTCCCAAAAACATGTGCAACCTGAAAGGGGCATTAACCCGCATCCTAGACCACTGAAATTCCCAAAATTATTTTGCCACTAAAAATGCATCCTACACCCCTGAACGTTCATAAAATGTTAGCAGCCCAAAAAAGGCATTAAAATGCATTTTAGGCCTGCAAAAATTTAGAAAACTTTGGAGGCCCAAAACAGGGGTTTACAGGCATCCTAGACCCCCTAAAGACCAGAAAATGTTGGTGGATCAAAAACGGTGTCAGAGAGCTCCGAATGTCCCAAAAACATGTGCAGCCTGAAAGGGGCATTAACCCGCATCCTAGACCTCTGAAATTCCCAAAAATATTTTGTGCACGAAAAATTCATACTACACCCTTGAAAGTTCAGAATATGTTAGCAGCCCAAAAAAGGCATTAAAATGCATTTTAGGCCTGCAAAAATTTAGAAAACTTTGGAGGCCCAAAAAGGGGTTTACAGGCATCCTAGACCCCCTAAAGTCCAGAAAATGTTGTTGGACCAAAAATGGTGTCAGAGAGCTCTGAAAGTCCCAAAAACATTTGCAGCCTGAAAGGGGCATTAACCCGCATCCTAGACCTCTGAAATTCCCAAAAATATTTTGTGCACAAAAAATGCATCCTATACCCCTGAAAGCTCAGAATATGTTAGCAGCCCAAAGAAGACCTTAAAATGCATTTTAGGGCTACAAACATTTAGAAAACTTTGGAGGCCCAAAAAAGGGGTTTACAGGCATCCTAGACCCCCTAAAGTCCAGAAAATGTTGTTGGACCAAAAATGGTGTCAGAGAGCTCTGAATGTCCCAAAAACATTTGCAGCCACTGAAATTCCCAAAAATATTTTTGGCACGAAAAATGCATCCTACACCCCTGAAAGTTGAGAAAATGTTGGCAGCTCAAGAAAAGGCCTTAAAGCACATGTTAGGCCTTCAAAAATGTTGAAAACTTTGGAGGCCCAAAAAAGGGGTTTACAGGCATCCTAGACCCCCTAAAGTCCAGAAAATGTTGTTGGACCAATATCGGTGTCAGAGAGCTATGAATGTCCCAAAAACATTTGCAGCCTGAAAGGGGCATTAACCCGCATCCTAGACCACTGAAATTTCCCAAAATATTTTTGGCATGAAAAATGCATGCTACACCCCTGAAAGTTCAGAAAACACCCCAGAAATATTGCCAGCTCAAAAAAGGCCTTAAAATGCATCTTAGGCCTGCAAAAATGTTGAAAACTTTGAAGACCCAAAAAAGGGGTTTACAGGTATCCTAGACCCCCTAAAGTCCAGAAAATGTTGTTGGACCAAAATCGGTGTCAGAGAGCTCTGAATGTCCCAAAAACATTTGCAGCCACTGAAATTCCCAAAAATATTTTTGCCATGAAAAATGCATGCTACACCCCTGAAAGTTCAGAAAACACCCCAGAAATGTTGGCAGGTCAAAAAAGGCCTTGAAATGCATCTTAGGCCTTCAAAAATGTTGAAAACTTTGGAGGCCCAAAAAAGGGGTTTACAGGCATCCTAGACCCCCTAAAGTCCAGAAAATGTTGTTGGGCCAAAATCGGTGTCAGAGAGCTCTGATTGTCCCCAAAACATTTGCAGCCTGAAAGGGGCATTAACCCGCATCCTAGACCACTGAAATTCCCAAAAATATTTTTGGCATGAAAAATGCATCCTACACCCCTGCAAGTTCAGAAAATGTTGGTAACTCTAAAAAAGGCCTTAAAATGCATGTTAGGCCTTCAAAAATGTTGAAAACTTTGGAGGCCCAAAAAAGGGATTTACAGGCATCCTAGACCTCCTAAAGTCCAGAAACTGTTGTTGGACCAAAAATGGTGTCAGAGAGCTCTGAATGTCCCAAAAATATTTGCAGCCTGAAAGGGGCATTAACCCGCATCCTAGACCTCTGAAATTCCCAAAAATATTTTGTGCACGAAAAATGCATCCTATACCCCTGAAAGCTCAGAAAATGTTGGCAGCTCAAGAAAAGGCCTTAAAACGCATGTTAGGCCTTCAAAAATGTTGAAAACTTTGGAGACCCACAAAAGGGGTTTACAGGCATACTAGACCCCCTAAGGTCCAGAAAATGTTGTTGGATCAAAAACGGTGTCAGAGAGCTCTGAATGTCCCAAAAATATTTGCAGCCTGAAAGGGGCATTAACCCGCATCCTAGACCTCTGAAATTCCCAAAAATATTTTGTGCACGAAAAATGCATCCTATACCCCTGAAAGCTCAGAAAATGTTGGCAGCTCAAGAAAAGGCCTTAAAATGCATGTTAGGCCTTCAAAAATGTTGAAAACTTTGGAGGCCCAAAAAAGAGGTTTACAGGCATCCTAGACCCCCTAAAGTTTTGAAAATGTTGTTGGACCAAAAATGGTGTCAGAGAGCTCTGAATGTCCCAAAAACATTTGCAGCCTGAAAGGGGCATTAACCCGCATCATAGACCTCTGAAATTCCCAATAATATTTTGTGCACGAAAAATTCATACTACACCCCTGAAAGTTCAAAATATGTTAGCAGCCCAAAAAAGGCATTAAAATGCATTTTAGGCCTACAAAAATTTAGAAAACTTTGGAGGCCCAAAAAAGGGGTTTACAGGCATCCTAGACCCCCTAAAGTCCAGAAAATGTTGTTGGACCAAAAATGATGTCCGTGAGCTCTGAATGTCCCAAAAACATTTGCAGCCTGAAAGGGGCATTAACCCGCATCCTAGACCTCTGAAATTCCCAATAATATTTTGTGCACGAAAAATTCATACTACACCCCTGAAAGTTCAAAATATGTTAGCAGCCCAAAAAAGGAATTAAAATGCATTTTAGGCCTACAAAAATTTAGAAAACTTTGGAGGCCCAAAAAAGGCGTTTACAGGCATCCTAGACCCCCTAAAGTCCAGAAAATGTTGTTGGACCAAAAATGGTGTCAGAGAGCTCTGAATGTCCCAAAAACATTTGCAGCCACTTAAATTCCCAAAAGTATTTTTGGCACAAAAAATGCATCCTACACCCCTGAAAGTTGAGAAAACACCCCAGAAATGTTGCCAGCTCAAAAAAGGCCTTAAAATGCATCTTAGGCCTGCAAAAATGTTGAAAACTTTGGAGGCCCAAAAAAGGGGTTTACTGGCATCCTAGACCCCCTAAAGTCCAGAAAATGTTGTTGGACCAAAATCGGTGTCAGAGAGCTCTGAAAGGGGCATTAACCTGCATCCTAGACCACTGAAATTCCCAAAAATATTTTTGGCAATAAAAATGCATCCTACACCCCTGAAGGTTCAGAAAATGTTGGCAGCTCAAGAAAAGGCCTTAAAATGCATGTTAGGCCTTCAAAAATGTTGAAAACTTTGGAGGCACAAAATAGGGGTTTACAGGCATCCTAGACCTCCTAAAGTCCAGAAAATGTTGTTGGATCAAAAACGGTGTCAGAGAGCTCTGAATGTCCCAAAAACATTTGCAGCCTGAAAGGGGCATTAACCCACATCCTAGACCTCTGAAATTCCCAAAAATATTTTGTGCACGAAAAATTCATACTACACCCTTGAAAGTTCAGAATATGTTAGCAGCCCAAAAAAGGCATTAAAATGCATTTTAGGCCTGCAAAAATTTAGAAAACTTTGGAGGCCCAAAAAAGGGGTTTACAGGCATCCTAGACCCCTTCAGGTCCAGAAAATGTTGTTGGATCAAAAACGGTGTCAGAGAGCTCTGAATGTCCCAAAAACATTTGCAACCTGAAAGGGGCATTAACCCGCATCCTAGACCACTGAAATTTCCCAAAATATTTTTGCCATGAAAAATGCATGCTACACCCCTGAAAGTTCAGAAAACACCCCAGAAATGTTGGCAGCTCAAGTAAAGGCCTTAAAACGCATGTTAGGCCTTCAAAAATGTTGAAAACTTTGGAGGCCCAAAAAAGGGGTTTACAGGCATTCTAGACCCCTTCAGGTCCAGAAAATGTTGTTGGACCAAAAACGGTGTCAGAGAGCTCTGAAAGGGGCATTAACCCGCATCCTTAACCACTGAAATTCCCAAACATATTTTTGGCACGAAAAATGCATCCTACACCCCTGAAAGTTCAGAAAATGTTGGCAGCTCAAGAAAAGGCCTTAAAATGCATGTTAGGCCTTCAAAAATGTTGAAAACTTTGGAGGCCCAAAAAAAGGGTTTACCGGCATCCTAGACCCCCTAAAGTCCAGAAAATGTTGTTGGACCAAAAATGGTGTCAGAGAGCTCTGAATGTCCCAAAAACATCTGCAGCCTGAAAGGGGCATTAACCCGCATCCTAGACCTCTGAAATTCCAAAAAATATTTTGTGCACAAAAAATGTATCCTATACCCCTGAAACTCAGAATATGTTAGCAGCCCAAAGAAGGCCTTAAAATGCATTTTAGGCCTACAAAAATTTAGAAAACTTTGGAGGCCCAAAAAAGGCGTTTACAGGCATCCTAGACCCCCTAAAGTCCAGAAAATGTTGTGGGACTAAAAATGGTGTCAGAGAGCTCCGAATGTCCCAAAAACATGTGCAACCTGAAAGGGGCATTAACCCGCATCCTAGACCACTGAAATTCCCAAAATTATTTTGCCACTAAAAATGCATCCTACACCCCTGAACGTTCATAAAATGTTAGCAGCCCAAAAAAGGCATTAAAATGCATTTTAGGCCTGCAAAAATTTAGAGAACTTTGGAGGCCCAAAAAGGGGGTTTACAGGCATCCTAGACCCCCTAAAGTCCAGAAAATGTTGTTGGACCAAAAATGGTGTCAGAGAGTTCTGAATGTCCCAAAAACATCTGCAGCCTGAAAGGGGCATTAACCCGCATCCTAGACCTCTGAAATTCCTAAAAATATTTTGTGCACGAAAAATGCATCCTATACCCCTGAAACTCAGAATATGTTAGCAGCCCAAAGAAGGCCTTAAAATGCATTTTAGGCCTACAAAAATTTAGAAAACTTTGGAGGCCCAAAAAAGGCGTTTACAGGCATCCTAGACCCCCTAAAGTCCAGAAAATGTTGTGGGACTAAAAATGGTGTCAGAGAGCTCCGAATGTCCCAAAAACATGTGCAACCTGAAAGGGGCATTAACCCGCATCCTAGACCACTGAAATTCCCAAAATTATTTTGCCACTAAAAATGCATCCTACACCCCTGAACGTTCATAAAATGTTAGCAGCCCAAAGAAGGCCTTAAAATGCATTTTAGGCCTACAAAAATTTAGAAAACTTTGGAGGCCCAAAAAAGGGGTTTACAGGCATCCTAGACCCCCTAAAGTCCAGAAAATGTTGTGGGACCAAAAATGGTGTCAGGGAGCTCTGAAAGGGGCATTAACCTGCATCCTAGACCACTGAAATTCCCAAAAATATTTTTGGCAATAAAAATGCATCCTACACCCCTGAAGGTTCAGAAAATGTTGGCAGCTCAAGAAAAGGCCTTAAAATGCATGTTAGGCCTTCAAAAATGTTGAAAACTTTGGAGGCACAAAATAGGGGTTTACAGGCATCCTAGACCTCCTAAAGTCCAGAAAATGTTGTTGGATCAAAAACGTTGTCAGAGAGCTCTGAATGTCCCAAAAACATTTGCAGCCTGAAAGGGGCATTAACCCACATCCTAGACCTCTGAAATTCCCAAAAATATTTTGTGCACGAAAAATTCATACTACACCCTTGAAAGTTCAGAATACGTTAGCAGCCCAAAAAAGGCATTAAAATGCATTTTAGGCCTGCAAAAATTTAGAAAACTTTGGAGGCCCAAAAAAGGGGTTTACAGGCATCCTAGACCCCTTCAGGTCCAGAAAATGTTGTTGGATTAAAAACGGTGTCAGAGAGCTCTGAATGTCCCAAAAACATTTGCAACCTGAAAGGGGCATTAACCCGCATCCTAGACCACTGAAATTTCCCAAAATATTTTTGCCATGAAAAATGCATGCTACACCCCTGAAAGTTCAGGATATACCCCAGAAATGTTGGCAGCTCAAGTAAAGGCCTTAAAACGCATGTTAGGCCTTCAAAAATGTTGAAAACTTTGGAGGCCCAAAAAAGGGGTTTACAGGCATTCTAGACCCCGTAAGGTCCAGAAAATGTTGTTGGACCAAAAACGGTGTCAGAGAGCTCTGAATGTCCCCAAAACATTTGCACCCTGAAAGGGGCATTAACCCGCATCCTAGACCACTGAAATTTCCAAAAATATTTTTGGCATGAAAAATGCATCCTACACCCCTGCAAGTTCAGAAAATGTTGGCAACTCTAAAAAAGGCCTTAAAATGCATGTTAGGCCTTCAAAAATGTTGAAAACTTTGGAGACCCAAAAAAGGGGTTTACAGGCATTCTAGACCACGTAAGGTCCAGAAAATGTTGTTGGACCAAAAACGGTGTCAGAGAGCTCTGAATGTCCCAAAAACATTTGCACCCTGAAAGGGGCATTAACCCGCATCCTAGACCACTGAAATTTCCAAAAATATTTTTGGCATGAAAAATGCATCCTACACCCCTGCAAGTTCAGAAAATGTTGGCAACTCTAAAAAAGGCCTTAAAATGCATGTTAGGCCTTCAAAAATGTTGAAAACTTTGGAGACCCAAAAAAGGGATTTACAGGCATCCTAGACCCCCTAAAGTCCAGAAAATGTTGTTGGATCAAAAACGGTGTCAGAGAGCTCTGAATGTCCCAAAAACATTTGCAGCCTGAAAGGGGCATTAACCCACATCCTAGACCTCTGAAATTCCCAAAAATATTTTGTGCACGAAAAATTCATACTACACCCCTGAAAGTTCAGAATATGTTAGCAGCCCAAAAAAGGCATTAAAATGCATTTTAGGCCTGCAAAAATTTAGAAAACTTTGGAGGCCCAAAAAAGGGGTTTACAGGCATCCTAGACCCCCTAAAGTCCAGAAAATGTTGTGGGACCAAAAATGGTGTCAGAGAGCTCTGAATGTCCCAAAAACATTTGCAGCCACTGAAATTCCCAAAAATATTTTGTGCATGAAAAATTCATACTACACCCCTGAAAGTTCAGAATATGTTAGCAGCCCAAAAAAGGCATTAAAATGCATTTTAGGCCTGCAAAAATTTAGAAAACTTTGGAGGCCCAAAAAAGGGGTTTACAGGCATCCTAGACCCCCTAAAGTCCAGAAAATGTTGTGGGACCAAAAATGGTGTCAGAGAGTTCTGAATGTCCCAAAAACATTTGCAGCCACTGAAATTCCCAAAAATATTTTTGGCACGAAAAATGCATCCTACACCCCTGAAAGTTGAGAAAATGTTGGCAGCTCAAGAAAAGGCCTTAAAACGCATGTTAGGCCTTCAAAAATGTTGAAAACTTTGGAGGCCCAAAAAAGGGGTTTACAGGCATTCTAGACCCCGTAAGGTCCAGAAAATGTTGTTGGACCAAAAACGGTGTCAGAGAGCTCTGAATGTCCCAAAAACATTTGCACCCTGAAAGGGGCATTAACCCGCATCCTAGACCACTGAAATTTCCAAAAATATTTTTGGCATGAAAAATGCATCCTACACCCCTGCAAGTTCAGAAAATGTTGGCAACTCTAAAAAAGGCCTTAAAATGCATTTTAGGCCTACAAAAATTTAGAAGACTTTGGAGGCCCAAAAAAGGGGTTTACAGGCATCCTAGACCCCCTAAAGTCCAGAAAATTTTGTGGGACCAAAAATGGTGTCAGAGAGCTCTGAATGTCCCAAAAACATTTGCAGCCACTGAAATTCCCAAAAATATTTTTGGCACGAAAAATGCATCCTACTCCCCTGAAAGTTGAGAAAATGTTGGCAGCTCAAGTAAAGGCCTTAAAATGCATGTTAGGCCTTCAAAAATGTTGAAAACTTTGGAGGCCTAAAAAAGGGGTTTACAGGTCCTAGACCCCCTAAAGTCCACAAAATGTTGTTGGACCAAAATCGGTGTCAGAGAGCTCTGATTGTCCCCAAAACATTTGCAGCCTGAAAGGGGCATTAACCCGCATCCTAGACCACTGAAATTCCCAAAAATATTTTTGGCATGAAAAATGCATCCTACACCCCTGCAAGTTCAGAAAATGTTGGTAACTCTAAAAAAGGCCTTAAAATGCATGTTAGGCCTTCAAAAATGTTGAAAACTTTGGAGGCCCAAAAACGGGATTTACAGGCATCCTAGACCTCCTAAAGTCCAGAAAATGTTGTTGGATCAAAAACGGCATCCTAGACCTCTGAAATTCCAAAAAATATTTTGTGCACGAAAAATTCATACTACACCCCTGAAAGGTCAGAATATGTTAGCAGCCCAAAAAAGGCATTAAAATGCATTTTAGGCCTGCAAAAATTTAGAAAACTTTGGAGGCCCAAAAAAGAGGTTTACAGGCATCCTAGACCCCCTAAAGTCCAGAAAATGTTGTTGGACCAAAAATGGTGTCAGAGAGCTCTGAATGTCCCAAAAACATTTGCAGCCTGAAAGGGGCATTAACACGCATCCTAGACCACTGAAATTTCCCAAAATATTTTTGCCATGAAAAATGCATGCTACACCCCTGAAAGTTCAGAAAACACCCCAGAAATGTTGCAGGTCAAAAAAGGCCTTGAAATGCATCTTAGGCCTGCAAAAATGTTGAAAACTTTGGAGACCCAAAAAAGGGGTTTACAGGCATCCTAGACCCCCTAAAGTCCAGAAAATGTTGTTGGACCAAAATCGGTGTCAGAGAGCTCCGAATGTCCCAAAAACATGTGCAACCTGAAAGGGGCATTAACCCGCATCCTAGACCACTGAAATTCCCAAAAATATTTTTGGCAATAAAAATGCATCCTACACCCCTGAAAGTTCCGAAAATGTTGGCAGCTCAAGAACAGGCCTTAAAATGCATGTTAGGCCTTCAAAAATGTTGAAAACTTTGGAGGCCCAAAAAAGGGATTTACAGGCATCCTAGACCCCCTGAAGTCCAGAAAATGTTGTTGGATCAAAAACGGTGTCAGAGAGCTCTGAATGTCCCAAAAACATTTGCAGCCTGAAAGGGGCATTAACCGGCATCCTAGACCTCTGAAATTCCCAAAAATATTTGGTGCACGAAAAATGTATACTACCCCTAAAAGTTCAGAATATGTTAGAAGCCCAAAAAATGCATTCAAATGCATTTTAGGCCTGCAAAAATTTAGAAAACTTTGGAGGCCCAAAAAAGGGGTTTACAGGCATCCTAGACCCCCTAAAGTCCAGAAAATGTTGGTGGATCAAAAACGGTGTCAGAGAGCTCCGAATGTCCCAAAAACATGTGCAACCTAAAAGGGGCATTAACCCACATCCTAGACCTCTGAAATACCCAAAGATATTTTGTGCACGAAAAATTCATACTACACCCTTGAAAGTTCACAATATGTTAGCAGCCCAAAAAAGGCATTAAAATGCATTTTAGGCCTGCAAAAATTTAGAAAACTTTGGAGGCCCAAAAAAGGGGTTTGCAGGCATCCTAGACCCCCTAAAGTCCAGAAAATGTTGTTGGACCAACAATGGTGTCAGAGAGCTCTGAATGTCCCAAAAACATTTGCAGCCTGAAAGGGGCATTAACCCGCATCCTAGACCTCTGAAATTCCCAAAAATATTTTGTGCACAAAAAATGCATCCTATACCCCTGAAAGCTCAAGAATATGTTAGCAGCCCAAAAAAGGCCTTAAAATGCATGTTAGGCCTTCAAAAATGTTGAACACTTTGGAGGCCCAAAAAAGGGATTTACAGGCATCCTAGACCTCCTAAAGTCCAGAAAATGTTGTTGGATCAAAAACGGTGTCAGAGAGCTCTGAATGTCCCAAAAACATTTGCAGCCTGAAAGGGGCATTAACCCACATCCTAGACCTCTGAAATTCCCAAAAATATTTTGTGCATGAAAAATTCATACTACACCCCTGAAAGTTCAGAAAACACCCCAGAAATGTTGGCAGCTCAAAAAAGGCCTTAAAATGCATCTTAGGCCTGCAAAAATGTTGAAAACTTTTGAGACCCAAACAAGGGGTTTACAGGCATCCTAGACCCCCCTAAAGTCCAGAAAATGTTGTTGGACCAAAATTGGTGTCAGAGAGCTCTGAAAGGGGCATTAACCCGCATCCTAGACCACTGAAATTCCCAAAAATATTTTGGCACTAAAAATGCATCCTACACCCCTGAATGTTCATAAAATGTTGGCAGCTCAAGAAAAGGCCTTAAAATGCATGTTAGGCCTTCAAAAATGTTGAAAACTTTGGAGGCCCAAAAAAGGGATTTACAGGCATCCTAGACCCCCTGAAGTCCAGAAAATGTTGTTGGATCAAAAACGGTGTCAGAGAGCTCTGAATGTCCCAAAAACATTTGCAGCCTGAAAGGGGCATTAACCGGCATCCTAGACCTCTGAAATTCCCAAAAATATTTGGTGCACGAAAAATGTATACTACCCCTAAAAGTTCAGAATATGTTAGAAGCCCAAAAAATGCATTCAAATGCATTTTAGGCCTGCAAAAATTTAGAAAACTTTGGAGGCCCAAAAAAGGGGTTTACAGGCATCCTAGACCCCCTAAAGTCCAGAAAATGTTGGTGGATCAAAAACGGTGTCAGAGAGCTCCGAATGTCCCAAAAACATGTGCAACCTAAAAGGGGCATTAACCCACATCCTAGACCTCTGAAATACCCAAAAATATTTTGTGCTCGAAAAATTCATACTACACCCTTGAAAGTTCACAATATGTTAGCAGCCCAAAAAAGGCATTAAAATGCATTTTAGGCCTGCAAAAATTTAGAAAACTTTGGAGGCCCAAAAAAGGGGTTTACAGGCATCCTAGACCCCCTAAAGTCCAGAAAATGTTGTTGGACCAACAATGGTGTCAGAGAGCTCTGAATGTCCCAAAAACATTTGCAGCCTGAAAGGGGCATTAACCCGCATCCTAGACCTCTGAAATTCCCAAAAATATTTTGTGCACAAAAAATGCATCCTATACCCCTGAAAGCTCAAGAATATGTTAGCAGCCCAAAAAAGGCCTTAAAATGCATGTTAGGCCTTCAAAAATGTTGAACACTTTGGAGGCCCAAAAAAGGGATTTACAGGCATCCTAGACCTCCTAAAGTCCAGAAAATGTTGTTGGATCAAAAACGGTGTCAGAGAGCTCTGAATGTCCCAAAAACATTTGCAGCCTGAAAGGGGCATTAACCCACATCCTAGACCTCTGAAATTCCCAAAAATATTTTGTGCACGAAAAATTCATACTACACCCCTGAAAGTTCAGAAAACACCCCAGAAATGTTGGCAGCTCAAAAAAGGCCTTAAAATGCATCTTAGGCCTGCAAAAATGTTGAAAACTTTTGAGACCCAAACAAGGGGTTTACAGGCATCCTAGACCCCCCTAAAGTCCAGAAAATGTTGTTGGACCAAAATTGGTGTCAGAGAGCTCTGAAAGGGGCATTAACCCGCATCCTAGACCACTGAAATTCCCAAAAATATTTTGGCACTAAAAATGCATCCTACACCCCTGAATGTTCATAAAATGTTGGCAGCTCAAGAAAAGGCCTTAAAATGCATGTTAGGCCTTCAAAAATGTTGAAAACTTTGGAGGCGCAAAATAGGGGTTTACAGGCATCCTAGACCTCCTAAAGTCCAGAAAATGTTGTTGGATCAAAAACGGTGCCAGAGAGCTCTGAATGTCCCAAAAACATTTGCAGCCTGAAAGGGGCATTAACCCGCATCCTAGACCTCTGAAATTCCAAAAAATATTTTGTGCACGAAAAATGTATCCTATACCCCTGAAACTCAGAATATGTTAGCAGCCCAAAGAAGGCCTTAAAATGCATGTTAGGCCTTCAAAAATGTTGAAAACTTTGGAGGCCCAAAAAAGGGATTTACAGGCATCCTAGACCTCCTGAAGTCCAGAAAATGTTGTTGGATCAAAAACGGTGTCAGAGAGCTCTGAATGTCCAAAAAACATTTGCAGCCTGAAAGGGGCATTAACCGGCATCCTAGACCTCTGAAATTCCCAAAAATATTTTGTGCACGAAAAATGTATACTACCCCTAAAAGTTCAGAATATGTTAGAAGCCCAAAAAATGGATTCAAATGCATTTTATGCCTGCAAAAATTTAGAAAACTTTGGAGGCCCAAAAAAGGGGTTTACAGGCATCCTAGACCCCCTAAAGTCCAGAAAATGTTGTTGGATCAAAAACAGTATCAGAGAGCTCTGAATGTCCCAAAAACATTTGCAGCCTGAAAGGGGCATTAACCGGCATCCTAGACCTCTGAAATTCCCAAAAATATTTTGTGCACGAAAAATATATACTACCCCTAAAAGTTCAGAATATGTTAGAAGCCCAAAAAATGCATTCAAATGCATTTTAGGCCTGCAAAAATTTAGAAAACTTTGGAGGCCCAAAAAAGGGGTTTACAGGCATCCTAGACCCCCTAAAGACCAGAAAATGTTGGTGGATCAAAAACGGTGTCAGAGAGCTCCGAATGTCCCAAAAACATGTGCAACCTGAAAGGGGCATTAACCCACATCCTAGACCTCTGAAATTCCCAAAAATATTTTGTGCACGAAAAATTCATACTACACCCTTGAAAGTTCAGAATATGTTAGCAGCCCAAAGAAGGCCTTAAAATGCATTTTAGGTCTACAAAAATTTAGAAAACTTTGGAGGCTCAAAAAAGGGGTTTACAGGCATCCTAGACCCCCTAAAGTCCAGAAAATGTTGTTGGACCAAAAATGGTGTCAGAGAGCTCTGAATGTCCCAAAAACATTTGCAGCCACTGAAATTCCCAAAAATATTTTTGGCACGAAAAATGCATCCTACACCCCTGAAAGTTGAGAAAATGTTGGCAGCTCAAAAAAGGCCTTAAAATGCATCTTAGGCCTGCAAAAATGTTGAAAACTTTGGAGACCCAAAAAAGGGGTTTACAGGCATCCTAGACCCCCTAAAGTCCAGAAAATGTTGTTGGACCAAAATCGGTGTCAGAGAGCTCTGAAAGGGGCATTAACCCGCATCCTAGACCACGGAAATTCCCAAAAATATTTTTGGCACGAAAAATGCATCCTACACCCCTGAAAGGTCAGAAAATGTTGGCAGCTCAAGAAAAGGCCTTAAAACACATCTTAGGCCTGCAAAAATATTGAAAACTTTGGAGACCCAAAAAAGGGGTTCACAGGCATCCTAGACCCCCTAAAGTCCAGAAAATGTTGTTGGACCAAAAATGGTGTCAGAGAGTTCTGAATGTCCCAAAAACATCTGCAGCCTGAAAGGGGCATTAACCCGCATCCTAGACCTCTGAAATTCCTAAAAATATTTTGTGCACGAAAAATGCATCCTATACCCCTGAAACTCAGAATATGTTAGCAGCCCAAAGAAGGCCTTAAAATGCATTTTAGGCCTACAAAAATTTAGAAAACTTTGGAGGCCCAAAAAAGGCGTTTACAGGCATCCTAGACCCCCTAAAGTCCAGAAAATGTTGTGGGACTAAAAATGGTGTCAGAGAGCTCCGAATGTCCCAAAAACATGTGCAACCTGAAAGGGGCATTAACCCGCATCCTAGACCACTGAAATTCCCAAAATTATTTTGCCACTAAAAATGCATCCTACACCCCTGAACGTTCATAAAATGTTAGCAGCCCAAAAAAGGCATTAAAATGCATTTTAGGCCTGCAAAAATTTAGAAAACTTTGGAGGCCCAAAACAGGGGTTTACAGGCATCCTAGACCCCCTAAAGACCAGAAAATGTTGGTGGATCAAAAACGGTGTCAGAGAGCTCCGAATGTCCCAAAAACATGTGCAGCCTGAAAGGGGCATTAACCCGCATCCTAGACCTCTGAAATTCCCAAAAATATTTTGTGCACGAAAAATTCATACTACACCCTTGAAAGTTCAGAATATGTTAGCAGCCCAAAAAAGGCATTAAAATGCATTTTAGGCCTGCAAAAATTTAGAAAACTTTGGAGGCCCAAAAAGGGGTTTACAGGCATCCTAGACCCCCTAAAGTCCAGAAAATGTTGTTGGACCAAAAATGGTGTCAGAGAGCTCTGAAAGTCCCAAAAACATTTGCAGCCTGAAAGGGGCATTAACCCGCATCCTAGACCTCTGAAATTCCCAAAAATATTTTGTGCACAAAAAATGCATCCTATACCCCTGAAAGCTCAGAATATGTTAGCAGCCCAAAGAAGACCTTAAAATGCATTTTAGGGCTACAAACATTTAGAAAACTTTGGAGGCCCAAAAAAGGGGTTTACAGGCATCCTAGACCCCCTAAAGTCCAGAAAATGTTGTTGGACCAAAAATGGTGTCAGAGAGCTCTGAATGTCCCAAAAACATTTGCAGCCACTGAAATTCCCAAAAATATTTTTGGCACGAAAAATGCATCCTACACCCCTGAAAGTTGAGAAAATGTTGGCAGCTCAAGAAAAGGCCTTAAAGCACATGTTAGGCCTTCAAAAATGTTGAAAACTTTGGAGGCCCAAAAAAGGGGTTTACAGGCATCCTAGACCCCCTAAAGTCCAGAAAATGTTGTTGGACCAATATCGGTGTCAGAGAGCTATGAATGTCCCAAAAACATTTGCAGCCTGAAAGGGGCATTAACCCGCATCCTAGACCACTGAAATTTCCCAAAATATTTTTGGCATGAAAAATGCATGCTACACCCCTGAAAGTTCAGAAAACACCCCAGAAATATTGCCAGCTCAAAAAAGGCCTTAAAATGCATCTTAGGCCTGCAAAAATGTTGAAAACTTTGAAGACCCAAAAAAGGGGTTTACAGGTATCCTAGACCCCCTAAAGTCCAGAAAATGTTGTTGGACCAAAATCGGTGTCAGAGAGCTCTGAATGTCCCAAAAACATTTGCAGCCACTGAAATTCCCAAAAATATTTTTGCCATGAAAAATGCATGCTACACCCCTGAAAGTTCAGAAAACACCCCAGAAATGTTGGCAGGTCAAAAAAGGCCTTGAAATGCATCTTAGGCCTTCAAAAATGTTGAAAACTTTGGAGGCCCAAAAAAGGGGTTTACAGGCATCCTAGACCCCCTAAAGTCCAGAAAATGTTGTTGGGCCAAAATCGGTGTCAGAGAGCTCTGATTGTCCCCAAAACATTTGCAGCCTGAAAGGGGCATTAACCCGCATCCTAGACCACTGAAATTCCCAAAAATATTTTTGGCATGAAAAATGCATCCTACACCCCTGCAAGTTCAGAAAATGTTGGTAACTCTAAAAAAGGCCTTAAAATGCATGTTAGGCCTTCAAAAATGTTGAAAACTTTGGAGGCCCAAAAAAGGGATTTACAGGCATCCTAGACCTCCTAAAGTCCAGAAACTGTTGTTGGACCAAAAATGGTGTCAGAGAGCTCTGAATGTCCCAAAAATATTTGCAGCCTGAAAGGGGCATTAACCCGCATCCTAGACCTCTGAAATTCCCAAAAATATTTTGTGCACGAAAAATGCATCCTATACCCCTGAAAGCTCAGAAAATGTTGGCAGCTCAAGAAAAGGCCTTAAAACGCATGTTAGGCCTTCAAAAATGTTGAAAACTTTGGAGACCCACAAAAGGGGTTTACAGGCATACTAGACCCCCTAAGGTCCAGAAAATGTTGTTGGATCAAAAACGGTGTCAGAGAGCTCTGAATGTCCCAAAAATATTTGCAGCCTGAAAGGGGCATTAACCCGCATCCTAGACCTCTGAAATTCCCAAAAATATTTTGTGCACGAAAAATGCATCCTATACCCCTGAAAGCTCAGAAAATGTTGGCAGCTCAAGAAAAGGCCTTAAAATGCATGTTAGGCCTTCAAAAATGTTGAAAACTTTGGAGGCCCAAAAAAGAGGTTTACAGGCATCCTAGACCCCCTAAAGTTTTGAAAATGTTGTTGGACCAAAAATGGTGTCAGAGAGCTCTGAATGTCCCAAAAACATTTGCAGCCTGAAAGGGGCATTAACCCGCATCATAGACCTCTGAAATTCCCAATAATATTTTGTGCACGAAAAATTCATACTACACCCCTGAAAGTTCAAAATATGTTAGCAGCCCAAAAAAGGCATTAAAATGCATTTTAGGCCTACAAAAATTTAGAAAACTTTGGAGGCCCAAAAAAGGGGTTTACAGGCATCCTAGACCCCCTAAAGTCCAGAAAATGTTGTTGGACCAAAAATGATGTCCGTGAGCTCTGAATGTCCCAAAAACATTTGCAGCCTGAAAGGGGCATTAACCCGCATCCTAGACCTCTGAAATTCCCAATAATATTTTGTGCACGAAAAATTCATACTACACCCCTGAAAGTTCAAAATATGTTAGCAGCCCAAAAAAGGAATTAAAATGCATTTTAGGCCTACAAAAATTTAGAAAACTTTGGAGGCCCAAAAAAGGCGTTTACAGGCATCCTAGACCCCCTAAAGTCCAGAAAATGTTGTTGGACCAAAAATGGTGTCAGAGAGCTCTGAATGTCCCAAAAACATTTGCAGCCACTTAAATTCCCAAAAGTATTTTTGGCACAAAAAATGCATCCTACACCCCTGAAAGTTGAGAAAACACCCCAGAAATGTTGCCAGCTCAAAAAAGGCCTTAAAATGCATCTTAGGCCTGCAAAAATGTTGAAAACTTTGGAGGCCCAAAAAAGGGGTTTACTGGCATCCTAGACCCCCTAAAGTCCAGAAAATGTTGTTGGACCAAAATCGGTGTCAGAGAGCTCTGAAAGGGGCATTAACCTGCATCCTAGACCACTGAAATTCCCAAAAATATTTTTGGCAATAAAAATGCATCCTACACCCCTGAAGGTTCAGAAAATGTTGGCAGCTCAAGAAAAGGCCTTAAAATGCATGTTAGGCCTTCAAAAATGTTGAAAACTTTGGAGGCACAAAATAGGGGTTTACAGGCATCCTAGACCTCCTAAAGTCCAGAAAATGTTGTTGGATCAAAAACGGTGTCAGAGAGCTCTGAATGTCCCAAAAACATTTGCAGCCTGAAAGGGGCATTAACCCACATCCTAGACCTCTGAAATTCCCAAAAATATTTTGTGCACGAAAAATTCATACTACACCCTTGAAAGTTCAGAATATGTTAGCAGCCCAAAAAAGGCATTAAAATGCATTTTAGGCCTGCAAAAATTTAGAAAACTTTGGAGGCCCAAAAAAGGGGTTTACAGGCATCCTAGACCCCTTCAGGTCCAGAAAATGTTGTTGGATCAAAAACGGTGTCAGAGAGCTCTGAATGTCCCAAAAACATTTGCAACCTGAAAGGGGCATTAACCCGCATCCTAGACCACTGAAATTTCCCAAAATATTTTTGCCATGAAAAATGCATGCTACACCCCTGAAAGTTCAGAAAACACCCCAGAAATGTTGGCAGCTCAAGTAAAGGCCTTAAAACGCATGTTAGGCCTTCAAAAATGTTGAAAACTTTGGAGGCCCAAAAAAGGGGTTTACAGGCATTCTAGACCCCTTCAGGTCCAGAAAATGTTGTTGGACCAAAAACGGTGTCAGAGAGCTCTGAAAGGGGCATTAACCCGCATCCTTAACCACTGAAATTCCCAAACATATTTTTGGCACGAAAAATGCATCCTACACCCCTGAAAGTTCAGAAAATGTTGGCAGCTCAAGAAAAGGCCTTAAAATGCATGTTAGGCCTTCAAAAATGTTGAAAACTTTGGAGGCCCAAAAAAAGGGTTTACCGGCATCCTAGACCCCCTAAAGTCCAGAAAATGTTGTTGGACCAAAAATGGTGTCAGAGAGCTCTGAATGTCCCAAAAACATCTGCAGCCTGAAAGGGGCATTAACCCGCATCCTAGACCTCTGAAATTCCAAAAAATATTTTGTGCACAAAAAATGTATCCTATACCCCTGAAACTCAGAATATGTTAGCAGCCCAAAGAAGGCCTTAAAATGCATTTTAGGCCTACAAAAATTTAGAAAACTTTGGAGGCCCAAAAAAGGCGTTTACAGGCATCCTAGACCCCCTAAAGTCCAGAAAATGTTGTGGGACTAAAAATGGTGTCAGAGAGCTCCGAATGTCCCAAAAACATGTGCAACCTGAAAGGGGCATTAACCCGCATCCTAGACCACTGAAATTCCCAAAATTATTTTGCCACTAAAAATGCATCCTACACCCCTGAACGTTCATAAAATGTTAGCAGCCCAAAAAAGGCATTAAAATGCATTTTAGGCCTGCAAAAATTTAGAGAACTTTGGAGGCCCAAAAAGGGGGTTTACAGGCATCCTAGACCCCCTAAAGTCCAGAAAATGTTGTTGGACCAAAAATGGTGTCAGAGAGTTCTGAATGTCCCAAAAACATCTGCAGCCTGAAAGGGGCATTAACCCGCATCCTAGACCTCTGAAATTCCTAAAAATATTTTGTGCACGAAAAATGCATCCTATACCCCTGAAACTCAGAATATGTTAGCAGCCCAAAGAAGGCCTTAAAATGCATTTTAGGCCTACAAAAATTTAGAAAACTTTGGAGGCCCAAAAAAGGCGTTTACAGGCATCCTAGACCCCCTAAAGTCCAGAAAATGTTGTGGGACTAAAAATGGTGTCAGAGAGCTCCGAATGTCCCAAAAACATGTGCAACCTGAAAGGGGCATTAACCCGCATCCTAGACCACTGAAATTCCCAAAATTATTTTGCCACTAAAAATGCATCCTACACCCCTGAACGTTCATAAAATGTTAGCAGCCCAAAGAAGGCCTTAAAATGCATTTTAGGCCTACAAAAATTTAGAAAACTTTGGAGGCCCAAAAAAGGGGTTTACAGGCATCCTAGACCCCCTAAAGTCCAGAAAATGTTGTGGGACCAAAAATGGTGTCAGGGAGCTCTGAAAGGGGCATTAACCTGCATCCTAGACCACTGAAATTCCCAAAAATATTTTTGGCAATAAAAATGCATCCTACACCCCTGAAGGTTCAGAAAATGTTGGCAGCTCAAGAAAAGGCCTTAAAATGCATGTTAGGCCTTCAAAAATGTTGAAAACTTTGGAGGCACAAAATAGGGGTTTACAGGCATCCTAGACCTCCTAAAGTCCAGAAAATGTTGTTGGATCAAAAACGTTGTCAGAGAGCTCTGAATGTCCCAAAAACATTTGCAGCCTGAAAGGGGCATTAACCCACATCCTAGACCTCTGAAATTCCCAAAAATATTTTGTGCACGAAAAATTCATACTACACCCTTGAAAGTTCAGAATACGTTAGCAGCCCAAAAAAGGCATTAAAATGCATTTTAGGCCTGCAAAAATTTAGAAAACTTTGGAGGCCCAAAAAAGGGGTTTACAGGCATCCTAGACCCCTTCAGGTCCAGAAAATGTTGTTGGATTAAAAACGGTGTCAGAGAGCTCTGAATGTCCCAAAAACATTTGCAACCTGAAAGGGGCATTAACCCGCATCCTAGACCACTGAAATTTCCCAAAATATTTTTGCCATGAAAAATGCATGCTACACCCCTGAAAGTTCAGGATATACCCCAGAAATGTTGGCAGCTCAAGTAAAGGCCTTAAAACGCATGTTAGGCCTTCAAAAATGTTGAAAACTTTGGAGGCCCAAAAAAGGGGTTTACAGGCATTCTAGACCCCGTAAGGTCCAGAAAATGTTGTTGGACCAAAAACGGTGTCAGAGAGCTCTGAATGTCCCCAAAACATTTGCACCCTGAAAGGGGCATTAACCCGCATCCTAGACCACTGAAATTTCCAAAAATATTTTTGGCATGAAAAATGCATCCTACACCCCTGCAAGTTCAGAAAATGTTGGCAACTCTAAAAAAGGCCTTAAAATGCATGTTAGGCCTTCAAAAATGTTGAAAACTTTGGAGACCCAAAAAAGGGGTTTACAGGCATTCTAGACCACGTAAGGTCCAGAAAATGTTGTTGGACCAAAAACGGTGTCAGAGAGCTCTGAATGTCCCAAAAACATTTGCACCCTGAAAGGGGCATTAACCCGCATCCTAGACCACTGAAATTTCCAAAAATATTTTTGGCATGAAAAATGCATCCTACACCCCTGCAAGTTCAGAAAATGTTGGCAACTCTAAAAAAGGCCTTAAAATGCATGTTAGGCCTTCAAAAATGTTGAAAACTTTGGAGACCCAAAAAAGGGATTTACAGGCATCCTAGACCCCCTAAAGTCCAGAAAATGTTGTTGGATCAAAAACGGTGTCAGAGAGCTCTGAATGTCCCAAAAACATTTGCAGCCTGAAAGGGGCATTAACCCACATCCTAGACCTCTGAAATTCCCAAAAATATTTTGTGCACGAAAAATTCATACTACACCCCTGAAAGTTCAGAATATGTTAGCAGCCCAAAAAAGGCATTAAAATGCATTTTAGGCCTGCAAAAATTTAGAAAACTTTGGAGGCCCAAAAAAGGGGTTTACAGGCATCCTAGACCCCCTAAAGTCCAGAAAATGTTGTGGGACCAAAAATGGTGTCAGAGAGCTCTGAATGTCCCAAAAACATTTGCAGCCACTGAAATTCCCAAAAATATTTTGTGCATGAAAAATTCATACTACACCCCTGAAAGTTCAGAATATGTTAGCAGCCCAAAAAAGGCATTAAAATGCATTTTAGGCCTGCAAAAATTTAGAAAACTTTGGAGGCCCAAAAAAGGGGTTTACAGGCATCCTAGACCCCCTAAAGTCCAGAAAATGTTGTGGGACCAAAAATGGTGTCAGAGAGTTCTGAATGTCCCAAAAACATTTGCAGCCACTGAAATTCCCAAAAATATTTTTGGCACGAAAAATGCATCCTACACCCCTGAAAGTTGAGAAAATGTTGGCAGCTCAAGAAAAGGCCTTAAAACGCATGTTAGGCCTTCAAAAATGTTGAAAACTTTGGAGGCCCAAAAAAGGGGTTTACAGGCATTCTAGACCCCGTAAGGTCCAGAAAATGTTGTTGGACCAAAAACGGTGTCAGAGAGCTCTGAATGTCCCAAAAACATTTGCACCCTGAAAGGGGCATTAACCCGCATCCTAGACCACTGAAATTTCCAAAAATATTTTTGGCATGAAAAATGCATCCTACACCCCTGCAAGTTCAGAAAATGTTGGCAACTCTAAAAAAGGCCTTAAAATGCATTTTAGGCCTACAAAAATTTAGAAGACTTTGGAGGCCCAAAAAAGGGGTTTACAGGCATCCTAGACCCCCTAAAGTCCAGAAAATTTTGTGGGACCAAAAATGGTGTCAGAGAGCTCTGAATGTCCCAAAAACATTTGCAGCCACTGAAATTCCCAAAAATATTTTTGGCACGAAAAATGCATCCTACTCCCCTGAAAGTTGAGAAAATGTTGGCAGCTCAAGTAAAGGCCTTAAAATGCATGTTAGGCCTTCAAAAATGTTGAAAACTTTGGAGGCCTAAAAAAGGGGTTTACAGGTCCTAGACCCCCTAAAGTCCACAAAATGTTGTTGGACCAAAATCGGTGTCAGAGAGCTCTGATTGTCCCCAAAACATTTGCAGCCTGAAAGGGGCATTAACCCGCATCCTAGACCACTGAAATTCCCAAAAATATTTTTGGCATGAAAAATGCATCCTACACCCCTGCAAGTTCAGAAAATGTTGGTAACTCTAAAAAAGGCCTTAAAATGCATGTTAGGCCTTCAAAAATGTTGAAAACTTTGGAGGCCCAAAAACGGGATTTACAGGCATCCTAGACCTCCTAAAGTCCAGAAAATGTTGTTGGATCAAAAACGGCATCCTAGACCTCTGAAATTCCAAAAAATATTTTGTGCACGAAAAATTCATACTACACCCCTGAAAGGTCAGAATATGTTAGCAGCCCAAAAAAGGCATTAAAATGCATTTTAGGCCTGCAAAAATTTAGAAAACTTTGGAGGCCCAAAAAAGAGGTTTACAGGCATCCTAGACCCCCTAAAGTCCAGAAAATGTTGTTGGACCAAAAATGGTGTCAGAGAGCTCTGAATGTCCCAAAAACATTTGCAGCCTGAAAGGGGCATTAACACGCATCCTAGACCACTGAAATTTCCCAAAATATTTTTGCCATGAAAAATGCATGCTACACCCCTGAAAGTTCAGAAAACACCCCAGAAATGTTGCAGGTCAAAAAAGGCCTTGAAATGCATCTTAGGCCTGCAAAAATGTTGAAAACTTTGGAGACCCAAAAAAGGGGTTTACAGGCATCCTAGACCCCCTAAAGTCCAGAAAATGTTGTTGGACCAAAATCGGTGTCAGAGAGCTCCGAATGTCCCAAAAACATGTGCAACCTGAAAGGGGCATTAACCCGCATCCTAGACCACTGAAATTCCCAAAAATATTTTTGGCAATAAAAATGCATCCTACACCCCTGAAAGTTCCGAAAATGTTGGCAGCTCAAGAACAGGCCTTAAAATGCATGTTAGGCCTTCAAAAATGTTGAAAACTTTGGAGGCCCAAAAAAGGGATTTACAGGCATCCTAGACCCCCTGAAGTCCAGAAAATGTTGTTGGATCAAAAACGGTGTCAGAGAGCTCTGAATGTCCCAAAAACATTTGCAGCCTGAAAGGGGCATTAACCGGCATCCTAGACCTCTGAAATTCCCAAAAATATTTGGTGCACGAAAAATGTATACTACCCCTAAAAGTTCAGAATATGTTAGAAGCCCAAAAAATGCATTCAAATGCATTTTAGGCCTGCAAAAATTTAGAAAACTTTGGAGGCCCAAAAAAGGGGTTTACAGGCATCCTAGACCCCCTAAAGTCCAGAAAATGTTGGTGGATCAAAAACGGTGTCAGAGAGCTCCGAATGTCCCAAAAACATGTGCAACCTAAAAGGGGCATTAACCCACATCCTAGACCTCTGAAATACCCAAAGATATTTTGTGCACGAAAAATTCATACTACACCCTTGAAAGTTCACAATATGTTAGCAGCCCAAAAAAGGCATTAAAATGCATTTTAGGCCTGCAAAAATTTAGAAAACTTTGGAGGCCCAAAAAAGGGGTTTGCAGGCATCCTAGACCCCCTAAAGTCCAGAAAATGTTGTTGGACCAACAATGGTGTCAGAGAGCTCTGAATGTCCCAAAAACATTTGCAGCCTGAAAGGGGCATTAACCCGCATCCTAGACCTCTGAAATTCCCAAAAATATTTTGTGCACAAAAAATGCATCCTATACCCCTGAAAGCTCAAGAATATGTTAGCAGCCCAAAAAAGGCCTTAAAATGCATGTTAGGCCTTCAAAAATGTTGAACACTTTGGAGGCCCAAAAAAGGGATTTACAGGCATCCTAGACCTCCTAAAGTCCAGAAAATGTTGTTGGATCAAAAACGGTGTCAGAGAGCTCTGAATGTCCCAAAAACATTTGCAGCCTGAAAGGGGCATTAACCCACATCCTAGACCTCTGAAATTCCCAAAAATATTTTGTGCATGAAAAATTCATACTACACCCCTGAAAGTTCAGAAAACACCCCAGAAATGTTGGCAGCTCAAAAAAGGCCTTAAAATGCATCTTAGGCCTGCAAAAATGTTGAAAACTTTTGAGACCCAAACAAGGGGTTTACAGGCATCCTAGACCCCCCTAAAGTCCAGAAAATGTTGTTGGACCAAAATTGGTGTCAGAGAGCTCTGAAAGGGGCATTAACCCGCATCCTAGACCACTGAAATTCCCAAAAATATTTTGGCACTAAAAATGCATCCTACACCCCTGAATGTTCATAAAATGTTGGCAGCTCAAGAAAAGGCCTTAAAATGCATGTTAGGCCTTCAAAAATGTTGAAAACTTTGGAGGCCCAAAAAAGGGATTTACAGGCATCCTAGACCCCCTGAAGTCCAGAAAATGTTGTTGGATCAAAAACGGTGTCAGAGAGCTCTGAATGTCCCAAAAACATTTGCAGCCTGAAAGGGGCATTAACCGGCATCCTAGACCTCTGAAATTCCCAAAAATATTTGGTGCACGAAAAATGTATACTACCCCTAAAAGTTCAGAATATGTTAGAAGCCCAAAAAATGCATTCAAATGCATTTTAGGCCTGCAAAAATTTAGAAAACTTTGGAGGCCCAAAAAAGGGGTTTACAGGCATCCTAGACCCCCTAAAGTCCAGAAAATGTTGGTGGATCAAAAACGGTGTCAGAGAGCTCCGAATGTCCCAAAAACATGTGCAACCTAAAAGGGGCATTAACCCACATCCTAGACCTCTGAAATACCCAAAAATATTTTGTGCTCGAAAAATTCATACTACACCCTTGAAAGTTCACAATATGTTAGCAGCCCAAAAAAGGCATTAAAATGCATTTTAGGCCTGCAAAAATTTAGAAAACTTTGGAGGCCCAAAAAAGGGGTTTACAGGCATCCTAGACCCCCTAAAGTCCAGAAAATGTTGTTGGACCAACAATGGTGTCAGAGAGCTCTGAATGTCCCAAAAACATTTGCAGCCTGAAAGGGGCATTAACCCGCATCCTAGACCTCTGAAATTCCCAAAAATATTTTGTGCACAAAAAATGCATCCTATACCCCTGAAAGCTCAAGAATATGTTAGCAGCCCAAAAAAGGCCTTAAAATGCATGTTAGGCCTTCAAAAATGTTGAACACTTTGGAGGCCCAAAAAAGGGATTTACAGGCATCCTAGACCTCCTAAAGTCCAGAAAATGTTGTTGGATCAAAAACGGTGTCAGAGAGCTCTGAATGTCCCAAAAACATTTGCAGCCTGAAAGGGGCATTAACCCACATCCTAGACCTCTGAAATTCCCAAAAATATTTTGTGCACGAAAAATTCATACTACACCCCTGAAAGTTCAGAAAACACCCCAGAAATGTTGGCAGCTCAAAAAAGGCCTTAAAATGCATCTTAGGCCTGCAAAAATGTTGAAAACTTTTGAGACCCAAACAAGGGGTTTACAGGCATCCTAGACCCCCCTAAAGTCCAGAAAATGTTGTTGGACCAAAATTGGTGTCAGAGAGCTCTGAAAGGGGCATTAACCCGCATCCTAGACCACTGAAATTCCCAAAAATATTTTGGCACTAAAAATGCATCCTACACCCCTGAATGTTCATAAAATGTTGGCAGCTCAAGAAAAGGCCTTAAAATGCATGTTAGGCCTTCAAAAATGTTGAAAACTTTGGAGGCGCAAAATAGGGGTTTACAGGCATCCTAGACCTCCTAAAGTCCAGAAAATGTTGTTGGATCAAAAACGGTGCCAGAGAGCTCTGAATGTCCCAAAAACATTTGCAGCCTGAAAGGGGCATTAACCCGCATCCTAGACCTCTGAAATTCCAAAAAATATTTTGTGCACGAAAAATGTATCCTATACCCCTGAAACTCAGAATATGTTAGCAGCCCAAAGAAGGCCTTAAAATGCATGTTAGGCCTTCAAAAATGTTGAAAACTTTGGAGGCCCAAAAAAGGGATTTACAGGCATCCTAGACCTCCTGAAGTCCAGAAAATGTTGTTGGATCAAAAACGGTGTCAGAGAGCTCTGAATGTCCAAAAAACATTTGCAGCCTGAAAGGGGCATTAACCGGCATCCTAGACCTCTGAAATTCCCAAAAATATTTTGTGCACGAAAAATGTATACTACCCCTAAAAGTTCAGAATATGTTAGAAGCCCAAAAAATGGATTCAAATGCATTTTATGCCTGCAAAAATTTAGAAAACTTTGGAGGCCCAAAAAAGGGGTTTACAGGCATCCTAGACCCCCTAAAGTCCAGAAAATGTTGTTGGATCAAAAACAGTATCAGAGAGCTCTGAATGTCCCAAAAACATTTGCAGCCTGAAAGGGGCATTAACCGGCATCCTAGACCTCTGAAATTCCCAAAAATATTTTGTGCACGAAAAATATATACTACCCCTAAAAGTTCAGAATATGTTAGAAGCCCAAAAAATGCATTCAAATGCATTTTAGGCCTGCAAAAATTTAGAAAACTTTGGAGGCCCAAAAAAGGGGTTTACAGGCATCCTAGACCCCCTAAAGACCAGAAAATGTTGGTGGATCAAAAACGGTGTCAGAGAGCTCCGAATGTCCCAAAAACATGTGCAACCTGAAAGGGGCATTAACCCACATCCTAGACCTCTGAAATTCCCAAAAATATTTTGTGCACGAAAAATTCATACTACACCCTTGAAAGTTCAGAATATGTTAGCAGCCCAAAGAAGGCCTTAAAATGCATTTTAGGTCTACAAAAATTTAGAAAACTTTGGAGGCTCAAAAAAGGGGTTTACAGGCATCCTAGACCCCCTAAAGTCCAGAAAATGTTGTTGGACCAAAAATGGTGTCAGAGAGCTCTGAATGTCCCAAAAACATTTGCAGCCACTGAAATTCCCAAAAATATTTTTGGCACGAAAAATGCATCCTACACCCCTGAAAGTTGAGAAAATGTTGGCAGCTCAAAAAAGGCCTTAAAATGCATCTTAGGCCTGCAAAAATGTTGAAAACTTTGGAGACCCAAAAAAGGGGTTTACAGGCATCCTAGACCCCCTAAAGTCCAGAAAATGTTGTTGGACCAAAATCGGTGTCAGAGAGCTCTGAAAGGGGCATTAACCCGCATCCTAGACCACGGAAATTCCCAAAAATATTTTTGGCACGAAAAATGCATCCTACACCCCTGAAAGGTCAGAAAATGTTGGCAGCTCAAGAAAAGGCCTTAAAACACATCTTAGGCCTGCAAAAATATTGAAAACTTTGGAGACCCAAAAAAGGGGTTCACAGGCATCCTAGACCCCCTAAAGTCCAGAAAATGTTGTTGGACCAAAAATGGTGTCAGAGAGCTCTGAATGTCCCAAAAATATTTGCAGCCTGAAAGGGGCATTAACCCGCATCCTAGACCTCTGAAATTCCCAAAAATATTTTGTGCACGAAAAATTCATACTACACCCCTGAAAGTTCAGAATATGTTAGCAGCCCAAAGAAGGCCTCAAAATGCATTTTAGGCCTACAAAAATTTAGAAAACTTTGGAGGCCCAAAAAAGGCGTTTACAGGCATCCTAGACCCCCTAAAGTCCAGAAAATGTTGTGGGACCAAAAATGGTGTCAGAGAGCTCTGAATGTCCCAAAAACATTTGCAGCCTGAAAGGGGCATTAACCGGCATCCTAGACCTCTGAAATTCCCAAAAATATTTTGTGCACGAAAAATGTATACTACCCCTAAAAGTTCAGAATATGTTAGAAGCCCAAAAAATGCATTCAAATGCATTTTAGGCCTGCAAAAATTTAGAAAACTTTGGAGGCCCAAAAAAGGGGTTTACAGGCATCCTAGACCCCCTAAAGTCCAGAAAATGTTGTTGGATCAAAAACGGTGTCAGAGAGCTCTGAATGTCCCAAAAACATTTGCAGCCTGAAAGGGGCATTAACCCGCATCCTAGACCACTGAAATTCCCAAAAATATTTTTGCCACTAAAAATGCATCCTACACCCCTGAAAGTTCAGAAAATGTTGGCAGCTCAAGAAAACGCCTTAAAATGCATGTTAGGCCTGCAAAAATTTAGAAAACTTTGGAGGCCCAAAAAAGGGGTTTACAGGCATCCTAGACCCCCTAAAGTCCAGAAAATGTTGTTGGACCAAAAATGGTGTCAGAGAGCTCTGAATGTCCCAAAAACATTTGCAGCCACTGAAATTCCCAAAAATATTTTTGGCACGAAAAATGCATCCTACACCCCTGAAAGTTGAGAAAATGTTGGCAGCTCAAAAAAGGCCTTAAAATGCATCTTAGGCCTGCAAAAATGTTGAAAACTTTGGAGACCCAAAAAAGGGGTTTACAGGCATCCTAGACCCCCTAAAGTCCAGAAAATGTTGTTGGACCAAAATCGGTGTCAGAGAGCTCTGAAAGGGGCATTAACCCGCATCCTAGACCACGGAAATTCCCAAAAATATTTTTGGCACGAAAAATGCATCCTACACCCCTGAAAGGTCAGAAAATGTTGGCAGCTCAAGAAAAGGCCTTAAAACACATCTTAGGCCTGCAAAAATATTGAAAACTTTGGAGACCCAAAAAAGGGGTTCACAGGCATCCTAGACCCCCTAAAGTCCAGAAAATGTTGTTGGACCAAAAATGGTGTCAGAGAGCTCTGAATGTCCCAAAAATATTTGCAGCCTGAAAGGGGCATTAACCCGCATCCTAGACCTCTGAAATTCCCAAAAATATTTTGTGCACGAAAAATTCATACTACACCCCTGAAAGTTCAGAATATGTTAGCAGCCCAAAGAAGGCCTCAAAATGCATTTTAGGCCTACAAAAATTTAGAAAACTTTGGAGGCCCAAAAAAGGCGTTTACAGGCATCCTAGACCCCCTAAAGTCCAGAAAATGTTGTAGGACCAAAAATGGTGTCAGAGAGCTCTGAATGTCCCAAAAACATTTGCAGCCTGAAAGGGGCATTAACCGGCATCCTAGACCTCTGAAATTCCCAAAAATATTTTGTGCACGAAAAATGTATACTACCCCTAAAAGTTCAGAATATGTTAGAAGCCCAAAAAATGCATTCAAATGCATTTTAGGCCTGCAAAAATTTAGAAAACTTTGGAGGCCCAAAAAAGGGGTTTACAGGCATCCTAGACCCCCTAAAGTCCAGAAAATGTTGGTGGACCAAAAATGGTGTCAGAGAGCTCTGAATGTCCCAAAAACATTTGCAGCCTGAAAGGGGCATTAACCCGCATCCTAGACCTCTGAAATTCCAAAAAATATTTTGTGCACAAAAAATGTATCCTATACCCCTGAAACTCAGAATATGTTAGCAGCCCAAAGAAGGCCTTAAAATGCATTTTAGGCCTACAAAAATTTAGAAAACTTTGGAGGCCCAAAAAAGGGGTTTACAGGCATCCTAGACCCCCTAAAGTCCAGAAAATTTTGTGGGACCAAAAATGGTGTCAGAGAGCTCTGAATGTCCCAAAAACATTTGCAGCCACTGAAATTCCCAAAAATATTTTTGGCACGAAAAATGCATCCTACTCCCCTGAAAGTTGAGAAAATGTTGGCAGCTCAAGTAAAGGCCTTAAAATGCATGTTAGGCCTTCAAAAATGTTGAAAACTTTGGAGGCCTAAAAAAGGGGTTTACAGGTCCTAGACCCCCTAAAGTCCACAAAATGTTGTTGGACCAAAATCGGTGTCAGAGAGCTCTGATTGTCCCCAAAACATTTGCAGCCTGAAAGGGGCATTAACCCGCATCCTAGACCACTGAAATTCCCAAAAATATTTTTGGCATGAAAAATGCATCCTACACCCCTGCAAGTTCAGAAAATGTTGGTAACTCTAAAAAAGGCCTTAAAATGCATGTTAGGCCTTCAAAAATGTTGAAAACTTTGGAGGCCCAAAAAAGGGATTTACAGGCATCCTAGACCCCCTAAAGTCCAGAAAATGTTGTTGGATCAAAAACGGCATCCTAGACCTCTGAAATTCCAAAAAATATTTTGTGCACGAAAAATTCATACTACACCCCTGAAAGGTCAGAATATGTTAGCAGCCCAAAAAAGGCATTAAAATGCATTTTAGGCCTGCAAAAATTTAGAAAACTTTGGAGGCCCAAAAAAGGGGTTTACAGGCATCCTAGACCCCCTAAAGTCCAGAAAATGTTGTTGGACCAAAAATGGTGTCAGAGAGCTCTGAATGTCCCAAAAACATTTGCAGCCTGAAAGGGGCATTAACACGCATCCTAGACCACTGAAATTTCCCAAAATATTTTTGCCATGAAAAATGCATGCTACACCCCTGAAAGTTCAGAAAACACCCCAGAAATGTTGCAGGTCAAAAAAGACCTTGAAATGCATCTTAGGCCTGCAAAAATGTTGAAAACTTTGGAGACCCAAAAAAGGGGTTTACAGGCATCCTAGACCCCCTAAAGTCCAGAAAATGTTGTTGGACCAAAATCGGTGTCAGAGAGCTCCGAATGTCCCAAAAACATGTGCAACCTGAAAGGGGCATTAACCCGCATCCTAGACCACTGAAATTCCCAAAAATATTTTTGGCAATAAAAATGCATCCTACACCCCTGAAAGTTCCGAAAATGTTGGCAGCTCAAGAACAGGCCTTAAAATGCATGTTAGGCCTTCAAAAATGTTGAAAACTTTGGAGGCCCAAAAAAGGGATTTACAGGCATCCTAGACCCCCTGAAGTCCAGAAAATGTTGTTGGATCAAAAACGGTGTCAGAGAGCTCTGAATGTCCCAAAAACATTTGCAGCCTGAAAGGGGCATTAACCGGCATCCTAGACCTCTGAAATTCCCAAAAATATTTGGTGCACGAAAAATGTATACTACCCCTAAAAGTTCAGAATATGTTAGAAGCCCAAAAAATGCATTCAAATGCATTTTAGGCCTGCAAAAATTTAGAAAACTTTGGAGGCCCAAAAAAGGGGTTTACAGGCATCCTAGACCCCCTAAAGTCCAGAAAATGTTGGTGGATCAAAAACGGTGTCAGAGAGCTCCGAATGTCCCAAAAACATGTGCAACCTAAAAGGGGCATTAACCCACATCCTAGACCTCTGAAATACCCAAAAATATTTTGTGCACGAAAAATTCATACTACACCCTTGAAAGTTCACAATATGTTAGCAGCCCAAAAAAGGCATTAAAATGCATTTTAGGCCTGCAAAAATTTAGAAAACTTTGGAGGCCCAAAAAAGGGGTTTACAGGCATCCTAGACCCCCTAAAGTCCAGAAAATGTTGTTGGACCAACAATGGTGTCAGAGAGCTCTGAATGTCCCAAAAACATTTGCAGCCTGAAAGGGGCATTAACCCGCATCCTAGACCTCTGAAATTCCCAAAAATATTTTGTGCACAAAAAATGCATCCTATACCCCTGAAAGCTCAAGAATATGTTAGCAGCCCAAAAAAGGCCTTAAAATGCATGTTAGGCCTTCAAAAATGTTGAACACTTTGGAGGCCCAAAAAAGGGATTTACAGGCATCCTAGACCTCCTAAAGTCCAGAAAATGTTGTTGGATCAAAAACGGTGTCAGAGAGCTCTGAATGTCCCAAAAACATTTGCAGCCTGAAAGGGGCATTAACCCACATCCTAGACCTCTGAAATTCCCAAAAATATTTTGTGCATGAAAAATTCATACTACACCCCTGAAAGTTCAGAAAACACCCCAGAAATGTTGGCAGCTCAAAAAAGGCCTTAAAATGCATCTTAGGCCTGCAAAAATGTTGAAAACTTTTGAGACCCAAACAAGGGGTTTACAGGCATCCTAGACCCCCCTAAAGTCCAGAAAATGTTGTTGGACCAAAATTGGTGTCAGAGAGCTCTGAAAGGGGCATTAACCCGCATCCTAGACCACTGAAATTCCCAAAAATATTTTGGCACTAAAAATGCATCCTACACCCCTGAATGTTCATAAAATGTTGGCAGCTCAAGAAAAGGCCTTAAAATGCATGTTAGGCCTTCAAAAATGTTGAAAACTTTGGAGGCGCAAAATAGGGGTTTACAGGCATCCTAGACCTCCTAAAGTCCAGAAAATGTTGTTGGATCAAAA
This sequence comes from Ambystoma mexicanum, assembly GCF_040938575.1. Taxonomy (NCBI): domain Eukaryota; kingdom Metazoa; phylum Chordata; class Amphibia; order Caudata; family Ambystomatidae; genus Ambystoma; species Ambystoma mexicanum. The sequence goes on along the minus strand of NC_090931.1, from coordinate 318,481,536 downwards.
ACGGTGCCAGAGAGCCCTGAATGTCCCAAAAACATTTGCAGCCTGAAAGGGGCATTAACCCGCATCCTAGACCTCTGAAATTCCAAAAAATATTTTGTGCACGAAAAATGTATCCTATACCCCTGAAACTCAGAATATGTTAGCAGCCCAAAGAAGGCCTTAAAATGCATGTTAGGCCTTCAAAAATGTTGAAAACTTTGGAGGCCCAAAAAAGGGATTTACAGGCATCCTAGACCCCCTGAAGTCCAGAAAATGTTGTTGGATCAAAAACGGTGTCAGAGAGCTCTGAATGTCCAAAAAACATTTGCAGCCTGAAAGGGGCATTAACCGGCATCCTAGACCTCTGAAATTCCCAAAAATATTTTGTGCACGAAAAATGTATACTACCCCTAAAAGTTCAGAATATGTTAGAAGCCCAAAAAATGGATTCAAATGCATTTTATGCCTGCAAAAATTTAGAAAACTTTGGAGGCCCAAAAAAGGGGTTTACAGGTATCCTAGACCCCCTAAAGTCCAGAAAATGTTGTTGGATCAAAAACAGTATCAGAGAGCTCTGAATGTCCCAAAAACATTTGCAGCCTGAAAGGGGCATTAACCGGCATCCTAGACCTCTGAAATTCCCAAAAATATTTTGTGCACGAAAAATATATACTACCCCTAAAAGTTCAGAATATGTTAGAAGCCCAAAAAATGCATTCAAATGCATTTTAGGCCTGCAAAAATTTAGAAAACTTTGGAGGCCCAAAAAAGGGGTTTACAGGCATCCTAGACCCCCTAAAGACCAGAAAATGTTGGTGGATCAAAAACGGTGTCAGAGAGCTCCGAATGTCCCAAAAACATGTGCAACCTGAAAGGGGCATTAACCCACATCCTAGACCTCTGAAATTCCCAAAAATATTTTGTGCACGAAAAATTCATACTACACCCTTGAAAGTTCAGAATATGTTAGCAGCCCAAAAAAGGCATTAAAATGCATTTTAGGCCTGCAAAAATTTAGAAAACTTTGGAGGCCCAAAAAGGGGTTTACAGGCATCCTAGACCCCCTAAAGTCCAGAAAATGTTGTTGGACCAAAAATGGTGTCAGAGAGCTCTGAATGTCCCAAAAACATTTGCAGCCTGAAAGGGGCATTAACCCGCATCCTAGACCTCTGAAATTCCCAAAAATATTTTGTGCACAAAAAATGCATCCTATACCCCTGAAAGCTCAGAATATGTTAGCAGCCCAAAGAAGGCCTTAAAATGCATTTTAGGTCTACAAAAATTTAGAAAACTTTGGAGGCTCAAAAAAGGGGTTTACAGGCATCCTAGACCCCCTAAAGTCCAGAAAATGTTGTTGGACCAAAAATGGTGTCAGAGAGCTCTGAATGTCCCAAAAACATTTGCAGCCACTGAAATTCCCAAAAATATTTTTGGCACGAAAAATGCATCCTACACCCCTGAAAGTTGAGAAAATGTTGGCAGCTCAAGAAAAGGCCTTAAAGCACATGTTAGGCCTTCAAAAATGTTGAAAACTTTGGAGGCCCAAAAAAGGGGTTTACAGGCATCCTAGACCCCCTAAAGTCCAGAAAATGTTGTTGGACCAATATCGGTGTCAGAGAGCTATGAATGTCCCAAAAACATTTGCAGCCTGAAAGGGGCATTAACCCGCATCCTAGACCACTGAAATTTCCCAAAATATTTTTGGCATGAAAAATGCATTCTACACCCCTGAAAGTTCAGAAAACACCCCAGAAATGTTGCCAGCTCAAAAAAGGCCTTAAAATGCATCTTAGACCTGCAAAAATGTTGAAAACTTTGAAGACCCAAAAAAGGGGTTTACAGGCATCCTAGACCCCCTAAAGTCCAGAAAATGTTGTTGGACCAAAATCGGTGTCAGAGAGCTCTGAAAGGGGCATACCCGCATCCTAGACCACTGAAATTCCCAAACATATTTTTGGCACGAAAAATGCATCCTACACCCCTGAAAGTTCAGAAAATGTTGGCAGCTCAAGAAAAGGCCTTAAAATGCATGTTAGGCCTTCAAAATGTTGAAAACTTTGGAGGCCCAAAAAAGGGGTTTACAGGCATCCTAGACCCCCTAAAGTCCAGAAAATGTTGTTGGACCAAAAATGGTGTCAGAGAGCTCTGAATGTCCCAAAAACATCGGCAGCCTGAAAGGGGCATTAACCCGCATCCTAGACCTCTGAAATTCCTAATAATATTTTGTGCACGAAAAATGCATCCTATACCCCTGAAACTCAGAATATGTTAGCAGCCCAAAGAAGGCCTTAAAATGCATTTTAGGCCTACAAAAATTTAGAAAACTTTGGAGGCCCAAAAAAGGGGTTTACAGGCATCCTAGACCCCCTTAAGTCCAGAAAATGTTGTGGGACCAAAAATGGTGTCAGGGAGCTCTGAAAGGGGCATTAACCTGCATCCTAGACCACTGAAATTCACAAAAATATTTTTGGCACGAAAAATGCATCCTACACCCCTGAAAGTTCAGAAAATGTTGGCAGCTCAAGAAAAGGCCTTAAAATGCATGTTAGGCCTTCAAAAATGTTGAAAACTTTGGAGGTCCAAAAAAGGGGTTTACAGGCATCCTAGACCCCCTAAAGTCCAGAAAATGTTGTTGGACCAAAAATGGTGTCAGAGAGCTCTGAATGTCCCAAAAACATTTGCAGCCTGAAAGGGGCATTAACCTGCATCCTAGACCACTGAAATTCACAAAAATATTTTTGGCACGAAAAATGCATCCTACACCCCTGAAAGTTCAGAAAATGTTGGCAGCTCAAGAAAAGGCCTTAAAATGCATGTTAGGCCTTCAAAAATGTTGAAAACTTTGGAGGCCCAAAAAAGGGGTTTACAGGCATCCTAGACCTCCTAAAGTCCAGAAAATGTTGTTGGATCAAAAACGGTGTCAGAGAGCTCTGAATGTCCCAAAAACATTTGCAGCCTGAAAGGGGCATTAACACGCATCCTAGACCACTGAAATTTCCCAAAATATTTTTGCCATGAAAAATGCATGCTACACCCCTGAAAGTTCAGAAAACACCCCAGAAATGTTGCCAGGTCAAAAAAGGCCTTGAAATGCATCTTAGGACTGCAAAAATGTTGAAAACTTTGGAGACCCAAAAAAGGGGTTTACAGGCATCCTAGACCCCCTAAAGTCCAGAAAATGTTGTTGGACCAGAATCGGTGTCAGAGAGCTCCGAATGTCCCAAAAACATGTGCAACCTGAAAGGGGCATTAACCCGCATCCTAGACCACTGAAATTCCCAAAAATATTTTTGGCAATAAAAATGCATCCTACACCCCTGAAAGTTCCGAAAATGTTGGCAGCTCAAGAACAGGCCTTAAAATGCATGTTAGGCCTTCAAAAATGTTGAAAACTTTGGAGGCCCAAAAAAGGGATTTACAGGCATCCTAGACCCCCTGAAGTCCAGAAAATGTTGTTGGATCAAAAACGGTGTCAGAGAGCTCTGAATGTCCCAAAAACATTTGCAGCCTGAAAGGGGCATTAACCGGCATCCTAGACCTCTGAAATTCCCAAAAATATTTGGTGCACGAAAAATGTATACTACCCCTAAAAGTTCAGAATATGTTAGAAGCCCAAAAAATGCATTCAAATGCATTTTAGGCCTGCAAAAATTTAGAAAACTTTGGAGGCCCAAAAAAGGGGTTTACAGGCATCCTAGACCCCCTAAAGTCCAGAAAATGTTGGTGGATCAAAAACGGTGTCAGAGAGCTCCGAATGTCCCAAAAACATGTGCAACCTAAAAGGGGCATTAACCCACATCCTAGACCTCTGAAATACCCAAAAATATTTTGTGCTCGAAAAATTCATACTACACCCTTGAAAGTTCACAATATGTTAGCAGCCCAAAAAAGGCATTAAAATGCATTTTAGGCCTGCAAAAATTTAGAAAACTTTGGAGGCCCAAAAAAGGGGTTTACAGGCATCCTAGACCCCCTAAAGTCCAGAAAATGTTGTTGGACCAACAATGGTGTCAGAGAGCTCTGAATGTCCCAAAAACATTTGCAGCCTGAAAGGGGCATTAACCCGCATCCTAGACCTCTGAAATTCCCAAAAATATTTTGTGCACAAAAAATGCATCCTATACCCCTGAAAGCTCAAGAATATGTTAGCAGCCCAAAAAAGGCCTTAAAATGCATGTTAGGCCTTCAAAAATGTTGAACACTTTGGAGGCCCAAAAAAGGGATTTACAGGCATCCTAGACCTCCTAAAGTCCAGAAAATGTTGTTGGATCAAAAACGGTGTCAGAGAGCTCTGAATGTCCCAAAAACATTTGCAGCCTGAAAGGGGCATTAACCCACATCCTAGACCTCTGAAATTCCCAAAAATATTTGGTGCACGAAAAATTCATACTACACCCCTGAAAGTTCAGAAAACACCCCAGAAATGTTGGCAGCTCAAAAAAGGCCTTAAAATGCATCTTAGGCCTGCAAAAATGTTGAAAACTTTTGAGACCCAAACAAGGGGTTTACAGGCATCCTAGACCCCCCTAAAGTCCAGAAAATGTTGTTGGACCAAAATTGGTGTCAGAGAGCTCTGAAAGGGGCATTAACCCGCATCCTAGACCACTGAAATTCCCAAAAATATTTTGGCACTAAAAATGCATCCTACACCCCTGAATGTTCATAAAATGTTGGCAGCTCAAGAAAAGGCCTTAAAATGCATGTTAGGCCTTCAAAAATGTTGAAAACTTTGGAGGCGCAAAATAGGGGTTTACAGGCATCCTAGACCTCCTAAAGTCCAGAAAATGTTGTTGGATCAAAAACGGTGCCAGAGAGCTCTGAATGTCCCAAAAACATTTGCAGCCTGAAAGGGGCATTAACCCGCATCCTAGACCTCTGAAATTCCAAAAAATATTTTGTGCACGAAAAATGTATCCTATACCCCTGAAACTCAGAATATGTTAGCAGCCCAAAGAAGGCCTTAAAATGCATGTTAGGCCTTCAAAAATGTTGAAAACTTTGGAGGCCCAAAAAAGGGATTTACAGGCATCCTAGACCTCCTGAAGTCCAGAAAATGTTGTTGGATCAAAAACGGTGTCAGAGAGCTCTGAATGTCCAAAAAACATTTGCAGCCTGAAAGGGGCATTAACCGGCATCCTAGACCTCTGAAATTCCCAAAAATATTTTGTGCACGAAAAATATATACTACCCCTAAAAGTTCAGAATATGTTAGAAGCCCAAAAAATGCATTCAAATGCATTTTAGGCCTGCAAAAATTTAGAAAACTTTGGAGGCCCAAAAAAGGGGTTTACAGGCATCCTAGACCCCCTAAAGACCAGAAAATGTTGGTGGATCAAAAACGGTGTCAGAGAGCTCCGAATGTCCCAAAAACATGTGCAACCTGAAAGGGGCATTAACCCACATCCTAGACCTCTGAAATTCCCAAAAATATTTTGTGCACGAAAAATTCATACTACACCCTTGAAAGTTCAGAATATGTTAGCAGCCCAAAAAAGGCATTAAAATGCATTTTAGGCCTGCAAAAATTTAGAAAACTTTGAAGGCCCAAAAAGGGGGTTACAGGCATCCTAGACCCCCTAAAGTCCAGAAAATGTTGTTGGACCAAAAATGGTGTCAGAGAGCTCTGAATGTCCCAAAAACATTTGCAGCCTGAAAGGGGCATTAACCCGCATCCTAGACCTCTGAAATTCCCAAAAATATTTTGTGCACAAAAAATGCATCCTATACCCCTGAAAGCTCAGAATATGTTAGCAGCCCAAAGAAGGCCTTAAAATGCATTTTAGGTCTACAAAAATTTAGAAAACTTTGGAGGCTCAAAAAAGGGGTTTACAGGCATCCTAGACCCCCTAAAGTCCAGAAAATGTTGTTGGACCAAAAATGGTGTCAGAGAGCTCTGAATGTCCCAAAAACATTTGCAGCCTGAAAGGGGCATTAACCCGCATCCTAGACCTCTGAAATTCCAAAAAATATTTTGTGCACGAAAAATGTATCCTATACCCCTGAAACTCAGAATATGTTAGCAGCCCAAAGAAGGCCTTAAAATGCATTTTAGGCCTACAAAAATTTAGAAAACTTTGGAGGCCCAAAAAAGGCGTTTACAGGCATCCTAGACCCCCTAAAGTCCAGAAAATGTTGTGGGACCAAAAATGGTGTCAGAGAGCTCTGAATGTCCCAAAAACATTTGCAGCCTGAAAGGGGCATTAACCGGCATCCTAGACCTCTGAAATTCCCAAAAATATTTTGTGCACGAAAAATGTATACTACCCCTAAAAGTTCAGAATATGTTAGAAGCCCAAAAAATGCATTCAAATGCATTTTAGGCCTGCAAAAATTTAGAAAACTTTGGAGGCCCAAAAAAGGGGTTTACAGGCATCCTAGACCCCCTAAAGTCCAGAA